>NC_143409.1:52339637-53056547 GCF_052110815.1 Crocodylus siamensis
GGTGTGGGGCTGGGCAGGGAGCTGGCTGTTCCCGCTGTGTGGCACAGGGCTCGGGGCACAAGCCCAGGGGCCATCCCACCTTCCGTGCTTGTCTCTCCGTGGGGAAGGGGAGTTTTCTGGGACGTCGCCATCAGTGTCTCTGAGCCCAGAAATGTTTTCTGTCTCCACAGCGCACGGCAACGGGAGGAGCGGCTCCGGGTGAGTTTGCGTGGGGCGGAGGCCAGCAGGGCCATGGGGCAGGGGTGGGAAGAGGCTGAGGCCAGGCTTGGCCAGGCTGGGGGACATCCCAGAGGATGCTGGAGCTGGGAGCAGGGCCCAGACACATGGCGTGTAGGGAGAGGAGGGACCTGCTGGGTGCGCAGGGAGGTAGCGCTGGTGGGTGCGGGGCCCGATATGCTGGGCGCAGGCATGGGCAGGCTCTGAGGGGCTGGGGGGATTCTCGTGCAGGCCCAGGTGGAGGCGCTGAGGAGCCAGAACCTCTTCCTGGTGCTGGCCCTCAAGGCACAGAGAGAGCAGGACCAGGATCTGGACGACAGCCCCATGGAGGTGAGCCGCTCTGCACGCCCCTGCCCCAAGGTAGGAGGAGTATGTGTGTGTGCCTGTGTGTGCACAGGGCAAGCCTGGACCCTGCTGTGCCAGCCCCGCAGTAGAGGGGACAGGGGGCTGCCCTGGCTCCATGGGCAGAGGGTTTGTGTGCGCAGTGCTGGGCACCACGTGAGTTGTCTGGATGTCACGGTGGGACCGGTGGGGTGACAGGTCTGTGCTGCACTGACCTCTCCTGCTCCCTGCATTGCTTATCCCCAAGCCTCCCCCGATAGTCCACCACGTGCCAGGTCTGGACCCACAGGCTGGATTTTCATTTCATTACCATTTTCCTTGCTCATTTGCAACAGACTCCCATGGACATGGAGGGGTTGGCGGAGGAGTGCTGGCCGCCCTGGCAGGGGTAAGTGGGGGACAGGGAGGGGAGGGTGAGGTGCGGGGCTGTCCTGGGTAGCTGGTGGGCTCTGGGCCAGGCTATGGGGTGTTGCAAGTGGTGCTGTTTGCAGGGAGGGGAGTCCTTCCTTCTCTGGTGCTGGTGGGGATGAATTCAGTCCAGGACCCATTTCTGACCAGTTCCTTTTTGTGCAACCAGGAGCATCAGCCCCTGCCTGGAAATGGAGGCAGGGTCCCATGAGGACAGGGGGACCCAGTGCAACCTGCCCCTGTATGTAGAGGCCAGCACCCAGGCCGAGGGCCCTGGGCACGACCACGCCGGCACCCAGACCAGGGCCCTCTGCATGTCTGAGATGGGGTGCCAGACCGAACCCCCTCCCATGACGGATGCAAGCACCCAGACAAAGGTTGGCCAACGTCGAAAACGAGCAGGACAAGAGGAGAGGTACGGTGCTCTTTGTTGGGTTAGTTTGTGAGAAGTTCTCACATACAGAAGTCCTTCCTTATGTCTGAGGTAGAGCTGGTCTCTGTCATTTTGTGGCCATTACTCCTACTTACCCCAAGGGGCACCCTGGTAAATAGAGCATCTCCTATTTCTTTCTGCCCCCCACAAGTCATTGGGGAGCCAGTTTACATGGGAGGGATACGTGCCTCATACGGTTGCGACACACAGGGGATCCCCGGGCAGTGGACACAAAATGGAGACCTGACATGACTTTGGTTCACTTACAAACACAGGCCTAAACCATACAATATCCATATGAAACAATAAAAATCAATACAAAAATGATAATACAATATACAACAGTAAAAATCAATACAAACCTGATAATAATACAATATAAAACAGTGGATATCCAAAACCAAAATCTTGCTACCCAAATACAAATCTTTAAAGCTTATCCTCCATCTTAGCTTCCTCATACTTATCTATAGCGAATATAGAGGGAGAGATAAAGTCAGAAATGGTTGGGATAGAGGAGTGAATGCAATAAAAGAAAAGAAAAACTGGGGGTTTTGCTACAGGAGAGCTTTTTACCCTTACCGTAAAGAAGGTCTTCCTGATGTCTAATGTAAAAATGCTGTCAGTTTGTGCCTATTATTTCTAGTTATCCCAAGGGCACCCTGGTAAGTAGAGTATCTTCTATTTCTTTCTCCCCACCCCGCCACCTCCTGATGAATTTGTTGATGGCTACAGGTCACCTCTCAGCCTTCCTTTGTGGAGGCTGAAGACATCCAGGTCCCTTCATTTCTCTTCGTAGGGCCTTATGTGCAGGCCCTGAACCATATGAGTGGCCCCTGGCCAACCCCAAGGTTATCCACGTCCCTCTTCAAGTGTGGTGCCCAAACTGGATACAGTTTTCCAGCTGCGCCCTTACCAATGCCGCATAGAGGGGAAGTGTCACCTCCCCAAACCTGTTTGTGATGCACCTGCTAATGTATGATAGACTGTGGTTAGCTTTGCTTCTCACTTTGTCACACTGACGACTCAAGTTCATCTTGGAGTTGGCTATAACCCCATGATCCTACTCTGCTGCTGTGCTGCTTAGAAAGTCACCTGCCAGGTTGTAAGTGTGATGCTGACTCTTTCTCCCTAGGTGCAGCTCTTAGCATTTAAGGGCATCCTATTCTGTCCATAATGCATCTATGACCACTTACTTCTTGTGTAATCAGGAGCAGATGCCCCTCCCAGGGGCTGGACACAGGGACCCAGGCCAGCCTGCCCCTCACCACAGAGACCGGCACCCAGGCAGAGGGCCCCCGGCATGAAGACGCCTGCACCCAGACCGGGGCCCTCTGCCTGGCTGAGGTGGGATGCCAGGCGGGCCCGGAGCCGACACTCGAGGCAAGCACCCAGACCACTGGGCGACGACAGGGGGAAAGGTATGATGTTTTTCCTAGCGCTAGGTTGTGAGCATGGGATTTGCATGAGGAGCAGAGGGAGGGCTGGAGCCAGGACTCAGCTCCTGGTCCTGGGAAGGGTCTCGCAGGTTGGGAGAAGGACGGGTTGAGGGTCTGGACCCCGGGTTCCTTCCCAGCTCTGGAGGCCTCTGGAGGCAATAGGTTAGTAAAGGGGAGATGACTAGTGTGTCTTCAGTAAGTCCCTTTGACCACAAGTCCGTCCAGCGCCCTGTGTGTCTAGGTGGGGCAGGGCTGGGGCAGGGGCTCGAGAGCCCCGGGCTCCCTGTGCTGGGAGCCCTCACTGTCGTGTATATCCAGAGTGCACCCAGGAACCAGAGCTAGGCCCAGCAGCACAGGGGGAGGAAGGGAGATGGGTCCGGCAGGGCTCCCAGGGCCGGTCGCTGGGACCGGGGCAGTGGTGGAGAGAGGGGAGGCTGGGGCATGGGCTGGTGGGAGTGGCAGGGCCTGGGGGTTTGGGGTGTCTGCGAGGTGACCAGCGTCTCTGCCTCCCACCCGCAGAGCGGACACAGAGACAGAGGGGAGGAGGCGAAGGTGGGCAGCAGTGAGAAGGTGAGTGTCCCCTTATACCCCAGTAGTGCCAGGCCTGAGGGGTGCCCTCCCCCAGCCCACATGATGATCGGGTGCCTCCTGTCTCCAGGCCGCTCAGGGTGACCCATCCTGCCTCTCTTGCCAGGGCTGTAGTGCCCCATAAGGACCAGTTGTCTTCCATTTTGGCCCCTAAATGCCCACCTCTGGGCCCAGGGACCCTGCTGCTAGGGTTTCACCCCAGGGTTTGCAGGTCAGAGTTTCCGGCCCAGGTCAGGCCTGCTGGGACAGAAAGCCCCACTGATGCATGTGTGGGAACCACGTACTGCTCCCTGCTGGGGAGACTCTCCTTTACGCTGCGGTTGTTCCCTGGGGCTTAGTGGAGGGGCCAAGATCCATCCCATCCCATTCACACTAGTTTCTTCTCGCCTGGCCTGCATCCCACCCAGAGCGTGCCGTGACTCTGCCCCTTCTCCCACAGGCTGGCCAGGATTGTCCAGTGCTGTATTGCCCCCCGCAGATGAACAGCTGAACTCCTCCCCTCCCCATGCACCCCTGTCATCCCCACCCTCCATCCTCCCCTGCCTGATCCGGGATGGGCCCACAGGATGCCAGCGTTGGTGATTCTGCCTCTCTGAGCATGTAAGTGCTTTCCTGTTCCTTCTAGGTTTCCACAGCATCTTCTTTTGTCTTGTTGTCTTGGGCCTGCACACTCCAACTGAGGGACCATCGTGACCTTAGGGCTTCTTTGAGCTACAAGGAGCCATGTCCTTTGAACAGGCCCATAAGCCGGGCAGGCTGCAAGTACACCTGAGCTATAAGGCAAGGAGGATGCACAAGTGTGAACAGCAAAGCAAGCGGCATGGTATGAGCCACTGCTGCATTGCTCTGATTTTACACCTGTTCAGCTTTCTGGCTTTAACTGGAGTGCTCTTGGCCTCGATCTGGACCATCAGATCTGGACTGGACAGACCAGCCTACTGCCATCTACCTGATGGCAACATTTTCAAAAGGGCTTTAGCTTGGTCCTGCTTTGATCCTTCTGAGTGAACTACGGTTGACTGGTGCCTTCTGAGTCAGGAGGGGTACTTCCCTGCAGCTGTCTGTCTATGACTGGGGATCACTTGTCTTGGCATTCCCACATCCTGGCTGGTGCTCTCAGGAGGAGACCAGTGCTCTTCCCTGCCCCCACCCCCCACCCATACCTAAGCAGGAAATGCTGCTGTGAGGGGATGCACCAGTGCTCTCAGGGGTGCACATGCATCCCTGAGCACCCCTACACATCGCTGCTGTTGGAAGGAGTCACAAGTGGCTCTGGAAAAGAAGGCACTCTTTTAAACTACTTCACAGTGTACCAGTGTTATGTTGCTCTACGATAGACTTCCCCCAAATATTCAGCTGGAAACACCATGTTCCCTGGAAATAGTGTCTCTCTGCCTTGTCCTTAGAGCACAGATGTGCATACTGACCTAAACAATTTTGTGGATGGCTGGAAAATATTTGTGACCACAGGTCATCAGTTAGACAGCCCTGGGGAAGGTAAAGTAACAGGTGTGTAATTAGGCAGCTGCAATTATAGCCCTCTTCCTCATATCCAACAGTCATTGATATCAAACAGGAGCATCCAGTAAAATGACATTGTCCACTTCATTTAGCTTTATACCAAAACAAGCTGCCTTCATTAAACAGCTTGGATTTTGCTCCCCATTGCTGTTCATTTTTTTGATTGCTGGATACTACAGATAACATGCCTATGCCCAGGGTCTCACAGCACATGCAGTTGCCCAGCTGCCACCATTTGACAATTTGGCTCTTGGTGAAGTCAATGGCAAGACTCCTGTTGAGTTCAGCAAAAGGACAATCAGGTCATTACTGCTTCAGCCCAGACTTATAGATTCACAGAAGTAATTAATGACAAGGATGGGATTTGAATCAAGGGGCACAGAACACAAGGGATTAGCCACCTCGCCTCAACCACTCAGCCACCTTGTCATGATTGACTATGAGGGGTTTTTTTCCAGAACCCAGCTGAAGGTTAGTTGAAGTTTGTTGACTGTAATTAAAAATACAAGAAATGATGGCAGCAAAAGTATATTCAATGACTGTTGATTGCAGTAGGCTTGTAATGCAGCTTGATGATCCTATGGATGTCTGTATAGACATCGATAGAAAACTTTTTCTGATTTTTTTTAAAGTTTATAACTTAAATTAGCCTATGGTGGGACTTGTGTTTAATTCATATATTTCCTCTGCATGCCTCTTGTGTCTTGTACGGAAACAACACGTGTAAATACATTATTCCATACTCTGCCACAGACTGCCTTCGTGACCCAGGGGACATCATTTTGCCCCTCTGTGCCTTAGCGCTCTGACCGCAAGTGGGAATGATCCTCCTCTACCTCACGGGAAAGGTGTCAAGATAGATCAACTGTAGACGGTAAGGCACGTGGATGCAATGGCAATGGGAGTCAGATCAGTTCCTAACTTACAAAAGATACAATTTTAAGCCTTCTGTCCCCAGACTTCTGCTTAAACTGAGTTTTTTCCAAGTTCATAGTCAATTCTTGCGCTTAACATAGTCTGGGTAGTCTCGGTAAGCCTGTGGACACTCTTTTGCCTGATGTGGACTTGAATCTGGCTTTTAACCTCCAGGTTGATGGACACCGTGTGTCGCTAGATGGCAGCATTGTGATGCCTCAGGGCACAGCACAGGAACAGGTAAAATCTAGCCCTGGCTCCTGTGGAAAGCTAAGGGGAAAGCAGGATTGTTCATATATTTCAGTCTATTTTCTTCCCACAAAGCATGTGCCATTTCTGTCCCTCTTCCATTTTATTGTCAGTTTTTACCTGTAATCCATTTCCTTTCCACATGCATCTTGTTTGCATGTGAAGACCCTAGTAGCTTCATTCATTCAGCCCTTGCAAAAGTTCTTAAATCTTCCACGTTACTGTCACTTGTGTAGTTTATAAATCCACTGGTCCTGAAAAGTTACTTTGAAACAGCGACCGAAAAAAGATACTTTATCATAGAATCATATAAAGGAGGATGGAAAAGGACCTTCAGAGGCCGTCTAGTCCCAGCCCGCACCCGAACAAGGATCCTCCCGAGCCGATCCAGCCTCTAACCGATTAGTAAAACTGCACAGCGACCCTGACGCAGCCACAAGGCGTTACACCGCCGCCTGCCACGGGTAAGGCAAGGGGACGTGGTTGGCCCATGTCCGCTGCTAGGTACCTTTCCTGAAGAGGGAAGTGAGCAGTAGTATTTTCCAGTGTACTCTCATTTACTATAGTTTTGTGTAACTTGAATGCTTTGGAGGTTGTGCAGGTAGTTATGTCTGCTATCCCCAAAGTATGAAACGGTTTGAATCATCAAGGTGACCTAGTGAAAAAACGTTGATCAGCTGTTCGTGATGACGAGGGGCAGAACAGCTTTGGGTCTCGTATACCGTGACATCCGAAACGCTCCCTGAGGCTCATCTCCGTGGGGGAAGCGGCTGGCAGCGCCCGCCGCAGAGAGAGAATCACAGACAAGCCCTAGCGAGCTCTGCAAGGGAGCGCACAGCCCCGAGGGCGGAGGACGGACAGGCGATGCCGGTCGTGAAGGGAGCCGCCTGTGCCTTTCGTTTCAGGCCAGGCACAGGAATTACTGAGGTCTAGTGAGGGAGGGTGCGAAGTGATATGCAAGGGCAATGGGGAACGCTGCCCAAACCGGTGTACTGATGGGGACAGGTATCGATACATTTGATTCAGAAAAGCATATTTTTTCACCAAGTCTTTTGCTTTGCATTGACATACATTTCTCCCTTCACTCTTCTTTTCAGGGCACACTAACTCAGCCCCTGAAGGAAGGAGCATATTGTGAAGGAGCATACGGGGGGAGATGCTTCCCACACCCTGGGATCACCTGCTGTAACAGAGAAGCAGATGTTGATTTTTGCTAGGGTTTATTTGCATGGCTTTAGTGCAATGATGAGGAAGAAGAGCATCTCTAGTAATATATGTGATAGAGTGGGAGGTTTTATTTCTTTGCCAGTCTGTCTTTTCCCTTGGGGATCCTTGTAGGATCGTATGGTTTTATTAATCAGCCTACAGTAGGTCTATTGGGGTGTCTGGTTATTTTTACCTCCTCCTTCCCAAGTGTCAGCGGAGACCACAGTGACACGCACACGAGGGCATGGGTGGGAAGAGGACTGGAAGAAATCCTTCTCTCAGTCCTGCATAGAAATGCCTACAGACGGCACGAGCTGGACTCGTTCAGCGTTCCCGAAACTTTCATTGAGAAATGTTGTCCGGTTATCCGATAGACATGTCACAGGGCTCACTGTAAAGTAGCTTGGAGAATCATTTAACACACTCGAGATACTACCAGCTGTGCCAGATATGCCATTTTAATTGTTTCCAAAAAAGTACATTTCCCTGTGAAGTATTTTGGGTGAAATACTAGGACAAGTGCCAACTGAAAAAAAACAACTATATATAATATACCTATCTATGTGAATGATACTGCATAAATAAAGTTGCACTGTATTTTTGGTCTGGAATTAGCAGGTAGTTTTTATCCCATGCAATTACTGTAACTGGAGATAAGTATGTGGTCACCACTTAAGGTGGAGTCTCCATCTCTTGACATCTTCAAATCAGGACTGGATGTCTTTCTGGTTAACACACTTTAATGAAACACAGGCTACTGAATTCAATGTAGGAGTGAATTCAAGAGAGGAGTGTCTGCTCGGGACAGCAGCCAAGGGAAGATGCCCCAAATGGCGCTGCCCTGCGTGTCAGCTGCATGGGGCACGCGCAGAAAAAAGCACGGGAATTTCTGGGGCGGACGTCCGGCGGCGGGTGTGAGCTCGTGTCCCGGTGCGAGGACAGGGCAGACAGGTTCTTGGGGTGAATGCCATCTCTTTCAATGCACCAAATAAAGAGGTGGGAAAATTGTTCTTGGCAAACTTGCAGGCACAAACTCCCTTGGTCGGGCTGAGGAAGCCCGTGCGGACGTCTGCGCTGCTCCCGGGGGGAACGGTGAACCAACGCCGGCATGCGCGCACATGCGCTCGCTCTCGCGCTCTCTCTCTGGGGGTCTCTGGTGCTGCTCTGGACGGCCGCGCTTCAAGGGTGCGAAACCCGTAATTCCTCCTCGTGTCTATGGCAGAGTTATGGGTTTCACAGTCCCGAAGCGCAGACGTCCAGAGCAGCGTCAGCAATCCCGCGCATGGGCAGCACTGGCGCACACACGGGCAGGGGCGCGGCAGGGCTCATCTCCGTCCAACTCTCAGCGTGTGTCTACCGGAGGGAGCGAAGTGCTGTGCCAGTCCCGGCGCTGCCCAGCGCTCCTCCCATCGCACCAACCCACAGCCCCGCACAAGCCCCGGGGCTGCTCCACTCCCCGCCGCACACCCAGGCGACATGCACTGCCCCCCAAGACCCACCTCATCCCCATGCCCAGGCTCCCGAATATGTTCAACAGTACAATTTGAACTCAGGGAGAAAAAATCTATGGTAAGGGACAGGTGCAAGGGACGGAAGGGACAGAAGTGACAGGGAAAGATCACAGTGGATGAGAGAATTCTTGTCACGGGATTTGTGGCATTCTCGGGCCCTCTGCTTTACATGTATCACAAAATTACTTTAAGTTTGAAGTTCATTTAGACTGGCTACATGTGCAAATGAAGTAATGCCATAAAAAGGTCCAACCAGCTATGAAGTTATTGCTGCAAAATGTGTAGTAACTATATAGGTGGTTGCTATCCAGTTGGACCGCGCACATGTAAGTCAGAAGGCCTGTCAGCTGGCTGGACTCCCGGCTGCAGGGGTGCACCATGCACAGCCATGGGTGGGAGGCCCGCAGCTGAAGGGACTCGCAGCCCAGCAGTGCCCTGCAGCTGCAGATGCTGGGTCCCTGGCCACTCGAGGCCCCGGGGATGCATGGTGTGTGCACTGCGGCTGGGAGAGGGAAACAGCTGCCAGAGCTTCCCTCTTGCCAGTGCAGAGGGAGCCTGGGATCAGGTCTCCCCATCACCAGCAACAAGGCACAATGGCATCTAAGGCATGGTTTCACAGTCATGCCTCGTAGCATGCACGTGTGACATGGAAGGAGGTGCGATTCCTTGGATCACATATTAGATCCCATCATGCCTTTACCTGCATGTGTAGCGGGAACCTCAAAGACAGCCTGGCACAGCTCCCAGCCTTGCCAGCCCCATGTTGTCTGCCCATCCCAAGGAAGCGTGTGCCCTGGGCCAGCTGGGGCTAGACGCTGTATTTCCTTGTAGACTTCTGAACCAGTGTGGTCGAGCTGTCTATCTCAGCACAGCTCTGGACTTCAGGCACAAGCAGTTGGTTCAATGATAGGCAAAGCCACAAACCAAGTCTAACCTGGCTCTGCCCCAGCTCGTAGAGGATGTAGCTCCTGCCAGGTCTATCCCTGCAGGCCAGACCGTTCCTGCCCAAACGCCGCTGCATGTGCAACCGGGCAGAGCGTGCTGTGCAGCTGCAAGCCCTGCTGGATGATTCTCTCTCGAGGGCTGACCCCTCCAGGCGTTGTTACCAGCTCACACCTCCACAGGGCTCCAGCAGGCAGCACCAGCCCCTCGCATGGCCAGAGCTGCAGGCGAGCGCCAGGAAGCAGCAGCAGAGTCTTGGCAGAGACAGGGCCGTGCCTGTGCGCACGGTGGGCTCCACTGAAGGAAACTGCGGAGAGAGAGTAGAAAGGGAACATGTCAGCGTAAAAGAAGGGTCCTCCCTGGATCGAGAGAATCTCTTCCATGCTAGAAGAGGCATAAAGACCTTCCCCCGCAAACCACAGCTTGCTTCCCACCTAGTTACCCTTCCCCAAAGGCAGGAGGTCCTGGCAAGGGCAGGTCATGCCCTTGTACTTGCACATTGTGGTGAACAAGAGGGATAATCCTTGCCCTGTGGGAACAGCTAGGGCCCTACTCTGACCATCTGGGTGTGAAGCAGAAGGACGGAGGAAACAGTTACGAGTCGGCGTCCAGCGTTTCCCCGGCCAGCCCTGCCTCTGCTTCCACATCTAAGGGCAGAGGCGGCCAGCAGCAGGAGAAGCAGGGGCTCTGCCCCACCCCACCGATCCAGTTAGTCCAGAGAGCAAACATCCTGGCAATAAACTGCGGCATCACAGAGAAGTAGGTTGGTCTTTAATATCTTTCACAGGCAGCACAGATGGAAGTGGTTTTGTTTCTTGACGTGACGCTGGTAGATGGTCCACGTTTTGCAGGCGTAAAGGCGGGGTCAGGAGAAGGATGGCTTAAAACTACACAATAGCCCTGTCACAACTACACGTCATATTGCCCCCAAACATGAAAAATGCCCTCGCCTGCAACAAGGAAAGTGGGGGGAGCGGGAGGGCACGGACAATTGGCCGCTGCAAGGATTGCTCCGATATAGTCAAGAGAGCTGCGCCCACCCCTGCAGAGGAAAGCAAACGTGCCGCAGCCCATACCCGTCTGAACATGGTGTAAAAGCTCTTCCTGAGCACAAATGTGGGCTCAGCCTGACCCTGAATGGAGGGGCACATTGCACTGTTTGACATGTCCGTTAGCATAGGTGACATGTGGGATCCTGAGACCAAGCGCTACTGATGACCTGGAAAAGCCCAGATGTTGTTCCCTCTTCTAGACATTGCTGCCACTGGGGCACTGTCATTTGAAAGAGCCCAGCCTCTCTTTTCTCCCATGGCCAAGGAAGCCACCGGGCACCCAGGAATTCAAGATCCATCAGGAAAGAGAACAGACATGATGGAGAATTTGGCACCCACAGTTGGTGCCCGTTCACCGCCCGCCCCAGGTAGACGGCTGCACAGAGGGCCTTTAATGAAGGGCTCTCCCTGGCACACACCCAGCACGAGGGACAGCAGCAGCTCGGTGCAGGGTCCCGTGCAGAAGCTCCCGCAGGCCGTCAGGGCCAGGGAGGGTCAGAGGCTGGTGGAGGAATGCAGTCTGGAGGAGACCAACACATCTCTCCACCGTTTCAAGAATGGAAAGCCTCCCAGGGCAGACGACCTGCCCAAGGAGTTGCATGTTGCTTTGTGGGACCAGGTGGGCCTGCGTTTGCTGGAGGGCTATAGAGAGCACCTGCAGGAGGAACGCCTGGGGGTGGGATTGCAGAGGGATCTCATAACCCTTCTTTACAGAAGAGAGAGGGGCAGGACCTGAAATCTTGGCGTCCTATAAGGCTCCTGAAGTTTGAATACAAACTAATGGCCAAAGTCTTGGCCCACCACTTTAAAGTCTGTTCTAGGTGCAGTGAACCACAAGCACCAGGTGCACATGGTGCCAGGTTCGCAGATCCACAAAGCCCTGATGCAGCTGTGAGACACACTGCAGTACCAACAGGAGAGGGGCCCGAGGTGGTCCTTTGCATAACTGTGACAGTTAAAGGCGATGGTGATGGATAAATGGGCACACAGGCATGCGGGTGCACAGTGCCCCATTAGTAAGAGGCTCCAGTGGGATGTAGCTGTCATCCTTTACTCCACTCCATCCACGCTCACAACACCCAGCCCTGATTTCAAGGAGGAGAGAACAGCCTTGATCCATCAACATGGCACTGTTGGGATATCCTGGCATTGAGCGTCACTGTCCTGCCTGCTCCTGGCTCATACCTCAGGCTTGGTGGCAATGCAGGTGCGCATGTATGCAAGTCACGCTCACAGTACAGTACTAAGGGCTTGTTTGCTGCTAGAATAAGTGGATGCAAAGCCATGGTCCGGTACTGTGTAATGGCACGGGGCTCCAGCAGCCGGAGTGACAGCACAGAGGCGCGGTACAACGGCACACGTCTAGCGCCATGGACTACACCGATCTGAGTCCTCCCCGGACCTTGGCTCTTCTGCCTGACCAGCCATCTGCAGATGAAACGTGAACATCAAACCTAACTGAAAAGATCTCTTTTCCCGAATGGGCTGACTACCTGTTAGAGGCATGTTAAGATTTTGGGCTTAGAAATGTTAAGATTGCTTTGCTTTCAAAAATCAGTAACACTGTCATGCATTTCAGTAAACGTCCACTTTATGAATCTTTAGTCAGGTGTTTGATATGCCTGGGCTGTCCTGTTTCGTTGCTGTATTTCATTGTGCAATTTGCTCTTAGCAGGTCTCTGTGATTATAGTCGTATTCCCTTTCCCTGGGCCTGGCTCTTCCCCCCTCCCGGGGTCTGCAGGGTACATGTGAGGGGTGGGGAGGAGCGGTGACACAGTAGGACGGAGGCTGTGGGGCAGCAGAGCCGAGGCTGGTGCAAAGGCTCCCGCTCCCAGGCTGCCTCAGTGGATACTATACGGGGAAGCGGGGGAGGTGATGTCGCGCGGGGGGAGTTATCTCCCACCCACAGAGCTCTTCACCCAGGCAGTGCCCACGTGTGAGTGTTGCGGTCATTTAATTTTCTTACCCCAGGCCTCGCCTGCCCCGTGCCCAGAGGCACCAGCATGAGACCTGTCACGAAGAACCAGGACAGTATGGACACACCCGGACAGAGCAGTCTGACACACGCACGTGGCGTCGTTCAGATACCCTGGCACACGATGAGGGACGCTGCTCCTGGCTCAGGCTCCAGTTTTGGGACCAGACCGACTTCAGACTTGGTGCACACACATGCACCCGTCTCCTCCCAGCGGTGCGGATGGCTTGTTTGCAGCTAGAAGTGGGTTCAAGGCCTGCACCGTGCAATGGCGCTGGGCTGCGGCAGCAGAGTGGCAGGAAAGAGGCGATGTATCCAGGACCACCGCGGCGTAAAATGACTAAGGTACAAGCCCTTCCCCAAGCACATGGGTAACCGGGGGTAAAGGCTGTTTTCCCAACAGAGGGTGTTGGCTGTGGCCGTGTCGGCCTAAGGGCACCGGCAGGCGCGGGTCCCTGAGCAGGTGTGATGTCTTGC
Source organism: Crocodylus siamensis (assembly GCF_052110815.1). Lineage (NCBI taxonomy): Eukaryota > Metazoa > Chordata > Crocodylia > Crocodylidae > Crocodylus > Crocodylus siamensis. The sequence goes on from NC_143409.1 coordinate 52,352,913, forward strand.
ATTACTCAGTTGGTCTAATGAAAGATATCGCATCTACTCGAAACACCCTTGCCTGGTTTTCCCCAACACAGGTATTTTAAAACTTGGGGATTTAGAAATGTTAAGATTAATTTGCTTTCAACTATCAAGATGATTGTAATGCCTTTCGGTGAACAGACTTGGGATTTTAGATTTCACTGCAGAACAAGACTTTTTTTTTTACCTCCCTGCCTGTCATGTGACACCTCCAGGGATGGATTTCTACCCGATCCACACATCAAGGCTCACAAAGACACTGTTTTCCTGTATGTTTTCTGTAATTGGTTTTCTGCAGGGTTTTTGTACGTTTTCTGTTTCATCGCTTCTAGCCTTTCTGGATTTCATCAGGAAATGGACGATTAAAAGGTTTCTGTGATAAAGGTTGTACTTGGTGTCGGTGGGATGGGCTCCCCAACCCTTCCGTGCTTTGCAGGATACATGTGGGGGCAGCAGGGCCAAGGCTGGTGCAAAGTCTCCTGCTCCCAGGCGGCCTCCCCACGGGGAGTCCGCAGGGGACGTCCTCCTCCTTTTACTGCTTCGGCAGTTTCCCGGGGGCTGCTTTCTAGCAGGCTGCCTAGTCTGAACCACCCCCACCTGCCCCTATATGAGCCCAGCAAGCACTTTGTGGCTGTCAAACATGAGAGTCCCAGCTCAGGGAGCAGGTCTGTGTGGTTGTAGCTCTCTTTTTGAAAGCTTCTTGAGATTGGGGTTCCCACCTGGCAGTCTTTTTGAAGCATCCTTTGCAGAGACATCCATGCGAGGGAGGGGAGCCTTGGAGCGGGCAGTGATGTCTCAGGGAGTTGCAGAGCTCTCTTGCCGCTCTCAATAGACACTGACTTGGGTTGTGCCATATCCTTATTTTATGTTAGTATTTTGCATTGCACGTAGCCCACCCCGTGCGCAGAGGCACTTTGATTTTGAAGGGGAACGCGGAGGGAAATGCCTACATTTGACCTGAGCAACCGGGGCAGCGAGATCAGGGACAGGGGATGCTGCGGCTTTACCGTCTATAACCGGAAGACAAATTAACTTGTGTTTTTCCTGTTCTTTGATGGCAGGGAGCAGAAACCTAGCGGTAGTTCCCGCTTTGTGGCACCCATATCCTCAGTGTTGCTGACAGCACAGAAAGCAGGTTTCTCTTTTGTCAACTCCATGTCTAAGCGTGCTGACTGCCACGGAGCTGCCAGACAGGGAAACGTGCGGCTTCCTGACAGTGTCAAGATAAACCAGCTGTGCTGGCAAACCACAAAACCGTGTCAAAAGGTGAGCGACTTGCCCAACAAGACCGATGCTCGGTGCAGCCCAGTAATGTCTGACCTCAACAGGACACGGTGAACTCGGCTGCACAGTGTCTGCAAACGGCGGGGAGCCGTTAATCCAACCGTGGGGCTAACTCCCGCTCGCTCGTGTGCACGTGCACTCGGGAGGAAACTGGAGCACGGCGTGCAGCTCCCCGGGCGCGGAGCGGGCGCGGCAGGACCCGGGCTCAGCTGATCCGCGCCAGGCCGGCCTGCAAGGGTGTCTGTCTCCAGCAACCGCGCCTAGGAGGTAACCCGGCGTGAACGTGACGCTGTGAGCATGCGCTAGCCCTTCTTCTCCTTTTGCTTGTCTTAATAAAGCCAGCCTCGCCTCCCCGACCTGCGGCGCGCTTCGCCCGTGCCGGGTGCGCCCGCGGCTGCAGCCAGGAGCGGAGCCGGAGCTGTCCCGCGCCCTCCGTGCCCGGCTCGGGGCTGAAGCCACGTTTCGGCGCGAGGCGGCGACGCCCAGGGGAGCCGGGCTCAGCGAGCCCCCCCGGGGCCGGCGCGGTGCCCCCAGGGGCGCGCTGTGTGCGGCCCCGCACGGGCGGGACAGGAGAGCCCGGCCGCACACCCCGCCTGCGCGCGGCAGGGGCCAGGCCGCGGCGCCGCCGCCCCCGCCCGGCCTGGGCCGCCCGCCACAGCGCCCCCTGCCGGGCTCCCGCGGCGCCGGCGCGGCCTTCGCCTCGGCCGCGGGGGCAGCCGGCCCGGGGGCTGTCCGCCGAGGGCTGCGGGTCTGCACCAGCCTGGTCTGGGGGTGACCCGCGGCCGGTTGCGGGGGGTCCTGGCGAGGTCACACTCCCTGTGTCCACACTGACTGGGGCTGAGCCAGCTGGCCTCGTCCCGCGCCCCATGCGCGGGGCACCGGCAGTTTAAAGAGGAGACCCCCCGCCCCCCCCGCCCCGCTACATCTACCGCTGCTGCCCCTGCCGCTGGGGGCCGGGCGGGGGAGGGGGGACGCAGAGCTCCGCCCCGTGGGGGGGGTTGTGTTTGCCGCCCCCGGGCTGCGGTGCAGAGTGAGCAGGTGCGTGTGTCCCCCTGCCTCTCCCCCCCCCCCCCCCGCGCACACACTTGTGGGTTTTGCTGGTTGCCACACGCAGCCGGGAGCACTGGTGCCAAGTTGGTTAGGCAGCAGGTTGCACAAGCCGGGCCTTGGTGCGACTGGAGCACCTCCTGAGCCCCCTTCCGCCCCGCTTTCTGCGAGTGTTACAGTTCGGGGCACCGGGTTTGCTTCGCCTTCACCCGCTGGGCGCTTCCTTCCCCTGCTCCGGCCCCAGCTGCCCAAAACGGGGCAGTCGCTGTTCCCAGAGGGCAAGGACTCTCCCCACGGCTCATCATGATATAAAAGATAGGCTAACTTGCTTAATTGAGTAAGTCCTAAGTTCAAGCATGAGAAGTTTATAAGTTCATAAGTTCAGTATTTTAAATGTTTGTCTAACAAATTGAGTAGTAGGCAGTTTTAATCCAAGCATATATGACTAAGATGTGTAATACTAATACTAAATATAATCTTACGAAAATGTAGGTGCTAATACAGAAGACATCTATTCTGAGGCCTGACCCTGACCCAACTGGAAAGAGGAAGGCGGCCTCAACTGAAAAGGGGAGATGATGACAATTGCAAGAGATAGTTATAACTAACAGAAAAACAGATGACTAACCCCATTATACCATATGCAAAGCAAACATATAAATACAGAAGGTCAAACCCCTCTCGGGGTAGCTCGCCGCCCATAAGGCGGGAGTCTACCCTTCTGCAGAAGTAATAAAAAAATTATTGCTGGCGCTCTCATGTCTCTTGAGTAATATTATCACGGCTAGTGCCCACGACGCAAGCCAGGTTGCCCTTTCCTGTTTGGGCAGCTAACTTGGGTTTTGCCGACAATCACAAGGAGTCAGTGCGAGGGAATGAGCCCCTTTGCCCGGCTCCCAAGGCTTTGCGCAGAGGCACAAGGTGCGGAGCCAGCGGGGGGCGGGGGTTTCTTGTGGCCTTTTGTAGCATGGATGAAATGTGCCTGATCCAGGGAGGACTCTTCTCTAATGCTGACATGTTTCATCTCTCCTTAGTCTCCTTGGGTTGCCCCATCGTCCACTCAGGCTCTGCCCGGTCTCTACCAAGACCCTGCTGCTGCTTCCTGGTGCTCGCCTGGGGCTCTTGCCATGGGGGGGAGGCGCTTCTGACGGCTTGGGGCTCTTTGGAGGAGGGAGCTGAGACACGACCCCTGCAGCGGTCAGCCCTAAAGTAGAGAAGCACCGGGCAGGGTTTCCGGCTGAACAGCACGCTCTGCCCAGCTGCACATACGGGGCCTGCTGCATGGCTATACCAAACATGGATAGCCACCACCTATAAAGTTACTGCACACTTTTCGGCAAGAATTTTATAGCTAGTTGGACCTTTTTATGGCACAATAGGTCATTTGAACATGCAGCCAGTCTAAATAAATTGCACAATTAACCTGGTAATTGAGTGATAGATGTACTGGGTTGAGAGTGCTACAACCCCACCCAGCATTGGCACACCACATCTGACCGGCATCAGGAGAGCTGTGTGGGATAAGGTGGGTCTGGAGCAGCAGGGGCCGCGGGGTGGGACAGAAGAGGCCTCAGGGCCACATTTTCTTTGCAATGCTGCTTTTCTGAGCCATACACTAAATGGAGTCCCAGGTTGGATATCTCCACCCCAGGGGCTCTGTCCTGCAAGCAGCACCAACATCTGTGCTCTCTGCCCGCTAACCTGGGGCTGGGTCTCTGGGGGTCCATTTCAGACTTGAACTATAGTTCCCACCTTGCTGGCCAGATCGTCATCCAGTGGCCAGTGGAAGCAGCTGCCGAACACGTGGGTGGAGCAGCAGCTTGTGCAGGAGCCAGCGTCTCCACAGAGCCAGACCTCAGAGTGATGCCGAGAGCAGAGATATGGAGGTGGAGGAGATGGGAGAAGAGGAAGACGAGAAGATGGATGTGGACTGGAGCTGTGGTTCACAGATTTTTTGATCCTGCAGCCTCCTACTGGCTCCTCGCAGAGCCCCATGACCACCTTCCCTCGGCCTGCCTCCACGGAGGCCTGCTCCCCACATTAGACACACTTCTTCCCAGCCATTTCAGGACTTGGAATATCAGGGATTTCCACTCATGTATTTTTGTAATACCTACTTGTGTAATGTATTTTTGCACCTCCCATCTGTTCCTTTGCCCGTCAGTGAGCAGGCTACAGAAAAAAATGCTGTCACCTTTCCACTGAGCCAGCAGCTCTGACAGTCAGACTGGACGTGGGTTCATGGGTTTGAAAGAGGTACTTTCAGACTTGTCTAGATACAGGGTGACTAGATGTTATTCAGGGGTTTTGTGATCTGATTCAGGTTGGGCTTGGGCACTTATAACTACCACTGGCTTCTCCAAGGCCAATGGGATGAGACATCAGCCTTAGCGCCTGCACTGCCCCTGTCCTGGTGCAGGACACTTCCACTAGCAGCGGAGGCTCCTTGCATGGGGGCTTCTCAGGGAAACGTTTGCATTCACTTTATAGACTGGACAGACTCAAAGGTGTAAAGGGGCCTGAACGTAATAGAGCATCAATTCTCCCACTGCCAACAGAGTTCAATTTCAAATAGGAACTAGGCTCCCACAACATTTCGATGCTTTTTGAAATTTTAATTAGGACTGTCTTTTTTTTTTACTGTCAAACTATTGCTGAGAAGTTTTTGACGTTCTCATTTTTATACACCAAAGGTGTGCCTTTTGCCAGTCCTTTTTTTTGTAAAACATTGTTGCCAATGTTATTAAACCTGCTGATTCAGCGAAAGCCAGCCCTTTGGTCTATAAAACATTTCAGAAAAGAATTTCAGTTAATGTTTTGAAAAAGTTACATTTCCAAAAAAGATCAAGAGTTTAACTTACAACAAAAGGACCTGGGGCATTTTTGATGAAAGTTGGATTTTGATTTTTGTCTGTTGTAAACTCTATTATTTTTACATGCTAAAATATTCTGGGTTTTTTTGTTTGGTACATGCATTACATCCGTAGTTCTGACCATACTTAATGACTGTGAGGAGTGTCCCATATTATCATGCACGTGCTAGTGATCGTTTGATTGGGGCATTAGTATTTATACTAAATAAAGTTGGAAATATGGCTGATTTTATATGTTCTGCTGCTTTATAATACTGGAGAACGGGAGTGGGAGATGTAAGTCAAATCCTTTAACCAGTGAATATAATTATTTCATACGCTGTGTCCCTTCCCTGTCACTTCAGTCCCTTCCTTGCCTGGCACCTGTCCCTTCTCATAGTTTTTTCTTCTTGTTTGCATTACACTGTTGTAGCCAGGGTGCACCCAGGGGAGTGTGCCCTGTCCTCCGATGACAGTGGTGGTGGTCAGGCAGGGAGCTGAGGAAGGGGTCAGCTACTTGAGCAGCTTCCTCCCCTCTCTGCAGAGCTAGGGCGAAACCAAGTACTTAACTATGTACAATTTATTACAAGAATAAATACAGGCACTTAATATAAAACAGGGTATATATACAAGGCTTAACATATATATAATATTCCACAATTCACATATAATACCGAATATGAACCAAACAGCTTACAACCTGTTCAACACAATTAACACATAGGGATGGATATAAACCTATATAACCTAAGTAAATTAACAATAATATTTCTTTAAACCTTCTCAGATAAGAATACCGATATGCACGCTGAGACATTAAAGCACATAAACCACATAACCCCCCTTAAAGAATACCCATAGCTATATAGACCTTGACAGGACAACAATCATCCAAACTAGGGACTGCACTCAGCACCTCCCCGAGGGGCTTCCCTGCAGCCCCTCCCTTTTAGGGCCCTGGGTTGTGGACTCATCCCTCCTGCAATGGAGGGTGGAGGCGGCAGACCCTCCTCCCCTGTGTCAGCCTCCCCTGTAACTTCCCCAGTAACTCACGCTTCCTCTCCGGAGAAGCCAAGGCTCGTTCCCTGGTGGCTGATCCCACAATGGCCTCTCCCCAGTGGCACCCCGCACTCGGGAGCCAAGGCCTTGCAGGCTCCAACTCCCCGCTCTGACACCAGGGGCTCTCCCCTTTCCAGGGCCCTGCTCTGGGCACCAACTACAATTTTCCCAGAACCTGGTGAAGAGACTTTGATCCCGAAAGCTTGCAGAAAGGGACAATTTTCTTGTGATTTCCTAGTTGGCCCAGAGAAGGTAACATTTTTGGAACCAAGAGTTCTAGTTTTTTGTATGTCTCGATGCTGCGAGGCACTGGAGAGCTCCTGCTGTCCTAGGTTTGCAAGACTTGTCCTTAGTAAGGGACCACCACTGCCACCCAGCGTCAGACGCGTGCACTGGCCACGTGTAAATCATACAGGCAGCCTGGTCAGGACCCAGCTGCATCCTTCCTCCCCCGGGGAGCTCCAGCCGCTGGAGAGCAGGGGAAGGGCAGGCCGCACACAATGGGAAGTCCCTGGTTTGGGTCCTTTCTTAAAGGAGAAGGTACATCAGGGCATAAAAAGGGTTCTCTCAAGACTCACAGGATGAGATTTTTCAGTGCTGCCTCGTGGGATCTGGACACTTCATAGCCCAGGATAGGCCTCTGGGTGCTGTGACCCCACTAGGGCCGCACGGGGTCTGCAAATCTGCCCTAGGTCTGAGTGCTGAGCCTTTGAACACCTGGCCTGGAAAGCTGGATGGGATGCAGTGTCCCCATCCCTTCTTCTCCTCTCTCAGCTCCCACTCCTTCCTCCGCCCCCAACCTAGAAATAACCCCAGGGACTCTTGTGCAGGTCACATCAGCCTGGCAGCAGGACGGGCTCCCATGGGCTGGGGTCACCTGAACCTATGACACTACCTTGGGAGAGAAGGGGCAACAGTGCAATGGGGACATTGTGGCATCTCTCTGCGCTGAGGTCCAATGTGTACTAGAGCCTCTTGACCTTGAAAGCTTCCTCCGCTCTGACTCTCTGGCAGACAAAGATTTATTGAGGAAAAGGGCTCACGCTTCCTCTCCTAAGAGCTCTCTCTCCTATTGCTAAACTTTACAAATCAATGAACAAGACTATCATATATCCCTGTAGTCTGCCTCTCTTTGCTGGTCACCGTGACAAAGGCTCTTGGTTCCAAAAAATTCCAACATCATTCTTATGTCACAACCTTTGCTTAGAAAAAAACCTCGCTTATGTGGGTGAGAATGGGAAAAAATATCCACTGCCATGAATCCTTAGCGTGCTCCATGGCTGACTAGAAAAATAAACCCAATGTGGTCAGTATAAGGAGGCAACAAAGTCAAACCTGTCAACCCAGATGGTTGGAAGGGTCCAAAAATCAAACACTCTTGGGAGAGAGCGTTGCTCTGGCAGAAACTGGAGGAGAGGCCCGCACTTGCTGTTGAGTCAGAAGGTGGGAGGTGGGCTGCGAATTCCCAGCCACGTGTGGGAAGCTCAAGTGTGAGGCATTATGGATGCTCTGGGCAAAGGCTTTGTGCATACAGTTGTCCACGGTAGCTTTGGTGATGTGCATCCTTGGAGACCCGTCCCCTGTCATCTCTCCCTGGGAGCTGAGCGGGCTCTAGGCCGAACACTCGCAAGGCTTCTCCCCAGGCTGGGTGAGATGGTGCCGGCTCAGGTCTGAGCCTCTGGACAAGCTCGTGCTGCAGCCAGCACAGGGGTAGGACTGTTCGCCTGTGTGGATGTGCTGGTGGCACTTGTGGGTGGAGCTCATCACAAAGCTTTTGCTGCAGTTGGGGCACTTGTAGGGGCTCTCGCTGGTGTGCGTGCGCTGGTCCTGCGTGAGGGAGGAGTTCTCACTGACGGCGCCATGGCTTCTTCCCCACTGTGGAGGCGGAGGCGCCGCACCAAGGCCAGTCTCCAGATGACGCTTTTCCCGCAGTCTCAGGGGGTGAAGGGCACGGCAACCATGAGCATGTGCTAGACAGACTAGGAGCTGTCGCTGAAGCTCTCCTCATGCTCCCCGCACATGTAGGGCTTCTTGCCTGTGTGTGTCTTTTTTTTTTTTATGTCCATCATTACTTGCCCGGTTTGAGCCACTGCTGTCTCTCTGAATCTCTGTTCCCACAGAATGGCTGAGCAAGGGCCTTCCCCACACACACGGCCTGGGGCTGATCCCCATGAAGCCAGAGTGGCTGGGAAACCCAATGAGAAGAGCTTGCCCTGGGATGCTCCAGGGACCCCACGGGGTCTAACCACTAGGAATCCTTACCGACAATGTCCCTGTAGAAAGCTCTCTGCCTGGGGCTCAGTAGATCCCACTGCTCATCGCTGAAAAATGCAGGCAACTCCTAAAATTTTAAATTTAGGCAAGGCATTCTAAATAAGGCATCTCCTCAAAGGTCACCAGCCCCCAAAGCACCAAGTGTCTCCCCTTCATTGCCTATAGGAATGAACCTCACACAGCATTCAGCACCTGCGCCCCTGCAGAGAACAGCAGATCATTGCATTGCCGACGTGGCTGGCAGCCCTGCTCACGCACCCGGCACTCTTTTCGGTCAGATCTTCTTTGCAGCTGCACACAACTTGCCTGAACTTTAACCACTGGAAATGTCTGTATCAGGAGCTGTTGCAGCCCAACTTGTTCTGTGAAAGATCAGTCACAGCAGCTCAGTCATCCTTGTAAAGCAGGCTCTGATTTGCTCAGATTCAAACATTTTTGGACTTCCCCTTTGAAAAGCTCGAGCAGCACTAGGCTTGGGATCAGGGATTCGAAATGTGGCCAGGATAGTCTTTATTTCAGCACGTGCCTTCTGCCAGCTCTGTGGAAGAGGACACAAAATTGGCCAGTTTTCAAGCCTTTGGGAAATTGCACAGTAGTAGGGATGAGTCCCACTGATCCCAGGCTCCCTCAACACCCTCAAGATGCCACAGGGCTGAGGTGATTGGTAGACCTCAGGGCTGTGGGGTTAAAGGCATAGGGCCATCCAGGGCCCAGCTCCTCACCCCAGAAAAGTGCCCTGAGCTGTCAAAAAAGGATTGGATTCAGTGCCATACTACCTACATACCCATCACCATAAATAATCCCAGCATTTCCTGCATTTTCCCCTACAGCAGCCCCAAAGATGGAGGAGGCGGGATGCAATGGGTAACCTGTTCCAGTGTTTTGCTATCCTCTTCCTGAAAAAGTTTTTTCATAATATCTGCAGCTGGAGTGTGATGACCCACTAGGGGGCAGAATTGAACTGAGGCTTGGCTTTTTCCAGCTGCCAGCACCTCTGGCCAGGACCAGGGCAGGCACAGGCAGTGCTTCCCCGGCTGGGCTGAGGTCTGGTAACTCGTGACCCATCTGAGGCTAGCAGCAGTGTATCTGGTGCAGGGTTGGCCAGATACAGGCCATGGAGCAGGAGGCTTTGGAGGCACTGAGCAGCAGAGGGGCTTTGTCCATGCCACCCACAGCTGGGCAGCAGGGAGAAGCAACCACCACCACATCCTAGCGCTGGCCCATTTGAGCTGGCTCTTTCCAACTGGCATGGCCTGAAAAGGCTGCAAACCCCCCATTTTTACATCAGTGCTGTTCATTTTTAGAGCACGTTAGTCCCAGGCTCTCCCAAACCATAGACGCCCTGGGACCCACAGGCCCCCATCCTCAGGCCCAGGTGTGAGTGAAGACAGAGGAAGGAGGGGAAACTCAGAGACCCCTGCAGCAGCAGTGTGGGGAGCAGTCCTACAAGCTATGAATTAATGCTTTGTGCACTATAAGTAGTGTCACCCTTGATTTGGATGTGGACTTACCCCTTCGCTAAATTGGCCAGTCCCTGTGATCAGGGATCAGCCTTGAGCATGCTCCCGTAACCCCTGCCTGTGCTCCAGGGCTCTTCCTGTAGCCCCATGCTATCTCACTAAACAATAAATGTGTTTGTCAGTAGGTAGCTAGGCCTGCAGTAGCCAGCCCCCCTACCCACCTGTGACATCTGAAAATTGTCTGTATGGTGAAGATGCTTGCTGAGCACTCTGTGAGGATTAGACCAGGTGTTTCTTGCCATTTATTCATGTATTGCGAGCTGTATGATGCCGCTAAGAGCTTAATTAAAGTCAAAGACTAGTGAGGCCTTGTATGTAGTGAGGCCTTGTAAAATTAGTGAGGCCGTAAAGTAGTAAGGCCTTGTATGTAGTGGCACAGTTAAAATTAACTTTATCAGAAAAATGCAAAAGCTTGTATTGCTATTGGTCAGTCATAAGGGAAGTTCGTAATGAGTGGCTGTGAGTCAACAGCCAACTCAGAAGTTATAAATTGGCTAGTACATCTGGAAATTACCAGCATTGTAAGAGAAGCTAATAATTTAGAAATTAGCTGCTGACCTGGATCCGGTGAGCCTGTGGATCTCAAGGAGCCCGAGGACTGAATGCCAGGGTCCTTCCTGGTACTCCTCAGACAGTGCAAATTGGGGATGCCTGACTTCGCTGAGCTTTATAGACGAGGAACTTGTCATACATCAGGTATCAGAAGGGACTGCTGATAAGTTGCCAATGCAAATTATTGTCTGTTATTGTTGTCTTGTTATATTACGCGTAGTTGTGTGTTTGTTAAGTCAACAAACCTTTCTTCCCTTTTTGCTCCCAACCACTCTCTCAATCCCAAACCAGCCCATGTCACGAGTTTTGCCAGTCAGCAGCTAGAGGTATAGGGCCCCAGAAACCAGAACCTCTGCACTGATCTCCTTGACAGCTGGCAGATTTTGTGGCCTCAACAGCAGCTAGCGGACCTGCAGCTTTCACCCTGCTGCGCCTTAACACACACAGTGTCACCTATGTCACGAGTTTTGCTTGTCTGCGGCTTGAGATGCAGTTTCCTCCAAGCCCCTGCACCCATCTCCTTGAAACTTGGCAGGCTTTGTGGCCTCAGCAGGGGCTACCATCCCTGCAGTTTTCACCCCACTGTGGCTTAACACACACACACGTGACATGAGTTTTGCTTTCAGAACTTTGGGGTGCAGTTTCCCAGAAACCCCTTCTCCTATCTCTTTGAAACTAGGCACATGTCATGCTTGCAGCAGAGGATACCATCCCTGCAAGTTTTATCTGAATCAGCCAAAAGACAACAAAGTTAAGATATTTCATTGATTCCCCATTATACCCTATGGCTGAATCTCCAAATTTTTTCCAAATTGATTTGGAAGCTCCAAATCAATTCAGAAAGCCTAAAGCTTCCTGCGATTCAATTCAGATTCATAAATTCGGCCTCTAAATCATCCAAAGCATCTCTGAATCCGAATCACGACTCAAAAATTTGAAGAGCCCTACTATTCACCAAAGTGCCCTAGGGGAAAACCAGGAACAATGGTCATAAACTCCTAGAAGAAGGTTTCATGTTAGATATAAGGGAAAACTTCTTCACAGTTGGTGTGACCAGACTAGAATAGACTCTCAGCAGGGTGGTGCAGGCTCCTACCTGGGAGATCTTCAAAGGGAGACTGGACGCACGTCTTGCTGGGGTTATTTGACCCTAGCAGTCTTTCCTGCCTGGAGCAAAGGGCCTGGACCCATTGATCTCACAAAGTTTCTTCCAGCCCTAAACTTCTGTAAATCTGTGAGTTTCCAAGACAATCTCTTTTTAGTATATTTTGCAAGGCTGGGGGTGTTACTCCATGCAGTTGTGGCACCAGGGGAAGTGGCTGGGGGACAGGGGAAGGTGCCTCTGCAGGTCTGGTAGTGGTAAGACATGGTGCGGGGGGTGTTGAGGTGGGGGTGGGCAAGTCCATCCCTGCTGCAGCCCACACCACCCACCCGCAGAGGGACCTCTCCCCCCATTGCCCTTCCATTGCACGTGTGGCAGCATAAGGGCAGTGCTGCTGTGAAGCCCTGTTTAGCTGACAGTTTTGCTGGATTCAAAAAGGAATTATCCAAATTACTGAAGGAAAGGGGCACTTGTGGTATTCACTCTGACTGGTCCTGGACTATGCTACACACAGTGCCTGCTCTGGGCAGCTCCAGATGCAGGTTGCACATGGCTCCCACTCCAGCCAGTCTGGAGAGGGTGTTGTACGAGCCTTGGTCAGCCAAAGCAGGCACTGAATGCAGTGTGCAGGGGGATCTGTGGAGCCCACATTCACCCAGCATGCCAGATCTGCTACCTGCTTAGGCCTGGGGGGCCAGATGACATGATTTCACTGCCTGGATCAGTCCTGCAAGCTGCATTTTTAACTCCCCTGCTTTACTTCAAGGCAGCTCAGTTAAAATTATACAGGCAACTTGAACATCAGCCTTTCCTCACATTTGAGCACGTGTCCTTCTAAGTCTTATTTATTTTTAAACCAAAATAGCATTCCATGGGCCTGGCAAGAGGGTTGATCCCTTCAGAGCGACCACTTGGGCTAGTATGGTACCAGTCCTTGGTTTGAGCCAGAACTGGAAGGGATGGGACCTTTTGCCCCTGGGTTTCACAGCAAGTTGCTGACACTACTCCAAAATCCTAGGGTGCAGTCCAGGCTGTGAAGAGGAAGGTGGGCCACAGCTGCGTCCTTATTGCTGAGTGCAGCCCAGTTCTGCATCTCTTACCTCACCTCCCATGTGTCTCAGTCTCCCCTCTTTCTTTGCCAAGCCACACCATTTTTCAGGGTCACTCTTCCCTGTATCCCATCTACCCCTCCCCTTCTAGCTCCCTTTTGCACTTGAACTCGTTTCATCCTTCAGGTTACCAGTTAACTCTCACTTGAGCTACCTGCTCACAGCATGATCTCCAGCAGTTGGGGTGACGCATAGGGGGTGCCTATGGGTGTATGTGCACCTCCTGCAAAAAAGCGCTACTTGCCACCGCACTGCGGTGGCATCTGCAGGCGGTTCATGATCGCCCCTGGCCACCACTGCCTGCTTCCTACCTCCCCCAGCACCAACAGTGCCTGCGGGAGCTCCCAGCTTACCGCCGCTGGGCCCCCGCAGCCATGCCCCTCCAGCTGGTAGGGGCATGCGACATTCCTGGCAGCATCCATTGTAGAGAACTTGGCTAGTGTAGACGGGGAATCAGGTTTTAGCTTTTGTACATTAGTGAACTGATTTTCTAACGGGCCAAAATTTGGGGGAATTTCGTATCTAAAGGCCATGCCCCACCAAGCTCTGAAACCCCAGAATGCCACAAAAGCAAGTCTTCTCCTCCAACTCCAGGTTCAAATTTCAAAACCCTTGTTTTTCCACTAGACTCTTTCAGGAACAGCTGGACCAGTGATTCTCAGCCAGGATACCACAGCAGCCCAAGAGCTTTGAGATCCTTTCTAAGGTGCCACACTGCAGTGGCAGATAGGTGTGCAAAGAATTCACTTCACCCAAACCCATCCATTTCAAACAGGAATCTGCAGTGGTGTTGTGGTCAGTCTTTCTGTTCTTTGCAGAATTGTTTTATGTAGTCAAAAAGAAAGTGAAAAGACCTGGCATCTTCCCCTGGGTGCGTTGAATTGAAAAATTTTGACCCCACCCCAAATTCAGTCAGAGGTGAAAACCCAGCATAGCAAAGTGACTCATTCAGCAACATGATAAGCAACTGAAAACATCTTTCTTTTCAAAGTGAAGTGCTACTAGCTGTCTGTAATGCACTGATCCCTGGGCAGGATCAGTGTGAACCTGGGCCAAACCCACCCTTACTCTGTTAGCTCTGGGCTTTGGAAGCCATTTGAAGTACTGAAATAAAGTGAGAGGAGAGGCAACACATACACAAGCAGCAGTTTTGTTGGCAAGCAGGGAACCCATGCCTCCATACGCTGATGCCAAAGGGCCCAACTGGGCTGGGTGACGTATAAACTCAAGCAAGACACCCCACCCCTGTTCCATCCATACAACCTCCCAGAACAGAGGAACGCAGACACCAGGGCTTAAATTAGATGCATTTTTTTTCCACAATGTTTATTACTAATGTACAAAATATACAAAACAAAAGAGGTTGGTTCCCCTTTAGGGGCAGCTGCACCCAATGGGAATGGGGGTTAGGATAGTCCATGTCTCAGCAAGAGAGACTGTAAAAAATTAATGGAAATGAAACAAAATCCCCCAGGCCCCAACAATAATAAAGTTCATCAGTTTTCGCAGAAAACAGCTTTGAATTCCCCCCTGCCGGAACGACTCGCTAGCACCAAGGGAAATTGCGTCTCCACGGCTGCTGGCAACATGGGAGGTATACAGGGGGTGTATTTACAGCAAGGAAAGGGAGCGCTCCGATCTCACTCATTCACACACATATGGAACCAGCAGTGGGGTGAAGGGAGCCCATGGGTGCGGAGCAGGTGTAAACCAATAGAAGCCCTCACTCAGCAGATCTTTAGTTAGCCAGGGGTTGGTGGTTAAGGGATCCTCCACATGGGAGGATTGGCGCCCCCGTGATATCCCATTAATGACCAGATTGAAGCATCCTCCCATTGATGGAGGGAGGGCCCCTGACCACACACACATGCCCTAAAGGATGGAGGCATGTGGTAGAGGCTTGTTTTTGTTTTAGTTTTTTGGATTATTATTTTTTTTTTTTTCACTTCTGGGGGCGCCTGGGCTGGCAGTGGTGGGGCCGGCTGCTCCTCAGGGCCGAGGCTCCCCGGGCGAATGTCTTCAGAGCGGGCCTGCCGCTGGCGAACCTGCGGACAGAACACAGCACAGAGCCGGGCAGGCCATCAGAGCGGGGCAGCCGGCCCCTCCCTGGCCCCATGTGCCCCCCTTCATTTCTTGGCTGGTTTCACATAGGTATTTACAGAGATAAAAATCCTGCCTGCCCCCCTCACCCCTCCCCAGGTCCCCAAGCAGGCAGGCAGCTCTTGTGCTTGCAAAGTCATTGGGGGGCACGGAGTTGGGTCCCATCGGCGCCTCCATCAGGTTAAAACGACACAGGAGGTAGTGGGGGGATTCCCCCCACAGTGGTTCCTCAGTAGCAGCGGGTGCTGGGGGAGGGTTTGCTCCTCCCCCCCCAGCTTTACAAGGGCCTCACAGAAGCCATAAGTGGTGGATGCAGCACGAGTCCAACAAGGGGGAGCCCCAGAGTCTGTGAAACAGGGAATGTGCTGGGTGGTTTCACGGGGCGTCGCCGATTCCCACAGGTTAGGAGGAGGAGGGCGGGGTGGGGGGGAGGGGATCCGGGCTCCCCGGTGCTCCCCCCCGCACCCCCGGCCACGGGGCATTAAGGCAGGGGCGGCCCATTCACTCCGGGATGGTAGAAGGCACAGTTGTTCTCGTACCTGCAGCTGCCTTTCAACATGAAGTGGCGACACACGGGGCGGCTTGACATGTCTGCGTGAGAGAAAACGGGGCGCAGGTCAGCCACGGCGGCGGAGGCACAGCCAGGGGTCATGTCAGGGCAGGGCCCACTGCCCACGGGCAGGCAGATGGATGGGGGAGAGACTACTGCTCCCAGCATGCAATGCACCTCCCTAACCTGATCGGCCAGGAGCACAAAGACTGCAACGCTCTACCCTAAAACTTCAAGTCTTGAGCAACCAGGAGCAGAGAGGCCACAGCTCCCAGGAGGCACTGCTCCACCCTAGCCCACACAGCTGGGAGCAGACAAGATAGCTCCCAGCGTGCACTGCTCCTCACTACGCCCAAGCAGGCAGGAGCGCAGCGCTACAATGTTCCACCCTAACTCAAGCAGCTGGGAGCAGAGGCTGTAGCTCCCAGCATGCAATGCACCCATCAACACTGCGCCTGTTCCTCACAGGCCCATGGGGGGTCGCCGCCACTCAGGGCTTTGTGCCCATGGTGCCGGGCCTGCAGGGTCAACTGGGTGCATTGCATGCTGGGTCTCTCCCATAGGCCCGGGCCCTCTCCACCTGCCAGGCATAAATGGGGGAGGCGAAGGGGCGCCCACAGGCCCCTCCCACATAGGGGCAGGGCCATTCCAGAGCCACGCCCCACAGCTCCCCCTAGAGGGCAAGCCAAGCCCCCCACATTTACCTCCTCCATGGCCTCCTCCGTGGCCTCCTCCGTGGCCCCGGCCATGATCCCCTGGGTGACCTCTGCCGTGATCTCCTCCATGGCTGCCGCCGTGACCCCCAACTCCATGGCCTCCACCATGGCCGCCGCCATGACCCCCTCCATGGCCATGACCCCCGTGACCTCCGCCGTGGCCCCCGTGACCTCCGCCGTGGCCGCCGCCGTGGCCGCCTCCTCCACCCATGCCGTTATTAGGGGGTCCGCCTCTGCCATTCGGGGGGCCGCCGCTACGTCCCCCTCCTCCTCGGCCCCGGAAGGGGGGTTCTCCTCCTCGCCCCCGGCCACGATGAAAAGGTCCTGGGCCAGGTCCTGGGCCAGGGCCGCCCCCTCGCATGCCCCCATGAGGGCTTCCTCGCATGCCGCCGTCGGGGCCATCCCAAAAGTCGCCTCGCTGCGGAGGGGGAGGGCCCATCATCCTGGGTCCACCGGGCATCCCAGGGCCTGGGGGCATGTTAGGACCTCCTGGGCCACCATGAGGACCTAGAGAAAGGCACCAAGGTTAGAAACACCCTGGGAAGTTGCACACTGAACTTGCTCTTCCAACCTACTCCCTGCAACACAGCACTAGGCCACTGGGGTCAAGACTGACCATGTGAAGAAAAAATCCCCCTAACCCTGTTTCTTAGCACTAAAGCAGCACCCTGCCCCCATGCCCTGGTCTGCTCCCAAAAACTCTGCAACATAATGTCTTCTACTATGGGCTGGGCACTCAGAGCAGCACTCCCCAAGTTACTATAACAAACTGCAAATCTGACACCCCTTCCTGCCCAGAAAATGGAAGATACTTGATTCCTTGCTTACCAGGCATGGGTCCTGGTCCCCCTGGAGGGAAATGCTGCATGTTCTTTGGTCCAGGCGGGAATCCATTGGTGAGAGGCCCTGGGCCTAGCAAGCCATGGGGTACTGAAAGATGGGAGAAGCAGGAAGGTCAAATACCAGCAACTGCATTATCAGCAAATACCAGCAGTATCTCATGCACTAGTACAGGCGTGGGACCAACTGGCTAAACAGCAGCTCTCCAGAAAAGGGCCTGGGGGTTACAATGGACAATAAGCTGAATATGAGCCAGCAGTGTGTCCTTGTTGCCAAGAAGCATTTATGTCATCCTGGGCTGCATCTGTAGGAGCACTGCCAGCAGATCAAAGGAAGTGATTCTTCCCCTATATTCAGCACTGGTGAGGCATATCTAGAGTAGCGTTTTCAGTTTTAGACCCCCCACCCCACTACAGAAAGGATGTGGACAAACTGGAAAGAGCCCAGCAGAGGACAACGAAAATGGTTCAGGGGCTGGGGCACGTGACTTATGAGAAAAGGCTAAGAGAATTGGGCTTATGTAGTCTGGAAAAGAGAAGACTGAGAGGATGTTTAATACTAGCCTTTCACTACCTGAAGTGGGGTTTGAAAGAGGATGGAGCTGGACTGTTCTCAGTGGTGGAAGATTATAAAACAAGCAGCAACAGTGTCAAGTTGCAGGAAGGGAAGTTTAGGTTAGATACTAGAAAAACCTCTCACTAGGAGGGTAATAAAGCACTGGAAAAGGTTACCCAGAGAGGTAGTGGATGCTCCATCTTTGGAAGTTTTTAAGACTGGCTGGACAAAGCTTTGCCTGGGATGTTCTAGTGGAGATGGTCCTGCTTTGAGCAGGGGGTTGGACTACATGACTTCCTGAGATCCCTTCCAACCCTAATTTTCTATGACTAAGTGGATCAGGCTCTATGAGAGATTCACTCAGACCTGGCTTATGATTCCCTGCAGACAATTTTGTCCTTGGATCTTCCAGGCACTAGTTTATGGGGATGTTGCTCTGGAATTATCAGAAAAGGGGATAGGCTCACATCCATCAGGATCAGTGCCCATGGCACCAACCATTTGGCAAAATCACTTTAAATCCTTCCGACTATCTTTCTATTTCCATTTTTGTGCAGGCAACAGCTCTCTCCATAACTAGGGGCCTAAGTCACAGTGAGACAATAGGCTTTTTGTGGCCTGTTTGCAGCACACAAAGCTGATTTTGCAGACATTTTGTGGTGGCCCCAGCCCTCACAATGATTGGTGGAGGGGCTCCAATGGCCCAACCCCTCACCGCTGATTGGCAGAGGGCGTCTTCACTCAATCTGGATCACTACTGCTTTTTATTTTGGTTGATTTTACAGGAAATTGTGGCCAATGCTTGGTTTCCCTGATTGCAGACGGTGCTGTTTTTCATAATTTCCATGTAATCTGTGAAACTGCGATTTAGGTAGATGCCTATCCATAACCACTGGAGTAAAACTCTGATGGTCTGATAAGTCCCAGATGCCCCACAACAATGTTCACAAACTCCAGCGATTCACAAAGAACCAACTGGTTCTAATTCTTTTCCAATTCAAAAGAAAATAATGGGGACAAGAGCATCATCCTGCCTAATCCAAGATAACTACCTCCCACCAAAGAGAAGGAGGACTAGGGTCAAACCCCAAATGTGGTTGCTTACCTCCAGAGGGCCCTGGGGGCTGAGACTGCAGATTGCCAAGCAAGTGTTTGATCTTATCAGAGTAATCTGGCTGCTTCATTAATTCTTCTGTCTTGTGGTTGTTGGGTCCACCCTGTGCAGGGAAAAAAATTTTCAAGAGTGGTTAGAAAATGAGTCCTTCCCTCTATAACATGCTACACACCCTTGGCCCTAGCCATCCTGCTCTCTGTGATACCTAATTGCTAGAGGGCTCTGATGGTAACTTTCACGCTACTTTAATTTGCCTAAATACAGGCATCAGTCTTGGGGCAGGGGGTGTTTAAGGTTCAGCCCTACCCATTTACTTCCTCCCCCTCCACTGCTGTACTACTGTATCACGGGCTTCCTCTTCCTGCTAATACTTTGGAGGTGGGAATATGGAAGTGCACGGGCCAATGACCAGATCTGGGACTAGTTAGGCCGATGACCTGATCCCTCCCAACATCCCAAGTAGTTTTAATTAAGGGGTGTATGTAGGGTATACCCTGACCACAGCTCCTGCCCAAATGGCAGCTCCAATTACCATGATGGATGTGAGGATTTCCTGCACGTTGATGGAGGAGTTGGGGTTGGGGCCCTGAGGGCTCTTGCCTGCCCCCATACTACCCATCAGGTTGGCCAGCACCGGGGGCAGTTTCGAGCCCCCGGCTGCATCTGGAGACTGTGAGGCGACAGCTGGGTCGAGTCCCTCCTGGTAGGCAGCCTCGTCCATGGCGCATTCCTGAGAGAGGGCACAGAGACACTAGAGTCAGGATGGGCTGCGGGGAAGAGGAAAGCTGTACCAGCCTCAAGGGCTAAGGATCACAGCTGGATATTGGGCGGTTGGCCTTTGCCCTTCTCTAGCCTCTCATCATTTCTTAAAGGGCCCAGTGAGCTGGTCACTGAATACAGTCCTGCTCTAACCACTAGCCATCTCCCAGAACAAGCAGAACCCTACAGAGGCCTGACTAATTTGCCTGGCTCTAACATACTGAAGCACCCCTTTTACTTCCTCCCCTCCTTCCCCCCTCCCACTCCAAGCAGACTTGGCTCAGACCTACCTCATCCAGTGGGATGAGTTTGGGTGGCACAGGTTCATAGGACTCTGGATCAGGCTCATGGGGACTGTCTGGAACACTGCGAAGAAATAGAAGTAACATTTGTTAAAAGTCTTCATACAGATACATTTTTCTAAGTCTGAGTTGACAAAGCCCTTAAGTAGTATCAACTTTCACTCTTCCCAAATGTCCAAAGAGCCGGATCAAGCCAGACGCACAAATCTTTCCCATCGTCAACCCATTAGTAGTGGATCCAGTAGAATCATATCATCACTTTGGGTCTCCAGCACCTAATGAGGCCTCTCACTGGGTCATCCACAGAGACTGAACCCAGGACCTTTACATATGGGCCACTATGGCGTGAACTAAGTGAAGAGTTTCTGCCCCCAGGAGGAAGAACTCGTGTGCCTGTAGATGTGAAGCTTCCAGGATGGCAGGGTGGGAAGCAGCAGACTCATCTTGGGGTCAATACAGGCTGCACTGAAGTGAAGAGCCTGGTTGTTGCATGCTTCAGCTACTAGGGTGAGACAACCATCCCGACTTGGACTGAATACAACATATGGGGCAGCCATTCCAGCAAGATGGAGCTAGCGTGCAACTGCTAAATGGAACCCTACCCTCCTGCCCCTTAGCATCACAACCCTACAACCTGACCCACCTCTCCTTGGACAGGAAGATTTCCTGCAAGATGCCTTTCTCCCGCTCAGCCTGAGTGAACTTCTCCTGGCTGCCGCTGCCCGGAACTACCAAGGGACTGGGCAGGTCAGTGAGCTTTGGGTAGACCCAAGGCACCTTCTCCTCCATGGCATCATGGCTGAGTCGCCGCGCTGTCTCGAAGGCATGGCGGTCCTTCAGCATCTCCCGCTTGGCTGCCTCGCCAAAATCTTTGATTTTGTTCACATTGACTGAAAGACAGGGAAGGAAGGGGACTGGTTTACACAGATGCCACACATCTGAACTGCCAATGCTAAGTATTTGCTAGACATGAGTTTTCCATTGTAACATATTACCAGCCTGTCCAACCCACACCCCTAACACAGCTGGAGTGGATATACCACATACTTCACTTCCCATCCCCTTGAACCAGCCAGTTTTCCTGTCATAGGGCTGGATTGGTGCTGGTGCTCCCTAAGTAAGAAGGGGCCTGTATTCTAGTACCCCATTTCCAAATCCCTTGGGGAAGCTATTCCCTAGGCCCACTTACCCCGCTCTGTCTCGTCCAGTTCAAAGTAGAAGTACTCCCGTAATTTGCTCTCCTCAGGCCAGCTCACGGTCTTCCTCTTTTTGCCCTTCTTTGTGAGCTGCGTAGCGTCAACAGAGCTTTCAGATGGCTTCGTATCTGATCTCTGATCAGAGGAGGCTGTGAAGATGAGATGCAGACCTCAGTGATCAGACCTAACCAGTGTCCTGGCCCACCCAAATCCTGTTTAATTTTAATCTGTCACTCAAAGATAGAAACCCAGGCAGTCCTTGGGTAAAGTCAACACAGGGCTGAAAACTTCCTTCTCCAGCCAGCCATATGCTGACAGGAGGGTCTACATGTGCACACGCAGCACTAGTTTTCCTGACCTTGGTTTCAGGTGGGAATACTGGACTAGGTGTGCCCGTTATCCAATGCAATTCAGCTAAGTGCTGGGATAACAACGCCTTCCCCTACACAGACAGCGCTTCTCCCTTCTTACCAGTATCCATGGGCTCTGGCACTTCCACTGCTGGTACAGGTGTGCCTGGCCGATCTGCCTCCATTGGCTCTGATGCTGTGGCAGGTTCTGGTGAAGATGGCTTAGCAGCACTGGCTTCTGGGGCTGGCTTCCCTTCAAATGGGCTTGGCTGAGAGAGAGAAAAAAAAGCCCCACAAGCTCAATATAATATGGAAACAAACTGTTTCCTTCCAGGTCCATCCTCCAATCATTAGCCAGGCACTACTTCAGGTGCAGGGAACCCAGGAGTCTTGACTCCAGCCCCCCTGACAAATCCACTGGATACCACTCTCTTCCCAGAGCTGAAGACAGAATTCAGGAGTCCCGATTCCAAGTCCCCACACCCAGTATTTACCATTCCCCTCCTTGAATGGGGAACAGAACCCTGCTCCCTTCTGTAAACAAAAGGAGCATGTTTGTACCTTAGCTGCTGTAGGAGACAAGACCTTCTTTTTCTTTTTGATCTTGATCCCTGGGATAGGGGCTGAATTAAGGGCATCCAGAAAGCCCAAGCCTTCCATTGCTGCAGAGAAAAGATGGGGGAGAGGGTAAGAGAGAGGTTACACAAACGAAATGTTTCAAGCATCTGTAACTTCCAGTATTATGTACCACTCATTCCCGTCCCACATTTTGAACCAGAGTTCAAGAATCTTCACCTTCAGGCACTCTACATACTTACGTTGTGGGGGGATGATCTTGACTTTGATCTCCTTAGTAGTGTTGGGAGTAGTGTTTAGGGGCTTATATTTCTTCTCTGCTGGCGGGTTATCTCCAGAGGGAAGAGCTGAGCTGCAGAAGGAAATGCATATACATCACACAGATGCTGGGGAAAGGGATCAAACATACCTTATAAGCAAGGGTCAGTTGTAAGGCCAGACTCTCAGCATTTGACATATAAAGTATATGTGATCAGTGTGTTCTGTGTCTGGCTTACAGAATAACTAAATTAAATGCAAGATTCTGTTACAGGAAGATGTGCAAACTCCATTTCTTTTAGAAGCCTGCTAATGCTCTTGTGCTTCAGTCCTAGTCACCACCATTTTTAGAATGTAAGATGGGTAATCTGAGCAGGAGAGCAAGGGAATCTGAATAGGCAATCCTAAAACTGCTTAACAGGTAAAGATCTGAAGGAGTACCAAGGGAGGCCTTGAGGACTGTTAGCTATACTGGATATGCCCAATAAGGACTTTTGACAAACTACCCCCAATAAAGGGCTGTCAGATTTCCTGTTAATGTGAGAACAGGAAACAGAATAAAGGACTCCCGATTTGCAGCCATTCCATTCTGTCCCATCCCTACCCTCATCTCTCAGATGAGGAAGGCTTGATTCTGGACATCTTCCCTCATAGTAGTTTGGAGATGGGGAGCTGGGCAGAATGCACAGACCTACCTCTGTCTCTTAATCGGCATTGGTTTCAGGTTATATTTATCAGATGTTACTGAAGCATTATTCTTCTTTATAGGGGCCAGTGAAGGAGTTTCCATTTCCAGGCCTATAGCAAAGGGGAACAAAGGGGTTAGGACAACAAACAACAAGGACAGGCACCAAATATTTCCACTCTTTGTAGCCAACAGCATGCTGCAGCAACCTGGGAGGGCAGCCAAGTACCAGCTGTATGCTACTGCTGCCCAAGCACTATTCACTTAGTGGTAAAACGCAACTACTCCTAGAGTTAACACCACACAGGATCTCAACCCGCCTCACTAAGCTTGCCACCCTCATTAGACTGAACTTAGAGAATTCAGATGCACATCTTCCTGCCACCCTCAATACACCCTGTATCCCCAGTAGCTCCCCAGAACCCACCTGTAGAACGAAATTTGGCATGGCTGGGTGCTGTTGTACGCAGGGATTTTGGTTTCTCTCTCTTCTTCTCTGGAGTCTCTTCTGCCTTGGCTTCTGCCTTGGCCTCCTGGGGTTTCTCTTGGACAGGTGCTTTGCTTTTACTCTCTTCCTTCCGCTTCTTCTTGTCTCGCTCTGAGGAGAAAGAGATTAATCACCTAAGACGTGGAGCGTACAAGTACCATGAAAATAGTAGCCCAACATCAGTGGGCTCCAAGACTGAGAAGCTACCATTGGGGTTTGGACCTTTTGATGAAACAATTCCCACTCAGCAGCACAGTGACAGAAGTACTACACTGATTGTGCTCACTGGTCTGTGCAATCGGATACTGGGTTAGAGGGGCCCACTGATTTTATCAGGGATGTCCGTAGTTTCACAGGTGTTTTAGGGGTCTTGAAGTAGAGGGTCTGGCTAAGACCACGCAGCTTGACTCACCTGCTGGTTGTGCACTACTTTGGGACCGGATAACACCCATCCAGTCGCTGACCAAAATGGAAGCCAGTCTGCGAAGCTCTAGAAGGAGACAGAAAGAAGTTGTTAGATAAAAACAGCATGTGCTGAGCTCCAATGCACAGAAGGGGGCACGAACACATATTTTAACAGGACACTCTCTTACCTTCATCCTCACCAGATTTGCTAAGCTGCTTCACCAGTTTCGCTGTGTTGTTCTGTAGGAGATCAAAAAAAGAGGGATAACTGTCAATGTTGACTCAGAAGATCACATACCCCCCTGCTTCATTCCTGACAGTACAGCATATACTTCCTAACACCATACTGAAGTATTAGAGTTAGCGTGGACTTTGAGGGGAGTATGTCTGTAACTTGACCTACCTGCTTCAGATGATCTACAGTAAGGGGCAGATGCTGCAGGGTAAGTAGAATCTGCTGCAGAAGGGGTACATTGTTAGAAGACTTTGAGCTGGTGAGCCAGGTGTTTAGCAGCTTGTAACCTCCAACTCTGATGAACCTGTAGAAAAAGCACAATTAGGTCAAGTACCACTAGCATACCCTTCCCTCTGTTACAGGCTACAGCTGAGCCCTTTGCCTTCTCTCTGCTCCCAGGATGGATTTGAGCACTAATGGTAATAAAGCACATAATTTGGTCCTGAAGTGGTGAACAAGAGATCTGGAAAGGGGATCTAGGAGTACAATGGTACAAGTGACAACTAGGAAAGTAGCTAAAGGGTATGACTGCATACAAACTTGCTGACAAGGTCTGCTTCAGATATGTAGAACAGATCTCATTTTGTTACCCTTGGCTCAGATGGTGCAGGGGGCTGAATGTCAGCAGCTCTTACACAGCAAGTTTCCCATGCTGTCCAACATGTTTTAACTCTGAGTCCCTCTGCTGTAACCCAACAGTCCCCTCTCATTCGTCAGGAGCTGGGAATGGACCCAAGAAATGCTGATTTCAGGACTCTACCTCTCTAGCCGCTAAACTACCAGATAGTCTTAAAATAGGAAGAGAACCTAGAAGTTCTAACACCCAGCTGCCTCTGCTTTATTGCCCATTAGGAACTTGTCACAGTGCTTACTTTGCCAGTATGTCTTGAGCCCGGGTTTGCAGCAGGATGTTCAAGTAGATGCATCGACTAACCATTTTCTGTGCATCTTTCATTAAGCTACAATAAGAAAGAAAGAAAGAAAGATGAGCAAAAATACTATACTATGATACAAGACAAAGATAAGTGTACTAAGAAAATCATCTGCCTCTCAGATAGGACCACAGGCTTGAAGGCAAAGAAAAGAAAGATTAAGAAAATTCTAGAGAACCAGCTGGCTCAAGAAAAGGATGGGCTCTCCATTAATTTAAAAGCAACACTGATATACACCAATTTAGTATTTACTCCATGATGAAGACCTCTCCCAGCTTTATCAACTCCTGACTGGAGTTACTGCAATCAAGTACAGTTACAACTGTTAAATAATTCCTTTATGCTACGATGATGGGAAAGCTTTTGTACTGAATGCTGAAAGTGCCTCCTTCTCAATGACCTGCCTTCAACATCTGGAATTCATTTCTTCTGGAGAACTGTGATCAAATATCCCTTACAAAAGGGGCTGAATGTTTTTGTAAATCACTATGGGATGGGTACTACAAAATAATACCAAGACTTGGAAGCATATCTTCTATTGAAACTAACAGAATCCATGGACCAGATTCACAGCTAATATAACTGGTGGAGCTCCCCTAACTGCACTGTACATACCATGATCTACAGTAATTGAAAATCTGCTCTCCATACACCAAATCTCTTAAGACTGCTATAAAAAGGCCAATTCAGATATCCACCGCTATACAAACAAACTGAAGAAAAAGGGAGGAAGCACGTTTAAACAAGTATTATACACATCTCTGGTGTGGTAAGTCATTTTGACAGAAGACACTATGGGAAAATGGTGTTTTGCTACATTGGCCTTCCAAGCTTAAATAATGCAAACCAAACACAAAACAGACGCTTACTTAAAAATCTTGGTGATCCCTTCTGTGTTTCTGACTTCGCCATCTCTCCCAAGGAAGCAATCCAAACCTTTCAGAAGCTCCTTGGGATCTATTGGTCCGGAGCCCATGGCAGAACGTTCTAGAAAAAAAAAGGACGAAAAGCTCAGCAAAAGTGTGGTGGAAAACAAAACTGACTCAGAAAAATCCCAATATTAAATGCATGCAAATTGGCGTATTTTTCCACCTGTCAAGAAGAATCCTGGAGTATAACATTATTGAAACAGATCATTCCTGCTTTTAAGTATTTGTAAACCAAGACATTTTTTTCAGTTAATTCAATTAACTTCATGAAAGCACACACACACACACACGCACACAATTACTTGGCTGTTATCAGGGTGGACAACTACTGAAAAATGTTTCTTTGCCAACATATTTCTCTTGTATTACCCAAAACTTATGAAAAGAAACAGGGAAGAGAAACAACTGTTCTAGGGAAAACAGAACATGGCAAAGATAAAGAAATAATGTTGGAGTGCAACTCCAAGTCCAGCAACACTCTGTGACATTCCAGCTAATGACAGTTTTAGGGCCAGGTGCCACTTACTGAACTACACAAAGGCACAATAAGATCATAAAGCATTTTATTCTTTCTAAAAGCTATAGTAGACAACCCCAGTCCTATTTTTCTGAATCTTCTTGGTTTCTGTCATTACATCTTAGGGATTTAGGCCTATAATTTTGATCAGGTTAAGTGTAGATCTACCCATATATAGTTCAGTCCAAAAATAAGAAGTCAAAGCACCTATTTGTTAGCCATGTTGCTTCGCTTATGAAAAAGGAGATGGAAGGAGAAAGACGCATTAACTATAGTTTGATTAGCTAGTTACAGGGGAAAAAAAGGCTTTGTAGGGGTAAGTAGTACTGGGTTACACCGGGTACTGTTTTGCTACTGAGAACTGGAACAGAAGTGGATCTCATTTCCAGAAGAGAATTTAAGGGGAGCCTATAGTAGAAGAAAAATCTATAAAAAAATGGACAGGAAAGCATTTGGGCTAAGCTATTTAAAAGGGATGACCATCTTTATTTGTTTGCTCAGTAACAATACCTCCAAAATCCATAAGCTCACTTATAAATTGCAGTTTATTTTCTTTTTATGTTTTCATAAAAAGGCAAGGCACCAAAGGGGAAAAAAAAGTACATATTTACAGAAAAGTAAATAGAATTACAAAGAATGCACAGGACACAAAAAGAAGACAAAGAGAAAACACTCTGCCATTTTGTTCCTTTATGCAATTCTTCATTCCACCCAGAAATGAAAGGCATCATGGACCGAGCTGACAAGCTTCAAACCAGGGATGTTAGACAAAAAAAAAAGAAAAAGAAAAAAAAAAAGACATTCAACAGTTTTAGGCTGTGCAAGAAATGGAAAATGTAATTGAGGAAGTGGACAAGAAGTGTTACATTAGATCTGTCAGGATGCATATTGCTAGAGTATGTCAAACTCTCAGAGTAAGCAACTACTGAGCAGTTGGGCTATAGTTCTCTCCTAGTGCAGCCTCTGCTGATGAGGATTACTGCAGCAAAGCTAATTACCTTATGTGCATGGATTGATTTGTAACTTACACCAACACTCAAACTGGATTCCATTGGGTCCTTGGCCTACAGCAGCTAGATGGTGGTATAGATATCTGCTATGTAAGTGGTTATGTACAAGAAAAAGGGTAGTGTTGCTGTAAGGTATGTGACTGTTGTATGTATGTTAGTGCCAACCAAAATCCTACTTAAAACGGGGGGGGGGGGGGGGGGGGGGGGGGGGGGGGGGAGTGAAATTGACAAGCAGAAGAGAGATGAAAAGGTGAAGGGACACCAACCAACCTTTTGCCCCAAAAATCTAGTTAGAAAAGGTATCTGTTTAAATGTTTGTATTTCATTCATAGAACACTCCAAGCTGCTACATACTTTGACCTGAGAGGGGATACAGACTGGTCTCATTCAGGTCTTCACAGGCCGAATTAAAGACCATCACCAGTACAGGAACAATGCAAATGTTGGTTTTAAAGGCCACTTATTTGCTCAGAGAGTTAAGATGAGAAATACCTTGCCAATATCCCTATGTGATCAGGATATTTAGCAGTATTTCAAACAATGCTGACCAGTGTTCAAAGTTCAGAGTAACTGAGAAACACAAACAACAGTGCTTGCAAGGTGTCCTAATATAAGGCAAGTAGAATCTGGAGACTGCATACAATAGGAGTCACCAGCTTTGTGTATGGCTAATTTTGCATTAGTCAACTTGGCTGTTTGGAAAAAAGAGTCAATACCTTACAGCTACCCTTCCTGACAATGGATTCAAGCATAAACCTAGTTGAGAAGGAGTCACCAGCTTTGTGTATGGCTAATTTTGCATTAGTCAACTTGGCTGTTTGGAAAAAAAGAGTCAATACCTTACAGCTACCCTTCCTGACAATGGATTCAAGCATAAACCTAGTTGAGAAGTGCCTAAGAAGAAAACTCTGGCACTTCAAAATAATGAGGCAAGCAGCCTGCAGTTCAACACTCCTGAAATCTAATGGACAGAAGGGCAAAGCTTAGTGACTAAAATATTCCCACTCACTTTAAGCAGCTTGCCACTCCCAAGTCTGCATGGGTAAAAGTCGCTTAAATGAAGCATCACCATTAACTCTCAAGTACTGTATATGGTGAATATCACATGGGACAAGTTATGCAGGGAGCCTTACTAGGAGTGGAACATTGCAATCACCATTTTGAGAGAAATAACTAGTACAGAATGGCAGAATACACCAAACAGCTAGTGTGTGTGTCTGCACAGATACAGACACCTATTTTTTCACATTTTATATGTACTAGAGTACACTGGTGAAAGTGACCAGCAGGAGAGTAGCTAGTGGGGGTACAAGCCTGCTGATAATATCTGCCTTAGGAATGTAGAACAGATGTCACCCTCAGGTGTAAGGTTGAGTTTCAGCAGCCCATGCACAGAAATGTCCCCAGTGTTGTGCAGCAAGTTAATATGCAAAGGTAGCTAGCAACAGTTCTTGTGTTACACTGCCCTCTGAAAGGAATTACATATGCTGCAGGGGAAGTCAGCAAAATGCAGCACTGAAACAACTGGAGCTGTGTGTAAGAGGTTTGCCAGTGCTGCTTGGCAAGGGGGAGATGTGGGAATAGACACACACACTCAGATGGGCAGCTTGGCTAGGTGCCAGAACTTTGTTGCTGTGGCAGGATTGTTGAGACTGGATTCAACATGGAATGAAGAGATCCCCTCGTTGCTGCCTTTTCAAGTAAAGTCCTTTCTCCAAACAGGAGGACAAGTGATATCCAAAGCCAGCTCTTCCACATTCTGATGTGGACTGGTCACCAATACAGAGTCCCTCCAAGTTAACTGCAGATTCACACCTCTTATTAGGCAGAGGCAATTTGAATTGGCAAAAACAGAACAAGTCCTAGAACAACCGTGGACAAGGTTGGTAGTGATGGAAAGTTGTTACCAGCTGATGGTCACACTGTGGTTTGTGCAAAGTGAGCATGGCGTTGTCTCCATCCAGGTGGAAGTCATCTATGCTGAAGCACCACCTCTCAGCCTCCTCCCCTGGTGGGGAAGCCAAGGATTGAGTGGGCCATGGAGACTGAACTCCCCTCTCATACCCCCCAGAGGTGGCCCCTCCATATGTGAGGTGGTGCACTTTGATGGGGAAAAAGCTTTCAGTGCCGCTGCTTGGCTTGGACAGTTTGCTGATGACAAGAGGACTTCAGTCTCCAGGGCAGTCAATCCAAACACCTGTCACCATTCACATGAGAAATTTAAAAGAAGAAACACAAACACAAGAGAGTTATGTGTGTGCAGGAAAAACTGACCTATATCAGTCCTGTCTTTCTGGAGATAATTGTACAAGCAGTACTGATCTCACTTTGTGCTGGATACCCAATGGGAATGGGAGATACACAACCATAAGAAACCCAGAGTTGGTTACAAATCTAGTTATAGCTATGCTTAAGAGGCTCCTTCATTCAACACTGGAACATTAAGAAAGGATAAATCCATGGAAGTAGCCAGGATAGAACAATAAGGATTCTACATTTCTCTAGGGTGTCTCCCTATCCCCATGCCCCCCAGTCTCATGCACTGGAGTTGCAGTAGGGTCTGACAGCAAACTTACTCCCACCCCCTCCACCCTAAACAGAGAGCATAATGCACGGTTCCATTCCTCAGTGTTACCCAACAAGAACTGTGAAGTTCTATTCACGGAGACTCAGAGTACGTGCCCATAAGTCTGACATAACTGGCTTTAAGAGCCATGCATTCTCACTCTCTCATGCACACAGATACATCCACCCCATCTCCCCTCTTCAACCAGTACAGTACCAGGACTAGACTCTGGAGAAAAAAAAAAATTGTGAAGAAAAATTTTAATGCATCTACTCAATTAAAAAAAAAAGTCAGTAATATTTGGGTTTTTTTCCTACCAAGTTATATACTTGCGCACTAGTGAAACTCAGGCAGTGAGAAGTAGCAAATTCTAGTGAGTTTCACTTCCTGGCACCCTAGTAACTGCAATGCTTGGGTTGCAAATATGGGAAAATGTTCATTACCAATGGTATTCAGAGTTCATTTAAACTTGGTAAGCTTTAAAAAAGAAAAGCACAGTAAGGTTAATACAATATCTATTTAAAGAAAACATTATTTTAAAAAAAGGTGAACTGCAAAGATTTTGTTTCAAGTTAAACTGTTGTAGTTAAAAAGATGTAGTTAAACATCTTAAGATACCTCTCTAAGATTGTTCCCTAGTACAGCATCTCTCAACTTGTGGGTTGAAACCCAAAAAGTGGGTCATAAAAATATATGAAAGGGTCACAGACAAACATTAAAAAAAATGGATTATCCTTTGAAGAAAACATGGGAAACCATAGCTTTTCCTTTGTAGACTGGCAAAGTTTCAGCCTGCAAGGGGCTGCTTGGGGCCCCCTAATTGCGGGGCTGGGGCCTGGGTGGAGCAGTTTACAAATGGATCTTGGTACAAAACCAGTCAAGAACCACCACACTAAAACATACTGAGCTGATAAATATTAACACTTTAATGTGAAGTCCACCCTTAGTTCTTTTGGACAATTTGAGGTACTTGTGTCCCTTCCTCCAAGTCAGGGAACCTAGTCTGTGGATATCCAGGACTTTAGCTAGAACTGGACAGGGTTTTCTACCTCATCTAGGTTCTTTAGGGAATCATGTTAAAATCAAGGGAATCAAGTTATTTTATAGAGATTAAAAAAAATGGAGAGGTTGACATGAAGTCTATGGCAGAACAAGCACAGAACTTGGAAATCCTGACCTCCTGGTGTCTCCATTTTTACAACTAGGCAACTCTTATTTCAGTCTTGGTGAGAAAATAGGAGTGTCACATGGCTCAAACCGGGGGGAGGGGGGAGGAGGAGGTGGTGGTGGAAACAACCCATGTCCTAAAGGGGAATTCAACATTACTATTACCAGTTATCTGATATAGCTCTGGACTTGTCTTACAAAATCCAGACTTTGCTGCTTTTTTTTTTAAGAAACACAACAACAACTATTCAAAATTCAGTATGAAAAGACTTTGCAGTTGACCTTTTAAAGCATTAAAAATAACAAAAGGTACATTTATGGTTGTTATACACTTTTAAACACCTTAAATTTAAGTTAATCTATAAGCAACATCATGTACAGCTCTAACTAACAAGTCTGTGCTCTTGGCGACTTCAACTTGACCTGCAGTCATTTGAAGAGACCTGAAACAGCATTGTGTGTTACTAGCCCTGAATGTAGATTATTACAGTGCCAGCCAGATTGGCTGAAGTAGAAAAGGAAATCAGTGGCATTCAACCCTGAAAAGCAACAAAAAAGACTGCCATTGAGTATATTAACAATTCTAAACCAAGAATCTCAGAGTATGCAAGTTAAGAGCTTACTTGACTGGCTCCCTATGAACACATCCCGCAAAGTTTGTTTTTTTCATTATTTGCTTTTCAATGCAACTGGCCCAGCAATCATTTAGGAATCTATTTATGCTCAAGATAAACTAGAATCCAGATTGGTGCTCAGAACTATCTTGGTTCTGCAGTGCCAGAGTAACTGGAATGATCAGAAATAGCCAAATCTAGTATGGGATGTTATCTGAGATTTCGTAAGAAGCCACTTTTAGAGAGACAGAGTAAAATTACATTTATAAAGACACAAAAAACTGTCAAATGCCATTTACAGACATTTAATTTGTGACATTTTAAATTTGACAGTTTGAGCAGCCACTATGAACAGTTTTAAAGAGCAAGTAAGTTTGCAAAGCACTTGCATAATGGACAGCTCTGCCACCTCTTTAAAAGTTTGCATCACAAGAAGCATTTCTGTTATCTTTTCTTGCTAGAGGAATTAACACTTTGGTAGCTGGAAAGAAACCAAGTATTGCAGAGCACTGGCCCCTACTTAACTGCATCACAATGATTTTACATAAAGCAGAATGGGCTACTACGCCCCCATGTTTGCCCAGGTTCCCCAACCAGATCCTCTTGTATTAGCATTAAGCATGATCTCTTCAAGTGCCCAATTTCCTCCAGTGAATAAACCTGTTAAATAACCTGGCTTGTTCTAAAGACAACAACAAGCTTGGTAGAAAATAGTAATGATACTAAAAAGGACTCCACTATCAAGTGTGGGAAACAGCAATGCTAAACTTAATGCTCTGTGAGCAAGCTGCAAGGAAATAAGCTAGAGGCAGTATCCCTCCTCACCAACTCCTGAAATGAGTTAACTTACACAGGAGTGGACAGAGGGACACACTAATCATAGTATATAAAAAACACATCAACTAAACAGATGCAGCCTAGAATGTCTTCAGTGCTCACCTCAAACGTAAAAGGAGTGGAAGCTGTTGTAAGTCTACAGACCTAAGTGTGGGTCCATCCCTAAAGAGCAAATGTTTCTGGGAGTCAGAAAATCTGCCTCTATTAACACAGTTTGATTCCTTTTTCTCTCTAATAGCCAATAAAATGTTGAAAAGATGCAAAATGTATTTGGTTTTGCTCTTGGATCAAGTTTAGTAATTGCAAGGCCTAATTCCACCCAGGCCAAGCGTCAGACAGCAAAATCACCATTCTTAAAAGTGACAGTGAGGATGAAAACATCTTCACACACTGATCCCAGCCTGAATTAGCAGGGCGGGTATACAAAAAGGCATTTTCATCTGCCAATAGGTTAAACGTGATCTAGACATCAGCATCCCACAGAATGATATGCCTTGTATAGCGAGACTATTCAGCAATTCAACTGCTGAGTGGCTTATTTTTTCTTGTTACGTTCAAAATAGAGTTGTAATCTAAGATTTGTGTAGGTAGTCTTTCACTGTTAAAGTCATACAGCAATAACTGTTAACCCACTAAACAGTGGAAGTCAGTTTGTGGAATCCACAAAGCAACAGTGGTTTTAATCTACTTCCAGCTTCCTCAGTAACCAAATCCTCATGAAACACTGGGTTTTCAGAACTCCTGGATACTGGAATTCCAAATGAAGTCAAAATTGCAGTTGGCATTTCTGGGTATCAGGGCTACTGGTTTTACACAGCAAGAAATGCTTCCAATGATGTAAATTTTAAGCATAATTTTGTAAATTTCTAGCCAACATTAAAAGTAATTGTTAATGCACACAGATATAGCATGATCATAAACACAAAATACAGCTCCTGTAATTTAACCAACAACCTACGTCTTTGCTTCTGAAAAAAAATTGAATAGGTCAAGCTGGAAAGGAAAGAAAAAGCAATATTAATGTACATTTCTTAGCCAAAAGGTTACCCTAAAACAAACAAACAAAAATACTCTGAAGCCAGTTAACTGGTATCAACATCAAAAGGATACAAGAACCAACAGTTATTACAGATACTAAAACAATTCATATGTAAATTAACTGCAATAGAATTCATGACAGCCAATTTGCAACCCAATTTTGCAGTTTAATTGCAGAGAACCAGAGGAAGTAAAACTTAAGAACAAACACGTGGCGTTATCACACCTCTATAAAAAAAATTGAGATAAACAACCATCTCCAAAAAGATTTCAAAACATCTTCTGGTTTGGCCAGAAGTTATTAGTGTAAGCAAAGGAATCTATAAGCTTGTCACTTCAAGCTGTTTCATAGGAGCAAGCGTAAGGACTGGAAAAAAAACTGCCCAGACTTTTGTTTGCCCCTGGGCATAACAAAGATAACTAGAATCTATGGGACAAGAATCCCAGGGGACTACAGAAAGCTGATAAACAGATCATAACCAGCAGGTCATGCAACAGGCACTCCCTTCTGCGAGTCCCTTAAATATTTATCCACTCCCAAGATCCAGCCATTTGATGCAGACACTGCCTGGCTAGTTTTAGGAGTACCAGTTGTGTGCTCCCTCTCCACATAGGAAAAAGAATCCTGCAGAGACTGGGTTAATTTTCAAGTATTACAGATGATGGGGATTTGCTGATGCTGAAAGTAGTTAACATGCCACAGATTCACAACCTTAAGGTCTGGACAGATTAATGAGAGGACAATAGACAACAGACACCATGAAGAAAGAATGCCTACTAATCTATCAGCATTAACACCCCACCACCACCCAATTGCACTCCAATATAGTTCAGATACCCCATAACTGGAGACCACAGGGAGAGTTGTTTTGTACTTACAGTTTAGATAGAAATCGGGATTTTAGTCCAATGAAGACATATCTTCATATCCTATAATCCTATTAGTATATAGGACAAGGATTTTGAAGGCTTTTGTATTCTAACCCCTATCCCTGGGGAATGACTGAGGACTGGTGGTTGTTATTGCAAGGCTACAAAAACAACAGCTGTTCGTTAAATCATGATTAAAAACCATTCTGGCTGGAATAACCCATTAATGCATCTTCTGTCCAAGGATCTCCCCTACCTCTAGAGAGAACAAGTTAAGCTCAATAGCTTGACTTCCTATGAGACAGGAGCAGAAAAGGCAGCATTTCAGGTACAGACTAGAACCAGAGTTCTGACTCTCTTGAACCCATGATCCCTCTCACTTAAGTGGAAAAATGTCTCCCATCCCAAGTAAAACACCCTTTCGACTAAACTACACTCCCTCCCAAATCCAGGCATATTGACAAGAACAGGCATATAGACAAGAACCAATTCCCAATTTTGTGCTGTAATCACTGGACAGTATTGTCTTCCGTTTGTTTTACTGGACTGTGCGTCTATAAGCCTAAACATTGCTTTTCCTTGGAAAGGCAAGACAGAACATTTGGACTAGGAGAGTTTGAAAAAAAAAAGCAAGTAGCATTTCCAGCTGAAGATCTGGACATGCAAATCACAGACCCATTAAGTGCTTCATGGGAAAGATAGTGTCCCTTTGGTTGAAATACTAGCAAGTAACACTAAAAGCTTAGGAGTAGGCGAGCCATACAGACTGAGCAACTCAAATTTCTCACATAGGGAAGAAAGAATCTCAGTGATTCTAGCTAGCATCACTGAACTAGAGCAAAAAGCTCAGGAAGAACGCCGCCCAGTAAAAATGGATTCAGCCTATGGCTGAGCACTTCCTTTCATTCTTTATAAAGCAAAAGGAAACCATGGCTCAACCTGGACCTTTTGTTACCACCACACCCCAGCTTTTTACAACTCTCCTCCTGTATTACAGCATCATTTCCTCCCCAAACTGGTTACGGCATCCTAAATTGGATTACAACTTGGAAACGGGAGGAGGAAGAAAGAATAAGTCAAGCAGGAGGAAACTCCTTGTAAAACAGAAATCCTGTTAAGAGAGACCTAGCAATGAAAAGAAAATCCCTTCTCACTAGGCTTCAGTAGTTCTTTATAGGAGTTGTGAAGATTATGCCTCTTAAATGCTCTCGTTTTGATTCTAAATTAAAACACAGTATTAATAATAAAAGTAACCTGTACTGAGATCCATCTTTAAAAGCCACTGACTGGATACATTTAAGAGACTCTCAAATAATTCTGGAATCTTTTTAGACTGCTGAAAAGTGTAATTTTCAATGGTCTACCCCCTAGATCAATCATTTATATGCAAAAACTATAAATGATCCTTTTTGATCCCAACCCCCACCTCTGTAAGTTTCCACCCTTAAAAACTGGCCCTCTGTCTGCAATTTAAGAGTCAACCCTGTCCGTCAGGCTAAACAAAGCCTAGTGTAATGTCTTCTGGCTCATTTTAAAACTTTTTCTATGACTTCCAAGTGGTTTTAAAAGTAAAACATACGCGCCATTCCAGTTTGTGTTGATCCCACCTCTGGGTTAACTCCAGCCCAGGATTTATTAAAGCCCCTGCTTTAATCACCTCTGGCTGGCTCTTTTGTATTTTCCTAATTTAGCATTTTTCCATTAGCCTTCTGTCTGCTTGGAAATTTACCAGAACACAACTATGAGGCCTGCAGTCAGAGCAATGTGAACTGTCATGACAGATGCAGAGATGAATGATCTCTGCATACCAGTCTCCAGACCCACTTATCTCCAGAGACTTCATCTTGTTTGGTCAGTTCTGAACCTATGGTGCCTTTGCTAAATTTACTGCTGGGTACTCAACTTACCTCATTCTACTCACACTATAGTTTACTATAAATAGCTTGCATGGACCGAACCAAGAGAAACTTAACACCCTACATTCCCCGTGACTTCAATAGGGGTGACCAGGGCACAATGCTTCAGGATTGGCCCGTTATAGTTGGTATATGTTCAGACACGCTACAGTGAATACAATAACTGTATCGCTTCAAGTTATATGAAATGCTACCACTGGACACTACTGCAGTCGAAGGACCTGCTTTGTGAAGTCCCTTTTTGAGGAAAAATGGAAGAGAACCGACACTTAAAGCCATTCACAGAAGCAGTGTCTCCATTGTTAAAAGCTATCCAACATTCATGCAGATCCAAAGGGGCTCATTTTGGCAGAAGAAACCAGTTTACTCAAATTTAAAAATATGAAACTTTTAATTTTAGTCTCTGAACAGAATGGCAAATTCTTAATCAAGACTTAAAATAGCCTTACAGCCTCTGCATGCATCGGCAGATGTCACTGCATGGAGTTGACAATGGAAGAGAATAGGAAAAAACAAAAAAGACAAAAAAAAAAAAAAAAAGCGAAGTGGTCTGGAACAGAAATGAAGGTTGTGAAATGTAATTAATACCAGAAAGGTTTGCTTACCAGGTGAACTGTGGTTGTTTCCCTCCCTTTGATGAAGTAATACAAGTGCGGGCTTCCCTTTTTTTTCCTAATGATCTCGTCTTTTCCTAGTACATTGTACAGGAACTATGCACTGTGGAATGTGGCAAATTAATTGAATAGAAGACTTTACCTTTTCCCTGCCCGACAAGACAGTTGGTGTGTATGTGGCTGGAGGAGATGCACATATCTCCCCCCAGACCCCCCACAACATCCTTGACCCACATTTGTGGGTTATGTACAGCGCCTTTGGAGTCCAGTGATAGCATTTCACATCTGTTATGACAAATCACAAATTATATTAACTGATCAAGATGAATTCTCCCAACCACCGTCCCTTTGGTTAAACCTATAGTTACAAGTGGAATTCACAGGACTGCAGGAAACACAAGAAAGACTGTTTTACGCTAGCAGAGAAGCTTGACAGAAATCAATTTAAGTTACAAATACAAGTCAGGAAAACAGAAGGTCCAAAGTCCTGGGTTATGTTGAAACCTACAAAAAAACAAAAAACAAAACAAAACAAAAACAAAAACCTGGCGCATGTAGACTCCTACTTTGCACTTTATATAGGTTTGTGCCTATAAAATTCCTGTAGACGAAGAAGCTGGGAGTGCAATTTGTTAGATCCGTACAGAAACGGAGGGGGAAGGGTAAGTGCCTCCCCTCCTCCCCCCTCCCATTCCCTCGCAGGAAATGCAAGCAACTCAGGGGGAGGAGTTTGCTTGGAGCTGGTTACATCACCTCCCTGCCCATGGAGCCTTGTGGGTTGCTTTGTACATGAAGAAAGACAAAATGAGGCAGACGCCATTTTAGGAGCATAAGGGCGAAGAAACAAGAAAAAACCCCAAGGCTTAAGTATCCATTAAGAGGACATTTACAGAAATACAGCCCCTACCACACATACACGCACACACACACTCTCCCCCCTACCCCCCACAATTTTATCCTATAATCCCAAACCTACAAAACTCAATTACTGAAACAAATAAAACCCCACATATTACAAAAAAATAAATTCAGGTTCGGTTGCTAGTGGGAGTCAAAGATTCAATACAGAATCTCTTCCCACCACCCTCCCGTGACAATGCATCCTGGGGAGGCTAAACTGTGTCCCGTCAAGTACGGGAGGGGCAAAAATGGGAGGTAAAAATGGGATCAACCTGCAAAACATAAGATAAAAAAATAAAATAAAAGGCTGCTTGTCGGAACAAAGACAGGCAGACAGAACAGGTTCGCCATATTTGATTAAGGGGGGGGAATATGAAGCTAGAATCACATTTTTAAAAGCGCATTTAAGATTTCATTGTAATTGGAATCTATGATTTAACAAAATCCTTTAAAAAAAAAAAAAAACATTGAATTTTAAAACAGAATATTTAAGCTATTAAACTTCCTTGCAATCTTTATTTGTAGATTGCCACCCAAATTTAAAAAAAATCCCCGTTTCAATTTCCTTTCCCCTGCTACTGTACCTCTCTCTATATATATACGCACATTATTGAAATGGCACACAGGGCTTAAATTTTTTTTTTGTCGCACAAAAATCTTAACATTTACATTGAATTTAAAAATAAGAGGATTTGACAGCATTGCAAGGCTAATCTTTCAAACCAATCCCACCACTGCCAGAAATTGCATTCCCTCATTACCTACAGCCTTACCCTGCAATCTTTATGTACAGATTGCTCATTTAAACAACCTTGTCTCCCACACAAAGAAGCGATACTTTATCATTTAGTCACCGCCATCTTTTGCATGGGAGCTCATTAACCCTTCACAGTCCTAAAGACGATGGATTATTCTAAGATACCATCGTAGTCCTTATAAATATGCATTTTTTAAAATGCTTGTATCTCAAGGGTTAACAGCCTGAAACAAAGTCTATTGTCCTCATAAACAGACATACGCCTATTTTTGGTCTCTCCCTGTAATTAGTTTCTTTGGCACAACGGAGGAATCTTTTTTTTTTTTGGTTTTTTTTTTTTTTTGGTCAGTTGGTTGAAAATTCGACACTTACTATCCAATTATTTTTCTCGTCGACAGCGCTTCAAGGTTTGGTTTTGGATTAAGTTGTGTATTTTAAAGAAAAAAAATATTTTTTTTGTTTTTGGTCATGGCTTTAAAAAAAATACCGCAACTTTTTTTGGTTTGTGGCTGTTTGTCGAGATAAAGAAACGAAAAAAAAGTTGCTCGGTTTAAAAAAAACGAAAAACAAAAAGAGATCAGGGCAGGTTGTTTCTAATTATTATTTGTTTGGTTTTTTTTGTATGTTTAAGTGGCTGTTTCCTTCAGGTCACAAAGAATTTAAACGGCTTCCCAAGGACGGTCAAAAATATGGTGGCTGCTTTTTTGTGTCTTCCAAGGACCAAGTGGGGGGGATTTTCTCTGGTTTCTCTTGCCAAGCACGACGCAGTTTCAGGACCAAACAAACCTGGAACAGGAAGAAAAAAAAGAGGGGAACACACAGATTAGCATTTTTTGACAAATGGATCCAAAAAAGACCAAAAAAAAAAAAACCAAAATAAAAACATAATACAAACCACATCTAACTCAAAGAGATTGTGAATAGGACAATTTGGAAGAGGAAATAGATAAAGGAGGAAGTAGAGGAG
This sequence comes from Crocodylus siamensis, assembly GCF_052110815.1. NCBI lineage: Eukaryota > Metazoa > Chordata > Crocodylia > Crocodylidae > Crocodylus > Crocodylus siamensis. The sequence continues at coordinate 52,392,489 of NC_143409.1, forward strand.
GACAAAAAGAGCAGGATTTTTTCTGAGCCGTGGAGCTTTTCTGACCAACCCTGACCCTCTTTTACTCGAAAGACCCCAGCTCCCTCCGCTAGACCCGAGGGGCTCGTCCTCCACGGGCCTCAGTAACGCCCAAGCTCGCCCCAGGTGGAGGCTGCAGCCCCCCCGCCCAGCGCCCGCAAGCCGCGTCGTAACGCAGCTCTGTACTCACCTCTAACCAGACCCCAGAATGGCCGAAAGTCGCGCGGGCGGTGCTTTTTATATGGGACCCCGCCCCTCCCGCGGCTCGCGCGGCGGCGCGAGAACAAAGCCCGCTTCCCGCTCCCCCGCCCGCCCCGACGGGACGGATCCTCCGAAACAACGTCCAAACCAAAATCAGAGGCCGCAGCCAAGAACCCCTCGGTACTGGAAGGCGGCTGCCACCTTCCAAAACCGATTTTAAAATCGGGAAAAGTTGTGACGCAGTTTCGGCGGGGCCCGCTGCGCATGCGCGCGTGCGGCCGCCATTTTCGCGGCGTGGGGCGTGGGTTGGAAGGCACGGTCAGGTGGCCGCTCCCCTGCGCGCCCTCCGCTTGTTGCGCAAGCGCAGCAGCAGGCTGCTCCGGTGGGGGCTAGTGCGCATGCGCGACCACCGCCTGCTATTGTCTTGTGTTTGTGGCGCAGTTTTTATTCCTTCTCGAGCACTGCGCATGCTCGGGGGTAGGGGTGCGCTTCTAGGGGGCGTTATCTCCAGTTCTCCACGAAATGCATGATGCGTTTCACAAGTTAATATTTCTTCGTAGCCACACTTTATCACAAGAGAGGAGGGGGAAAAAAACCGAAGTTGGAGGAATGACCTTTGACCTCAGCGATCACGTGGGACAAGATGGCGGCTGCCAGGACAACTGAGGCTAGAGTACTCAGTGCGCATGCGTAGTTGTGCCTCTCTTAACATGGCGGTGGGCGCAGGGTCTATGCTCTGGCGAAGGGCGATGAGCGGTCTGAGGCACGGAGGGCGGCTACTGTGGGCCCAGGTGAGGAGCGGGGTTCAGGAGCCTGGTTGCGGCCTGAGCTCACCGCCAGCCGTGCCTCGGTGACACCTGCGTAGTGACGTCATTGTGCTCGCGTGGCAGGGCCAGTGGCGGAGGGTCCCCTTCCTTGACGTCATCTCGCCTGGATGCATAGGATGACGCCATTGCCACTGCCATGGCTGACGTGCAGCGGAGCTACCAGCGGCTCTCTAATGTCTTTGTCCTCAGAGGATGTGTTGCCTTGTCCTGCCACTGGGATACTTGTGCCTCCGGCGCAGCATGTCATCGTGATGTCAACATGCTGCAGTGGTGTCAGGCCTTGTTGGCTGACCTGACGTGATGTGGTGACCAATGACAGAACAAGGAGCAATGGTTTCAAGATGCAGCAAGTGATGTTTAAGTTAGATATTAGGAAAAACTTTATCACTAGGAGGGCAGTGAAGCCCTGGAATAGGTTATCCAGGAAGGTGGTGGAAACTCCCTCCTTGGAGGTTTTTAAGATCTGGCTTTACTAAGTCCTGTCTGGGATGACCTAGTGGGGCTGGGCCTGCTTTGAGCAGGGGGGTTGGACTGGATGTGACCTGCTGAGGTCCCTTCCAACTCTCATTTTCTGTGATCCTGTGTCTGTCATCCCCCTGGCTGGACAGGCTGACTAGTTCCATGGTGTAACAATATTCCTTGTTCTAAGTTGACATGTCTACATCATAAGTATGTTTTTGGCTGCTCCTGCAACATATTTCTTCAGCGTGTGACAGCTTCATCACACCATTAACTTGGGTTTTGGAAATACTGTATGGCAGATTGATGTATGATATAATGTCATTGTGATGGACCAAATTATGGTACCATGCATAATGTTGTTGCATAGCATAGGATTACAGTTCCATGGTCCATCACACTGCCTTGCACTTTAGCTAAGTGTTTCAGAGTGTTTGGAGATGTTTCCAGTTAAGGATGCCATGAGACTTGAGGCAAAAACAGCTATGCTAGAAACAATTTCTCGCTACTGTTGCCTTGCATTGTCCAGTAGCTCCTTGCAGCTATACCTTAGGTACTAGTGGTTACCCTTGGTGTGTTTTGGGGTTTTTTTTAATTTTGCAGTTAACAGCAAAACATTCTATGTGTTGTTGAAACTATTTTATTACCCCCCCCCCAAAAAAAAAACCCCCCAAACAAACAACAATCCAAATCTCCTAGAACTTTCTCAGCTTTCTAGGTCAGCTTTTTCCATTCAGGGTAAAACTCTCAGTTCTTGGTAAGCAGTTCCTATGTGATAGTTCTGTGCAGTTATCACCAACTGCCCCACCAAAGAGGTAACTACATTTCTCTGTTTCATTTCAGCTTTTGGTGCAGAATAACCTGGTCACTTCCTTGCATGTCTAATTGTCTCCTAGGCTTTGCCCACTGCCTCACTCCAGCTCCCACAGCTCCGGGCACACAGAACAAAAACTGACCCTGCTAAATCTGTAGTGGAAGTTGCTTTTGACACTGAATCCCGCTTTAAGGAGAAACCTTGGGAGTATCTGGAGACAGAAGGTACGAGTTTAGGGCCTGTAAATAAGTCAATGCTAGGTCTATGAATTTGGCACTGTTGAAGCAGAAAGCTTGGAATTAGGGCTCTTGTGTTCTCTTGGAGGGAACTGATATCTAGGAGTTAGATAGTTGGGTTCTCTTCCCATCTCTGAATACAGCTTGCTGTGTAATAACTAGCTAGTCTGTCTCTTAACATCCATACAGTGGAGCTAAAGCTATCAAGGCTATGTTTATTCATGTACTTTAGAATCCTTAGGGTCAGCTCACCTTAAGGGATTGTTAACTTTCCTCTCTTCTCCACAGAATACATTGAGAAATATGGTAACCAGCCTGTCTGGTCTGGCTATCGACGCAACCACAAGGGCTCCATCCCACCACAGAAGACACGCCGGACATGCATAGTGAGTGCAGCCCCTTCTCCCTGCCAAGGAAGTGTGTGCCTTGGATGGTAGAGTAGAGTGGAAGGTAGTGCTTAGTCCCAACACCAGATGATTCTGCATTTGAAATTCAGCTGCTCAGTGTGCAGAGGAGAGGTGGGGAGAAGGGATGGGAAGTATCAACAGCAGAATCTTGGCAAATCAGATAAGTGGCTTTTAGGGACATGTTAGAACTGAAGCAGACTGGGAATTGGAACTTCTAGGTGTAATTCTTAATTCTGGGGTGGGAGCGGGGTCTAATGGATTAGAGAACAGCTTGGGAATCAGGATTCCTGGGTTTTATCCCAGCTCTGGGGAAGGAGTAGGTTTGAGTAGCTTAGCGTGCAGGATAGAATAGAACCCATAACACATGGGTTCTCCTTTGAAAGTGGGACTGGACTGGAAAGCTCAAAGGTCCAATTAGCTTTGGCGAGACAAAGTCAATGAGAAGGGGTAGGAAGTTTGAAGGGTCTGAGTTCAGGTAAAATGGTAGGTGACAGTAATTAGGGAGGAGATTCAGGAACAGGCAGACAATCCAGGGGGACCCAGAAAGCGTAGCATACCTGGCCGCTCACCTATGCAGCAGTCAGTGACCCAAAGGACCCACAGGCACCTCTGGATAGGGGATGCAGTGGGAAGGTGACAGGTGGAAAATTGGACAATGGTGCATACAATAAGTGTTCCTTTGTCTAACGAGTCTTGAGCTGAGGACAGCTGCTCTGGAGAACTGGCTTGTATTTCTATTTATGCTACTACCTGCTGGGTGAGTTGGAAAATCACTGCCTCTCTCTGTACCTCGTTTTCTTCATTTGTCAAGTAGGGATCATGAACTGTTCTTTGAGAATAAGAGATGAAGAGAGTTAGGTGTGATGATTTCAACAGTATGGTGCAGAGGGTCTAAGGCAGGAGCAGGCAACTCCCGGCATATGTGCCAGAGCATGAGATGCAAAGGCATTTTACTTGGTACATATGCGTCAGGGAAAGGGGTCGGGGCTGCACTACCACAACAAGAATTGGGCCCCTCACAGCACCCTTGTGGTCCACCCCTGGCATGTCAGCATCCTACAAGTTGAGGTTGTGGGCACTTTTGGCACTCTGCCCCAAAATGTTGCTGACCCCTGGTATAAGACATGGATTGACTCTTGACCTAGAGCAGGGCCAGGCAGAATTCAGCCTGTGGAAGGACTTTGGCCCACAGCTGGTCCCTTGGTTCAAGGCGTGCATCTGGGCTGGGGTGACTCTGTGGCCGGACTCCATTTCTCAGCAACTCTGGTAGCAACAGATCCTTCCAGCTCTGGCCCCATGGAGACAACGCTGGGACCTACATGGGCAGGGCCTGAGCCCTGGGCTGAGCTCACAGCCTTGGTCCTGGCCCACCCCACACGGGGTGTTATGGTCCCTGCAGTGCCTGCTTTAAACCTGCCTGACCCAGCCATGATGAACAGGAGCCAGGCAGAAGCTGCTGCTGAGCACAGGGAAAAAGCAGGACCCAGCAGTGGATGCAGTTGCCTTCCCTTTGCTGGTGCTGGGCCCTTCTCACTGCAGTTACCCAGAGCCCATGCTGGCGCTGCCTTCTACCTGGTTCCAGGTGGCTGCAGCCAGAAGGGCCCAGCAGTGGTGAAGTGGAGGCAGCCATGCCTACTGCCAGATCCTGCTTTTTTCCCAGTGCCTAGCAGTAGCTTCTGTCTGGCTGCTGCCTCTGCACCCCGGCCACCGAAGCTGGGCCGCAGATCCAGCTCCTCTTCGGGATAGAAGTGTGGCCTGAAGGCGGCAGTGGTGGTGGCAGGGGCCCTGTTGAGATGTCTGCTGAAGCTGCTGCCCACCTGCACGCATGCTGGCTTCCTGCCCGCTTGCAGCCTCATCCCTCATAGGGGGGTTTGATGAGCTGTTGTGTGTGTTTGCGGGGGGGAGGAGGGGTGCTGACCCAACTCACAGCAGTGCCCCAAAACTCCCTCTGTAGCCCACAGGTCCAAATAATTGCCCACTGTGCCGTAAAGCAATGGTTCTCAACCTTCCTAGGTTCAAGGCACCTCGTTAGACTCAGGGTACCCTTTAGTAAATATCAACTCTTAATTTTCACTTGTATTTTGACAGAAAAATAAAAGGGCAATTTTCTGTTGCAAAGAACTTAGACTACAATAGGTCAGAATGTATTTAACGCTGTGGATTCCTGTTTGAAATCTCTGAGTTTATCTTGTCAGTTGTGTAGGTGTTTGCACACCAAACAGTGCTAATATTGCATGGCATCCCATAGCACCCTTTAAAAGATCTCGCAGCACACCAGCCTGCCACAGAACTCAGGTTGAGAATAGTTGATCTAGAGAGCAAGGTTCTTATTGTGTCAAGTCAGTCCTTCATTGTTGGCCTGGGAGCCTCCATTTTTCCTGATTCAGTTTGCCTTTGTTCCTGTTGATGCCATAGAAGTGGGGTGGATGGGCCTGCTGGCCTGATCCAGTCCAGGATGGGTGGGGTTACCCATGTCTGGGTGTTGGTCTGTGAACTGGCTGGTGGCTAATGTACTCTTCTATCTAGAGCATCTCAGCTGTGATGGTCTCTTGTTTCTTTTCCCAGAGAGGAACAAAGGTTTCAGGGAATCCTTGCCCCATCTGCAGAGACCAGAAACTCCACGTGGATTACAGGGTAAGGGGCTCTGGCATCTCCAACCCTACGAGATACCTCTGGGCAGGCCTGCATCTTTGACTTCCAACTCAGCACATCAGTGCACTCCTTGAATACTGTACAGGCTGGGCTTTTTGTGCTAGTGATGCAGGCTGCCATCAGCAAGCCTCTTCATGAGGACTCTTTTGCACCTTTGTATTATACAGGCAGTGCTGGGGCTTATGACACAATTGGTTTTTGAAAACAGCATCTTAAGTCGAAACATTGTAACTCGGAACCAGTTTTCTCATAAGAAACAATGTTATAAATGGGGGATTGGTTCCTGAACCAAGGCCCAATACCCTATTTTTATCAAAAATACCCCAGAATTTTGTACTCTATCAATTATAGATGAGTAATATAGCTTCGTTAATGTATTTATATTGTAAATATTTGGAAGGACTTCTTTGAGGTGACTTTGCTGGACTTTTTGAAGGGCTCTTGGTTGGACTTTTTGAAGGGCTCTTGGCTGGAGTCTTGACTCCAGGTTTTCCTGGAGTCTTGTCTGCTTTCTTAAAGAAAATGTCCAAGGCGGTTTGGACAGATGTTCTCCAGGGAGATGAGCAATACAGCGAACTTGTTTGGTGGCGTGGTGTTGCATTGGATAAAGCGTTGTAAAGTTGAAACATTGTGTCAATTTATAAATGTTGTAAGTGCAAAACGTAACTCAAAATGTTTTAAGTTGACAACTGCCTGTACATTCCGTACATCTGTACCCTCCACCCCATGCCTTTCCTTGGCTGTGAGACCTCCTCCCCAGCTCCTCATGTGTGTGAAAAGACTTGGTCCCATCTCTCCAGGTTTCCATTGTGGCTGACTGTGCAATCCCTGTGCTTCCACCTCAGCCCTGCCTGGAGATCTTGCATCACACTGACATGACTGCTTCACCCCTAGGCTTTCAGGAAACCTGTCCTGTCCTTAGCAGAACTAAATCCCTGAGCTTCCCATGGAACCAGAATTATACCAATCTGCCTGCCTTTCTCCCCCTCCAGAATGTGAAGCTCCTGGAGCAGTTCATTTGCCAGTACACAGGGGTCATCTACCATCCCACACACACAGGTAAATCATATGTTCTGATGCTATTTCTCTCTGTATTCTGAGGTTGGCAGAAGCCAGAAAGGTTTGCTTCCTAGGCTGATTCAAGATGGGAGTGGGAAGGAGAGATGAACATCTGCCTGACTCTGAGGGGCTGGATCCCCACACAGCAGAAAGCAGGGGTAGCTTAGGGGTGGGAGAGAAAGATGGCTGAGGAGTGCAGGGTAGGGAACGGTTCCAGGTAGGGGAGAGAAGCTCAGAGGGAAAGAGCGTGGTTAGCTGGGAGAGGCTTTGGGAAGATAACCTTGGGTGTAGTCTGAGCTTGCATGGGCCCGATATTTTGGGGCAGGGGGGTGGACTTGATGATCTGAGGTCCCTTCCAGCCCTAATGTCTATGAAATGGGGACATAATGGGGGTGGGGGGCAGGGGAGCAGGGTAGTTGATGAAAGAAGAGAGATCATTTGTGGGGCAGGGAGAGGAAAGAATGAAATGAATTGAGGAAGTACAGTTTTCCCTGGGTGAGAGAGAGGGTATGACCCATCCTTACATGGGACAGAATTAGTTCCCTCCTAAGCCTGTTACCCAGGGAGGTGAGTGACAGCATGTTAGGTCCCATGCCTCTCCCTTCGCCAAAGTCATCCTTTCCTTTCCTGTCTGCTTTCCAGAGATAAAGGAAATACCTCATCAGGGCCCATCCCACTGCAGCAGTGGGGTCTCTGTCCCTCTGTGTGAAATAGCTGTAGGTCCTCAAAATAACTCCTGGATCAGTGTCTCCCCAGATCAGGCCCTCTCTCCAAGCTCAGCAGCATAGTCATCCTTTGATGTTCCCCTCTGCCTTTCTTCTTTTGCAGGGGTCTGCATGAAGCAGTATAAACATTTGACTCAGGCCATTGAAAAATCTCGTGACCATGGTGAGTAGGGGGATGGGAGTGATGGAGATTAGCAATATATCAGGATTGAAACGCAGCAGCTGAACTAGGTGTCTGAGATATCAGAAGGCTGTGGGTCATAAACTGATGGGGACTGGCAGAGCTGGGGAAAGGACAGGGATTGGAAATTAGAGAGTGATTTGGCAATACTGAGGAGCATCAGTAGAACTTGGTTGGGGGCAACCAGGTCTGGAATAGCTGGGGGCTTTACATCAGGTCTCAGCTGAGGTGGCTGTGGAGTAAGGTGCGGAGCTGTGGGTTATGGTTGAGATCTTCCCCTGCAGGACACAGCTTGTTGAACTCCCCCCAATCCATTTCAGGTCTCTTGAGTTTTCCAGTCCCCTATGTGAAATTGGAGGCTGAGGACTACAACTCTGTACACCAGGCTGTGAGCAAGACCCCTGTGGCTCCTGCTCTGAAGAACCAGGCACCTTGGTACCCATGGTATGCCTGGCAACAACCACCTGATAAGGAAATTGCCAAGATCCGGAGGATCTATAAGAACTACTTGAAGGAGGAAACCAGCCCAGCTTGAAACCCAAGGACAGGCATGAACAACATGTTTTGGCAAAAGGTCTGAGGTTCCATGATGAGCTGTGGTACTGGTCTTTGTCCCTCAGGAGCTGTCTCTAGAATTGCTAACCCCTGTGGGGATGGCACTGGAGACATCTTGGATGTAATTTGTTACCCACCAAGACTTCCACAGGAATAAACCTGAAGCTGCTGATTGCGACTTGCTCTATTTATTGAACCTGTGTGAGAGTGCTGATTTGAGTAACTGACCTACTCAAAGTGTGACATGGGGCCTATCTCCAGTTGCAGGCACCAACTTCAGGGGAGCCCCAAGTCAAACGTAGTGGCTGGTTTGGAGTAATTGAGGAATAGCATGTGGGGCCTTTCCCCTCTCCTAAGCAGTGGTTCCATTCCAGACTCAAATATTTCACATGCTTATCTCCAAAATGCACATGCAGACTCTGAGCTAGCCAGACTCAGCTGTGAAAGTAAAATCTTTCCAGGAGAGCCAGGCTTGGTCAGTTTAGGCAGTAGAGCGTCTCTCCAGGTCTGTTTCTCCTCCCAAAGCCACATAAATAGCAACAGGCCCTTCAAGATGATTTGGGGTTTGACCCTTAATGGAATTGTGACCAAAGAGCCAGGAGAATGATGCAAGAAAAGAGAGCAGTTACAAAACTAGCTGAGCTGGGGACAAGATTTTTGCATGATAGTTTCAGTGGACAGTTCCTAAGAGTGTTTAGTTGGGGTCACAGCCCCCTGAAAGACAAAGGAGGAGGCAGAAACCCCCACAGTCCATACCAGTCCGACCATGGGGTAAAATTCCTTTCTGACTCTGAATGGCGAGTGGTCTGAGCCTAAGTGGAGGGGAAGAGACCCTCCAACCAAGAACGTCAGGTTTTAGTCTCAGCAGGAACATCTCCACAGCCCAATCAATATCCCCAACCTTGGCTGCAGCCAACACCCAATGTTTCTGAGGAAGGCAAAACAAACCCCCCAAAAAACCCCTTTTGATGTAGCAACAGAAGACTGAAAAAATGCTGATCTGTTTTTCCTGTGTTATTTCTGCTGGAGCATCTAGGAAGCCTAGTTACAGACCAGGGTCCCAGTTGAGCCCAGAGCAAATGCCCATGGACAGCACTCCACAGCCTGTGTACACCAGGCACGCTCATGCACAGCGCTGCCTGACATCCAGCACAGCGTTGCCTGTGAGGGGGAGGGGAGGAATGCTCTTGCTCAATTGCTACCCTGTGACACCCACACCCTCCCTGCAGGCTTGTTCCCATACATCCAGATGGGTGCAGCTGCATGGTTGCTGACATGCAGCTTCCCCTTGGTAAACACCCCACACCCAGAACCACACAAATGCCGGTGAGCTGCTGGGGCTGGGAGGGCGGTGACTTGCAGCACCTGCTGCTCCCCTTGCCAGCTGCCCCTAGTTACATCACCCTTTGCCCTCTTGAGGGGAGGGTGGCTTCGGGTGGGTTGAGCTGATGGGAGGAGCAGCCTGTGCTGCAACTTGAGACTCACACCTGGATTTCCTTTTTGCCTTTGAGAGACACAGACAAAGTTGGAGCTTGTCCCCATGCAGCTGAGCCCTGTGCTGACTCAGCAGCGTGTCCCTGAGCTGGTCTCTACCTGTGGCTAGTCCAGGGCTGGGGGGGGCAGCGAAGAGGGGCTCTCATCTGAGTAGCAGCCTCCGAGGACATGCAGCTGGCGGGGGGGGGGGTCCTTCCTAGAGAGGCAAATCGGGCTGGCTCAGGAATGGGCAGTAATGCCAATTTGGGGTCTCTGCCCTCCAATGCGTGGTGGTGACCCCTATTTGGGTCCCCAGCCAGCTGCAGGACTCCCTGTCACTGAGGCCCACGACAAGCGCCGGGCCCAGCCCTGGTGCGCCACCTCCCAGTATGCCCCGGGGCGCGGCCGCCATTTCGAGCCCGGCCCCGTCACCAGGGCAACGGCGCGTCGCCAGGGGCGGGGCTTGCACGGTCGCCAGGCGGAAGCCGCTCGGGGTGGGGGGGTCGGCAGCCGGGAGGGACCCGGATGCGGGGCCATGGAGTTCCCGTTCGACGTGCGGGCGCTGCTCGGGGAGCGGGTGGCGGTGGTAGACCAGCACCTTCGCCCGCCCGGCCGCCGCGGCCCCGCCCACGCCTCGGCCCGCAGGTAACCATGGCGACGCCGGGCCGGGGCATCACCCCCTGCCCCGGGGCACGCTGGGTAATGGCTTGGGTCGTAGGGCACGCTGGGAAATCGTGCCAGGGTGCCAAGAGCAATGGGTGCCCCTGCCCCCCCCCGTCCCCGGGCAGAGGAGTCGGGGTGCCCGTGCCCAAGCTCCCAGCGCAGCGAGTGCTGGTGTCCTGCTCCTGCGCAGGGCACCAGGGCTGGTGGCAGCTGCTTCCCTTGCCCCCTAGTGTGAAGCATCACTGCTGCAGGGAGCGTGGAAGCCATGGCCCCAGGCCTTGGGATGTGATGAGCCCTGGCTGCCCTTGCTCTCGAGCGCTCTTTGGAGCTGAGGCCTGCCTTGTGCCACTCGAGGCACCCTGGGACCATCCCGGCACTTACTTTTCACCCACGTTTTGCCTGAAAGACAAATAAGAGAGCAGTGATCCTCAGCCATGGTGCCACTGAGCCCTTTGCAGGGCGCTGGAGGACGTATGAGGAGAAAAGCAGATAAGGGGAGGATCAGGCTCCAGGCGTTAGGGGAAAAGCTGGTAAGGGCAGGACCAGGCTCCAGGTGTGAGGTGAAAAGGAGGTGAGGGCAGGCTCAGGCGCTCCCTCCCTGCTCAGCTGCTCCACTGCCCAGACTCCCTGACCCTTCTGCAAGGAGGTAGGTCCTGTAATAAATGGTTCATAGATGCTGTGGTTTTTTTAAATGGGGAGGGCCACTCACATCATAAAAGTTATGGAGGAAACCTCCCATCTGACAAGGCGGGCCTTGAAAGTCCCCAAAAGGTTGAGAACTGCTGTAATAGAACAGTTGTGTTGCAAAGAACTCTGGAAACGGGATGTTTTTAACGCTACAGATTCCTATTGGAAATTTCTGGGTTTATCTGGTGAATCCTGTTTGCACTCCTGAAAGGGCTGATGTTGCGTGGTATCTCTCATGACCCTTAAAAGGGTCTTAGAGTACCCCAGGGTCACTGCATTAGAGTATTGTGATAACTGGTTCCCCATCCACCCTGCCTCAGGGCCTGATGCGTAAATGCTGTCCTCTGCCCCTACAAGCATGATGGCTAATAACCGTCTTACAGTGTTTCTTCAGTATGTGATGAGGCTTGATGGGGCATTATGCCCATGGGCACATGGAGTAAATCCACGTGGTGTTTGTTCTGGTTAAGCTGTTGTGTCCTCTCCTTGCGCTTACTGGGTATTTGTCATCCCTGCGTCACTGGATTATTTAAATGGGACTTGGGTGGAAGCTGAAGACAAGCCAGAACCTGCATGTTGTGACAGATAGCATCTAGTGCCATCAGTGAGCTAGGAGATCTTCTCCTGTGCCAGCCTAGCACAGCGGTGTCATGTATACCAAACACTCATTGCAATGAACTAACCGACAGAGACAGAGAGAGAACATTTTGGCTTCCTAACCCTGGCTGTAAGCCTAGCTCTGGGAGTCATGTAGGGTCCGGTCTGGTGAGTTAGGGTGGGTGGGGCTGGAAGTCGGGACTCCTGGGGTTTATTCATGACTCAGGACCGAGTGGTCTGGGACAGATCTTTGTGTAGAAAGAGTGGGGGAAAAGGGGCATTATTGAAATCAGGAGAAGCCAGAGATCCATTAGATCCTACTGGCTCCAGCTTTAGGTGGGGTCCACAGCAGTGGGTATTCCCCAGTCCTTTGTCCAGACCTCCTTCAAAATCTTCAATGCTCAGATGCCCAGCTTCTTTCCATGAAGACAATTACACAGGCTCAGTTTCTGCTTCTTTCCTGCTCTGCAGCTGACACCATCCCCCTTTCTTCCTGCTGTTCCCTTCCCCCCAAATTATCCTTCTCCTTTCATATGCTTAGAGATAGTTTGGTGGGGATTTGGAGCAGGCAGCAGAATGTCACAGACAGTCACGCTGATTTAAATCCCTTTGTTTAGCTGTTGCTTCAGGGATGCCATGGCCAGGGTATTATGCTAGAGAGGAATGAGTTATGACAACCCTGTTACAAGCTCCCCTGAGACCATTACATTGCGGCTTTTGTACGGATTTTGTGTTGAAGGATAGACTCGAGGTTAGCCAGGAGAGCAGGTTGCTTGGGTATCAGTGCCTCTAGGCTTCTCTTTCCAGCTCTGGAATGAAGTGTGGGTTAGTGGTTAAAATAGAGAATGTCAATTAGTGGAATAGATTGCCGAGGGAAGTTGTGGACTGTCCATCACTGGAGGTGTTCAAGAAGAGGTTGGACAACCACTGGTCAGGGCTGATCTAGGCATACCTATGCCTTTATTCTACCCTGGGTATTTCCCATGGTTCTGGGCTTTGCTGGTTGCCTCCTCCCCCCTGCGCACACACTTTTCTGCTACCTGCATCAGTGTTTTTAAGCCTCCTCAGAGGCATTGAGTGTTGGCTACAGCCAAGGCTGGGGACTTTGAATGGGGTGTGCCAGTGCTCCTCCTGGGAGCAAAGCCGAGTGTTCCTAGCTAGAGGGTCTTGCCCCCTCTACTCAAGGTCAGACCGATTGCCATATTTGAGGTCAGGAAGGAATTTTATTCCATGGTCAAACTGGTCTGGACTGTGAGGGTTTTTGCCTTCCTCTGTAGCGGGGTGCATGGCCGTTGACTCGGGATCTCTTGAGCATATACTGACATAGAACCAGGTCATTGGCTGTCATGGTTCCTCTGCTTTACCTCTGGCAGGTTAGGGTGCTACGTCTGTGTTGTAAGGGTTGAGGTTAGTCTTACGTAGAATTTAGATTATGGTTCTTATGGGATGATGTGGGTAGGGATGGCCCTGCCTCAGGCAGGGGGTTGGACTGGATGACCTGTGGAGGTCCCTTCCAGCCCTGCTTTTCTATGATTCTATGACTCCTGGGTTTTGCCCTTAATTCTCAATGAGTTGTGGCACTTAGTGGTTAGAACAGGGTGGACTGGGCATCAGGATTCCTGGGTTTCACTTCCAGTTGTGGGGTGGGGGTAGTGTGCGGGTGGATTTGCTCTGGGTGGCTGCTAGAACAGTAGAATGTTGGCTTGGTGGCATTTATTTATTAATTTAAAGATGCCTCAGACATGCACTTACCCAGTTGTGCAGTGGGTTTGGCTTAACTTTTTTCTACAAGGGTTGGATCCTGCTGCAATGTATGAGTCAGACCTCAATAGCTTTTAACGCCTTGGTTTTCTGTCCTTCTGTCAGGGAGGACTTGCAGCAACAGCTCATGACTGTCATCGATGAGATGGGCAAGGCTTCAGCCAAGGTAAGTATGGCTTCAGAAATCACAGATTTAATGGCATGTTTCAGAAGTCTGGACTGGGATAAGGGGGGTGGGGGGAAGAGAGCACAAGGAGCAGTGGGCGAGGGGGAGGTGCTCATCCAGCCGTGAAGTCTCCTCATACCCTTCATCCAGTCCTCACCCAACTACTGTTACCCTATTGTCTCTGTGGGGAATGGTTTTGATCCAGCCCTGAGTTGTGTTTTCCTTTCTTCCTTGTCCCAGCTTTGCCTGCAGGCCTGGGCAATCCTAAGTTTTTAATTTTTCTAGGCCCAGAACTTGCCAGCTCCAATCACCAGTGCCTCACGGATGCAGACAAACCGCCATGTCCTCTATATCTTGATGGATCATGATGTGAAAGGGTGAGTTTCAGACCTTGGTTTGATTTCCCATGCTGTCCCCAGAGGAATCACTTTGTGGGAAGCCTGTGTACATGTGGAGAAGGGTATATCATTCTGAATCAGAGCACACAGGCTCTTCTGATTTCTTATCAGAAGAGGGTCGGAAGGGACCTGAACAGATCATCAAGTCTGACCCCCTGCCCTGGGCAGGAATGAGTGCTGGGATCATCATACCCCAGCCAGATATCTATCCAACCTCCTCTTGAAGACCCCCAAAGGGAGAGCACCACCTCCCTTGAGAGCCTATTCCAGAGTCTGGCAGCCCTAACCATAAAGCAATGCCTCGTGATATCAAGCCTGAACCTGCTCTCAATCAATTTGTGGCTGTTATTCCCTCTCAAGGTTAGCCACATCCCTCTTGAAGTGCAGCGCCCAGAACTGGACACAGTACTCCAGCTGTGGCCTGACCAGTGCCGCATGGAGGGGAAGGATCACCTCCCTAGACCTGCTTGTGATGTGTCTGTAGATGCATGACAAGGTGCGGTTAGCCTTACTGACCACTTCCTCACATTTGTGGCTCATGCCATCAGCAATGACTCCCAAGATCTCTTTCAGACACTGTGTTGTTGAGAAGAGTGTTCCCCAGCCTATAGGTGTGTTGCAGGTTCCTTCTCCCTCGATGCAGCCCCTTGCACTTATCTGCGTTGAATTCCATCCTATTCTCATCCGCCCACCCTTGTAACCTGTCTAGGTCTAGTTGGATTCTGTCCCTCCCCTCCAGTGTGCCCACTTCTCCCATCTTTGTGTCATCAGCAAATTTGAACAGCATGCTTTCTACGCCCACCTCCAAGTCACTGATAAAGATGTTGAATAGCACAGGCCCAAGGACCGAGCCCTGGGTCCACTGTCCACATCCCTCCAGGTCGAAAACGACCCATCCATCACCACTCTCTGGGTGTGACCATCGAGCCGATTTGCCACCTACCTGACTATGTGGGCATCAATGCTGCAATTGCCTAGTTTTTTTATGAGAATGGGGTGAGAAACAGTGTCAAAGGCCTTCTTGAAGTCCAGGTAGATGACATCCACCTCAGCACCTGCATCCAAGGACTTTGTGACCTGGTCGCAAAAGGAAACAAGGTTTTTCAGGCAGGATCTGCCCCCAGTGAACCTGTGTTGGTTGCCCTTGAGCATTACTTCCCATGCTGGGCCCCTGCAGAAGTGTTCCTTGATAACTTTCTCAAAGGTCTTCCCAAGGACTGAGGTGAGACTAACTGGCCTATAGTTACCCGGGTCCTCCTTTCTCCACTTCTTGTAAATGGGGACCACATTGGCCCTTTTCCAATCCTCTGGTACCTGGCCAGAGCACCACGAGTGCTCATACAGCCGTGCCAGGGGCCCTGCTATGACCTCTGCCAATTCCCTCAGTACCCTCAGATGAAGAGCATCCAGACCTGCTGATTTATACATATCCAGCCCTTCCAAGAGTTCCCTAACTAGATCGTCACTGACCCTAGGCATGGCGTCATGTCCCCTGAGCCCGTGCGTAATCCTAGTGGGGGAGTTGTCCCAGTACCTGCTCAAATATGGGGGCAAAGAACTTGTTGAAGAGATCAGCTTTTTCCTTTGCCAAACCTGTCTTGTAGGGGCTCCACGTTACCTGGTGCCTTCTTACTCCCTATGTATTTGAAAAAGTACTTTTTGTTATCCTTAATTCTGGTCGCCAGCCCTAGTTCCATCTCTGCCTTAGCCTTCCTAACCACTTCCCTGCAGTCACAAGCAACAGAGGTGTAATCCTCCTTGGTGATTGCCCCCTGCTTCCACTGATTGTATGCCACCCTTTTTGCCCTCAGGCCCTCCTGGATGCCTTTACTGAGCCAAGGGGGCTTTATAGCACTCTTGCCCCCTTTGGTTTGGATTTGGACTGACTTCCTCTGAGCTCGGAGGATTGTCTCCTTAAGGAACAACCACCCATCCTGGACTCCCATCCTATTGAAACTCAGAGTCCCCAATGTCTCTCTTACTAATTTCCTTAGCTAATTGAAGTCGGTCCTCCTGAAGTCAAGGACTTTTGCCTTGCTGCTTGCTTTCACCACCCTGCGCCGGATAATAAATTCCAGCAGATGATGGTAGTTGAGCACCCGCAGTTCATTGCCTGTGGCAAGGACAAAGTCCGGCAAGGCATTTCCTCTGGTGGGATTATGTATCTCCTGGGTTAGGTGGAGGTCCTGTATGCAGGCTAAAAACCTATGTGAGTGTTCAGATCCAGCTGACTGATCTTCCCAGCAGATGTCTGAGTAGTTTAGGGCACCCAAGACAACCACATCCCTTGTCCTTACAGCCTCCATGAGCTGACCTGAAAATTCCGGGTCCAGCTCATCCCCCTGGTGAAGCGGTCTGTAGTAGATTCCTGCTATCAAGTCCCTTTCCCCATGACCCCCTTGCATTCTAACCCAAAGTGCCTCAGTTTGCCCCCCTTCTGAACCCATCCTGATTATCAAGGTCATGTACTGCTTGTTAACATAGAGCGCTACACCCCTCACCTTTTGTCCCTACTCTATCTTGTCTATACAACCTATAGCCCTCAATGTCTACTGCCCAGTCGTGGGTAGAATCCCATCAGGTTTCTGTAAGTCTAGCCAGGTCTGGGTTTTCTCATGACCAGACCAGCAGAACCACCTGGTTCAATGTTTTACTTTCTTGAAATGTCTGACCATCCCCTGGGCAATGCTGGATGTTTCCGAAGAAACCATTAACTTCCTTAAAAATACACCTCAGCATTCAATACTGTCACATAGTGGAGATAGAGTCCTTGCTCAGCTCCTCATCCTGTCCTTCCAAAGGAGGCATCAGTTCTTGCCTTGAAGCTTGTGGATTGATGTCAGATTAATGATCTACAACAGTGAGTTCTGCAGATCTTCAGTCTTCCTCCGTCTGGCTTTCTCCTACCATAGAAACTGGAGGAATAGTGGACGGCGGTGGGGGAAACCCACTGAATGACCTATTCTTCCATGTCTCTCCTGTACTGATGCTGCCAAAATCATAGAGACTGGAGGAATTGCAGGTCGAGAGACCGAACAACCTGGGTGTCCTATGAGCATGGGTCTCCTGTCGTCTTTTCAGTTGTTCCCTTCATTCCATTTGCTAAGGTTCTCTGTTCTCCTCCCCCATTTCAGGTCTGGAAAAGGTGTTGTGATTGGCTTCCTCAAGGTTGGATACAAGAAGCTCTTTGTGCTGGTGAGTTGCTGTCCTTTAGGGAGTGCTCTCCCCTCACAGCCCCACTGTCACATCCAATGGGGCAACCGTAGAGTAAGGGGTGCTTTCCCCACAGTCTGTGATGTACCCAGTTCAGTGTCTGGAGGCAAACTGCTCACCTTTTACGTTCCATTTACATGATCAGCTGATTCTGGTATAAGAGGCACTTGGATCAACCTCCATGGTGGGGAGAGCAATGTGCTATAATATGATCAGGAAGTAGAGGGGCCACTTTGGTCAACTGGGAGTCAGGGCTTCTGGGTTCTGTCCTCAGCTCTGGCAGAGGAATGGAGAGGGGGTTAGAGAAAGGTAAGCATTTGGGAGTTAGGATTCTTAGACTGTCTGACCTTTGGGGACAATTTCCTTATTGTGTATCCTGCCTACTTACTCATCAGTTCATGGATTCTGTCCCTCTTGTTCCTCCAGGATCACCATGGAGCTCACAATGAGGTGGAGCCCCTCTGTGTGCTGGACTTCTACATCCATGAGTCCCTGCAAAGGCACGGCTATGGCAAAGAGCTCTTCCAGTACATGCTGCAGGTATGATGGGAGGGCTGCCATGCCCACAAGCCTTAGGCAGGGGGCAGTTGCTGTAAGGCTTCATGTCAGTGCGAATCCTGTCATTGGTCCATCTGTTCCTTCATCCTTCCACTTTACTCACCACCACAGTTGGTCCATCTGTATTTTCAGGGACAGTTTTAGGAAAAATGTCCTCTTCCCAAAATAGAGTTTGATAATTATAGATATCCTTGAACTGTTACTACCCTGACAAAATCCCACGAGAGAATCAGACAACCAAAGGAAAGATCCAATAGGTTAAATACACTAAAAATACTTAAATTAAAAAAGCATCCTTTGTACCAA
Organism: Crocodylus siamensis; assembly: GCF_052110815.1. Taxonomy (NCBI): domain Eukaryota; kingdom Metazoa; phylum Chordata; order Crocodylia; family Crocodylidae; genus Crocodylus; species Crocodylus siamensis. Next base: position 52,410,445 of record NC_143409.1, read on the forward strand.
AGGTAATTTTGCCCAAGACTTACTATATTGTTTTCTGCCTAGAACTCCATGGTAATAGTTATCAAGATAAACATTTTTAGCTAAGTAGAAATTGTTCATAGGTTTAAACAAAGACAGGCCCTTGTTAAAAACCCAGATTGGAATTGCATTTGGGGATTCAAATATCATGTGACACGTAAAACTAAAGCCCTGGGTCTTCAAAATCCAAATTTCACTAATCTTTGAGGAATCTGGGGAAGGAGAAAGTGCATGGTTGTATGTTTTGATACAGTTCTTTTGGAGGGGGAGGGAACATTTTGCAGAATGTTTCCTTCTTGTTTTTGACCAACTTAAAGTGAAGTAGAGGCAAGGTTCAACAGAGCTGTGCATGCTTTTCTGCCAGATTGCCTTGTGGGCTGTCTCTTGGTTCTGTGGCTCTACTGAAGATCTGCCAAAGAGCTGAGGACCTGAAGTGTCCCATCTTCCTGCAGTGGAGCCTGGGGTCTTGGAAACTTCAGCTTGTCACAGGGCTCAGAAGGGTTCTGAGGTCTTGCCCTGCCTTACTCCCAGCCAGTGGAGCAGACCAAAGAGATCACCAGGGGCCCTTCCCCATATAAGCAGATCCTGCCACGATGTCAGAACAGTTGACCCTATTATAACCTTAACAGGCAGCCAGCATGACTCTTATGGAGGCTGCACAGGATCACCTGCTCAATACAGTGGTACCGTATTCATCTGGTTAAGGTGGCTCATAAGCTGACCACAGTTGTTATAGTTCTTTTGGAGATGGGAGGAGTTCAACATATAATTGGGACAATATGATACATTTCTACTGATTTAGTGCTGGAGTGGAACTAGTATACCATAGAGAGTTGCCTTGTTTCTTTGTCCCTACCACAGGCCAGGTTGGAGGGGGCAGTCCCAGTAGAGGAAGGCCCCATGTATATTCCCTGTGCCCTTGACTCTTGATCCAGGCAGCTGATTAGTCAAGTCGGAGCTAGTTTCCATTAGACAGAAAAGGTCACATATCCTGTTTGCAGCCTGGCTGGGGTAGAACAGCATTTCCTGGAGGAGAATGCCTTCTGCACTGTTCTCCCTACCCCTTGAGTCAGCCAGTCTCTTAGCCAAAGATCCTGATGTATTTTGGGTCCGTTTCATCCTTCTGACTCTGCCGCTTCTTACTGTCTCAGAGTGAGCGTGTAGAGCCCCATCAGCTGGCTGTGGACCGCCCCTCGGAGAAACTCCTCTGCTTCTTACGCAAGCACTACAATCTCAAGGAGACTATATCACAGGTGGGTGGCATGCTTTGCCTTCTCCCATGTTCGTCTGGTGGGGAATCCTATTTCCATCACCCCAACACTGGGGTTGTGGGAATGAATGACTGAGCAGGAACAGGTGCTCTCTTGGCTGCATACCACACATGTTCCTGCCCTGTTAGAGGCAGGGTAAGCTGACAGGGCCTGACTTAGACGGGGCAGCTGCAGAGAAGCTGGTTGCCCCTACCGGAAGGCCTGATTCTAAGTTCCTCAACTCTTACAGTGCATGTCCTGGGTTCATACGTACTATTGCCCAGTCCCTGGCATGGAAGAGTCTCAGGGCTGCTATATTTTCTGTTGTACCATGAGATCTGCATTAGTTTCAGAATTAGGTCAGGTAGTGTACCTAGTCCCCCTCCTGGCCATTGTCTGCTTTGCAGGGAGAATGTAGGCTCAACTACTCCAGCTTTCGTAGTCCTCCAATGACTTTCCCATTAGAGGTGCATTGATATATCGGTCTAATATCAGATTGATCCCAGTATAAAGAAAACTGGCTGTATCAGATAATACAGCCCCGCAGTGGGGCTGATAATTTGGCCGATAAATGCCTGTGCTGTGTGCAGCTGTAGCTGCAGCACAGCACTCAGGCAGCGAGGAGCACAGCTGGCAGCGTGGAGAGGTGCCTCCAGCTGGTAAGTCCAGTGTGGTGGAAGGGGAGGGGAGAGGGAAGGGGCTTGGCGGGCAGGGGCAGATCAACACCCCAGGCAGTGAGGGAGGGGGGAAGGGCATAGGCAGGTGCTGCTTAGGCAGGGGGGTCGGAGCTGTGGCTTGTGGGGGGCGGGGGGCTGCTTGCGCCCCAGGAGGGAACAGGGGTATGTGGCCCCCAGATCTGCCCGGGGCTCTTGGAGAGGACTGGGCTTGGAGTGGGCGCTGGCAGCACTGGGAGGATGCTGCATCCATCCCAGATTTTGTTGCCGCTCTGCTCCCAGCGCTGCTGCTGCCAGCTGCCTGGTGTAGCTCCAGCCCTTCCTGGCGCATGGGTGGAAATGGGACGTTGAGCTGGAGCTGCAATGGGCAGCTAGCAGCAGTGGCACTGGGAGTGGAGTGGGGGTGAAATTTGGGGTGGATGCTGCACCCTGCCAATGCCTGCGCTGAGAAGAGCCCTGCAGAGCCCCGGCTGCAGCCTGCCCCACTCTGCCCCTCGTAGGTCCAGGGCCACATGCACTGCCCCCCAATGCCCTCCTGGGGTACAAGCAGCAGTTGGAGTTGCCCCCTCCCCCCACCCCACCTGGGCAGTGCCTGCCCTGTCCCCTTCCTCACTGTGGGGGGTGTTGGTCTGTACCCCCCCCCATACCCCTTCCCTCCCAGCTCCCTTTCTACCACACCAGACTTACCAGCTGGAGGCAGCTGTATCAGAAATCAAATCTGTATAGGCCGATATGCCTCCTTAAATATTGGCTATTGGTATTGGCCCCAAATATCTCTATCAGTGCACCCTATTTCCCATAATTCCACCCTATATCCTCTCCTGGGAGAAGAACTATTTGAGCAGTTCTGCAGTTTAATTAATTATGGGATACATCCTGTGTTTCAGTTGAAATGCCCCTAGCGCTGTGGTCTCCAGCCTTTTTGGACAGGAGATCACTTTTTGAATTAAAAAGCAACCCAAGATCTACTGTGCCCCGTCACCACCCCAGTCCCTTCCCCTGCAGGTCAAGTCTGTAGGGAGGGAAGGTGGGGGGCAGATTGAGGTGGAGAGAAAATTATTTGGGGACGTGCTCCTCACCCAGCAGGTAAGTTGGTGGGGGAAGGGGAAGAGGGAGGGGAAAGGGCTCTGGTGGAGGAGGTGGGGCAGATTGAGGCCCCAGTGGTGAGGGAGAGAAGGGGGCACAGGCAGGAGCGGAGGCTGAGGCCCTGGCCAGGCCAGGTGGTGTGACAAGCAGAGGCATATTCCGCCCCCCCCACCCCCCGGCCTCCGCTTGTCCCCCGTTCTCCCCAGGCCCTGCTTCTGCCTTTGTCTCTCTCCCTCCTTCACCACTGGGGCATCGATCTGCCCCATCCTCCACACAGCTGTGAGTGAGGAAGAGGGGTTGGGGTAGGCCCTGCACAGCTGGGGTGGGGTGCAGGACGGAGCAGCTTGTCTCAGGGTGGGGGGGGGCACACAGCCCGGGAGGGCATGGGGGGCATGTGCCCCTGGATTTGCGGGTGGGGCAGGCTGGGGCTGGGGCTGGGGCTGGGGCTGAGGTTCCTGCCTTGGCCGCATTGTCCTTCACCATGTGGAGCCTCGATCTGGCCTCTCCCCCATGGACTGACCTGCTGGGGTGGGGGGCCACATGCGCACACATGATCAGCTCCCCTCCCCAGCCTCAGATTGACCTGAAGAGGCTCTGGGATCGACAGTTTGGTGACCACTGACCTAGGGCAATAGGACCAGCGAGGACTGGGTAACTCAGGTAGGACTACATCTTGTGGCTGCTCATACCCAGGCTGTGCTTGAGGGCTCAGACCTGAGAGCTGATCACTTAAATTATTTTGTAGTGCACTTTGTTGACATTCCCTGTAAACCTAGAGTTGCAGACAACAGTCACACTAGGCTCCTAGACCATGGTCAGGGCACAGAGCACTCAATTCTCTGTCCTTTTTAAGTCCTAAAAGGGCCTGAGTGTGAATGTTTCGGGTTTGGGAGAGGTCGGGGTTCGGGGAACGGGGATGGCAAGGAGTTGGGGAGAGGAATTCCTCATCTATTCTTGGTCTGTGCTTCTCCCAGGTGAACAACTTTGTCATCTTTGAGGGCTTCTTCGCCAACCAGCACGGTGAGTCAGACATGCCACAGGTCCCTCCTGCCTGGCCTTGTACCTAGTCTGAATACTTATGCCCACAAAAATAGGATGGCTTCCCCCAGTGCTGTCTGTAGCTTTAGATCCTCCCTGCCTGAGTTAGGGCCTTCCCAAGAACTGCTGAACCAACACAGGCTTCAGAATCTCCAGTTGCTTCAGTCAGGCCCCAAGGGGCAAGGGAACATCCATGGGGTGTTGAAAATATCACACATTCTCACCTTCTGTCTGCTGGATTGTTTTTTCCATACAGAGGTTGGAGACTGAAGCCCCATAAAAGTGGGGGATGGTGTTTTTCTAGTAAGTAACCCATAACAGGAAAGGAGAAAACAGAATCTCTTCCTGTCTAGCTGGCTGTTTAAGGCCTGAGCATCCTAAGAGATATAGCTTTCTTTTTTCTGCCTACCCTTCCCCCACCTTCTTGCCCAGGGAAAGGACTAAGAACTAGATTTTTTGGTTTCATACAAATGGTCCCACAGCAGGAGCCTGCCCTTTCTTCTGCTTCTCTCCTTTTCATAACCAATCCTCCCCCATTTCTTCTGCCAAACCCCAGGCCTGTCTTGCCTGGGGAGTTTGTGTGCTCTTAGCTTCCCCAGAGACTCCCTGCCTATAGCTCCAGTCTCGCATGTTGCTGCTCCTCTTACATCTCGGAGGCAACACTCCAATGACCTTGATAAAGGAAAAAGATCCTACATCCCCTTGGTGTGCTCTTCTCCCTTTTCACTAGCATTTTCTGAGCCTTTCTGCACAAACTACTCTCCTGACGCATGGTGAACCCCAGAGCTCTGACAGATCATGTCCAGAGGATAATTCTACCTCCATCTACCAGTTTTGCACCTAGCCTAGTTGCTGCTGTCTCATATCCTTAGAGCCATTCATGAGGCGTTGATTCCTACCTCTTGGTTTTATCCTTGTGGAGAATAAAAAGTTAGGATCTCATGGAAAGAGCTTCTGACCCTCTGCTGTGATTGCTGCCACTTCTGGGGTGAAGCATGGCAGCCAGTTAAGATTCATGCAGCAGTAGTGTAGGGAATTCACGGCCCACTTCAAAATACAGTAGCATCTGGACTGCATCAGTTAACTGGCAGCTATACAGCACTGCCATAAATGTGCCTGCACTCCTGGGTCTTTGCAGGGCTGGGTCTGAACCTGGCAGTAGCATGGGAGTTAATGAAACCATTGCTCACCAATCTGCCTCTGACAAGTCCTCAGCAGAGCTTCATAGCTGGGAATTCCCTACCCCCGCTAAGAGTCTTGCAGGCCAGGTGGAACACTGTTTGGCCATCGACACTTGTTTGGCATAGGAGGATTGCTTGCACAGTGCTGCAGCCATCTTTGGAATGGAGATTCCTAGTTGATTACCCACCCAGCAGGAGGAAGAGGTCAGACATGGGGAATGCAGAGCTGTGCAAGTGCATAAAAAAGGAAGAACGGGAAGATGGATAAGGAAGAGTGAGAGAGATCATTTGATCAGGAGGTTATAGTGAATGGAAAGAGTTCTGTATTTTGAAAGAGCACTGCCCCCTCGTGCTACAGAGGGTGAACAACTGATTCCCAATGGGAGCCCCTCCCAGGCCTCTCCCTTCTTACTGCCTGCCTTCCAGACGGTTCCCTTGCTGGGCAGTGGCAGCCTCTGCTCCCTCCAGAATAGCACCCCCTGGTGCCATGTAGAGACATTGATTTCTGCGCTGCCTTTCTGTCAGTGCATCTCAGCCCAGGTGTGTGCAGTTGCTGCTGTGGGTAGGAGGAACTGCCCCACTCTCTCCTCATAGTTTCATAGTTTGTAGGGTTGGAAGGGACCTGAGTAGATCATCAAGTCCGACCCCTTGCCATGGCAGGAAAGAGTACGGGGGTCAAATGACCCCAGCAAGGTGTTCATCTAACCTCCTCTTAAACACCCCCAGGGTAGGGGCCAGCACCACTTCTTTTGGAAGTTGGTTCCAGATCCTAGCCACTCTGACCGTGAAGTCGCGCCTCTTGATATTTAGCCTAAATCTACCCTCTACCAGCTTGTGACCGTTATTCCTGGTCACTCCTGGCAGTGCTCGGGGGAACAGGGACTTCCCCAGTGCCTGCTGATCCCCCCTGACTAGTTTATAACAGGCCACTAGATCCCCCTCAGCTTTCTCTTGTGGAGGCTGAACAGGTTCAGGTCCCGTCGCCTCTCCTCATAGGGCCTGCCCTGCTGCCCCCTGATCATGCGAGTGGCCTCCTCTGGACCCTCTCCATGCTGTCCACATCCCTCCTGAAGTGTGATGCCCAGAACTGGATGCAGTACTCCAGCTGCGGCCTGACCAGCGCCGCATAGAGGGGGAGGATCACCTCCTTGGTATGGTTGGCCTTCCTGACCGCGTCCCCACACTGCTGGCCCATGTTCATCTTGGAGTCAATGATGACTCCAAGATCCTTTTCCGCCTCTGTACTGACAAGTATTGAGTTCCCCAGCCTGTAGGTATGGAGCCGGTTGTTCCTCCCCAGGTGCATCACTTTGCACTTGTCGGTGTTGCTTCTTGTGGAGGCAGATTGGGAAACAGTTGCAACTGGAGCCTGCAGTCCTGTAGTCCTTTCTGGTCTGACCTCACACAATCCCAGAAACCAGAGCAGGTGGTACTGTCCATGTCCCTCTAGGAAGAAGCAGAAAGGGTCTGACTGGAAATAATTATGGCAAGAGCATGCGCTCCAACAGCAGCCCTTTGCACTGCCCAGCCAGAGGGATCAGGCTGGCCTGCAGCAGTCTTTCTGTTGCCTACCTGGAAGGGCCAAGTGCAGGGACACCCAGGGCGGGTATGACCACCTTCCTTCCTTCCTCCCTCCACCGCACCCACACACTCCCTACAGCACAAAACTCATTAGTTATACCTCTACTCCTACCTGCTTTAGGTCTTCTTATAGCCCAAATATGAGCAGGAGCAGGTGGCAGCATCCTGGGTAAGGACCATTATTGTATTGTCCAAGATGAGTTCAGGCATTACAACAGCAGTTCTCAACTGGGAGTGCTGCCAAATACAGAAACACTTCGGAGGGTTGCCTGGTTCTTAAAAGGTTGAGAGCCACTGATTTGAGTTAGTGCCATTCTCAGAATGCTGCCTGTTTCCAGTCTGACAAGTAGAGTGGAGCTTGTTCCACCCCCAATCCTGAGGTGGAACCACCACATTACAGCCCACTAGCCCAAATTCACCCTCCTCTAGGGTAAAGCATCCCCACTGGCCTGTTCTGAAATGCATCCTGGAATGCATGAGTGAACAGTATCACTCGTATCAATCTGTCACACTTTTCAGGGTCAAGATTACGTTTCCCATGTCAAAGATCTGCAGAGAGATTTGTTCTGTGCCTCTTTCTACATGACTTCATTCAAGTCACAACATTTGTTTCCCCCCTCCTTTTTTAAAGTAAGAAAATCCCATCAGAAACAGAGACCTCTTTGTGTCCTTGTCAGCCATGCCTAGGGAGATCAGAACAGCTGTCCTCCCAGCTGTACATTTCCCATGAGTCACAATCCCAGGCCAGGATTTTGAGCAGCTTCTCCTTTCCAGTGTCTCTGTCCAACTCAAAAGATGGCCAGCTCTGCTTTCAGAGGGACTGTTCACCCAGTGCACCAGTCAAAGCCAGTGGGAGCTCTCAGTGCTTCTGTATGTATATTGATCCTTTCAAAGAGCAAATAAAAGACTGGCTTCACCTCACAACCTTCATGGGGAACAGAAGACTCTGTAGACTTCTGTGGCTGGACAAATTTTGACTAACAAGAAGCTTTCCATCTTTAATAGAGACCATAGTCCTGGGCAAGAGGCATAATGGATTCTTCTTTGAAAGTCTTTAAATAAATCTGGGAGGCTTCACTAGAGTAGGGCCCTTCTGTCTCTTTTTATCCCAATTGCAGCGAGGTGCATGGGACCCCTGGAGCCAGAGTGATCTGGATGGTGCTGGGAGAAGGACTGGGAGCCACATTCATGTGCTGGCACGTTAAGGAAGCACCGTGCCAAGTCACCCTCAGCAGAGCTAATCAGCTGTCTGGCAGCAACACATGGGTGGGGGGCAGAAACAGATGTTGCCATTCATCATCTTTGTGCCACCATGAAAATAGCAAATAAGCATATGTACCTTTTGTTGCAACACAGTGTGGTCACAGCAAAAGGTAGCAATAAATTGTGCCACTTTATTGTGGTGGACATTTTCTCTATTTTCTTTATGATAGGAAAGCACAGGCAGCCCAGAGCTGCCTGCACTCTCCTGCCCTAGGCAGGCAGTCTGTGGCCTTGAAAGTCCTGGTCCTCCTCTCCCTGGGAATTCCTGTGTGGGATCAGACCCCTCAAGCCGTGGGAGCACCTACCCAGCTTTTCTTGCTTCCAGAGATGCACCTTGGAGATCTTGGGGACATGCCTCTGGAAGCAGGGAAATCTGGGATAGTTTGGTGCAGTCCTGGGGCTGGAGTCACTAATTAGCTGATTGGCAGCACCTACCCTGAGAATGTATTGGAGTGTTGAACTTGCTGTGAGGTTGTACTGGGGCTCAGACTACCAATCAGCTGACTGGTGGTGCTAGACTCAGGCCTGCAGACCACGCTGGAATATCCTAGCTTTCACACTTTGAGACAGGCTCCCAGGACCTCCAGGGTGGGACTCTGAAAGTGGAGAAAGTTGGGGTTCTCGGCTTGCAGAGATACACCCTTGGCAATCTCTGGGAACCCTGGAGATTGCTGGGGGCATATGTCTGCAAGCAGAGGAACATGTCAACTGTTGTCCCTCAAGGTAGACAAGCACCCCAAAGAGCAGTGGTCTCAAGTTGCAGCAAGGGAAGTTTAGGTTAGATATAAAGAAAATATTTCTGGAGCAGGCTACCCAGGGAGGTTGTAGACTCTCCATCCTTGGAGGTTTTTAAGACCCAGCTAAACGAAACTTTGGCTGGGATGCTCTAGTTGGGGCTGGTCCTGTTTTGAGCCAGGGGTTGAACTAGATAACCTCCTGAGGTCCCTTCCTACCCTCATTTTCTATGATAAAATGAATAGGTGGAACAAAGCACCATGTGTGTTTTTGCCCAATCAAGCGGATTAGCTGTGCTGGGACATCCCAGCACAGATGACTCATTTCACCTGGTGATGTGTATTTCTAGCCAAAGACAGCCCTGCTGTGTCCCCATCAGTAGCTAGTGCATGTGAAGCAAGCTGGCGGCCACCCATTCCCATTGGGCGCTGTGGGCACAGTCAGGGGGGTCTGCCTGCATCTCCCTTCTGGTGCATGTAGGCCATGTCCTCATCCTGTTTAGCTCCTCAGTGCTATGTCCAGGCTGGTTACAGCAGCCCAGCCTCACCGTTCAATCATTGCTACCCTTTCCATTCTCTGTGTTTTTTCCAACTGACCCTTCTTGCTCTCTCTGTCCAGCTCCGGTGAGGAAATTGCCTCCAAAACGTCCTGAGGAAGAAATCAAGCCCTACTCCCTAACAGACCGAGAGTGTAAGAGGCCCCTTGCTAATGCATGCATCAGCCTGGGGTGGGGAGCATAAGATAAGGCATGAGGGGTGTGGGGCACCAGCTCTGAGCCAGCCCTAGACTGGCTAACTCAGCTGGGTAGGGGGAGGAGATATAGGACCTTCCCTTTCTAGAGGGATGTGGCCCTAGTGTGGGTGAGTGTTTGGTTTTGTGGAGTGCCTGCTCTCATCCAGTTGGAGATCAGGAGGATGGGCTGGCTGAGGGTGTGGGAATGAGCTGCATTGGCTCCAACTGAGTCTCAGGCTGAGGGAAACAAAGCTGCATTGCAGGAAGGGTCTGTTTTCCCTCACTTCTCCCACAGTTGCAGATGGCCTAGTGCAACACCCCCCCACACACGCACACAAGCTGGGGGGAAGCAGGACTCCACTGTAATGAACATCACAGATGGGGAGTCTCATATAGCTTCTGAACACTGCCTAACGCTGTGGTTTTTCCAGGCTCACAGATAGCTTGATTCAGCCTGCACTGCCCAGTGCTGTCCCCACCGGGGCTCCAGGACTGAGCAAAAAGACAGTATATCTAGTTCTCAAGCATGATTTGCCTTGAGTGAAATCCTAGAATAAACCCCTCTTCCCTGTACATCTCCATCTGCTCCCCCAGGGCTCTGTACTGCCCCTCCTTAGCCTGTCTCTACCCAGTGCAAACCTTTGAGAGCCACTTGTAGCTCCCAAGTGAACAGTCCCATGACACCCACCAGTTGGCCTCTAGTCTCGCTGCCCTATCAAAGCACACATCAAACTCTGTTTTAGGAGAACTAATCAGATCCCTTCAATATCAGACGGGATTCTTCCCACTTCTGAATGGTCCAAGCAGGAGAAAAGATTTTCCTGCCTCTATACTCGTATCTCATCCCAATGCCATTCAAGCACTTTGTAGTCTCTGCTGTAGTTGTTTCTGTCCTCTCCCTGTGAGGCAAGACATGGCTGTTATCACCGATACCCAGATGGGGAGATGGAAGCACAGCGACTAGGGGCCAGATCCTAGTCCACTTGATCAGTGGCTCAGTAGAGCTGAATGCAATCCTGTTCCACACTGCCAGTCTCTTACAAACTGCAAACGTTTTCTTATAAAACACTATTTTAGCTCGGGGACCGTCATGAAAGCGATGAGGAGAAGGCAGAGGCTTTTGCTTTAATGACTTTTCATGGAACAAGGTGGAAGAGAATAGCACTTAGGTGTCCAGTAGGTGGAAGAAGACCTGGCCTGAAATGACTTGACCAGTGTCACTAGGAGTTGGGAGCAAATCTTAACCACTGAGTAACTTTTCTTCCCTAGACAAGAAGCAGAAGGTAAATGCTGTCTGGGCATTGCATCCAGCTCTTCTCTAGCTGTGGGAGGACTCAGAGCTCTATGGTTCTACAAAACCTCCCCCTCTGTACACCTCACTCAACCCTATCAGTCCCCAGCTGTGACCTCACCCCATCCATCAAGAGATGTAGGATGGAGATGTCAGTAGGGGCTGGGCTACATAGTGGGTGGGTGGGGTCTGATTTTCAATATCTCATTTTAGTCCTAAAGGAGGAAGTGGAACCACCATGGCCCTTCAACCAGTCTCATGCGCTGACCCGCTCCAGCAGCCTGGGCAATTCCCCAGTGCGGGGTTGCCTCAAGCCCTTCCTCAATGAACAGGAGCTGTTAAGGAACTTGCGCCTCTGTCCCCCACACGCAGGTGCCCATCACCTGCTCAACGGTGAGCCAGGTGGCCCAGCTGCACAGAGACGGAGGACCAGGTGAGGGGGAGGATTGGGGCAAGAGGCCTTGTGGGTGGGCAAAGGCAGGATGGTTATGTAGGAAGTGTGATAGACCCAGCTGATTTCAGGCTTGCAGCCTGGGCACCTTCACTCAGAGTGTCTGGCTGTGTCAGTGAGCAGTGATTGGGTTAACGACAGCTCAGGGATCTGAGTGATGTTGACTTCTGGCAGGCTGAGAATGAGGCTGCTGGGTAGTGTGTGGTCCTGATGCCACTAAGGAATCTGGACCACCTGGGAATCCAGGCTGTTGGTTGACTTTCGATCCTGGGAAGGTCAGATGTGGGTTGCAGGTTGTCCTGAGATTCAGCCCTGGGCTGTGGTGTACCTCTTGGAGAGCTGGGATCTAAGAGACAGCATTGTGAGATTTACTGATCTTTGATCTCAGTGGGCTGAATGGCTGTGACAGGAGAGCATTTGGGGCAGGGAAGCTGGGAGGAACATCACCAGTTTTCCCTCCCTCTGGTTACTGTGGTGTTACTCCAGAGCTGCTCAGCTCTCCTTCCCCACCCACCCCTGCCCCCCAAGACCTGGGGCTCACACAAGAAGGTTAAGGGTGATCCCTGTTTCAATGGGACCCTCCAGGCCAGGCACAGCAGTGACTTAAGTGTCAGCAAGTTGACTGGTGCCATAGCAGTGCCCAGCAAGCTTGGGCAGGGCATGGCTCGCACATGCACTGGCATCAGGCACTCATCTTGCATGTGCACCCAAATGCTTGACTGGGGGGAGTTGCACGTCCATGCCACATCTAGGCATGCTGCATTTGTTTCATGCGTGTCTAAGCCCTGTGTGTTGTACTGTAGCTTGCATGTTTGCTCCAGTAGCAAAACTATGGGTTACCTCTGCTTGGAAAGATGTGGTGGAGGGGTACTACTCCCTGTCACTGCCCCTACTATAACACGTCCAGGCTGAGTGCTGGCCTAGTACCGGCTGCATTTGTCTTCCATGCTTTTGTCACATCCCAGGTCAATATAGGTCGCACTGTTTTTGTGCATTCGAGGCGAGTCCTGGACGTGTTGATCTAAAGCTGCCTTTTGCTTGTGCCCCCTGAATTCCAGATCCATGTGACGACATCTCATTTTTGTGCACACATTTGCAAATGGCAACCCTTGGCATGCTGAGGTGTCAGGTCCATGTGAGCGGCATGAGTGGGTCCATGCAAGCTGTGCTGCTGCCGCACAGTCGTGCTTTGCATGCCCAGGCGTCGGATCTATGCAAGGCATGCTGTTTTTTTTGCAAGCATGCAGTTTGCATGCTCCAATGCCAGCCCTATTCAAGTCTGCATGGTCCTGCCATGTGCCATGACCCTCGCTTGGCTCATCAAACCTGGACCAGGGTGAGTCATACTTCCTTTTTGCACCAAGTGCTTTCTCTCAGTTGGCGCTGTTGGTTGGCACCTCAGAGGATCCGTGCTGTAAGACCCTACCCCTGTGTATAATCTTTGGACCACTGCCCTGTTCTCGTTTTAACTACACATTGTGTATCGCCATTGACCCAGCTCTGTGCCTCAGAGGGCTGCAGATGGACAGGGGCAATGCTGTCCCTCATTACAGGCCTGGCAGGTGCCCAGTTGCTCCAGCACTGGGCAGGACAAGCATCAGAATGGAACAGGTCCTTGCATAGCTGGCACTTGTGACGGCCTGGCTGAGAACTAATCTGTCTTCTCTCTTTCTTTCTCTCTGTCCCTCCTCCCCTTCCCCTCCCAGCTCCCTCACCCGCTCGGATAACACCAGCCATTGACGTCTCTGCCGTGTGGCCCTCTCCCCATCCTGGGCATCTGCGTGTGTCTTGATCCCTTTGACAATGCAAAGGGGCTTTCAGTCCCTGCATCCCTTTCCCCTTTTTATATGCTCCATGGGGAGGGCTGATAGGGATGTGTGATTATTTATAGCAGAGTGGGTGGAGTGATTTCTTTCCTGCCCCCCATCTCATTTTTTCTATGGCATGATCTTGTCAAAGCCCCTAGGAGGAGGTTCTGGTCACCTTAGATTAGTAACTCTCTCCCTTTCTCCTGCCATTTTTATATGCATATATTGTACTTTAGTCCTAAAGCTGTTGACTGTTTACAATGAGCAGTGTGTTACCAAGCCTGGCTCCCTTACTGGATCTCCAGTTGGGATCCACTGCCCTGTGCCAGATAAGTTCCCTCCCCTCTGTATTTCCAAGTGAGCAAATAGGGTTGTTTCTTTTTCTTCTCCAAAAAAGGATCTGTTACTACTTGCCAATCACAGACTCCAAAATACAGCCGCCTTAACTTGTCTCAGGATCTAACTAGGATCCACTGTAGGTTGCCAGTGGCTATGGGAAGGTGATCCCTTTGTGTGCCGTGGTTGTCACTGGTTCAAAAAAAAAAACCAATGGCAGATCACTAATAGCTGATGCTGAATAAAGTCTGGTGGATCTGAAAGGCATTTGCTGATCACTGACACGAATGCAGTTTGCTTGCTGTTTTTCTCAGCAGGTGAATCTAAAAGATTGCCAAAGGCCAACCTAATAATTCAGTGTAGTTCCCCCTATCTGTCATAGTTGGTGGATCTGAATGAGATCCATTTTTTATCAACTCCAGAACAAGTTTTCACTTGTGTTTACATGCTTGCTGGATCTAACAGGGACTTGCAACAGATCAGCAATTGCTGCCTACAGAACCTGCTCCCCTTTAGTTCTTAGGTGGTGGATTTGAAAAAGGACTGTTAGGACACTGGTTCCTGTAATTGTAATACTGCACCATGTGACTTGCACTTGGTGGATTTTTGAAGGATCCACTGTTGATTCTCAACAGAAGACCCCAAAATAGTGTTGGTGCATGCCTTAGTTAATGGATTTAAGAGGAATCTCTTGGCAATTGCTAACTAGAATTCTCTGGGATTTCCAAGTGAGCAGATTTAAAAAAAAATCCACTATAGAGTCCTAGCATCTAACACAAGCACAAGAGCCGCTTGCAAGTTCTGTTTGCTGGATCAAAATGGAACCTATTTCAAGCTGCCAACAAGTGAAACAAAAACCATATTGCACCTTCCCAGTGGGTCCACTGCTGACTTAATGCCACTGTGATGAACCTGAGCAATGTCCGAGACAAAGGACCTCACCAAAAGCTGAGGGGATCCATTAAGAGTTGCCTGAAGAGCAGGCTTTCCCCAGAGGGGATCTGTTACCTGTTGCCAACGGCTAAATCCCAAACAGCCCATCTTGAACTTCTTGATTTGCTGGATTCCCACATAGATCTCTTGTAGATTCCACTGCTAAAGATGCTGTCTCTGACTTGCCAATGGCTCTGTTCCTAAGAGAGGTCTTCCATAAGATGATGGATGGCCGGATGCCCTGGGAAGGGATCTACTCTGGAAATGGATGGATCAATGACAAGGGATCGATTGAAGATCCAGCTAGTAGCCAGCTGCACCAGAGGGCATCCACTGCCCACAACTTCCCAATCACTGTTGTTGCAGTTTCTCTGGGGAGATTTCAGCTGACCATGGGCGCATGGTGACAAGGAGCTCATCAGGGAACAGTCCAGGCCTGGTCATCTTGGAGGCAGCACTCCTAGTTCCTGTTTGTGGCTCTTGGAGGTGAATGGGGTCTGAACAGGGGTTAAAACATGGTTAGAAGAGGGGACTTGATGGCAAGACACCTGGGTTCTTCCCAGGTCTGGATTACAAATGTGGTCTACTGGTTAGTATGGGAGGTCCCTGGCTGTCTTCCCTGAACCGTGTTAGAAACTTAGGCAAGTCTCTTTCCCATCTGGAAGTAAGGATAAAATACTTCCTACAACCCAGGGCAGAGGACATTGGGCTTACCAGAAGCACCAGAGAAGCAGAGGAAGGCTAAGTATCAATACTGAAAACCCTTTATTCTAAGTCCATCCTGGCTTGAATCTCTTGCATTCATTTATGTGGTAGTAGGATCTACAGGTCACAAGATCAGTACCCGTACTGCCACTGTATGGTGCTTTATAGACATTGTGGGAGAGATGGTCCCTACCCCCAAAAACCTTGCAGTCAAATATAGACAAGAAAGGCCTGTTGCTTCCATTTTGCAGATGGACAAAAAATGAGGTATGGACAAACAGTGATTTGCCCAAGGTTCCCCATAGAGAGTTTTTCAGAGCTGGGAACTGACCACAAATTTCCTGCCCCTAAACCTCATGGCTTAACCCAAGGCCTGTTCTTCTAACCTGTGCAATGTCTACTGGATTGCTAGCTCCTGCCTTGGTTGATTCCTAGCCTCCCCACCCCTCTCCCAACCAAAGCCATCCAGGGCTCTGAGCTGCCTTTGGTCCTTAGCGTTTGATGCAGAAACACAAGTTTTTGTTTACATTTCAATAAAGTTTGGATTTTTTTTTTTTATTCAAAACCTTCAACCAGCGCTTTGCTTCTTTTACTGTTCCACTGGGGTGGCTGAGAGGGGCCACATTGCTATGATGATTCTGCCTCCTAAAGGGTGCAGGGAGGGCAAAGACGTCTAGTGGGCAGCTGGATATTGGGATTCCTCAGTTCTTTGAGGATTGGGGGTGTGATATGGATTGGGAGCTAGGACTCCTGGTTTCAGTTCATGGCTCTGGGGAGGAATGTGGTTTAACTGGTTAGCACAATGGGGCTAAGAACTGGAGATTGTAGGTTCTGTCCCCACAGATGAGGTGGGGGAGTGGAGCCAAGTGAGTATGAGCAGGGAAGCTAGAAAACAGGACTCCTGGCTTCTTTTCCAGCTACAGGGGAGGGGATTGGGAGCCAGAAATCCATTGATGTCTGGGTTTCCATCTCTGATTCAGTCATTCCCCGTTGTGAGGTAGGAGCCTTTTGGTTCAGTGTGACGTTGAGACCCTTGGGTTCTGGGCATATGTCAGGATTTCTGGGCTGTGTGTTGCAGGAGATGGGATCTCATAGATCAGGGTTAGGGTGCTGGGAGTCAGGGCTTCTGTTCACAGCCCTGGGAAGAGAGCATGGTACGAGGGGTTAGAGCAGAGGGTTGTCAGCCAAGTTGCCGATGAGACCTCAAGAGTTTAATGGGAATGGAACTTGAATTTCAAGAGTCCCATAGGCTGTGGATCCATAAAGGGGTATGTGTTCAATTCATTCAAGGGAACATGCTTGGCGTGTAATCATCAATGGCTTGATGTCTAATTAGGAGGAGGTATCAAGCAGGATGCCCCAGGGTCTGGTATTGTTTAGCACCTTCATTTATGATTTGGACGATGGGATTGTGTATACTCTTAGCAAATGTGTGGAGTTGCAGACACTCTGGAGAGCAAGGCTGGGATCCAGACTGACCTGGTGAGGCCTTACTTGGAGTACTGTGTCCAGGTTTGGGCCCAGTACTTCAAGAAGTGTGGACAGATTGAGAAAAGTCCAATGCGGTGTGACAATAATGATTAGAGGCCTGAGGAGAGGCTGAAAGAGCTAGGATTGTATAGTCTGGAGAAAAGAAGACTGAAATGGGATTTAGTAATAGTCTTCAAATACCCAAAAGCCAATCACAGAGAGGATGGAGGAGGGCTTTTCTTTCTGCCTGTAGGGCACAGGACTAGAGGCAGTGGCCTTAAGGTGCAGCCAGCTGGAAATGAGGAAGAACTGCCTGACTATGACAGCTGTCAGGCATTGAAACAGGCTACCTACACTGAGAAGTGGAATTTCCATCCTTGAAAATTGTCAAGAGCAGGTTGGACAGACCCTTGGCTGGGATAGTTTAGTTGGGGATGCTCCGGGGGTTGGACCAGAGGACTTAACAAGGTCCCTTCTATCATCTTGTGTGTGTATGTCAAGGGAGGAGGCAACTGTCCAAGCTGCCCCTCCTGCAGGCAGGGCTGTCCTGGGGGGAGGGGTGTGAATTGGGGGTGACTGTCCTGGGGCCCCACAGAGCCGGGCTGGGTTCGCATCTGGCCACTAACCACTCTCCTTCGCCCCTACACTGCCACCGTGGCTGGCCCCGCACAGACTGATTTGCTCCGGGTCCTGCACCCTGCCAGTCGACTACCTACAGGGATGCAGTGGCAACCTGTGCAGCACACTTTGTCACCCTATTGATTAATAAGCCAAGAGCATAAGATTGCTTGAACCCAGCATTGGGAGCAGGGTGGGTGGGGAGGGTGGGTACAGAGACCTGGTCAGTGCCCCACCAATATCAGTAGTGCTGCAGTATGAGGTGGGACAGCCTTCCCAGATGCCTCTGCAGCTTGGTGCATCAGATAAGATCCTCCCTGGACAGGGTAGTAGTGACTTGCAGGATTAACACCTCTCGTTCTTGAGGACCCCAGTGGAATGTAACGTTAGCTGAAATGCAGCTAACTCTGGGGTGGGACAGCTGTGCAATGAGGCTGTACAGCCACTTGGGACAGGAAGTGAAGGGAATCCTGAATCCTGTGGAAAGGTGCAAGGAGTTGAGGTTGGGGAATTTCAGGCAAGTGGAATGGAGTCAGTCTAGGTCGGCATTCAGGAAATATTTGGAGTGTTTGTTAAGAACAGGGAGTGTGTCTTTCCTGTCACAACACCATGCCCCTAGTGCTATGCTGGGGTATTGGGGCTTGTGCTGGAAGAGGAGAGAGTAGCCTCCTACTGACCTCCCCATAGTACCTGCTGGTGCAACACTGAGGTGCTGAAAGGAGACCAACCTCTAGTGAGTCGCCACCTGTTTCCTGCAGCACTGCACCAGGACAGTGAGATCTATGCTGCCTATGAGTAGGGTCTCCTCTACTAAGCCCCCCGCCCTTTTACTTTCATCTTGCCACATTGTGCTCCTTCCCACAAGCGCCCATTCCACATCTCTCTACTTTGTGCCCATCCCATCCCTTGTCTTCTGCCCATCATCACACCTACCTCCCCCATGTCTCCCCCACCTTTCTTTCCTCCAGTGGCGGTTGCAGGGGGCAGGCTGGCCTGATGGCCCAGCGGAGTTCGTACAGCCGTTATGGGAACCCCAAAGGGGCAGCCAACATCCCTGAAAGGAGAGCAAGTGAGTGTAGGGGTGGGGGGCTGCGGTACTGTTGGGCTGCAGCTGAGGGGTCTGGCACATTGCTGTAGGAGGGATCGTCCCCAGGGATCTACCCACCCAGCTGGAGCAGGTTGTCCTGATGGCCCAGTCACCTCCATAGACTTGCCTGGAAACCCAGCCCAGAGCCCGCAGCTTCCTCTAGTATCTGGGAACTGCTAATTGGACGTATCCTACCTCCCCTAGGGCAGCAGTGGGCACAGCACTGACTGCCAGGGGAGTGTGCTGAGCTCTACTTTGCCACTAGGATGGCTGGGATCTGAGCAATGGGTGCCATGGGGGTGGGTCCTGCAAGGCTATCAATGACATAGCTGCTTGTTCCTTATTTTTCTAGTGGGCCAAGAGAATGGCCAAGAGCCATCAAAGAGACTCCAGGATGCAGAGACCCGGTGAGATTTCCACCCCTGCCCCTCCTGAGCAGGGTACCCAGAGCTGGCATTAAAGGGGGTGAGCAACATGGGTGACCGCCCCCGCCCCCCAGGGCACCCATCAGCAGTGTGCCAAACATACCCACATACACAGATCCTCCCCCTCCTCTTCCCCAAGCATCGTGGTCAGGGGAGCGCCAAATATACACACCCACACATGTATGAGCTACCTGCGCTCACAGCAGTGCTCTCCCCCAGCCCTGCCCTGGCTGATCCCCGCCGCAGGCAGGAAGAGCAGTGCCCAGCCCAACCTGCGCCCCGCCTCTAGCCACTGCTCAGGAGGAGCCGAGTTGGGCACATGCAGGCAGGATGGGCCTGCGCCAGTCCACCCACCTTGCTCCTGCCTGCAGCAGCACCACTGACAGGGTGCCAAAGTACAAGTTCACCCAGGGCGCTATTTTCCCTACGGCCATCTCTGTGAACACCCCATGCCACTTACCTTCCATTCTTGCTCCCTACACCCCTTGCTGTTGGAAAGCCAGCTCGCCCCCAACCTAGCCTGTGCCTTCCACTGCTGCATGGGTCCTTTCCCAATCCTTCCCCTCAGCCTGTGCTTACCCCTCTGCTCCCTTTTCCCTCTTCCTGACCTTCAGCCTGTGCTCCCAACACTGCCTACCTCTCTTAATGCCTCCCCACTCCCAAGCCCTTGTCATACCCGCAAAGACATTTGGGCATTAAACAGTGTTTTCCTCTCTCATTTTAAGTTTGGGCAGTGCCACAATTCCCAGCCAGGACCCTTCAGACCTGCCCTCCCTCTCTAAGTCAGGCATCCATCCACCTAACGGCGCCCTCTGTTCCAGTGAGGAGCCTCCTGTTCCCACCCAGCCAGAACCCACAGACAGAACTGAGGATCCGGGCATCTGGGCCGTTGCAGAGTCCAAGCCATCACATCAAGGAGCTCACACAAACTGTCTCCCTCCATGGATGGGCAATAGGTGCTATGATGCACCTTGGGCACCATGGGGGAAGCAGCAATCTTGGACAGTAGCAGGAGTATTTCATGATGCCCAGTATATCCGCTACAAGCAAGAGTATCGCAACACCAGGCCCTGGTGAGGAAGGAGTGAAGCCAAGCCAAGGGGCCAGGACCAAGCTCTGAGTATCGCTGCACTTTCACAGGCCAGTGGGCCCACGTTGCCTGGTATCCAGCCTCCTCCGTGACAACCTGCCAAAATCAACGGGCCTGTTCAAAGTGCGCTCTTCCACCAGCATTCTTGGATTTCCCCTGCCTCACCGCTGCTGATTTGGGTCTGGAAGTTTGGGGGTTCATTAGACAACGCGATGGAGAAATCCCCCAGTCAGTATTAGACTTCTTGGTACCAGGGGACTGTAGAAGGGAAAGCAGAGCTGGGTTCTGGTATTCCACCTCCTTGGGGAGGTTGCAGCAGGACAATGAGAGCACTTTACCTAGCTGAGGAGGGAAAAGCTGGTAGAAAACATCTGTCTACTGTGCTTTGGATGGCATCTGTCATTTATAGATGTTCACTGGGAAGCAGCTGCTGCCCATGGAAAATTCCTTTTCTTGCTTTTCACAGAAAGCAAATGCCTGGACACCAAAATCTTTTGGTTGGTGAAGTGCCACTGGGGTGTCTCATGGGAACTGGTATCATGTTCCCTGGACTCCCATGGTCGTCTATGGGCCAAGCTCCCTGGCGCAACTACATCGCTCAGGAATGGAAGTGGCAGAACTGACTCTTCTCTCCAGAAACGAAGACTACAGCATGTCATGGCAGCTGTATTTTAATCAGGGACCCCCTGATCTATGGAAGAGAATAGGGACATGAAACACTGACCTGTAATGCTCATGATGTACCAGAGAGAGGGATTGCTTTGAGGCATTAGCACTAAAGTGCATCAGGGGAGTTGTAGTCTGTGCTGGGCCTGGCCTAGAGGAGAATGAAGCATCCTAACTACAGCCCTTTAGCTTTTCCAACTAAAAATATTCCAGGCTTTCCTCCTAAATTTTGAAACATTTTAACAAAATATTGTTAAAATTGCCAAAAATATTGCCAAATTGTTAAAAATATTGCCAAAAATTATTGTTTTAATTTTTCCTGGGGAAAAAATACTCTGGTTTCTAAGCAGCTTCTCTCATATAGGGAGCCTGCAAGCAGTGCCAGCTTGTGTAGGGGATCTGGTGGGGGCATCCGTTGGATCTGCAGGAGAGAGAGAGATCGCAATGCAGCCATGCATGGATCCTCTCTCCAGTTCCCCAGCTGCAGCCCTCGCGCCCGGGCCTGTCCTGCTGGCTGGATGCTTCCCGCCGGAGGCAGCATCGCTGGGTAGAGGCAGAGCCTTAGGTAGGCTGCTTGGTCTGGCGGCCGTGACCGTGATGGGCTCTCAGGGGCTGCCACTCCGTGGTGGGCCGGGTCTCAGCTTGGGGAGAGCAGCAGGGGGAAGCTGCGCCACCTCCAGGCCATGTGGCCGGCCTCGCCAACCTTTACTGCCAGCGTCGAGGCATTGGCAGAGCCTCGGGCTCTGTTCCCCGCGTTTAGGGGCTGCGGGAACCCACCACAGCCTCGACGGGGCAACTGGGACGGTTTAACCGTTGCGGGGACGAAGGCGAACGGTTCCTGCTTACTAATAGGTGTAGCGCACTGTCAGGCACACGTCACTTTTAACACGTATGGTGCTGGGAGAACGTGTCATAAATAAAGGGGCTCGGGGCAGATGCCTCCGTCTTTTTTTCCTGGTGAAACATGAAGTGCCAAGGGCAGAGCGGGAAGGGCCTCATCCTGCCCAGGGTGCACAGCGCGGGTGAGGGAGCATCCCCGCCCGTTACGGCCAAACCCCGCCCACAACCTCAACCCCTTTCTGTGCTTGGTTTGGTCCTATCAGCAATAAAGAAGGCCCCGCCCCTTGCGCGTTAAGCCCCTCCCACTAGGTTAGGTACGCCTCCCTTGAAAGCATGCGGAATGGGGGCCTGTTCCTCATGCTCGGAGGCCGGCAGGATGGGAAGCCGGCAGCTTCCACGCGGCGCCCCGCCAGCTATGAATGGAACTTCACAGCCCGGACTTGACTGCGCAATTGCGCATGCGTGACTGTGGTGCGCCTCTCCCTGGAGAGCTAACTTGCTGATGCGCATGCGTCAGGCGGCATGCTAGTGGCCAACCCAGTTCTTCAGGCGCGAATACGCATGCGCTGTTATGCCGCCGGCCGGTCACCTTCCCGGAGCTCGCAGCATAAGGAAACGATGACCTTGTGGCGCATGCGCCGTACTCTCAACGCGCCGCTTCTCATCAATGCGCATGCACTTCGCTGAGACAAGGTGGGCGGGACGCAGTGCGCATGCGCCCTCGTCTCCCTGGGCTGCTGGGGCTCATTAGAGCGTCTGCCCGAGGCGCCCGTTGGCGCATGCGTGGTGCTGCTGCCGGCTGGAGCAGGGGTAGGCTAGGAGCTGTCGCGGTTCTGTCATGTACCAGCGCAGCCGGGTCGTGGCCGTGGCAGGCCGCCTGCACCCTGCCGCCGGGGTCCGGGGCTGGGCCTGGGGCGGGCCTCGTTGGGGTCAGGCCGAGGCGCTCGGCTGCTGCGGGCGGGCGCGGCACCAGGTGAGCGGGGCGGGGTCAAGGGGAAGGGAGGACGTCAAACTGAGTGGTGGGGCCAGGGCGAGGGGCGGAGTTAAGGAGGTGGGTGAGGGGTCACGTGGGGAGCGAGGTGCTGGGGCGGGCGGGACTGATCTGGAGGGTCTGTCTCCTGACCTATGCGTCTCCCTCCAGGACCCGGCCCCCTGCGGGGGCGCAGCCTGCAGGGCCCCGGGCAGCTTTTGGCCCACGGCTGTGAAGTTCCACTCGTCGCTGGCGGGGCGCCGTGTGGAGGCTGCCAGCTTCCCCTTCCTGCCGGCCCCCAAGCATGAGGAGGCGGCCGTGATGGCACCGGAGCAGAAGTGGAGCCAGAGCCTGCTGCCGCCCAGGCTGAAGCAGAGGCGCTGCCCATGGGCAGCCACCACGTGTCTGCTGGAGGGCCTGGAGGGCCCCGTCACTATGGTGGATGGGCAGCGGGAGGATGACATTGCTGTGCGTGATGGTGAGGGCCTGGATGGCCCGTCCCTGGACTCTCTGCGCAGCCTGTTTGATAGCCGGCCCTGCAGGATACCGTACCAGGCCTTAGAAGCCTCTGTGCTCCTGGCGACCTTGGCACCCTTTCAGGCTGCTCCTGGCCCAGCTGCTGGCATTGCCACCAGTGGCCCACCCAAGAGCAGTGACCCCAGCATGGAGGAGCACTTGGCCATCATGTATGAGAAGCTGCACCACGAGGTACCCCATGGCCCAGGTGCCTGGTTCTCTGGTTAGCCATTTCCCTCCCTCCAGCTTTGCTTGCCTGGACTCTCTATTCCAGGGCTGCCTGTATGCCTGTGTCTGCCCTCTCTCTCAAGAGTTGCTGCCATGTGACCTGCCAGCCCACAGTCTGCCACTTTCATGGAGTTCAAAGCCATGAGGGGCCCATGACTGGAGACTGGAACTCCAACCTGGCTTGAGACACTACCCACTTCCCCGGGGCTCTTAGTAGCACCCAGAGGCCTTCACATATCATACCCAAAGTGGGAACCTGCTGGATCTCCTTTGCTGCACAGGCATGCATGGCCCCTCTAGGGAGAGAGGGGTGTTTGCTTTTGTCCTCAACCTCTTCACTGAAGTTCTCAATAAGGAGAGCTTTGTTGCACATGCAGGGTCCTTGACACATTTAAGGATTGAACTTCTCCACGAGGAGCCAGCTGATTTGGTGTGAGAGTGGTGAGCTCCTGCCAGGCTATGAGCAAGGCATGATTTGGGGGCTATGGAGCAATTGTTTTCTCGGTGGCATCTAGAGGGCCCCACCTATGATCGAATTCCTGCTGTGCCAGCTAGGATAAGGGTACTGTTGTATGTCTGCAGTGCCTGGCATTGTCCCTGCCCTAGAAAGAGTTTAGTGTGAATAATCCAAGGGAGGGTTATAATTGTCATTGTCCAGATGGGGAAACAGGCAGACACAGTGACTTGGTTCCTACTTCTGAATGACTTCAAACAAGTCCAGACTTCCTGGCCTGGCTTCCTCATGGAGCCTCCACTCTTCTCCTTGCAGTTGCCCAACTTCTTCTTGAAGGCGCAAAACTATCAGCTCTACTCTAAAGATGTGGAGTTCATTAATGAGATCCTGCATATGAGAACACGGTCAGTGCCATATGGGCTGAGTAATAGGTACTGGGAACCATCCCACTCTTCTGGTGGAGGGGGGTGCATTGGTGCTACTGCTGTTGTTCTGTGAGAGATGCAAGGGTCTGGACATGGGGATGGCCTGCTCCTCCCATGAGCAAGGAAGATTTGACTTCTCTCTTTCCCCACAATTGGAGGGGACTTGGGCTGGTCCACTTCCCCAATAGAGGGGTGATGGCAAGACTGTTCCTTCTGGGGTGAGGGTGTCTCTGGGGGTAGAGCATGTTCACTCTTCCCACTGCATGTCCAGGCTGGGGGTAGGGCTTGCCCCTAGGGACAATATATAGGGATGGGAGGATTGGCCCACTTTCTATCTAAAGTGGGATGGGTCCTGTGGTGAGATTCCCCCACCCCCAGCTCATAGACATGTAGGCTCTGGTCTGATACCCAGCTCCTTGCTTGTTCCTCACCCCATGCCAGGGGACTAATGATGTATCAGCTGTTGCTGAGTCTGTGCCGCTTCATGGCCTGGAACTACTTTGCCAACCTGCGGATGGAGGTGCTGAAGCTGACTCAGCACCCAGAGAACTGGAGTATCCAGGCCCGATGGCGTATCAGGGGGCTGCCTTTCCATGTTTTCATGCTGTACTTCTTCAAGAAGGACAAGAATGAGCTGTACAGGTGAGAGCCTGGCCTCAGGCAGGGCTCACCTGGGCCCCCAGACTTGGACCCACTCCAAGGTTTAGCCAGGCCTGGCAGGGAGGGTGGCACAGGCCTGAACTTCCCCAGTCAGGGTACGAGGCTGCCAGTTCTAACTCTGCATCTTGCACTTCCCTTCTAGGACCTACGATGCCTATTCCACTTTCTTCTTGAACTCCCAAGGTCTGATCTGTTGTCACAAGGTAGATAAGGTGAGCGTGACCAAAACCATCACGGAGTGGGGTGGAGATGGGGAAAGCAGAAATAACTTGAGTCCTAGCAGAGAGAGAATGGCTAAGGTGTGTGCCACAGGGCTTAATGCCTGCTGCATCTCCCCTTTCTCTGCAGCTGATGCCATCCCAGCCACCCGTGAACAAGGTGAAGAAGCTACTGGTAACCGCCGTGGTGGCCCTGGGCCTGTCCGAACACAAACCATCCCTCCAGCTGCTCTTATCTGCATTGGCTAGCAAACAGCAGAGCTAGACTGGAGTACAGAGATAGTTGAGCCCTCCACCCCTGCCTAGCCAAGCAGTGCCAGCACTTCTCATCAGTCCAGCCTCCTGTTTTGAGCAAAATGGGGTGGATATTGTTGTGACTCAGTGTGAGTTGATGTTGCCTCCGCACAGTGCCCAGGCAGCAAGGGCCTAGGGTACAGGCTCTGCTGCATGGATTATGCTCCCCCTGCCTTGTTAATGCAGCCCCCACCCTACTGAGCGCTGTAAAGAACAATTGTAATTTAATTGTACATAATAAAACAATATGGTAAGAATGGCTAGGTTGGGCCTGCTGGCTGGCTCTGGGTAGGGCTGGAATCAGGCTGGCAGTGAGGGCACCATTCTAGGGTAATTGGATTTGAGTAGGAGAGCTGGGAGGGTTGATGTGGCAGGAACAGCTTTTGCCATGAGAGGATGGGGGCATGGGTGGGGAAAGGAAGTAGATGGCCCCTTACTAATCTTGCAAGACTTTAATACTAAGGGGATTGAGCTACAGAACCATGTTTTCCCCTTGAGAAAAATAACTGAAGGGGAATAGCTAGAATCCTGTGGGAACTGAAAACCTCTAGATGTGGAAAAGGCAGGAAGGGGCTTTATAAGGTAGTCTGAAACAAATTGTAGCATAGGGATAAGCCAGTGCCTCTCACAGGTGTGGTAAGAGGAACAATGGGCTTGTGTGGAGTGGAGCAATGTTGAAGCAAGGAAATATTACTGGACCTGGGGCAGGAGCACAGCAAGGCTCCTCCCCAGAGAAAAATCCTCTTGGAATCAGCACTGGAGCAAGGTGGAGTCTGTTAGCCCCATGCTCATCACCCTTCCAGTTTTGTTTAAAAATAGCTTTATTTAGGCTGTTCCTTTGGCACTATACAACTGTACAGAAGTTTATTAAAAGGGATAATCCCACAGTTCTCAGCTATATAGGTGGGCCCTAGCCCAACTCCTCCCGGGTCTTGCCAACTTTCTTGGGCATTTTCTTGGTGGATGCATCCTCCAGCTCTCTGGCCTTGTAGTAATGAGGGGCTACTTCCAGAAGCCATGTGCTGTCAACTTCTATGACCTGCAGAAGAGATGAGGTGGGTATAGGCACAGGGCCCCTGTACCAGGATGGGACTTACACAGGCACTGGGCCTTTCCCTGGGTATCACCTTTAAAGTGAATCTAGTGATAGAAGGGCCTCACCCCCCCCAGAAATAGGTGTCACCTTCTTCCCCATGGAGCTCGCTCCTGGAAGGGGTTAGAGGGCTTTACAAGCAACAAACATGTACCCCAGAGGCCAGTTCTCAGCTACTGCCTATCTTGTCCACAGTCAAGCCTTACACTAGGCCCAAGGCTATAGGGAGAAGCAAGGAGGCATATAGGACCATCTTCCTATAGACCAGTGATTCCCAATGGTTTTAGACCACAGTCTGGCAGCCAACCCCCCTTTTTTTTTTTTTTTTTTTTTGTATATACAGAGTTGGCTGCTGGTCCATAGCACACCAGTCCAG
Source organism: Crocodylus siamensis (assembly GCF_052110815.1). Classification (NCBI taxonomy): domain Eukaryota; kingdom Metazoa; phylum Chordata; order Crocodylia; family Crocodylidae; genus Crocodylus; species Crocodylus siamensis. Next base: position 52,436,957 of record NC_143409.1, read on the forward strand.
CAGCCAACCCTCCTGCAAACTGGTAGCCAACCCTGTGCGGCCTGATACTGAGCTGTGGCCCGGGGGTTGGGAACCTCTGCTATAAACCAGCATGTTCCCCCAAAGCCATGTGGATGGCATGGCATTCTGTGCCTTGGCTGGTCTTTTATACCTGTCTCATGAACTCCTTAGTAGTGAAAACTAGCTCATGGTAGATGAGCCAGCGGGGCTGCTCCTCAAAGAGGCAGCTGTTGGGGTGGATGAACACTGTTTGCTGATGTTTCACTGTCTTGTAGCCGGTGCGGGTCAGCCGGGCCGTGTGGTAGAAGAAGCCGGCTGTAATGGCCTGTTAGAGGGAGAGCGGTCAGGGTCACAAAAAGACAAGAGTGTGCACAGGGTGTAGGGCAGGGTTTACCTTGCGGATGGGAATGTAGTCTCCTTCACTGGAAGTGATGTCAACTTCAATCCGCTCCATCAGTCCCTCCAGCTGTTCCCGCACATCCCGAGCCCGCTTCATGGAGCGAAACTGGATAAAGTTCTCATAGCACCATTGCATTGAGTAGCCACTCTCCACCCACTGCAGGCAGGACAAGCAGAGGGTAAGAGTCACAATGGCATGCCCAGTTCTACAGGTGATGGTCCTACAGTGCAGCAAGTCTGAATATTTGTTGAGGTGGTATCATCTGCTCCCCATCCTCTGAGCTATCCAGCTTCCCTGACTGGTCCAGATCTGAACTAGTAAGCCCCAATGGAGAAAGGCCTTGCCTTCCCTACTCCTCTCCCAGAAAGGGCCAGAGTGGAGTTGGTGCCTCCTCACCTGGTTGTAGACATTGAGCAGGACAAGGTGGTCTCCACCAGGCAGAAAGAAGTTCATACGAGCATTGTCAGCATGAACCACTTTGTCCTTTGGCCGGTAGAAGATAGCATTGTTGACAGACAGCATAGCAGCGATGGAGAGGATTTGCTCTGTGCATTTGTACCTGAAGAGTCCAGGAAAGATGTCATGAGAGGTACAGCCATGGACTTGGGGGCAGGTGGCCCGGCTACGAAGAGCCCAGCAGGACGAGGGCTAAAAGATGTGGTACGAAAAGATCTGAGGGGAGAGAGACTGGCATTCTAGGTTAGCATAGTGGGTCATCACTGAGCTACAGCAAAAGGAGCAGGGGGGACAAGAGGCAATAGGAACTCACTGCTCTGAAGCTAGGATCATCTTGGACAGCATAGGATCCACTGGCAGCTCTGCCATCTTCCGACCCATCTGGGCAGATGCACACAACCGTTAGGCCCCAAATGCAGTGGGGAAGAGAAGGTTTGTATCCCTGATACTTTTGCATCAGGCCAACTGTTTATCTAGCTCAGCATCCCCTTTTATGCAAACCCAGATCATATAAATGGCCCCTCTATGCTGGTGCTTGTTCCCTTCTTTTAGATTCCAGCAGTGCTATATGTTCTACGGGCAGATAGAGCCCTCCCTCAAGTCCTTATTTAGTATCATCAGCCCAGGCAGGGAGGGGGAATACATTTCTTCCCTGGTGAAATGCTCAGCTCCTCCCCCTGGACCCTGGGGAAGGCAGAAAAGGGAAGCCCCTGGCTGCACCATGCTGTGTGTATGTCTGATTGCGCCTCTGACTTGCCACCTCCTGGGCCAGCCAGGAGCACAGCACACAAATATGCTGGGTTGGCCTTACCTTGGTGAGCTCCCCCAGGTGGTTCAGTGCTCCCAAGGCATAGAGCTGCTCCAGGGCCAGCACGAGCGTCTCATGAGGTGGTGGGTCCATGAAGTCAAAGTGGATCAGGTCATTGATGCCTATGAGATGGGAGTGAGGTGTTAGACTGGGGTGGAGGTGGGAGGAGATCCAGGCAAGGGTGTCTCTTGAATCTGCCTCACTTCTGCCAACCAAGACCCCACTTCACCCAGGCTCTTAAGCAGGAGCACCACGTTGCCCAGGTTGGTCCTCTGAATCTCTGGCACCGTGGTCTCCTCCATCTCATTCTTGTAGGCCCAGGCTGTGTAGAGACGGAAGCACTTTCCAGCAGCCACGCGCCCAGCCCGCCCTGCCCGCTGGTTGGCAGAGGCCTTGGGAAAAGGAGAAGGAGAAGCTCAGCAGAAGTCCTGTAACCCTAGGACTCAGCCACGCCCCATCCCAGTGTCCTAAAAGGAGTGCGTAGGGGCCTCCCTTACCCGGGAGCAAGGAGTGACAATGAGGGACTCCATCCCTGTGCGGGCATTGTAGCTCTTCTGCTTGCAGAACCCTGGGTCAAGCACGTAGATGATGCCATCAATGGTCAGTGAGGTCTCTGCAATGTTGGTTGCCACAACGACCTGCAAGAGGTGGGCGATACTTACTGGGGGGAGGGTCTGTCCTGCTTTGCTCAGAGCTCTTCCACCCACCTGTCTTCCCCTCAGCCCTCCAGACTAGGCCTAGGAGCTCAGATACCTAGTGGCTAGGACAGGCAAGTGCAGCAGGGCTCAAGAAAGGGAGGGGGCAGGGGGGTAAGCTAATGATGCACTTAAGCTCCTCCACCTTCCTTAGTCCCACCTACTTTTAGGTTCTGCTTTAACAACACCCCCCTTGTCCCTACCCACAACCCCCAAGGAGCAGTAAGACCCTGCTCCAAAACATGGTAGAGGTCCAGGGGTATGGCTTCAGGGTGTAATCAATTCCCCTACATCAGTAGTGCTCAACTTTTTCGCTCCATGGGCCAGATGAGTGGTGCGGGATCAGTCTGTGGGCATGGCACCTGGAACGCACCCCACGCTGCTTTGACTGCCCACATGCCTGGATGGGGCCCTGTGCACCCAATCAAGCTTGCAGGGCCATGCTATATGGCCTGCAGGGCTCCCCATGGGACCAAATACTTGGCAGCAGGGGAGCAGCAATTAATGCTGCCACTGCTTCCCCACTGCCAAATTTTCAGACCCGTGAGGTGCCTCTCATGGGTTGGACGACATGGCTTTGCAGGCTGGATCTGGCCTGTGGGCTGGGGTTCAGCACCCCTACCCCAAAAGAAGTGGCCACCCAGAACTCCAAGCCCTTCCCTTTTACTCCAAACACTCTGAACCAGGACTCCTTTGACTCATGGCTTTGCCCAGTGAAGGTGTAGGCCCCCACTCACCTTCCTGGCACCAGGTGGGGTGGGCTCGAAGATCTTGGCTTGCATGTCACTGGGCAGGTTGGCATAGATGGGCAGCACCAGCAGCTCAGAGATCTTGGAGCCCAGACGGCGGCAGCGCTCCTGCAGCATCTCACAGCAGGCCTCGATTTCCTCCTGCAAGGCAAGACTGTGAGGAGGTGGAGTTGCTGGGGGGCTGAGTGCTGGGATGGGTGTCAAGCCTAAGGTTGGGGATGCTGCTTACCTGGCCAGTGAGGAAGACAAGGATGTCACCGGGGGGCTGGGTGACATGGATCTGCAGCACCGAAACTACACAGGCTTCCAAATAGTCAGCTTCTGGGGCCTGAAAGGAGGCAGAGGTCAGCTCCTAGGCCACCTCTGTCTGCCCAATGATGTAGCCCTTCCTCCCCTCCCACCTACAGCAAAAGCCCCTAATCTCAACACTGCCAGGGGCCCTCCTGGGGAAACAGCCCACGCCAAACTTCTCTGGGGCCCTGCCTAGCCCCCCAGTCCATCCTGCCCCACAGTCTCTTCTCCAATACAAGGATTCCCCTCCCTACTTTCCAGTGCCCCCTTCAGGTCATATGCACCCCATCCCTTGTGATCACAACCCTCCTTCCTGCTTCCCACAAAAGCAGCCTGCACGGACTCCCACTCCAACCTTGGTGTAGTAGATGTCGACAGGGAAGCGACGGCCAGGAATACGGAAAATGGGGGCATCATCAAAGAAGGTAGAGAAGCGCTCGGTGTCCAGTGTGGCACTGGCAATCAGCACCTTGAGCGTTGGGCGGAACCGGGCAATGTCCTTGATGAGACCGAAGAGGATGTCAGTGTGGAGGGTGCGCTCATGGGCCTCATCAATGATGATCACACTACAGGCGGTGTGGAGGTACGGGAGAATCAGGGAGGGCAATGCACGGGCCCAAATCAAATTTGCCCCACCCCCCAGCAACCTCTTGAGGCCTCAGGCCAGTATTGAGCTGGAAGGGGCCTCCTGGGTCACTGAATCCAGCCCGTGCCCATAGGCAGCCTTAAGGCTTGCCCTGAGTCACCACTGCGAGCCCTCACTCAACTGAGGCATTATGCCCAGAACACCAAGGTGAGCCTGCAGCCCTGTGCCAGAGGCAGAAATGGGAGGGAAGGGCAGTGCTAATGTCCTGCCACTACAATGACAGGAAAGTAGTTGTTAATGGCTGCTTAAAACAAGTAACAACAGCTTTTAAGAGCAGGTTACCTGGCCCCTGCACTGGTGCCCATACCCTACGCTGCGCCCCAGCTTGCCCTGCTCTATGCCAAGGGCTGTTCTTGTGGCCCCCTCCCATACTTCAGCCTCTGCTTACCCTCCCTGCCTCCCCTGCAGATTACCATCACCAAGTGATGGGGAATGCTGAATTCAAAACCTGAGGCTAAACGGAGGTTGGAGTACCAGGGTGAGAGTGGCCTTCAACACAAGAGCAGCCAGGGATTTAGGAACCTTCAGCTGTGGAGGGGATTGGTAGTATGCAGCAGAGGAATAACTCCACCTTGCATGGTGCAAGGTGGAGGCAGTGCCCTGCCTGTATCATGCTTTTGTTCTCCCACACCAGCTGCATCCAATCTCTCGGTGGGCCAGATCCAGCCCATGAGCTGCTGGTTACCAAACCCCGCCTAAGAAGATCCTAGGAAAAAGACTATGTACCACACTACAGAGGAAGGCAAAATGCTGCCAGTTAACCTATGGCAGGGATTTCACACCTCTGACCTCATGGGTTACATGAGTGGCAGGGAGCTGGTCTGTGAGCTAGATCAGCCCACGGGCCCTGCTGCCCCCATTCCACAGCACTCATTCCAGCTGTTCCAGGACCCATGCCACATGCAGTGCCACATTCAGCATGGGGCTGGAGAGTGTCTGTCTGTGTGCGTCTGTCTGTCTGTCTGTGTGTGTCCTGCTCCACGATCCATACTGCATGCAGTGGCCCCCCTAGCTTGTGACCACTGCGAATGGCACCTGATCCAGCTGATGCAGTACATGCGGGTGCTGTATGCAGTGCAGGTTCTGGACCAGGACCAGCACCAAGGACCTACAGACTGTATGTTTGACAGTGCTGACCTAGAGGAAAAGTTTCTTCCTGACCCCAAAGGGATATAACCTAAGCACAAAGGAAGACCCTGTAGCTTGGAACCTCTGAGTTTCTACTCCTCATAGGAAAAAAATTAGCATCTTTCCATCAAAAACCTTTAGTGGTGATTTATGTCCGTTTCTTTCAGAGGGAGGCCACTCCTGCCAAGAGGCCAGCACCATTTACAAAGGAGGGAAAACTTCCCTGCCCTATCACAGCATCCCCCTTCCATACATTTACCTGGCTCAATCCTGAAGAGATGTAGTTGCCTCTTTGCTTCTTGGGTGCCCCGAGCACTGCACTGAGGCTCTGGAGTCAACACTGTGAGAGGAGGACCCACCTCACTAAACACCACCCCCAAACCCCTGACTTGATCCGCTTCACGGGGCACTCTCACCTGTAGCTGTTTAGGTCAGGCTCCGTGAGGAACTCCCGCAGCAGCATCCCATCTGTCATGTACTTGAGCACTGTGCGCTCCGAGGTACAGTCCTCAAAGCGGATGCTGTAGCCTACCTGCCAGAGTGAAAGTAGCTTAGTCTCTGTCAGCAGGAAGCCGCCTGCCCATAATACAGCAGACAGGGACCTATCTGCCAACAAGGTTGCTTGACACTGCAAACCTGCACCCCCTACAGCAAGGCACTGTTCTGTAGCGAGCTTTCCTTGCCTGGGGTCACCCCTCAAGAAGAAATCCCCACTGCCCTGCCTCAACCCATGGAGAGGATGATGCATCCTCAGATGCAGAAGGAGTGTATTTGCCCTACAGGGCCTCTGCTGGCTGAGGTCAAGAAGCAGACTTGATGGTTTCCTCTCAGCCAGAGGTTGGCAAGTTATGACTTGTGGGCTATATCCAGGCCACAAAGAGGTCTAATCCTGCATGGGGAGGATTGGTGCCATGGAGCTGCATCACACTGCTTATCTTCCCTGCAGAGGTCCTCTCCACTACGGACGCTGCTGCTCCACGTTGCAGAAAGGCTGGCAGTCTGCAGCAAGAGTGAGTGTAAGCAGCTGACCAGTCTGGGGGGGATGAAGAGTTCTGGTCTGCAGCCATGGGCACCAGCAGAAGACTGCTGACCTCTGATCTAAGGAACTGGCAAGACCAAGAGCTGCAATGGGAGGACATATCTATATCTGGCACTGGTGAGCCCACATCTGGAGTACTGTGTCCAGTTTTGGACCACCCCCCCCGCCCCCACAGAAAGGACATGGACAAGTTGGAGAGAATCCAGCAGAAGGCAACGAAAATAGTGAGGGAGCTGGGGGACATGATTTCTGAGGAGAGGCTGAGGGAAGTGGGCTTATTTAGTCTGGAGAAGTGAAGACCTCTCTTCTTCAGGTAGTAACCGTCTACTACCTGCAGGGTGGTTCCACAGAGGATGGAGCTGGACTGTTCTCAGTGGTGGCAGATGACAGAACAAGGAGCAATGGTTTAAAGTTGCAGCAAGGGAAGTTAAGGTTAGATATTTAAAAAAAAACCTCTCTCATTAGGAGGGTAGTAAAGCACTGCAACAGGTTACCCAGAGAGGTGGTAGAATCCTTGGAGGTTTTGAAGATCTGGCTAGACAGAGCCCTGGCTGGGATGATCTAGTTGGGGATGGTCCTGCTTTAAGCAGGGGGTTAAACCAGGTGAACTCCTGGTGTCCCTTCTAACCCTAATTTTTTATGACTCTGTGACTTCTGAGGGCAGTCAATTAAAACATGGCTCCAGACTGCAGATGAATGCCTGGCTCAGGGGAGCAGGATGTGGGATGAGGGGTCCTGTGTCCTCTAGGGTGACACCAGCCTCTCACAGGGGGGAGGAGACCTAGCACTGCATACCCCCATACCTCATTTCCAAGCTTAACTCCCATTTCCTGAGAGACCCTGGCAGCCACGCTCATGGCTGCAACGCGTCTGGGCTGGGTGCAGCCGATCTTCATGCCTTCCCTGGTGTAGCCCTGCCGATGGAGACAGCATTGGAACACAGCCATGGGAGGCTGCCCTAGCCCCTGCTGCACTGCAGCTGCCTCTGGCACACACACACAGCTGGATGGCAGCTCTCCTCAAGGGTCGTGTAAACAATAACCAGCTCTCAGCAGCACAAGAGCAGGTAAGATGCTGGGGCACTGCAGCCAGCACTGACTGCAAATCCTATAGAGTGTCATTCCCCACCCCCACCCCACCCACAGCACCATAGAGTCCTAGCACCATGCTGCCACTCAGCAACCAACACAGGGACAAGCCTCACTGATGAACCACACTGCTTCCTCCTGGCTTCAGACAGCCCAGCCCCGTTTAGCCCATGGCAGGATTACCTCCTCAAACAGGTACTGGGGGATCTGGGTGGTCTTCCCAGAGCCCGTCTCTCCTTCGATGATAAGAACCTGGTGCTCAGTGATGGCTGCCACTAGGTCATGGCGGTAAGGGAAGATGGGCAGGCTGTGCCGCACCTCCTGGATGGACAGCTTCCGACGCTCCACCTCCGACAGTGATGCTTTCTCCTCCTGGGGGGGAAGGGCCACAGGGCACTGTAAGCTCAGCTCCCCACCCCCACTCATGCCCCACTGACACCCCCCCCTCCCAGCAACTCTTGAACCTAGAGAATTCCCAGTCCTTCAGCAGCCAGAGGGGACCAGGGGAGACGCAAGAAAAAAGAAGAGGCCTCCAGAAGGTTGCACGATTTGGAATGGAAGTGAAGGGGACACAGATCCTGGAACCTTTCTGCCTGCTCAACAATCACCTGCAACACCCCTAAATGCGGGGGCACAGCCCTACACCTGCAGGGTTCCCTCACCAAGGGGAGGAAGGAAGACAGATTTGGAGGGGCTGCTCAGCCCTTGCCAGCTGGGCTGTGGAACAGGGATACTGGCACTGGGCCGAGATCAAGCAACTTGTGACATACAAACAAGCACAAGCACAAGCACAAGCACAAGCACAAGCACAAGCACATCTTGAACGTAGGGAGAAAGGCCCCGTCTTCCATTCCCCCACTGCCCTCTGGTTCACGCAGTGCCCCTAGGAGGTGAAAAAGCCCTAGCCCCTACCTTCTCCTGCTGGATGCCCTGCATCTGCACAGCGCTGACGAATTGGATCATCTCATCCTCCTCCAGCACGTACTCATAGTCCTTGTGGGGATGGCGCTGGCTGGCATCGCGGGCCCCAAAGCGCAGGGCGGCCGCCCCAATGTGCTCCTCCTCCCAGCGCTGCTGCTCATCTCGGGGAGCTGTGCGCTCATCTGCCTGCGGCTCCTCATAGTGGTCGGGGATTTTCTGTAGATACATGAGAGCTCTAGGGTACGAGCCAAGCCCCAGAAATGGTCCCTGGCTGGAGGCTCGCACACTGACCCTGGCTCTAGGTAAGAATACTGGGTGACAGGCTCATCCAAGTCCCCTCCACTGCTGCAGGGGCCACCCCACAAAAAGGACTCTAATTCCCTTTCTGACCAGTCCTACAGCCACCCACCAGGGCACTGAGCACTGCCGCAGTCCACCCCCTCAACTCCCTAGTCCCCAGACACACCCTAAATCCCTCACCCCCTCACCTTGGGCGTGTCTCACAGCCCCTTTTTTCACCTCCCCAATCCTCAGGCAGGTCTCCCACACTACAGAGTACCACCTGGAAGGTGAACACCATCCACTATGGCTGCCCCATCCCTTCCACCAGGGGGAGATACCTTACTGCGACTCTCCTCGGGGATGTAGTAGCGGTTGCTCTTCTCCAGTTTCTCCTTCTCGCCTGCCTGCTTGTACTCCTTAGCCAGGTCGCGCACCCGGCACTTGTACTCCAGCTCCCGTTGCTCCCGCGCTGTCAGCTCCAGCTCCGAGAAGAGGTATTTCTCATCTACAATCTCTGCCTCCAGGTCCTCCAGCTTGTCCCGCTCCCGCTTGGCCAGGTAATCCCGGCGTGACTTCTTACGCAGCTCAGGGACCTGGAAGCAAGACGTGGGGAAAGAAGTCCAGAGGTTAAACTACTGGACACCTGGGTTCTGACCCCAGCTCTGGGAGGAGGAGGGGGAGCTAAAGGCCAGGACTCCTGGGTCCTTTTTGACTCAAGGAGGTGGTTATGGAAAGGCTGACAAAGCAGATCAGAAGAGAGTGGATTTCCCAGTTCTGGCAGTGAGGCTCTGGTGCAACCCTGGGCTAATCACTTGGGTGAAATGCCACAGTTTCCCCTCTCTGCAAAATGCAGTCATCAGCTCCTAAACAAGCAGGGGGGCTGCACAGCAGCTCAGTTCAGCAAGAAGAAGAAAGAAGTGAGGGACAGATTGCTGGGCTGGATGGGGCCCATATGACTGATGCACAAAGTCAGGACACCAGGACAGTGGGGCCTGCTGGCACAATCTGGGGCAGGACTTCAGGTTAGATGGGCCCTTCACTCTGATCCAGGGTAGCAAGACACTGGGCAAAATGAGCCAACAGGTCCCTGGTCACCCACAAGAGAAGAAAGGGAAGGCAAAGGTGACAAAGCCCTTACCATGGATTTTTGATTCTCTTCTGCCATCTTCAGTCGCTTCTGAGCCTCCTCGTAGGCCTGAGCTCAACGAAGAGGGCAAAGGGAGAGAAGTTCAAGTCATGCAGACGGCCTCCTTTACAGCCCTGACCTGCTCTGGCCCTGGCCTTAACCTGCCTCTGGGGCTTAAAGGGCCCAGCAGGGCATATGGTGCACAGTCCCACGATGGGAAAGGACTGGGGGCTACCAAGTAGGACACCCTGTTCTGATAATCACCCAGGAGTTTTTCACCCTCTTGAGAGGAAATGGATCTGTCTCCTGCCCTGACTTTCACTTCAGCTTCTCCCTCCCTGCTGCCCTTGCATTCACTCGGTTTGCAATCAGCCCATCAAAAGGCAGGTATTATGGGCATTGGGGAGGGACCTCCAGGATCAGAGACAAGTTGTAGGAGAGGAGTTGGGTCTGACCTCAGAGAGCAGGGAGGATCCCAGAGTAGCTGGGTCTGAGGTCTGGGACTGGGCAAACAGCCTCTCAGTAGGGGATGGGACAGGGACTTGCCTTCTTGTCTGAGCACTCTAGGACATTCCTGGTCCGATCCCTGTCCTTTCGTCGGATCCGCTCAGCAAAAGCATCCCGCTCCTCCAGGTCCCGCAGACGATCCCGCTCACTCTGCTCCCACTCATCCTCCGAGTCCTTCTTTGGTGGGGACTGTGCTGCCTCCCTGCCAAGAGAAGCAGCCAAGGCCATAGCACCAGAGCGCCCCAGGCATGGGCCTGTCCCACTGCTGTGCCAGGCACTGCAAAGACAAGGAAGATGGCCCCCACTCCAGAGTAGACAGAAGGGAAGAACCCAAGAAAACACCAAGACAGTCCTGGCAGCATGGGGGCGGTGGTCTAAGAACATTAGCAACTTACTGCAAAGGCCTGTGAGAGTCGTGGAAAAGGGGGCATGGGCCGGGATGATGGCCAGATTGTGGCACTGCCCACACGGAGCTAAAAGCAGGTGAGTGAAACCAGAAGGGGGGACAGGGAGGCTAAGAGCTCTCTCCAACCTGGCCATATTGATTGCTGAGCAGGTGCGCGCACACGCGGGTGCCAAACCAAGGCTTTGGCTGGGGGAGGGCTCTGGAGGACCCAGGTGGATCTGGGACACGCTGGTGTAGGGGTGGGGAGAGAGGTTCATCTCTGGGTGCCTCCGCCTGCAGGGAGAGGCCTGACACTCCCCCCCACGCACCGCGCTGGCTCCGCCTCGCTCTCCTCTCCCGAGGTCTCGTCTCGCTTCCGGCGCAGGTGCTTGCGCCGCTTCTTGTGCTTCCCTCCCTCGGGGCTGCGTGCGGAGCCAGGGGTGCTGCTCCGGGCCCCTGCCCCCCGCCGCCGCCCGGCCTCCTCCGCCGCCTCCTCCTCGCTGTCCTCCAGCAGCTGGTACGAGCGGTTCTTCTGCTGCAGGGCCAGCGCCTCCTGCTCCGCCACGCGCGAGGGCCGCTGCACAGGGGCCTGGCGCGGGATCTGGGGCGGCAGAAAGACATCGCGTCACCCCTCCGCCCTGACGCTTTCCTTTCCCCCCAGTGGTGCTCCTCCCTCTTCTTCCTCAGTCTACCTCCCCCACTCCCACTGCCCCTCCCCCTCCGCCCAGCGCCGGCCCCGCCCCCAACTACGTTTGATCCCCCCGCGCATTGGCGGCCCCGCCCACCTGGTCCCAGAGGCGCTGCGCGAAGCTGCGCACGGCCGGGTCGCTGACGGTCAGGGTTTCGGTTTCCTCCAGGCGGCCCAGCAGGTCCTCGGGGCTGTGGCTGCGCCGCGCCAGCCCCACCAGGAAGGCGGCCACGTGCCGCTCGCTCAGCCCCAGCAGCGCGTGCAGCTCCGCGGACACCCACCGCTCCAGCGCCGCGGGGCCACCCCCCGCCATCTTAGTCCGGGGGAAGACCCTTGGGGGCCGCTGTCTCCGCTGCCGGCCACAGTTTCCCGTCACGTGACGCCGCGGGCCAACCAGCGCGCGGGCGGGGCGCCCGGAAGCGGCTGTTGGACTGCGCAGGCGCGTGGCGCTCTCAGCTTCGTCTGCCGTAATGCACGAGCGATAAGCCGCGGGCGCTACGGACGAGGACGCTCCATACCAAGCTTTTCTACCGTAATTACATGAGCAGGCGCCGTTGCACCTTCATGAACCCTTCACCAGGGGTGTGCTCCTATGGGATGTTGCTCCTCTGGTCTGGCCCCTAGTACTGTAATTACAGAGCTGTGAGTCGCACCTGGCCTCTACGTTGCAGCGAAGAAGGCACGTGGGATGCACAGAATCCTCTGTGCTGTGAGCAGAGCCTGGCCCCTTGGGCCTGCTCCTTCCCCTATTAACGTAAAATGGGCCCTTAGCCAGGCTGTGCGTCTTTACCACAATTACTGTAATGCGCGCTGCACTGTGAACAGCAGCTGATGGGGCTCCTGAGGCCTTGGGGCGTGCGGCACCAGCTGTGGGATCTCAAGTCCTTACTGTGATTCCAGCACTTTAAGTTGCAAGTTACTCAGTGGAGGGACATGCAGCCAAGGTGCAGCCAAGCCAGGTTGCTGTATGGGATCTGCACCATGGTGAACCCACCCTGATGGGAGAAGGGGGCTCTGCCCTCAGTTGCTGCCATCACTGCTCATGCAGGGGGTTTAATGCAGGGACTGCTCCAATCACTAGAGAGGAATAATATAATAGCATGCGGGGTGCAAAAATAGCAACCACCGTAGGCACCTAGTGCTGCCCTGTCTGCTACGCTGCCCCAGGCATAGAGTTGCCATCCTGTTACTCTCCCAGGAGTAAACATGGCCCCAACCTGTGGCCCACCATCTGATTGCAGCTTTAATTGCTTTCTTGGACTTCGGCTGAAACCCATGGTCTCACCTCTTGCCTCAAACCCACGGTCTGAAACAGTGTTACCAGGGCCATAGCTCCTGATGACCTGGACCTATCCAGAAGCTGGCAGCAGATGTATGTACTGCCTTCTGACTTGGTTTTTGCCCACAATTAATGGGGTATGAGTCAGTTTCCTACTCACCTGTTTTGTTCAACACCCCCTGTTCCTGTTTGACCACACGTGAGTCAACTTCCTGCTTAAATCTTTCTATAGGTGTAAGGGACCAACAAGGCAGCTCTTTTCCCTTCATCACCAGGCTTGAGTCAAACTGTTAATTGCTACTATATTTCTATGCCCTTGAGTCACATACTTCACGACATTTCTAGGCATAGGAGTTTTCTTCCCAGTTGGCTTCTTGCTGTAATTTATCAATGTATACCTTGTCTACCAAAGTAGCTTTGTTTTTTACAGGACTGGATTTTACCCTGTTTACAGATATGAGTTGATTTATCCCCCCCAGCTACAACTATCTCACTGTCTTCCAGCCAGAGAAGGTGCGTTCTAGTTGGGTGCCACACAAGGCATTCAGCAGCCCTGTAGGAGATGACCCTTGTAGCCCTAACTGGGAGATTCCAGGTATAAGGCTCCAGCAAAGCACAGCAGAGCTCTGCGCTGCTGTGATGGAGAGAAAGTGACGGGGAACAGCACTGGGTGCATCCACTACAAGCATCACTGAGTGTACATGCTACCAATAGCAGAGCCAGTTCTCTGGCCAAAGAGCAGGGGCAGCTGCATTTCAGCATCCCAATTAGAGATCGAGATGAGTTTCTTTAGAGGGGTTTTTCTAGTGTAGTGGTTATCATATTTGCCTAACATGTGAAAGGTCCCTGGTTTGACACTGGGCAGAAACAAGACCCTGTTTTTTTGCCTACTCTGGAAATCTTCAAGAGGAGACTGGGGTCACCCACTTTACTGGGGTCACCTGACCCCAGTTGTCTTTCCTGCTCTGTCCAGGGGGCTGGGCCCAATGATCTTCCAAGGTCCCTTCCAGACTTACAATCTATGAATCTATGAGATGCAGATCTGGGTTCGTTTCAGGCTGTGACCTCCAAACAAGGGCTGCAAGGGAGACAGGTCCCCGCAGTGCCATCCGCCATCCATGCGGAGTGCATGGGAGCTGTCCTCATGGTGTGGTCCATTATCCTAGGAGCTGAGTTACATACAGGTAACAGAAGGCCAGGTCCACGTGCAACACTGCTTTCTTTTATTATTATTATTATAAAATAAAAAACACTGTTGGGAAAAAGGTCAGAGGTGGCCCCCAAACCTTCCACCTTCCCCTCCCCCTCACTCCCTGCTGCGGCTCAGACCTGGCACGGATAGGGGTTAAGCTGAGAGAGGTCGTGACGCCCTGTATCTCTCTTACCCTCCCCACCCGGCTGCCCCTGCCACTGTCCAGGCAGGCGGCTGCAGTCCCTAGCAGCAGGCAAGGGTGCATCTGTTCCTTCCAGTGCAAAAGGAAAGGAAAAGATACGGATCACAATACTGAGAACGAGCTGAGCTCATCAGGGAGGGGATGACTCCAGCCAGTTCCTCACTCTGCCCTTCACCCCTTCATCTGATTCCACAGTCACTCCATGCTCAGGCCTGCTCATCTGGACCTCCACAGAAGGGGGTAAATAATGTTGTTCCATCTAAATAGGAAACGGAGTGGCTAAACAAGGAAGTCATACTATCCTTCCCTCCTCTCCCCTGCTGCCTCTGCTTTCAGCTGACTCCTCCCCAGATCCCTACTGATTCTACCTCCTGGCCCCCCATCCCAGAAAAGATACCTATTGCCCTGCCTTCTTTGGGCATCAGGTCTTGCACCATGTCAATAAAAATGGCTGTGCCCCAAATGTAACTAGTTCCCCCACAACCCCACCCACCTCAACCCCTTCTGAAGTCCCAATCTGCCCCACCCACTAATACTGCCTGGATGCCCTCCCATTGACAACAGGACCCCCCACCAGTCACAGACTGGCCAGCCCCCTGTACCAGTTGGCTCTGCCCCAATTACATATGAACCCCATCAAGTAACAAATGGAGCCCTGCCCCTCCCCAATACCAACAGCACTTGTCCCGTGCCCCCCCCCCCCGTGCCCTCCCTCAAAGGTAGAATCCCCTTAACTGTGACCCCTGTGGCAGCTGTGTTAGAAAGTAAAAATCCACATAACAAAAGTCAACCCCCGCCCTCCACACCCCAGCCCAGCCTGGACCGTTCCTTAGAAAACGGTGCAGAATTACAAAAGAAGCTTGTGCGGGTGTGTCCGGGAACAGTGTTCATTGCCCCCGACCCCCACCACTGAGTGCATCCCTGCCCAGCTCTCCTACTGTCTCTGCAGCAGGCAGCAGGTGGAATCGCTCTCAATACAGTCCATAGGATTAAAGAGCTCTCCCAGCACAGTGCAGGGGGGTGGGGGGTTGTTCTTCGTGGCTCCCTGGATCACGTGTTCCTTGGCCTCAATTCCCAGCTGGGCCATGCCGGGAGTAGTCAAAGAGATGGACAGCATCCCAGCCCCACTGTCCTGGTCACAGCAAGAGGGACCTGGGGCTAGCAGCCCTCCAGTGCTTGCTCTGTTTCAGCCCCCTTTTTGCTGGGACTTTACTGGAAGACAAAAGAGACAGGGCTAGCTGGGACCCAGTTGTGACAGGGCAATTTCTGGATCAGCCCTGGTCCCCCTGCCGTAAGGAGGAGCTCATGAAGCTACCGTCTGCAGGACTCATCTGTGAGGAGAGAGAAAAAAGGGGAACTGAGTAGGGAAGCAGAGGTAGCAACTAGAGAACCGAAAGGGGAAGGGAAGCCAGGAGTCCACACTCCCAGCCTCCAGGGCTCGAAATCACCAGGCCCCACCTTCCCTCCCATGCTGGAGAGAGGTCACAGGTATCCCACCTCCCAGCCCCACCAACACATCTCTAACTCTCCCTCACCCCACTGGGTGGCCCAAGGTGAGGAGAGAGCCCAGGTGTCCTGCCTCGCAGCTCCCCAGTACTCTGATCCACTAGGTGCTTGACCACAGCAGCAAGGCGCGCTGGGAAGCTGGAGGAGAGCAAGGGAGCTGGGAGCATGGCTGCAGTTACAGGGGCTGCAGGGGAGGAACAATTTGCCAGACATGGGAAATGGAAGAGGCCGGATGGATGCCTTTGTTCCAGAGCATGAGCTGCACCCCCCATTCCTCAGGACAGCCAGCAGGTGGAGCCCTCAGGCCTGCAGCGGGGTGAGCAATAGCCTTCCCCAGGGGTGGGCAGCACAGCAGAGAGATGCTAGGAGTTTCCATGTGGTCCTTCAGGGCTGGCTACACCCTGCTCCCGTGGCACAGTGCCCCTTATGGCATGGGGTCAGCCCTGCCTGCCAGAAACAGCCCCCCACCCCTTTCCACCTCTGGTAGCACAGGAGACTCACCCACAAGGAGGGGCTTGGTCCCGAGCACCCCTGGGATGCCCCGATGGAGAAGCAGAAGCTCCTCCTCTTCCTCGTCGTCCTCCCCGTGGGGGTTGGCCGAGGGTGGGAGGTCCAACTCCTCAGGGGGTCCAAACTCTTCCAGCAAGGACCCCTCCGAGGGGTACTGGAAAGTGCGCTCCAGCTGGCTCTCGCTGAATGAAATCTTCAGCTGCATGGGAAAGGCAGGGAGGATCAGACCAGCAAGCCCATCTAGCCTGGCATCTCAACCCCTCTCCACCCCCCGCCTGGATTGCCATCTAGCCTGGAGTCCTGCCCCTTAGCACACTGGATAGATGCTTTTCTCCCCTGTCCCCCATCAAGCAAGACCCTGTAATTACCAATTGCTGTGTCCTGTCTTAGGCCCTGCAGTAACATGCCAATGGGGTGTATGCATGGCATGAACAGCCCCTGCAACAGCAAGTCTGGGCTTGGGCTCCACCACTCTCAAGGGGCCCTACAATAATACCTGTGTGCTGAGGCCTGGAGACCCTTCAGGAGCAAATGATACAGGCTGAGAAATCCACCCCTCCCCAAGAAACACAGGACCCAGCCCCGGAGCTGGGACCCACTCCACCAACAACACACCCGCGGTCCCACAGTAACATGCCCACGTGCTGAGCTTCCCCACTGCCAAGAGCCCTTACAGCAGTGGCCATTTCATACTCAAGGCTCCATTTGTTCGATTAAAGGTCCCCCTCATTAAATTCAAGGCACCCTTTGGAAGGTGCCAGCTCTTTGTTTTCACTCTTTTTTGACTACAGAAAAATAATAGAGTGATTCTTCTGTTGCAAAAAACTCAGACCACCAAAGGTCAGGATGCTTTTAACACTATGGATTCCTATTTGAAATCTCTGGGTTTATCTTGTGTAGTATGTTTGCACCCTTAGCAGTGCTAACATTGTGTGGCACCCCATGGCACCCTTGAAACGGTGTCAAGGCACCCCAGGGGGCTGTAACATCCTGGTTGAGACTCGCTGTCCTACAACAACAAAGCAGTAACATTAGAGGCTCCAGTAACAGAGCAGTCAGTGAAACCCCTTGCTGCTTACAGGAGACCCTATCATAACAAACCCTTGGGGGGCCTCCATGGATCTCTGCCCTCTGCCATGGGGTCTGGTGGGTGTCCCTGCCAAGAGGGTGCCCCTGCCCCCACCCCAGCCAGGCACAGAGCAGCAGGAGACACAGCAGGAGATAAAGCCTGCAGGAAATGAGATTAGTTGTCCTGTCCTGCCTAAAGAGAAAAACGATTTCACCAAGGGCAACAGCCTCCTCTTCACCTTGAGGTGCAGCCAGGCTAGGCCACAAATAGCGATAGTGGAGGGAGGGGCCCTAATGCAGTGCTTGGATATGCCCATGCCACGTCTGGGGTAGAGCAGGTGGAGTTGTAGCCGCACAGCGATCAACCGCCTCTGAGGCGGGATGGCTGGGTCATAGCCACACAGCCACTTGGGGCAAGAAGGGAAGGTGTCAGGACTCTGTGCCTGATCATGGCTGTGGGGTGCGGGATTTTGGACAGCAGTATGGAGCTGAGTTCTGGCCAGATGAGTGAACAGTCAGGGCTTCAGTGGTACATATCAGCTGTGGATGGCACAGTCCCTCTGGTAGACATGCTAGGGACCCCGCCAGAGCTCTCTGTGGCCCAGTGCCCCTGACTGCTGACCTGGGGCGCTAGGGTGAGCACTGTCTGCAAAAGGTCAGCGTTCCCTGACCCTGCCTGTCTGCAGTGGTCTTCCGGCTCAGCGCAGCCCCAGTCCCCTGCTGCTCAGCCTGCCGCAGGGCTTAGCCCAGGTGCTGCCTCCCCCTCCCCCCCCCAAATCACCTGCCAGCCCAAAATATAGGGTGACATGGGGGTGGTCTTTGATTTGCCTCTGAAGATCTGCTGCCCAAGTGGTTCCCATGGGAATTAATCCCTCCCTGCTGTCTGGTAATCACAATTAACTGAAGGTTATTAACAAGCTGGGGGAAGGGCAGGGGCTGGGGAATGTGGGAGAGGGGTCACCTGGCAGGGAGGAATTTGTCTTGGGGTTCAGGGAGCTTTGTGATGGGTGTCCATCTTGGGAGAGTGATGGGAGAAAGCCTGAAAGGGAGTGGGGGATGGCGGAGCCAGGCTGCGCAGACAGCCGCCAGTATGGAGAATGAGGGGACGTGACAACAGAGATGAAAGAGTGCATGCATGACAGAGGACAGGCCCTAGGGACACACGGGGGGGAGGGAGTGTGAAAGCTGGGGAGTGCAGAAGAGCGAGCCCATGGAGCAGTGGAGTACAGAGAGCATGTGTGGCAGAAAAGAAAAGCATAGCAGGTCGGGTCGGAAGGGACCTGAGCAGATCATCAAGTCCGACCCCCTACCACGGCAGGAAAGAGTGCTGGGGTCAAACGACCCCAGCAAGGTGTTCATCCAGCCTCCTGTTAAAAACCCCCAGGGTAGGAGCCAGCACCACTTCTCTTGGAAGTTGGTCCCAGATCCTAGCTGCCCTGACCGTGAAGCTGCACCTCCTAATGTCTAATCTGAATCTACCCTCTGCCAGCTTGTGACCGTTATTCCTGGTCACTCCTGGCGGTGCTCGGGGGAACAGGGACTCCCCCAGTGCCTGCTGGTCCCCTCTGACTAGTTTATAACAGGCCACTAGATCCCCCCTCAGCCTTCTCTTGTGGAGGCTGAACAGGTTCAGGTCCCGTCGCCTCTCCTCGTAGGGCCTGTCCTGCTGTCCCCGATCATGCGAGTGGCCTCCTCTGGACCCTCTCCATGTATCCACATCCCTCCTGAAGTGTGGCGCCCAGAACTGGACGCAGTACTCCAGCTGCGGCCTAACCAGTGTCGTGTAGAGGGGGAGGAACACCTCCCTGGACCTGCTCGAGATGCATCTGTGGATGCATGACAAGGTGTGGTTGGTCTTCCTGACCGCAGCCCCACACTGCTGGCCCATGTCCATCCTGGCATCAGTGATGACTCCCAGATCCTTTTCTGTCACTGCACTGAGGAGAAGGGAGTTCCCCAGCCTGTAGGTATGGTGCTGGCTCTTCCCCCCAGGTGCAGCACCTTGCACTTGTCAGTGTTGAAGCCCATCCTGTTCTCGTCCGCCCACCCCTGTAACCTGTCTAGGTCTGATTGTAGCCTGATGCTACCTTCTAGTGTGCCCACATCCCCCCACATCTTAGTGTCATCAGCAAATTTGAACAGGGGGCTTTTTACCCCCTCGTCCAAGTCACTGAGGAAGTTGTTGAACAGTGCGGGCCCGACGATCAAGCGTGGGGGACCCCACTGCCCACATCCCTCCAGGTCAAAAATGACCTGTTCACCACCACTCTCTGGGTGTGGCCCTCTGGGAGGGTGGGTTAGTGACCCATCTGACTGTGTGGGTGTCGACACCACAGTCCCCCAGTTTCTTAATGAGAATGGAGTGAGAGACAGTGTCGAAGGCCTTCCAAAAGCCCAGGAAGACTATGTCCACTGCTATCCCTGCATCTAAGGATTTGGTGACCTGGTCGTAGAAAGCCACCAGGTTGGTCTGACAGGACCTGCCGCTGATGAACCCATGTTGGTTGCCCCTAAGCATAATCTCCCCTGCTGGCCCCTCGTGGTCATGTGCTGGGATAATTCTCTCAAAAAGCTTGCCCAGGATCGACGTAAGACTAATTGGCCTATAGTTCCTGGGTCCTCCTTCCTCCCTTTTTTGAAGATGGGAACCACATTGGCCCTTTTCCAGTCCTCTGGCACCACACCAGAGCACCATGAGTGCTCGTACAGCCGTGCCAGGGGTCCCGCCATGACCTCACCTAATTCCCTCAGGGCTCGGGGATGGAGATTGTCTGGACCAGCTGATTTAAATACGTCCCGTCCCTCCAGAAGTTCCTGGACTAGATCCTCACTGACCCTTGGCCTGGGTGTACCTCCCCTGGGGCCTACAGGGGTCCTGGCAGGGTGTGACCCGGTCCCTCCTCAGAAAAATGGAGGCAAAGAAATTATTAAATAGGTTAGCTTTGTCGCATCGGGGAGTCTGAGAAGGAAGAAGTGAAAGGAGGATTGGAGCAAGACAGGTGCAGGGGGGGAAGCCACTGGCAGAAAAACAGAATGAGGAAACATGGGAGAAAACAGGGCGTGAAACAGCAAGAAGAGGCGTGAAAGTGGAAGAGGGCCCGAGAAAGACGAGAGTGGAAACCTCAGGGAGAAGGAATAAAGGAGAGAGGGCTAACAAGACTGAAAGAGCAGGGTAAGAGTGAAAATGAACAGGAGGAGGAGAGGAAGGTGAGGCAGTGCAGAGGAGCTGAAAGAACAGCAGGAGAAAGTCTAAAAAGAAGAGGGAGAGGCCTCCAGGGACACAAGCCATGGGGGGGAAGGGGAAAAGACAGGGAAGGAGGAGTGGGATGGCTGGAAGCAGAAGCATAATGCAAGGAAGGGCAGAGTGAAGAGAATACGGAAAAAACCAAGCAAGTCCAAGTGCAGGAGTGGACGGGATTAAGAGCAAGAGAATGTGTGCGGGAGGGAGGGCAGGAGAGAGTGGGTGATGGAAAGCAAGAAGGAAAAGCAGTGAGAGGAGGGGCAAGAGGCTGAGACAAAGGAAGAATGAATGGTCTCTCCCCACTCTCCTTCTCTTTTCCCCTACCCCCCCCCCCCCTTCCCTGACCCCCCTCTTCTTCCCTGGGCTCCTCGGGCTGCTGCCCCTCCTCTCCCTCAGTGGCTGCCCCCCCTCCAGCCGGCGCAGGAATGTGCCTGAGTCACGGGCTCTGCCCTGCTGCTGGCTCCTAAATAAGGAAAGAGCAGGCCTGGCTCAGGGGGAGGGGAGGCTGGGATACAGCTGCTGTTCCATGACACAGCTGTAGCCCTGCTCCATCCTGCCTTCTTCAGATAGGCTACCCACCACCTGCCAAGGCCAGAGCCCAATGCGGGGGGACTTGGCACTGACCTCCAATCTGAGCTGTGAGCAGCCCGACAGGCGGCGGAGCCCCACTCCCCAGCCCTCTGCCCAGGGAAGAGCTGGGAACCTCCCTACCGTGATGTACCAGACATGGTTGCAAATCTCTCAGCTCCTGCCACTGTCTGGAGGCAGCCACTAATCTCCAAACCCAGTTCCAAGCTCCCCCCAGGCCTGCAGCCATCCAGTCCCCCTGCCATACTCCAGAGCCGGGGCCTGTGGGGTGCCTAGCACCATCTCCGCACCACTTGTCAGGATGTCCCGTTCCCCCACCCAGCTCAGTCTCCCTGCTGCTCTCCTCCCAGCCCTTTTTCCATGCCTTAGAGCTTGGGGTGGAGTGTGGGGAGCTCAGAGAGGACTGATGTACTGATATCAGCTGGGCTCCTGCTGGCCTCATGCCAGCCATCTGCAAACCAGCTCCAGCGAGCTCTGTCCCCTCTGTGGTGGTTTCTGGAAGAAAGTGTGGGGTCCTGTCCCTGCCCAGCCCCCAAAGTGCCTATTACAAACCCAGATCAAGAAGTGGAGACCATCAGGGTATAAGAACACCATGTGGCCTGCTGGGTGAGCAGGCAGTAGAGACACTAGTAAGATGCCTACTCCATCCCTCAAGCTCTCCATCCTTTTTTTTTTTTTAATTTTTTTATCTCAGCCAAATCAGTTACAAATTCTATTGACTGAGCAGAGGTCAGTCATTCAAATCTGTGTGGTGCTATGTCCTCCCTTCCAGACTCTTCAGCCCAGGGCTTCAGATACTCCCAAATCCATGGCAGGCATCCTGCATGCAAGTGCCAAGCCCAGAGGCCTTGGAGTTCAGACGCTCCCTAGTCTCGCATGCGCCTAGAAAAAAGGCTGATGGAGCAAGCTATAGGGAAATCCTGAGAGCAATCCCGCATCACCAAAAGCTGTGTAGCCAAGATAGTCCCCTGGGAGGCTATGGTACGGGGCCTGTCTGCAGTGCAATGCAGAAGACTCCACTCTCCACTACACCATGTCATTCAAGGCCAGGAAGAAGAGGCTCTCCCCAAGCCGTCTGGGCTGAAACCATCACCATGGTATCTCCCCTGCCAGGTAAGTCCATCCCTCCATCCATCTGTCTTTCACTCTCTCCACAGCCTGGACTGATCAATGCCTAACCCCTGCCCCCCGCCCCCATCCATCCTTCCTACTTGCAGTTGATCTATCCACCCACCACGAGCCACAGCTCTCCCTCATCTGACCTGTTCCTCTGCCCTCAGCTCTACCCATCCACACTCCACTATTTCCATCTATCCATCCCCAGTTTGCTCTCTCCGTGGCCTGCTCCACCTAATACCAAGAGACATGGTCCATGGGACACCACAGGACACTGAACCATGTGCTTGGCTCCAGGGGCAGTAGTTCTGCCCCCCCTCCCCCGACAGAGGCCAGACGTGGCAAGCTGGACTTTGAACATACCATGTTTTGGCATTTGCAGGAAAGGGAACCAGTGGCTGCTCTGGCCACAGCCCATCCTCTGGAAGACCCTATAATAAACCCCATAGCTTGCTCCTAACGAGGGTGGGGGCAGGAATGGCCCTGGGTTGAGACCTCAGAGTCCCAATGCCTTCGCCAACTGGTCCTATCCACCCCGGTGGTGCCTGACTCCTGCAAGGGCTGCTGCCTCCTACCCAAGAGTCTGTGTATCACCCACACAGTGGTGGTGAGAAGCAGCACAAGCAAGGCGTGGGCTGGAAACCCTGCCAGGAAGTGGAGTAAGCACAGGGGCAGAGTGTCTGCACTGAGCTGCACGCTCGAGCTAACAACCCCTGAGCTCATTTGCTCACAGCTCCCTCAGGCTAGGTCTGCATGAGCTGCAGGGCTAGCGTGGGCAAATGCCACCCAAGCAGCAGACAGAGGTGCATGTCAACCCCATGCTGCTGGTGCTGCCTGCATACTGCAGGTCAGGGCCCAGTGGAGGTGATTTCATCTCAGGGGGTTTCTCAGAAGTGGGACTGAAACCCAGGAGTCCTGGCTCCCAGACCCCAGTCTCATCACAGCTCCTCTGAACCATCCCTCTCCCTGGTCCTGCAGGGAACTGTCCTTGTCAAAGGGAATTAGCTAAATTAAGAAGTGGGTTGTTTGTGTACTTGCATCTAGTGGTTTAATATCAAATGCTATTGACGGAGGCTGCCCAAGGACAATGGCTGATCCTATACCCTGGCTCACAGCCTTGGGACCCCAATTTGAAGGGGTCAGGTTGATAGCTTTGCCATCCTCATTCAACCCTGAATCTTGATTGAATTCCTTTCACCTGCTCCAGCCTCTTTTGTTAGGTGTTTGTCTGGCTAACTGGCAGTGGTTGGTGAGGATAGGGAAACTGAGATACAAAAAGGGTTGACAGCAGAACTAGAAAAATGACCCAGGGGTCCTGACTCCAAGCCTCCCAGCTCTCGCCCACTCCCTTTCCCAAGAGTCCCGTTGTTCCTGCCCCTCTGCCGTAGACGGCCAGAGCCCACTCCTCTCCCAGACCTGGGGAGAGGACTCAGGCGTCCTGGCTCCCAGCCACTCCACCGGCTGCTGCTCTTGCTCTACGCTGCAACAACCACTTCCTGAGCTGGGCTGGCCTGACCTTGCTCTCCCCTCCCTTTTCCGCCCCATGTTTCCCACTTCCTGTTTTCACAAAGATGCAGGGCTGTGGGGAGAAGGGGCTGGACTGGGCACCCCAGAGGACTCTGAGTAATTAATGCCCAGGGTGGGACAGTAGCTGAGAGTGCTCACTCTACACGGTGCATCCTAGAGACACTGCAGCCCCTGCAGGGATCCTTCTCTGAGGACTGGGCCCGTACAAAGTTGGAGGGGAGTGGGGTCACTGGTCCTGCTGGGAGCTGGATTGAGGCCTGACAACTCATGACATGTCAATGAGAATGAAACCAGAGCTCTCCTAGAGGGGAAGGGCTCTGTTTCGCATCTCCCTGGTGCCAGGCTGGGGAAATCAAGTCAAGATCCCCACAAAGCTGCACTTGGGAGGTTATAGGCATGGGGAGAGGGGTGACCAGGAGCTTTGGGGGGACATTAATGGGGCATCCCAGTAACGTCCATTCTGGAGGAGATGAAGGGTTAAGGTGCCCTCCCCTTGCTTATAGTAACCGAGGCAACCTTGTCAACGTTGACCTCAGCATTTTTAATGACTTCCTTTGGAAAAAAACGGCTAGCAGCTCCTGCCTGCATGAGCTCAAAGGGGCCATGATCCCCTCCCCACTCACACCTCCCTCCAGCCCCTCTCTCCTGGCAACCCCATAACCCTTCCCCCGCTGCAGTGCCGTCTGCCCTGCCCAGTGTACCCTGTGGGACCCTCTCCCAGGCTGAGCAGAGGCCAGCACAGACTGGGCCCTGGCCTGTCCCCTGGCATATGTCTGTTCTCCCACAGCCTGTGCTCTGCCTGAGCCATGTGCACAGACTCGCACACAAAGCCACAGACTGTGTGTGCATTGCCCCATCTCTGAGCCTCTTTCGTGATCATGACTCTCTCACAGCCTCTGGGTCTGTCTCTTTCTGTTGTGGACACAGACACTTCCTCTGTTTCTGTCTCTTTCTCACCATGTCTCATAAACCTCTCCCTGAGCTGGGTTACAACCAGACATCCTCTCTCCTGGGCACCCCCCTTTCTCATCCCCTAGACCCCATTCCCACCCTGAGCTAGGAGAGAACCCAGGAGTCCTGGCTCCCGTCTCCCCCGGCTTTGATAGCAGACCCGACGCTCCTTCCAAGCTGTGGATGAGCCCCAGGACGCCTGACTCCCAGCCCTCTCCGCTCTAGTCACCGGGTAGCATTCCTGCCCTACCAGAGGCAGCTGCATGGTAACAGGGAGGAGGGTGGGGACATGACTCCCATATGAGAACATGCCCTGAGGCCCTTTATGAAAAATCCAAGTGAGTCCATGGGGTTGAGATGGGAGAGAAACAGGAGGGAACCCCACCCCTAAGCTCACCACTTTCCCTTGCTCTTGGGAAGGGGGGGGCCCAGGGAACAGCAAAGGCTGGGCAAGGCAGTGCAGTCCCAGGGCTCCAGGCCTGAGCTATGAGACCCTGCCAGGGGGCAGCTGAGGACAACAGCTGGGGGGGCCCCAAGCTGGCAGAGCGAGGAGGGGGTGGACACATCTGGGTGGGAAGGGGAAGATCAAGGGTGTTTTGCAGAAGAAATGCCAGGCTGATCCACTAGGGACGGATGCCAACCTGTATCTAACGGGGGACAGAACCCAGGTGCCCTGACACCCAGCCTCCAACCCGCTTCCCTCCCCCTCCATGCCGAGAAGAAAAGAGGAAGTGCTGACTCAGTATTACACCCTCACCTCCCCATCCCACCCCTCTGAGCTGCCCCTCCTCGACCTCTGCACACAGCTGTTCTCATGCTCCCTGCACTGCCCCACCGCAGGCCTCTGCGCTGCCGGCACTGGTCACAGGAAGGAGGGGAGCGAGTTGCTGTGAGGAGCTGATGTCAGTACTGCTTTCTCTGTGCACTGGGGAGGGGGGGGAGCCTGAGGACGAAAAGGCGAAAGCAAGCAAGCAAGCAAGGCGCTCTAGTCCTGCTGGAGCCAGACAGCCCTGCACTGGAGTGAACCCAGATGGACCTAACTGCTTCAGCCTGTCCTGAAGATAAAGGGCAGCTGGTGCTGAAACATCCAGCAGAAGGAGGAAGAACCAGAGCAGGACGCCTCTGCCAGGGCTATCAGGACAGCACTGCCCCGGGAGCACTGGGCACTATTCTAGAGGGGAGTTGTCCCAGGGCAACAGCCTGTGCCTTGAGATGCTAAAGTGGTCCTGCAACAGTCCAGAAAGAGAGCCTGCGTGCTTTGGAGTGGCATCCCAACCATACAGTCCAGAGCTTCAACATGCTGCCCCTCTACCACAGTGCAGAGCAAACGCAATGCACTCCAAAAAGCACTCGCAACCCATGAGATCTAGAGCGACCCCCCCACCCCAAGATCTACACCTTCAGCACATGCCTCCCCCGGGGGGGAAGGGAAAGAACAAGGATATGGCCTCTGCAGTCCACAACAGCCCTCACCTGAGCTATGTTCTACAACCTACAGCTCAAGCCACCTTGCCCATCCACGGGGTCCTAAAGCAACCTGTCACTGCTGTATGGAGGGAGAATCCTGCTGACACTTTATTCCAGAGCAACACTGTCTGCATTTGAGAGCACCAGCCAGCCACCTGCTTTAGATCTGCACTGTGCTACCCTTCTACTGCATCACCTGGCGTCTAAAGCAGTGGTTCTCAACCTTTTATGTACCAGGACCCATTTGTAAACATCAACAGCCAGTCTCGACCTAATGCCCCTCACTCCTGCCCTGCTGCCCCCTGCTCCCAGGCCTAGTGTGTAAGGCAGGGGGGTGGTATGTGGGCTCTGGGGGGCCCCAAGCAGCCCCTTGCAAGCTGGAACTCTGCCAACCTGCAGGGGAAAAGCCACGGTTTCCCATGGTTTTTTTTCCTTTAAAGGAGAATCCATTTTGAACGTTGGCTTGCGAGCCCTTTCATACATTCTTGCGACCCACTTTTGAGTTGCAACCCACAGGTTGAGAAACACTGATATAGAGTGCCAGCCCTTCCCACGTCATATTCTAGGCCTGCAACCCATTGCTCTTTCAGTGCATTCAAGAAAAACAGACACTTCTTTCCGGAGGGAAACCCTTTTGCCTGTTAAGTTTCAGAGCGCTGGTTACTGCAGTGTCTTGCCATCATGGCGCTGTGTCTCAGTGCTCTGCAGCACCCACGGATATTGGTTGCTACAATAATGGGCACCAATGGGTTATAGAGCAACAGCCAAAGGAATTTTCTAAAGCAGGGGATAAGGCTCTTATCATGCAAACACATGCATTGTGGCAAACCTTGGCCAGTACAGAGCTCATCTGCAAGGTGAAGTTTGAGGCCCAGCAGACCAGGGTCGATCGAGAATAAAGTCCCCACCTTACTCTGGAGTAACAGTTCCTGCAATAGTTCAGAACAACAACCATGGCAAGAGGCCAGGCCACAGGTATGTGGGACCAGACCTTGAGCTACTCAAAGCAGAAGTTAAATCAGCACTAGCAGGGGAGAGGGTGTCTAGTGTGTACCAATTGGGGGGTGCTCTAAATCAGGGCTGTCCAACTGGCAGTCCATATGCTACATGCAGCTCGTGAAGATTCCTGCAGCAGCCTTTCCTACTGCTGTGGCACATAAAGCCTCAGGATTGTGAGGGCTGTGTGCTGCTGGTGGAGCCAAGGGGGCTGGGGGCTATATGTGGTTGGTGGTACAGGATACTGGGGGAGCTGCCCCAGAGTATATGGCCTGTGAACTGTTTGATTCCCAGCCAAGCCAAAATTGGAGAGCCCTTCTCTGAAGCATTAAAGGGGCCACAGTGACACCTGGCATAGGAGCTGGCCTGTAGGAGGTTATAGGAGCATTTCTGCCTAGAGGTGAATGCTCTAGGATTAGAAAGAGAAGATAATGTGGATTAGAGACTGAGACCTAAGTGTGGCTGGATGGATAACAGACAAACTAGGTTAATAAACATGATCATTCTTTATGGAGTGCACTGAGGACAATGAACCACTGCAAATTTTATTTTTAAGGACCTCAAACATTTACTTGGGAAGTAATGTAGTAATTGGACAGTACTGTGACCTAATACTATAGAGTAGGACAGTTTGATGCCCTTGCTGCATAGCACTGTACTATTCTCATAGTATTGTGAGCTATGACTTTCCAACACATCCAGCAATACTTTCAGTACTTTATGTTATTTCTTCCCCCAAATAAATACTGTGCAAAACTGCAATAAAGTAACAGCTTGGTGCTCTCTTTCTCTGGGATACTGTGGAATTCTAAAACAATTTCTATAACCTAACCCGCTCAGTAATTCAACAATATTTTGAGATGCTTCTGTCAAATACTGCAATGCTTTGCAGCAATTTTAAGCAATGCTGTCATAATTACCAGTACCCCAATCTCATACTTTGAAATACTCTATTATTTTCTGGGCTCTCATTCATACAGTGCTCTACTAATTTCACACTGCTGTCATTTATTATTCTTGCATTTTATGACAGCATTAAAGCACTCTAGCACTCTTGTGATATTACTCAAGAATACGTCAGTATTTAGCAGAAACTTTGAGTGACAGTACAGCAATTCAGTATTGGGATGTTCCTCTAGAATAATCTAATATCTTGCAGTATTTTTTCAATACTGAAGTGATTTAAAAATATTAAATTCTATTACTTCAGAACATCCCAGTATATTACTGTATCTTTATTATGTTACAGTCCAGTAATTAAGTAGTACTGGGACCTAGTACTTTTTAATACTCTATTAGCTTGCAGCAGTTTTGAGTAATAGTACTTTAGTACTTTCACTTGCAATAGTGATAGTAATAGTAAGAACTTAGTGCTGTAGAATAATCTAGTTTACATTTTTATGCACTATGAGAGTAATTTAGAAGTGTTGTGATCTGTTACTCTCAAATACTGCTATTATCATGCAGTAATGCTGTACAACGTTACAGCTGTCTAACAGTGCTACAGCCTGCTGCTTTACTGTATTTACCCTGTAATCCTACAGTAATTTGACTGTGCTGTGGTCAAGTTACTCGTGAATGCTCCAGTCCTTTGAAGCAAATGTTGCAAGATACCCAAGTATTTCCTTGAATGTACATTAAGGGTGGAAAGATTTTCCACCGGCTTCTTCCGTATCTGTAGGCAGAGCTATTCTGCCCGGCAGCTGGACAGGATTCATACCACAAGGGGATGTTTCCTGGAGCAGTTTCTCCAGTCACTACTGACGGGAAACTGGACAGAGTTTCTGTATTTGGCTGCAAAAATGCTGCTGATACTCAGCAACAAAGATGAGGCGGCGTGCCTCTTGCATAGCGACTCTCCCAGCTAAATAACTCCCTTATGAAGCAGAGAAGAGACCAGCCACTGTATTCCCCCAAGACGCATCCGGCTAGGGTTCACCCCAGATCCCTGCTTGGGGTGGCACATAAAAAGGCCTTTGTGCTAATTCAGAGCCTTTGTGTGTTGTGCCCTCCCCTTCCAGCAGAGATGCCGGGAAAGGAGACCCCCAGTTCCACATGGCTCCCTGCCCTGAGAGGACCCCTCCAGAGGAGGGAAAAGAGCAGACTGGGGCTCTGGGGCCTGTTTTGGGCTACTTAGAGCCAATAAGGGTGCACAGCTGTGGAATCAATCACACCCAGGAGTCCTGGCATAGGAGGTGCAATCCAGGGCTGGAGGGGAAAGACCCCTTGTGCCATTCCCTGCCCTACCCCTGGGACCAAAAGTCCCCATCCCAGCCACCTGTGATTAACAAAACCTCTCCCTCCATACAAGGCAGGCGAGTTCAAAAGTATGGGCTGGCTCTGGGACTGAGGGTGGGACAGCGGGTTTTTCCTCTCTCAGGGGACTAAGTGGCTTGGGGTATCAAAGAATGGGACATGGGTCCTTTTCCCACCTAGGCAGCACCAGCTCCTGCCTGGCACCTGATGCTCTCTGGATGCGCTGCAGTCAGTTTGGTTCCTTTCCTGTCTGCAGCCTGTCCTCCGTCAGCCCTTCCTGATGTTGCGCCATGAGAACAGGGTGGAGCTGTTTCCACTTCACACACACGCACCCGCGCCAGGGATCCCGCGAGAGCCCTTGCCCCTACCACATGCCATACATCACTCATCCACGAGGGCATGAGACATCCCAACAGGAGCCAGGCTGGGAGCTCCTAGGGCCAAAAACACATGGCTAGCCATGGCGAAGAGCAGCCTGGGGCAGGACTCCATCTTGGGCAGAGTGCTCCCCACAAGAGGCAGGTGGAAAGGGTGGAGGGAGGGACGGAGAAGAAGGGAGGAGTGAAAGGAAGCATGAAAATGAAGAAAGGGACGATGGGATGAAGGAGGGAGGGAAGCAAAAGAGGAAAGAAATGGGAGAGATGGGAGGAAAGTGTGAAAGGGAGAGAGAATACGAGCAAGGGCCAGTGAAACGAAGGAGAAAAAAGCAAGAAAGGGGAAAAGAGGAGGAAGCGAGAAAAAGACTCAAGGGAGCAAGGAGAGAAAGAGCAAGAGACAGAATCAGGAAAGAAAGACCAGAAGGAAGGAGCGAATGAGAAAGAGAAAAATGAAGGAGTAAGAAGCAGGGGAGGAAGGAGGGAGATTTGACAGCGAGACAAGGCAAGAGAACAATGAAGAGAGAAATGGAGAAAAGAAGGGAGCAGAGTAAATGAAAGAGAAAGAGGCCTAGAAGAGGGGGGAAGAAAGAATGAGGCAGAGACAGTGAACGAGAGGGAAAGGAGGAATGGGAGAGCATGAGTGGAAAGGAGCACGGCGGTGGGAAGGGCGGATGAGTGCAACACCCTGGGCCCCGCTCACCTTTTTGCGGTGGGGGTCGTTCTTGGCCAGGCAGGACCTCTGCAGGGACAGGTACCCTCCGATCACCTGGATCTCCTCAGCTGTGGGGTACCGCTTCTTCACCGGTGCCATGGCTGCTTTGTCTGACCCCGGCACACCCTCGATGCCATTCTCCACGGCGGGCGCCGGCACCGGGGCCTTGCGCGGGTTGATGGTGATGGTGTTGCCACTCCGGCGTTGCACAGCTGGGTGTGGCACCAATGACACCGCTCCCAGCTCCCGGGCTGGTCGGGCCCCCACACGCCTCATGACCTCCCCGTCGCCTGGCTCCTCAGCGCTGGCTGGCGGGGGAGTCTGCTCACAACTCAGGGAGGAAGCAGAGCTGAGAACAGCCACGGGCTTTGGGGGAGGAGAAGGAGAAGTGCCGGTTTCCTGCCTGGGTTCGGCGGAGTCGGAGGAGGGGGGAGGGGAGCTGCTGGCCCGCCGCGGCACCACCACGAAGGAGTTGCGTGACTGCAGGCGCAAGCTGGCCAGGGCCTTGGCCTGCGCGTCGGCATCAGGCTCCAACATGGCTGCTGGGCCTGGCTCCCACGCCTCACCTGTGCTCATCTCATCCAGCAAGGTGGCCCTCGAGTCCCAGCCCCCCCTCTCAGGAGAGGCAG
Organism: Crocodylus siamensis; assembly: GCF_052110815.1. Taxonomy (NCBI): domain Eukaryota; kingdom Metazoa; phylum Chordata; order Crocodylia; family Crocodylidae; genus Crocodylus; species Crocodylus siamensis. The sequence continues at coordinate 52,467,783 of NC_143409.1, forward strand.
CCTCCTTGCCCTGTGGGCTTGGCATGACTGTGTTTGGGCCACTGCCATCGTGCCTCGCACCCCACTCTGGGGAGGGGGCCTCCTTGTCCTTTAGGCCTGGCCCCACCGCCACTGAGCCACCACCTCCGGGCTGGGCCCCCCTTTCCAGCAAGGCAGCCTCGGCGCCTTGGGGACCGGGCGCCACTGCCAGCCGATCACCGCTGCTGGGCCTAGCTCTCCTCTCTGGGGAGGTGGCCTCCCTGCCTCGTGGGCCTGGTGGTACCGCGCCCGCCGCCCGACTGTCACTGCCGAGCCGGGGCCCCCTCTCTGGCGAGGCTGCGTCTTGGTTCCAAGACTTGCCAAGCGAGAAGCGCCGCGGAGGGCTCTCCAGCCAGGCCTCACCACTAGATCTGGCTTCAAACTGATTGCGGAAGGAGGCCACGGTGAAGAGGGGTGCTGGGGGTGGCGTGGCGGCGCTGAGCCCTGGCAGGTCACAGGACGGGCTGGGCGACCCGCCGTGCCGCCGGGCCAGGCCGGGATCCAGCTTCCTGGCCTCCAAGGGGTGCTCGTAGGAGCCATCGGCAAGGTTCTCAGTGCTGAGGGACCGGACTGGGCGCTGGGGCGGCCCCACACCGCCACCGTCCTGGCTGAAGTGGCTCAGCAGCTTGCTGACCCGCCCACGACGCTGCTCTGGCCGCGCCGCCTGGTAGCCCATGTCCCCGTGTCCCTGGCCGCAGGAGTTGAGGTCCTCCGCGCTGCGGCTCACGGTTGACTTGACGATGAAGACCTCACCCGCCCGGATCTCCGTCACGCTCCCGCCCGGCCGCACCAGCAGCTCGTCCAGGGACTCCACGCTGCCAGATTTCGCCTCTGCCGGCCACCGCCGCCGCTCAGCCCCTGTGCCCAGTGGGGCCCCTTCGGCGTCGGGCACCGACTCAATGATGATGACGTTGTCGGCCCGCAGGGTGCGGATGCCAGGGATCTGGCTGTAGGCGTCCGCCAGCTGCTTGGCCTTGGCGCTGGCTGGGTCGCCGTCCGGCGCCGCCGTCTCCTTGCGGCGCTTCTCCAGCTGGATGAAGGGGTTCTGGTGCACGGGGCCAATCTTCTCCTGCAGCACGGCGCTCTCCTCACCGCTGGGCTCCTCCCCGGGGCTGGGGGCCCCCACCCCAGCCAAGGGGGGCCCCGCTCCTCCACCGCTGCCACCGCCGCCCTCGCTGCTGCCCCCAGGCTCAGAGAAGGAAGTGCTGGAGCCCTGCTTGGCACGGCGGCGCTCGATGATCTCCCGCTTCCACGCGGGCATCTTGGCCATGCGGTCCTGCTGCTCCCGCTCCCGGCGCCGCGCCTCCTCCTCTTCCTTCCGCTTCCGCTCCAGGAGCATCAGCTTCCAATCGGGCAAGGACGAGGGCGCCGACATCGTGGCCCTGGGGTGGGGGGCAGGCAAGGAAGGGAAAGTTTAAAGGGCAGAAAGGAGGACAAAGGATTGTGAGAGAGGAGAACGGGCAGGAGGAGGGATAGGGAGAGCCAGGGAAGGAGGGCTGATTTAAGAAGAAAGGGTGTCAGGAGGAAAGGGGCAGGGTGGAAGGAATGGAGGCTGGGAGAGAGCGGGAAGGGAAGGAAAGGGAGTCAGTGATGGAGGAAGCCGTGGGGAAGAGAGCTGGAAGGAGGGCTGGCAAAAGAAGGGACTGAGAGGCCAGGAAGAAAGGGCAGAGGAGGGCGAGGAGGAGAGCGGGAGGGAAGCCGGGCGGCGAGGGAGAGGGTGAAAGAGGGACAGGGTGATGGGGAGGTCGAGGGGGAGGCGGCGCCGGGATCACACGGTCTTCCGGCACAGAGGGAGAGGAGATGAACCAAATTCTCCCCCCTCGCGGCCGGCTCCGCCTGACAGCCCCTCCCTGCCCGCCGCCGGCGCCTCCTGACAGCCCGGCACGCGGCGGCGGCGGCGGCGGCCCGGGGCCCGGGGGGGGGCGCTTTCCCGGGCGGGGGGCCCCTTTCAACCCGCCGGGGGGGGGCGCGGGAGGGGGAGCATAGTTACCCCGGCCAGCGGCGGGACGCGGGCGTCCGGGCTGGGAGGCTTCAAGCGCTCCGCGCTCGCAGGACCCGGGCGCCGGAGCGACGGGCGGGGGGAGGAGGCGCCTTTGTGCCGGGCGGGGCGCGGGGTTCCGGACCGCGCCGGGCAGGGGCGGGGGTTCCCGCCGCGGGACTTTCGCGGAACCGGCGCGGGGGTGGGGGCAGCCCCGGGGAGCCAGGCGTCCGGGGGCGGCGCCGCGCGGCTGGGCGGGCCCCGATCCGGGGGTCCCGATCCGCCGCCGCCGCCGCCGCCGGGTCTTTGTGTGTGAAGGCGCGGGGAGACAATGCGGGGCGGGGCGGGATTCCTGCACAGCGCCCGCGGGCAGCGGCGGCGCGGGCTGACGGCGCTCGGGGGCGGGGATGTGCGGGGGGCCGGGTCCTCCACACCCCCAGCCTCCCCTCCGCACCCCGCTCGGCCCTGCACACGCGCAGCCCCCGCCCTGCGCGCACACCCCTCCAGCGTCCCCTTACCCGCCACCCTCCACCTATGCACATGCACGCACATATGCACACCCCCGCATCCCCCTGCGCGCGCACACCTGCCTGTAGGGATCACAAACCCGTCAACTGACCGCACATTTTCCCCCCAAAGATTACAGTGATTTTAGGAATATCTTTTTGTATGTTTCTTGGTGGATAGATGATATTTTTTTATTGTTTGCTGACACTTCATAATGGAAAAGTTGTGGGGCTTTTGTATCTTATTTGGATGTATCGGCATTTCGGGGGGGGGGCGTCTTTTGTTGTTTTACAATATTTGATGGATATTTGACAGGTCAATTAAACTTTATTTGGCAGGTCAGATACCTACCTTTGCTTTGCTTCTTGTTCACCCGGTTCCCCAGCCAGACACGCGTGTCGCGCAGGATCCTTACCGCCCCACTCCCGCATCTGGCTCTCTGCCCAGGCTGGGAGCTATGGATGTCCTGACCTCCTGAGAGGAGAAGCCAAAGCCTAGGGCAGGCCTCGGCCCCCCTGTTCCCAGCAATGCCAGCTGAGGCCGGCTCTGCTTAGCCCCGACTGCCAAGGGGTGGCCCCCGCCACGTCTCCAGCCCTGCCTTTGTGGGAGCATCACTATACACGCACAGACTCCAGGAGCTAAGCTGAGGGAACGGACACAGCATCACCGCCACACCAGCACCAGCGGGGAGACATGGGGTGTTGCTCTGGGACAGTTCATGTAACAACACTTCCCCCACCCCCGCTGAAGAAGTGCTGATCGATAGCCCAGGTGGAGGCTGGTACCAGCTTGTTCCACGCTACAATCGTTTCTGACCTCTGCATGCGAGTAGCCCCAACACCTTGGGAAGTGCTTCACCCAGCTCTGTCCCACAGTACAGACACCTCCCAGCCTAACACCCCCAGTTGCAGCTCTCTTCTTACCACCCCCTGGAGCATTAGCTCCAAAAGAGAAAGGAAAGAGTGATACTGCTCCCACAGTCAGTGCAGGTCCCTGGTACAACGTTCCTAGGCTATGTGGTGAACACTTGTCTCCCCTAGGGTATCCCCTGCTGCTGTGTTGGCACGGTCCCTTAGTAGAGAAGTGTGCACCAGCAGGACTTTTTCACAGCCGTAGAACAGGGTGGCACCGGCCAGGCCTGGGTGCAGACCCAGCTCCACCAGCAAAGACATGTTTTCCGCTGCGCGCCGAGAGCTGGTGAGTCAGCATCTCCGGCAGAGCTGCTGGTGGCACAGCTCTGCCCATCAGGGGTCACATCCTGGACTGACTCAGCCTTGCCAGAGAAAGATTGCAGTGTGGATAGAGAGTGGCAGGTGGGGAAGAGGAGCACGGGGGGTGGTAGTCTCACACAAACATTGATGGGGGAAGGAGGGAGACTGATCTGGACGTGGGGAAAAGGGGTCCCAGGGATACAGGTGGGTATGGAGAGGGAACATTAGGGTAGCATGGGCGAGCTGCCCCATAGCCCCATGTGTGCAATGCCTTTGGCTGACCAGAACAGGGTGCAGTCCCCAGTGTCTGGCATCTCTGTGGCAGCAATGCCCCCCAGTGGGTAAGAACAGCAACAGCTCATGTGCTTGTAAGGATGTGCTGACAGGCAGAAGCTAAATTTCCCTCCTTCCTTAGAGTCGAGATGATGCTTTGGGAGTAGGAGGACCTGAACTCTGCCCCAAACTCCCTACCACGTCTAACAGCCCAGTTGAAAAGCACGAGATCAAGAGATGGATACTGCAGACACAAGTTTCATCCCAGTCATATTGCAGAGAGCAAGGCAGAGCACTGCGATACGGCTTGCTGACTGCATACCCAAGCGTTGCCCTAAGCCAGGCGTCACCACCCTCTTAGAGCTGGGGAGAGAAGCCAGGAGTCCTGCCCCTCGCCGTGCTACCCGTCTCATAGAAACATGTTTGTAAGCACAATAATTCTCTTTAGTTATTTATTTGCTTGTTTGTTTTAAAACTAGCCTTTTCCCAGATCACACAAAAACCCAAGATACAAAAATACTTTATCAGCTTTGGGTTAAAAAAAACAAAACGAAAAAACCCCCACATGCGCAAAAAGGCAGCGTTAAAAATAGAGGTTCTTCATTAAGGCATTGATTAAGGTCGGGGTTCCTTTCCTGAGTCAGAAGTAGGACCCAGGTGTCCTGAATCCCAGCTCAGCCTCTGCTCTACACCACAGGACACCCCTTCCTGAGTGCCGAGGATGCAACTCGGGGTCCCGATGCTCAGCCCCTCTGCTCCAACCCATCAGACACCATTCCTCTCCAAGACGGGGCCCAGGGATTCTGGTGGACCCAACATATCCCAATCCCCATAGTGAATTCAGACCCCTGCCTCAGAATAGGGACAGCATTAAGCCAGAGTAGGAAACCTGAACATCAGCGGGCTTTGGGTTTTGCAACACAGTTCCTAGCTAACTTTTAATAGGAGCCTGGCACTCACTGCAGAGAAGAGGCCCTATGTCCTGATCCCCATGTCTGGACTCCCCTGCTCTCCCTGCACCTTCAATGGATCCACCAGCCACTGAAATGTGGGAGGTCAGAGCCAAGGCCCCAAAAAGGGACAGACTTCCCTTCCTGTTAATCATCCCTCCTTTCCAGTTCATCTTCATATCACTTGAGCCATTTTGTCGCCTTGTACCTAAATATAGAAGAAACAGTACCCTACTTTCATTTTTAGAAACCATTTTTCAAGACTCTTTTGCAGCAGAGACTGGCGACACGTCCATCACGATGGGGAAGGCAGTAGGGGAGAGTCCAGGAGTCCTGACTTCAAATGCCTCAAACTATTAAACCCAGGGCTCAAAATAGAAGGCAGGAATCCTGACTCTGGACCTCCCCACTGTAACCCACCAGACTTTACTCCCCTCTCAGAGCCAGGAATTGAAATTGACCTTAAGGACCCTATGAAAGAAGAGCATTACAGTGGGGGAGGGAGGAGAGACCCCAAACTCTACCCAGCTCTGGGAGGGCAATGATACCTAGAAAATGGAGCTGGGCAAGTGGGCCGGGGGCCCGGACTCATGGGTGCTACTGCAGCTCTGGGAAGGAAGAGTGATCCAGTGGGTCACAGCATGGGGAAGGGATCCTGAACTCCAAGGTTGCTTTTGCAGGCAGCTGTGACTTCTAGGGACTCAGGAGAGATCCTAACACTACAGTACTAAGTGCGGAGCTAAGGGCATCAGTGCTTGGCAAGGTGGTGGTAGGGGGAGGAAGGGCACCACTGCGCCAGACCTCCCCCTGGGTAAAAGCCATCCAGTGGGGCCCGCTCCCACTCAGCTCTCCTTGCTCGCGACAGGGCCGTTGCGGGCCAGCAGGTCCCCATGGGCGGCTTCCTCACGGGAGAAGACCTGGAACTTCTTATCCAGCTGGGCGCGGAGGTAGAGGTAGTCCTGTTGGTCCAGGCTGTGCCCGCAGGTCAGGTAGGCGGTGAAGAGGGTGGCCAGCAGGAGGCGGTCCAGGGAGAGGCAGGGCACAGCCCAGAGGATGAGGAGGAACTCCAGGTACACGGGGTGGCGCAGGTGGGAGTAGAGCCGCACGGCGCGCACCGACTTCAAAGCCAGGGGGTCACCCATGCCCAGGCAGTGGTAATAGACCTGGGGCAGGGCAAGGCATGAGGGCGAAGCAGGTTGGAGCCGAGAGAGGAAAGACCCCAAGACTGCCCCCCTCATGCCCAGGCAGGGCACGCCCCAAGACTCCTTCCCCCCGCCCCCCCAAGCTGGGGCTAATCCCAGCCCCTGGATCCCCCAGCCTTCCTCCTCCCCCCCGCCCAATACCTGCTTGACCCCCATGAGCTCGGCGTAGTCGAAGATGAGGACGATGCTGAAGATGATGAGCCAGGCCACGAAGTGCAGGATGAAGCAGGCCAGCAGCGCCCAGGTGGCCCAGGGCTCGGAGCGGGAGGCGTCCCACAGCAGCGGCCCGTCCCGCACCGGCTGCCAGCACCGCATCAGCACCTGCGGGCGCCCGCTCGGCTCAGCCCGGGCCACCCCCCCCGCGCCCGCCGCCCCGCGCCCCCCCGCGCCGCCGGTACCTGGAGCGCCAGCGCGGTGCAGCTCACGTAGCAGGAGCGGTGCAGCACGCCGAGGCAGCGCGCGGCCCAGCGCTTGGCCGGCGCCGAGGCCATGAGCCGGTGCTGCAGCACGAAGAGCGCCACGAGCCCCAGGTCGGCCGCCAGCGCCCGCAGCACGCGCGGGTCCCGCAGCGCCGCCGCCCACTCGCGCCCGGCCGCCGGCTCTGCACGGGGCGGCGGCGGGTTAGGGCTGGGGCTGGGGTTGGGGGTAGGGCACCCCCGCCCGGCCCGCCCCGCCCCGCCCAGCCCAGCCCAGCCCAGCCCTACCCGGCCGCGCCCCGCCGGGCAGCACGGCGCGCAGCGACACGAAGCGGACCAGCTCCACGCCGGTGCCGAAGGCGAAGAGGAAGCTGCCCAGGGCCGGGACCGCGAGCAGCAGCGCGGGCGCCATGGCGCGGGCACCGGGGCGGGGACTCGCGCCTCCCGCCAGCGCCGCCGGGGCTCCCCCGTGACGCGCCTTCTCCTCGGCCCCGCCCCCAGCGGGGAGGAGCCTCCGCGGGGCTCGCCCCTAGTGGGCGGGGCTCTGCCCGGGGGCCTCCCCTCCCGCCCCTGCTGCCTCCCCGGGGCTGGCCCCCTGTCCCCCGTAGTCCCGGGATTTTTGCCCCTGGACCCTGCAGATCCCCCCGCGCAGGGCAGCTGCCCCTGCAGAAGGGGTTTCTTCCCCCAGGGATTGCCCCGCCTCCAGCCCCCGGGGGTCTCTTAACCCCCGCCTAGGTCTCCCACCCAGACATTTAATTTCTTTTTATGAATGCGTTTCGTGTTCCAGATCGAATCCGGTCCAAATCGTATCACAGAAAGTTGGGGTAGGAAGGGGCCTCAGGGGGTCATCTAGACCAGTGGTCCTGACCCAAAAGTGAGTGGCAAGAACATTTCAATCAAAGGGACATGAGTAAGTGCCTGAAAAACGTGCAAAAGCGCGGGTTTACCCTTGTAGGCTGCAAGGGGCTGCTTTGGGCATGGCTAGCATGTGGTCATGCGAGCAGCCCTAGCAGCTGGATGAAGGTAAGTGCATGGGGCATGGGGGTTGGAAGGCCAGGGCTTGGGGACTGTTGGGGTGGCAGGGACAGTATGTGCGTGCATGTGCATGGAGGGGATGGGTGTCGGGGGAGGTACCTGCTGGCACTGGGGAGGGGTAGCTGGGTGCCCAGGCACCAAGGCTGCAGCAGGGGAGGCAGGGCATTGTGGGTTGGGCACTGGCAGGGCTGGGGGATGTGGGTCTGGTTAAGCCATAGATCTTTGCAAATGGGTCCCAATACAAAAGAGGTTGAGAACCACTGCTCTAGTCTAACCAACTGCTCAAAGCAGGACCAGCTCCAACTAGATCATCCCACCCAAAGCTTTATCTAGCCGGGTTGGAAAACCACCAAGGATGGAGCTTCTGCCACCTCTCCGGGTAACCTGTGAGCAGAACTCAATTGAGCAGAAGTCACTCGTTCCAAAACACACATTGATTGAGCAGGCAGCACTCAATCGTTCTAGACACCATATACCATGTTACAACCCCCGAGCTTCCTCCATCCCAGGCTCTCACCCTGGGACTTCAGAGATTCCCAGATCCATTGGCAGGCATCCTACAAAGCCCAGAGGTCTCGGTGTTTGGATGCCCCCACCAAGACACTTGATCTGAGCCAAAAGTCTCCCACCCACATATGAGATGCCCTCCGCAGCGTCTCATCCTCCCTCCCCAGTGTTTCTGCAGAAACTGGCCTCATCATCCCGCACCTGGAGCCCCCAAGTCCCGTCCCCCAGTATGAGGGGATGCCCCCATAGCTCCTGATTTGGATGCTTATGGTGCCCCCTCCCCAATGCCAAGGGCTTCTCCAGGGTCTGTCTGGTCTTTGTGCTGGTCTGGTCCACTGTGACTCCCTTCTCCTCCCTCTGTGGTCCCAGAGCTGCTTGGGAGACAGTGTCATTGCTCAGTATTGCCAGGGCACATGAACCACACTCAAGCCAGGCAGAATCCTGTCTCAGAAAGGACATTTCTGGAGAGCAGGCATGGATGTTGTGGCTAAAAATGAGCTGGGTCTTTGGAGACCTGCATTTAGGTTCCAGCTTTGCCCCAGACTCATTCACTGCGCTTCAGCTTCTCTGCCCTCCTCCTGGGTCTGTGCAGGGCCTGGCACCTTGGGATCTTAGCTGGAACTTTTAGGTGTAGTCATAATATCATGAGTAAGGAAAAAATAGGGAGGGGTGAAGTTGTGATCTTAATCATCAGGAGCAATAACTTTAATAAGCAGTGATGCTGAGAGGCCTGAGACTATGCAACTGCTAATAGAACTACTGTTTGGTTTTGTCCCTTTCATCTAAGGATCTCCAACTGCTTTCAGAACAATAATTAATTAAATTACGAAAAAACTCATAGTAAAGGGGGATGTTATTGTCCTTGTTTTATAGATGCATGGCAAGTGGCTTGAAGTGGAAACAGAGCTAGGATAAAACCCAAGAGTCCCTCCTTCAGTTCTCTAGTCCTGCATATCTCCCATACCTCCAGTCTAACTCACTGAACACTGCTCCAGTCCTGGGACTGGGGACAGACCCCAAGAGTCATGGGGTTCCCAGTCTACTACTCCCCACTTTCTTCCCAAAGCAGGAGGCAGAACCCAGGAATCCTGACTCCTCTTCTCTGACCTCTAGACCAGTGGTTTTCAACCTGTGGTCCGTGGACCCCTGGAGGACCGCAGACTACGTCTTAGGGCTCCAGGAAAGATGACTGTGATCAGTCGAAAGTATGCAAACACCCCCATTTACAGTTCAAAGGTGTCTGCACCTCCATTCAAAATTTCCAAAGGAGTCCGCACCTCCATGCAAAATGTTTAGGGGTCTGGAAATGGAAAAAGGTTGAAAACCACTGCTCTCGACCAGGGGTGTGAAACGTATGAAGCATTCCATCTGGCTCACCCCGGCAGCCCAGTAGGCTGCTGGAAGTGCGGCAGAGCAGAGGTCAATCCCAGTGGACATGACTATCGGTGGCAGCCCCTTGGCTGTGTATTGCTGCCTGAACACGGCTCTGGGCAGCTGCACATCCCCAGCTCTGTGCTGCCACATGACTCCGGGCTTCGCGCTGCCCAAATGTGGCTCCACGCAGCTGCCTGGCCCCAGGCCCATGATGTTGCCCAAACATAGGCCCCGGGGACCAGTCTATGAGGTATGCTTGCCATCTGGATTTTGCCTGGAGCCTGGGGTAAGTTTGATACCCCTGCTCTAGGCTCTACTTTCCTGCAAGACCTGGGAACAAAGCAGAGCCCTAGCCTCTGCTGTAATGACTACACTTTGCCCCAGTAATTTAGGCCTCTGACAGACACGAAAGAAATATATAAAACAGCGGTTTCTGAAGAGGCATTGCATCAGTTTGACCTGGCTTGTCCAGCACCTGTACAGATTGCATGCTTCAGCGGGGCTTTTTGGTGCTTTTATCTAATAGCTGGTTCAATCAGCTATTACATAAAAATGCCAACAAGCGCTGCTGAAGCACATGATCTATACATAGGTTGGGTGAACTGGGTCAAACGGATGCGATACCTCTTTTAGGCCTGTCCTTCTCTTGACATAGGGGCACACCAAGCTGAAAGTAAAGTGCTGGGCTTTTTTTTCACGTCTGTAAGCAGCCTTATATGAGAAGGGCCTTGCAGATAACAATTGTAAGGTAACGCTTGCTGTCTGCAATCTAGGAGTTCACATTTTATGGTTTCTTTTGTAGCTCTCCTTTCCTCTCCCAAGCTCTATCCTTTTGGGGCACAGTTTCCTTCTGCCCCTACCCTCACTCCCCCATGCCCATTAGGGGACCAAGATGGCCCCAATAAGGTCTTCCAACACCTTAATCTTTCTCTTCTTGCTGCAAGGTCAACACATTCCACCTACTGGGACCCGGCAGAGCCAAGATGGGGTGGGGCAGCACCAGAGAGCATTCATCAGTGCCAGCTGACACTTGTTTGATCTGCAGATAATTGCAGAGGTATCTGAAGCCACAACTGTGGCAAGCAGGTGCCAGACTCTCTGTGACATCCATTTCTTTCTTTCAGGTTTCTAATCCCCCCTCCTTCTCCAAAATCAATGGGGTCCTGGCCATGGAGACCTTGAACATAGCTTGAAATTGCAGAGTGGATCGGCTTTGGTGTTAAACATGGGCAGCCGTGCACTTAGACAGCTATGTGTGGCAGTGCTATCAAGCTTAGGGGAAGGGCTGGCATGCACCTGACCCATAGGCTCTGCCCTGGCTTGTGCATAGCCTGGCTGTGAGGCAGGAGGGAAGCTGAGGCTTCGCTAATAAACTTCATCCTGTCTGAAACCCCCTGAGCTGGCAGCTTCCTTCCCAGCAAGTGCATCCAGTGCAGATCCCTTGCCCCAAGTCTCTAGATTGCTCTTCACCCAGAATGGATCTGTTTCCAGACAGCTGGTTCCTCCACTCCCAAACTTTAGATCCCCTTGGGTTGCTTGCAGTCCCCATGCTGCCTAGTTGGTGCAGCTGCAATCCCTCCTCCATCCCTGCTCAGTCACGGAAATGCAGATGCACCCCACCCCTCCCACTTCCTCTGTTGCTGGGATTCCTGCTTTGTTGCTGTCCTAGCTTCAGCCTGTGCTCCCCGCCCTGCATCCCAGAGCGTCTCCACCCTGTGTCCAGGTGAGAGGCAGGCCATAAAACCAGACAGTATAAAACACCAGAGCTGTTAGCTGAGAGCTGCACCGCCCACTCTGTCCCAGCAGTGGCAAGGTTGGGTCTCTGAGGGGCCACTGCTGCCCCATTGAGGCTTCCAGGATGGCTCGTGGTGATCATGGGGGGTCACTCCTTCACTTGGCTCCTATACTTCTCCTGCTTTTGTGTCTCCATTTGCCAGGTAGGTCAAGGGGCCCATGGTAACTGCTGGTGGTTGACTGTTCTTGAAGCAGTTCTTGCAGACACGGTGCTTTCCATGACTGGGATGTCACGTGACTCTGTTGGTATCTGGGATGCTGGGGGCAGCACAGGGGATTGGTTGGCTGGGGGGTATGGGGAAGGATCCTAGAGATAAGGGACATGACAGGGGAGATACCATGAGGATGGTTTTGGCCCAGGTGGTTTTATTGACCTGGCAGGGGAGATTCCTTTCTTCCCAGCCTTAAATCACTTTGTGTATCTGTCCATTGCACTGAGGGTAGGCACCCCTATGACAGTGTGCTTTAGCTTCCCAATGGCAGTATCTTGGCGACACAATTTATGGTGATGGGGGATTGCTCTTGGGCTCTCCATCTAACTTGCTTCTCTGGCCTTTTGGCTATGGGCAAGCAAGACTAGGGAGCATCTGAACTCCAAGGCCTCTGGGCTTGGGGCTTGCATGCAGGATGCCTGCCATGGATTTGGGAGTATCTGAAGCCCCAGGCTGAAGAGTCGGGGTGGGAGGGCGCTTATCAGTGGTAGTGCCACATGGACTTGAATGATTGAGCTCTGCTCAGTCGATAGACTTCAGAACTGATTTAGCTGATTTGGCCCAAGACAGGAAACGCAATACTAATAAGAAAAATTTTAAAGAAGAGAAAAGTGAGGTCGGTGGCATGGGCTGCAAAGGCAGTGGGGAAAACTGGGGAGGGATTGCTGCAAGTAGCATGGGGAAAGGGAGGAATGGGTGGGGGGGAGCAGGATCAGCCCTTGATCCCAGCATGACTCCCCTCCCATCCAGGCACTGCTTACACCTCCTCCAGATCTCCTTGCCCCTTTGGGCTCGGTGGCTTCCCAAGTACTTGTCAGTCCTCCAAGGAGTCACCTTGACTTCATTAGCCTGTTTACAATGGGCAGAGTGAGTCAGAGGGTGGGCCAGCTGCTGGCTGTCCAGGGGTTGGTAATTCCAAGGTACTGTATCTTGTTTATGTGGCTGCTTTGATATCCAGTGTGTTAATCCTGAAAGCTTCTCTTCGCCCACACATGCCTGTTAAATTTCACTCACTCCAAGACTCTCCCTGTGACTAAGAACATGACCTAGGTGTCCTGACAACCCCGTCCTGCTGTTCTAATTCCCCCCTCCCTGAGATGGGGAAAGAAGCCAGGAATCCCGGTCCCTGCTCCAACTAGGTCTTCTAGGTATCCCGGCTGCAACCCACTAGACCCCACTTGTCTCCCAGAACTGGGGACAGGACCTGAATATACAACCCAGGCTCCAAACCCCCTGTTTCAACCCACTAGACCCCGCTTCTCTCCTGGAATTGGCGAGAAGTGCTAACACGAAACTGGGGGAGGTAGCACAGGTGTTATCACTGGGGTTACATGCAACAGTATAGAGTGGGAGGTCCCTGCTGTGGGAGGGACCACTCAGGTCCATGGAAAGACCCCCCTATCCTCACTGAGTTGAATAGACCTGGAGTAAGCCCCTGTCTTGCTGCCCCCTAGCAGTGCCCTGGGTTTATTGCACCGCTCCAGCATATCTCTGCCTCTCCCACAGGTACTGTGTCCAGAGGTGACATGGGGATGGATGGGGAGCAACTGGAACCACTGCCCTCAGGGGTGGATGCTGGCATGGAGCCCAAAGGGTTCTTGAAGCCCCAGATCCATGGGAGCCAGGGAGGACCACCTTGGTCCTATGGAAGACCGTTTGGAAGCGGCGAGAATGGAAGACCTGATGGTGGACAATTTGGGTCATATGGAAAACCCTTTGGTGGAGCATACGGAGGCCCTTATGGAAAACCCTTTGGTGGAGCATACGGAGGCCCTTATGGAAAACCCTTTGGTGGAGCATACGGAGGCTCTTATGGAAAACCCTTTGGTGGAACATACGGGGGAAGCACATATGGGTCATCTGGAGGTTCTGGGTCATATGGAGGTGGTGGGTCTAGACCTATGGTATATGGAACGTCCTGCTCTGAAGTAGCTAAACAAGATGGGTCTGGATCATCTGGAAGTTCCTGCCCTGGGTCAGGAGAAGGTGGGGTTGGAGTGCCGGGAGCTTCAAGTTCTGGATCATCTGGAGGGGACAGGCCTAGACCACCTGGAAAATCCTGCCCTGAATCATCTGCAAGTGGTGGGTCTGGATCATCCAGGGGCCCCTGCTCCCGACCACCTAGAGGAGGTAGAATTGAATTATTTGGACAAGGTGGGCCTAATACGTACCCAGGTTCCAGTTCTGGACCATCTGGGGGATACATCTCTGGATCTCATGATAGAGGCAGGTCTGACTCATATCTTGGAGGTAGTTCCAGATCAGCTTGGGGAGGCAGGAGGAACCAGCCGGGAGCATCTGGGGCAGCTGGATCTGGTTCATATGGCAATGCTGAGTTGGGTGGCTCTGCAGGTGGCTTCTTAGGGGACAGGGCCTCCAGTTCCTCTGGGCATACCCGGCTACAGGCTAAGCCCTCAGGCATCCCCTACATACTGGGTATCAGTGGCCTGGGCCGACGCACAGGATTCATTCCAGTTCACAAGAAACCAGAGAACTCTGGCACGGGCAGTCCTTCTGGGTCAGATGGGCTCCTGCGCCCACATGACAAGGATCCTGATGTCCCCTCTGAGGCACCCCTCTCTGAGCGCCTGAACCTCGGCAACACTGACTACCACTCTCCGGGGAATGCTGCTGATGCTGCTGATGAAGTGGGAGCAGGGATGGGCAGTGGAGATGTTGCCATCTCTGGGAGTGACTTCTCTGATCCGACTGTGCACAGCGATGCTTAGGCCTTGGACCAGGAAAGGGAAGTAGGGTGGCCTGGTAGCTAGCACTAGGATACTTGGGGGTTTTGCTTTGGTCCTGAAGTGAGGTCTAGCCAACAGTTAGGAAACAGGAGCTGGGACTCCTGGGCCCTCTGCCTTGTTCTGGGAGTGGGTTCTACCACTTTGATTTAGGAAATAGGATCCAGGACACCTGGGTTCTTTTCCCAATTCTGCTGTCATTTTGTTGCATGCTCCTTGACTGCTCTGTGCCTCAACTTCCCCACACCTTCAGAGGTTTTTTTTGCTAGGTTTGTTGCTGTGGTGGAGACCCTTGCTGCGCACATGGTCAGTCCCTTGCATTGCTGCATTCATTACAGACTTCATTGCTGTCAAGCCAGCAGCCAAAGGATGCGTCTCCACCCGATCTACCCTTTGGGGCCCTTGTATTGCTGGGAGGGGCTGGGGAGAGGGTGGCTGTTTACGTCTGCTTCTTGTTTCTGTGGCATAAAATGTTTTCAATAAAATCCTGGCATGGGACAACATGTTTGCTTATTTCTTCTCCAACCCCCGGATCCTGGGTGCAAGTGGGCAGGGCGTCTGAGGAGCGCTGAGCAGAGGCAGGCAAGAGAATAAAGAGGCGAGGTGTCTCCACAAAACTTCCTTTCTCCCTCCCACACATGCATGAATGCCATGGCTATAATGAGTAGTGTGTCTTACCAGTGCTAGTGTGAGGGTCTATTAGGCTTGGGCAGACCTTTGAACCCCATTAACCATCTGGAGTTGAGAGGGGGGCAGTTTCCCAAGAGATGTGGTGGATCCTCTGCCATGGGACATCATGAATGGCTCACCCTTCTTAAAGCCCCTGCACTTCACTGGGAAGTCACTCGGCCCAGGGAAGGACTCGTAGGATGGGATCCTCTTGCCTTTGGCATGGAGGTGGTCAGACCAGGCAGCTGTTGTCTCAGTGAGGCTCTCCATATCTGCTGCACTTCGGACCCAGTCAGCATCAGTGGACAAATCTGTGCCAGGCAGTGAGGGCCATTCTCCCAGTGTATGGACACGAAACAGAGGGCCCCCCTGTCCCATTCGGGTGCCTCAAGTCCATGAGTCTTGCTCCACATCATTCAAGGACTCTGTATCCAGTACCCCTGGTCTTAATGTAGTTGCAAGGTTGTCCATCCTCTTGCAGCTCGTCTTGGCCTCAAAATCTCAGTGAGCCCCTTCCTGTTCCGGTCCGGATGGAGGGATGGGGAAGCCATGCCTTCCTCAATCCCCTGGCTGGTTCATTGTGAGCCCCTCTCAGGGCCTGCTCTACTGCCCCAACTGACCTGTGGAGGGTGTCCCGGTGAAGGAGGCTTAGTCTCAGTGATATGAAGCCAAACTCTGCTTCCTTGCTAATGCTCTGAGCTTCTACAGCTCTGTGGACAGGGCACGGTCTTTGGGCACTGCTGCCAAAGCAACAGAAATTTTCCACCACATCTCAAGAAGTTGCAGAGTTGAGTGACTTCTGACCTTCTGACTTACCAGGGAGCACACATAGTAAATGGGTACAGGTTTTTCTGTGCCACCATTTCTTGCCATGGGCAGTTACTAAATCTAGCAACAAAATCACTAAAGGCATTTTCACATGTGCTTTGGGGTGGGGAGTGGGGTACTTCAATTAGCACAGCTCTCTGGAGCCACTCTAATTAAAGCACCCACAGAGTTTCATGTATTCAGTGTCCCACGCTTCAGAATGGTAGTGTGAGTGCTTTGACTAAATCTTGTTTGATGAGCTTTAGTCAAAGCATCCCTGTGCCATTTTGATGTTAATAGCTCATTCCAGCTGACTTGAGTAGTCTGCTTGATTAATTGAGTCTGCTCTGATGCATGCTAATTAGCACATGTTGGCGCAGGCACTGGTCATGTGTTGGAGCTGTACATTGGCAGTGGTGGCACATGGGGGGCTGTGGGAAATAGACTGGCTTGTCTTATGTCTCATGCCCTAGTCTGAGGTTGATGAGTCTGATCCAATCCCCATGGGCAGATCCAGGATTGTGATGATGGGAATGTGGATGCTGGGTGCCTTAGGATGCATGTCAACACAGCTCCTACACAGAGATCTGCATATGCCTAAGTTTTATGAGCTCACTGGCTGGTGGGCATGGGGTCTGCCCATAGTCCCTTCTTTCAAGCAGCTTGGGAGCCCAAGAGGTACATGCCACCACAGTTCACCATCCCCTTCCCTTCCCTGCTCCCTCCTTCCACCCTCTCCTGAACGTCTGTGTCTTGGGTCAGATCGGTTCCGAATTCAGTTGTTCAACTCTGTGTGGTGCTACCACCTGCAAGTATCCTCCCCCCCAGGCTCTTCATCCTGGGCCTTCAGATACTCCCAAATCCATAGCAAGCATCCTGTGTGCAAGCCCCAAGACTGCAGGCCTTGGAGCCCCCTAGGCTCACTTGCCCCTAGCCAAAAGGCTGAAGGAGCAAGCTAGAGGGAAAGCCGCAGAGCAACCCCTCCCGCCCTGTCCTGCTGAATCCAGCAGCAGAGGAAAAGGGGGTGCTGAGCCTTTGGGCTCCGGAGCTGTGTGAAAGCAGGGACTCAGACCCAGCTCTGACAGACTGGTGAGCTCGGAGCTCACTGTGCTTGTGTCTCACAGCCAACGACGGGTGCGACTGCACTGCTGCACCCCCTGGATTCACCCCCAGCAGCCCCCATCTGCTCATTCGAGCCATCGCTTCCCGGTCGCCGAGCCCTTCGCTCTCACCCCATCTGATTCCAACATCCCCTGCAGACCAGCTCCTCCCTTTTTGCCACCTGGCTCCTCTGCCCCCACCAGAGTCTTTATTTGCCCCAGGGGCTGGAGAGATGCCCAGTGGAGCCTCCAGTGTCCGAGGAAAAGGAAGGGAGAGGATATGAAATGAAAGGTTAGGAGATGGGGGAGGGTATTGGCATGGAGACTGGGGTCAGACCTGGAGTGAGGGGCTTTGGCTGGCCATTAAGAAAGGAGGTGGGGAGTGGGAAATGGGGCAGACAGAACCGTGACTGGATCTGCCCAGCCTGGAGACCGAAGGTGACTGATGCTCAGTTCAGCAGCCCCCTCCCAAGCCCAGGGCCAGGGCATTGTCCCAGACTCGTGGACCCTCTTGAGCTCCACAGAGAAGAAAGCAACTGGGACCTGGCCTGGAGTGAAGGGCTTTGTACTGGCACAGAGGGCATTAAGCACCTGATCCCAGAGTGAGGCCTCTGGAGAAGGCAGTGACACGTTTAATCCTGCTGTGCCAGTGTTGGGGTCCCCTCCAGAGGCCCCGGTGACTCAGGCACATAGTTAAGGTGCTGCAGAGGAAGCACAGTGAGAAGCTCTGGGAGTGAGGGCTTCTCGGTAGCGCGAGGGAGCAGTCAGGACTCCTGGGCTCTGCCCCCACATGTGGGAGGGGAGTAGGATCCTGTGGCTACAGCAGCTTTGCCCGCTGTCAAGCTGTAAATGATCCAAGTGCAAATTTTCAACCAGCCCTAATGTAAATGCTGTCTTGCTATGGAGTCCTGAGGGGGGTGTGTGTGTGTGTGTGTGTGTGTGGGGTGGGGGCATGGAAGAGGCTCCATAGGCCCAATCGTGAAGGGGGGTTTCCCTTGGCCAGGTCTTATAGCTGCATTTCTTCCTCATGTGGATCTGCTGCCCAGATCACAGCTGTAGTCTTGCTGTGGGTGTCCACGGTGCCCCTTTTACCAGCCTGGAGCTCCTGATGTACTGCAAGGGGTGGGTTAGATTAAACCTTTGGTTGCACCAGATGCATGGCTGGGGTATCTCTCCCTTTTGGATTCTCCACGTGGAGGCCTTTTAGCACTCTCCCTGCTCTTGGTTCATGAGATTGGTCTCTCTTTCCCCGTCCCCACCTCACCATGAACATCTTTGTCCCCGGGATTCTGTAACATTGCTTCCTTAATTGCCCGCATTTCTTCCTAAAAGGACGAGCACAACTCAGCACCTGCTAATATGATCAGGCTGCAACATGGACACAGGCTTAAGTGACAGCAGACCCTCCTTCACAGCACAGATCCACCTGAGCAGAAGAGCCCATCAGGTTAGTATTGTGCAAGAACCTGCATTTCTGTAGCCTACATCACACAAGAGACTTGTGTCAAATCCAACCACCTAGGACTCACTTAGTGAGTGTGGAGTGATCACGCCCTCATCCTCCTGTTTTTTTTAAATTAACTTTTGTCTCACAGGCCAAATTAGCCAAATCAGTTCTGAATTCAGAGCTGTGTGGCATTACCACCGGCAAGTATCCTACCTCCCAGACTCTTCATCCTGGGGCTTCAGATATTCCCAAATCCATGGCAGGCATCCTGTGTGCAAGCCCTAAGCCCAGAGGCCTTGGGGATTCAGGTGCCCCCTAGTCTTGCTTGCCCCTAGCCAAAAGGAAAGCTAGAAGGAAAGCCCAAAAGCACTCTCCCACCACCATAAGTTGGGTAGCCAAGCTCCTTGCAATGGGAGGCTATACTAAGTAGACTGTCGCAGGGGTACCTTCCCACAGTGCAATGGACAGGTCTTCACCCTCAACTACACCGAGTCATTCAAGGCTGAGAAGATGGGGCTCTCCCCTGCTAGGTCATTAAAACCACCTGGGCTGAAACCATCATCATGGTATCTCCTAGAGAGGACTAAAAGGCAGTACTAGGGGGGCAATAATAAAGGTCCCTTCAGAGGAGACCTTGTGCTACCAGATCAGCTGGTTTGACTGGGGGTTGCCTTCAGTATAGGTCTAGAGCAGGGGTCAAACTCCCCTGGAGCCCCCGGGAGGTGCTGTCAGTGCTCTGTCCCCATTCCCCAGCACGCTCCTCCTCACAGTTTCTACCCTGTGTCCACCACGTGCAGACAGGCTCTCCCACAATGCTCTTGGAAACAATTCACTCCCTGTAGCACCTGGCACTGGGGGACAGGCTGCCTGGCATCTCAGCACCATGCACAAGTGAAGGCACAGCCCAGGTAGAGGCAGAACCCCAAGGGTTGCTTTGCAGTATGGTTATCCTTGAAGGGAGACCTTCAGCCACCTCCTGGGCAGTTCCCCTGGTGTGTGTATGTGCGTGTGTGTATGCACTTGCATGTGTGCACGTGTATGTGCAATACAGGAAGTACAGCTGGGTAATCATCCCCAAAAATCTTTTAAATCCATGTAACGTCTTAGGGAGTGTGGGTAGAGACAGGATCCAAATCTCTCCAAGCCCTTACCAGATAGGGAGGGACAAGACAGCCTGTCTTTCTTCCCTCACCATCTCAGCAGCCAGAAGGAGCCTAGAGATCGGAGGGAGTGTTGGCGACAGGTCGGGCAGGATGCCGGGAAAGTCCATGCTAAGGCACGTGTTACAGGCTCCGGTAGCTGCAGTGCCACAGGCTGCCATGTGAGGCTCTCAGATTTCCAGGGTCTGGTAGGTTTGGGGCTGGTAAGAAAAAGTGATAAGGGAGACAAAGGTTACTCCACGGGGGAGTCACAGTAGTAGCACCATTGCTCATGTCCCCTGCTTTCGCTGGGCTCAAGACCACATTGGGGTGAGGGGAGAGATGGTTGGTCTGGATGCAGATGGACTCTGAGCCTGAGAGTGAGATGTGGGGAGGGGGACTGAGGTGAGAGCGAGGGAAGGGAAGCTACAGGTGGGAAGATCTAGGGTGGGCAGGATGGGGGTCCTGACCCTGGTGAGCCTGGGTAGGAGATGGGAGAGGGCAGGGGATTGAGTCCTAGGGGCTTTTTTTTAGGTGACCCAACATGGGGGAGAGATGTGATGAATTGGCAGCGTTCACTGGGGTCACTCCAGCGTTCCTCCTGATCTGGGCACTAGATTCTCTCTTCTGCTGGAGCTAAGGGTAAAATCACAGACTCCTAGCTACACACTACTTGTCCCAGCCCTTAGAGGACCCCCCCTGCCCCTTTCATGAAAACTGGTGGATGCAGGACCAGAGGCTGTTCTCACTCACACACACCAGGGTTGATCCTCCAGGCTTACATGCACACATGCAAGTATGTGTGCACACGCATGCACACACACACACACACACACCCACACCCACCCACCCACCCCACTTTCCAGAACAGGCTGTACGCAAAATGTTCCCCTCTCCTCACCCACTGAACTGGTTGAACCAGTACTTCCAGTCCTGTTCCTGCCTCATCCCATGTGTGTCCCTGAATCATTGCTGCCTCACATATCATGCACCTACCCTCACTGGGTACTGATCATGTAGGCTGGAAAGCAGTGAATGAGACTGCCCAAGGAGTAGCTGGGACCAGGACTCTGCAGCCATTATGGGGGGTAGGACTGCGCCTGGCTTGGCACCATAAGAGTGAAGGAATCCCTCAGCTGGGACCAGATAATATCCATTTAATCCAAGTTTCTGTTCCTGATAGTGGCTGGTTTGTACAGCATCAGAGGCCAGGAACCTCCTTGGGGAGCACTGTTTTTGCTCAAAATGACAGTGCTGCTGGTTTTAGTACAATTGGGCTATGTAGATAGGGCCAGAATGAACTACACTCATTTAGCATCCCCATGCACACTGGCCTGTCCATCCACCCACTGCCACCAACCAGCCATTTGCAACCATTTGTCTATCTCCATGCACATGGTGCCACCCACATATCCTTTCACTAGAAAATATCTTTCCATTTTCTTCACTAAAACCTAATATGCTGCATCCTTTCTCAGATTTCCCCTCTCTCTCTTTACATTTCCTTCCCCTCTTTGTAGGAGGGAGCAGAGCTGACAGGTTACCATGAGAAGGATTGGGAAGTGGGGCTCCTGGGTTCTTTTCCTGATTCTGGGAGGGCAATCTTCATTCCCAGAACTAGGGACAAAACCCAGGAGTCCTGATTTCCAACCCATCCCTCCAGCCACTGCATAATACTTCCTTGGACCTGTATGTGACTGACCTGCAATCACGTGCGTGGCAAAATACATTGATTTATTCTTTTTAGTTGCCATCTTTTTATTTGGGCGTGAGTCTGGGTGTGGAAATCAAATCAGATTGGTCCTCTCAGAGCAATTCTCTGGAAAGACAAAGTATAGGGATGACCTGGCCTAAACTTTATTGAAACCACGGATGTAATTGCTCTCTTTCAATTTTAAGACACAGTTAAACTCCCTATGAAACCAGACTGCTTAAACAAAGGAGGCCTCCACCCCAACATGTCATTGCCATGTTGAAAGGCTTATGCAATGCAGATGTGTCTGGAGGGGCTTCACTGGGTATTGGTCTGTGAAAGTTTGTGTGTCTGAAGGAAACAACAGAAAGACCAGAGAAGAGGAGAGAAAGACAGCAAAGATGCCTGAGCAAGCCCTTGAAGTGTGTCCTTGAAAGACATTTAGGAAAGGAAGAGCTTTTGGATCAGATGCTGGCTAGAAGAGGCTTGGTGCCACTCTTTGACTCCTGACACGTTCAGGGAAGCAGGTTGTTGTAAGCCTGATGGTCCAGGAATTTTCCAAGAGGTAAGGATTGCTTAAAAAAAAAAGGCCTTAATCCTCAGTTTTTCCAAGAATATTTGGCCAGCTGCATAGGTCAAAGGGGTTAATAGTATGCGCCAACCCTGCAAGCCCAGAAACTGGCACAAGAAGCAAGGGGAAGTTTCCACTTTTATATAGAAAATCAGGGGTTAGGGTCATAAGCTAATAGGCCAAAGGGAGGGAACAGGTAAAAAGTAAAGGAACATCGACATTGTGATAATACACTCAGCACGTTGGGCATCTATACACTTGCCAGATGTCTGTTCCAATGCCCATTAACTAGCACATGTTGGAGCAGACTCCATTAATTGAGTTGGCTGGACCATGCTAATTAGCAGTCTCCATGTCACACAGATTCGCAGAAGTTTAGGGCTGGAAGGGACCTCATGAGATCACTGGGTCCAGCCCCCCTGCTCTGGGCAGGAAAGACTGCTGACTGATGTTATGTCTGCACGGTGATGCCAGGACCTACAAGTGTTGGAGGGTCCCTTTAATGATACTTGCGGAAAACCCACGACTTGGGGGGCCGTGCGGGTTTCTGGGAGTCGCAGTCCAAATGATCAGTCAACACAGCTCTGCAGACTGCCCCTGGTTCCTCCTGCTGTTACACACATTGCATACTCATTACAGTATCACATCCACAACTCAGAGCTGTCACAGTTGTATAATTTAGGGTTGGAGTGTTGCTGTAGCCACGATGGTCCAGGAAATTTCCAAGAGGCGAGGATTTTTTAATACATCTTTTATTAGACCTTATTGGTGGGGGAGGAGGCACAGGCAATGTGTCAGGCAGGTGTGGGGGGGCACAGGTGATGCACCAAGGGGGTGGAAAAGCACAGGTGATGTGGCGGAGAGGTGGGGTGGGCAAGGTGGCAGGGTGAGACAGGAGTCATATGTCCCCCAAGATTTCGTGCCCATAGCCCCCCCCCCCCGTGCTGGACCAGCTCCGAGCAGGAGCCACCCCTGCGGCCCAGCCAGTGGGACTTGGTGTGGGAGGGAGTGCTGGGCTGCCATGGGTGCAAAGTTGAGGCACAGCAGTGGCAGTGGCACAATGCTGTTGGGTGGATAGGGGACGCCTCACCTTGGTGTCCATGGTGGCACGTTGCTCCCTCCCGTGCTGGATCCCACTCATTAGGCTGTGGAGGCAGTTCCTGCCTGGAGCTTGTCTAGCCTAGCTGCATCCCCGTGCCCTGCTGTGGGCACAGAAATCTCAGGAAGCACGTGCCCTCCCACCCCCTGCTGCATTGCCTGTGCCCCCCCCTGCCCCCGCCCCCTTCCCCACACACCCACCCTGTTCTCCACACACTGTGGGGCTGGGGACGGAGGGCACACATCTATCAACTTACAACAAAAATAAAATTCAGCGCCTATCCTAGGCACCCCTTGGGAAATGCCAGCTCTTATTTTTCACTCTTTTCTTGACTGCAGAAAAAAGAATACAGAAGTTTTTCTGTTGCAAATAACTCAGACCACAAATATGGATTTCTATTTGAATTCTCTGGGTTTATCTTGTGAATCATGCTTGTAAACCTAACAGTGCTAACACTGTGGCACCCAGGTGGAGAGACATTGCTCTAGTTTCATGGTAAAACCCCAACACTGAGACCGAAAGCAGCATGTTGAAACCAACACTGAAAGCAGCATGTTCCAACCTGGGCTACACTCAGGACTCATGTAATAGTGCCAATTAGAGATGTAATTTGTAACCAATGCAATTGTATGAATAGGAACCCAAATGTGGGCACAGGTAAGTTGTCACAAAGGTGCCTAATGCCAGCAGCATGTGTTCCACAATGGTGCAGGCAGCTTCTGTGTGTGGCTAGTGGCAGATCAGGGACATAGCAACATATACAGGCAGGGGAAAGGGATAAGGGTAGCATCGAGGGATGGTGCAGGGCTTACATTGTGGCACACCTACCAAAAAGGTTGGCACCCACTGCTCTCTAAGCAAGAGCTATTCCAGCACAACCGCCTGAGTCTGTTTCCACACCAGACATACTACATTAACTATGGTGGAGCTATGTGTGTGGCACTCATAGGCCATGGAACGGGGTGGCCTGACCAACTTTTAGCACATTAATTTATATAATCCACAAATGCACAATTGTCATTCCAGTTAAAACTGTATGGCTATTTTTTTTAACTGCATAGCTAGAAAAAATTAACGTGCTAAAAAGTGATCAGGCCATGGCCTGGGTGGCCCACCCCGTTCTGTGGCCTATGATGTTACCAGGGTCTAAATAAAGCTAGTCAGATTTCCATCATTAACTACTTTTTGACAGAAAATTGGTGGCTAGATGAAACAAATATTTTGGTGGAAAGGTTCTTCCTCCTGCAGAAAATGTTACCCCCTTGAAAATAATCTGAAGACTTGTTTTTATTTCCAGCACATATGGGCTTTCAGTTGTCTGATGATGAATTTCCCTGGAAAATGTTGATTGCAAATTTGATGGGAAAAAACAGCCACCTGTGAAAAAAACCTCTCAGCTAATGGCCCTGATGTTGAAAATGCAGGTCCTGCGCAGACACATAGTCAGAGACTGCCCCTATCCCAGCTGAGATCAGGCCCTGTTATGAAAGATGCTGCAGGTATGGACACAGACAGAAGTAATGTTTTGGTGCGTGATCAGCCCCCCGAAGCACTGTATAGCCATGCCCTGACAGAAGTGCACTTTTAAAGAGCACTTTAAAAGTGCCCAATAGTGCTCCAAAGCAGAGCACCTTCATTAACTTGTGTCAGTGCACATTGGGAGCAGGGCCAGGCTGCACCATCCCAGTCTGCAGAATGGGAGGAGGAGAAGGGAAGGAAGGGAGTTTTAGCTGGGTTTGCCCATCTTGTGCTGGAGGGTGGGGTGGGTGGATTGGAGTCTCCCCACGGTGGAGAGGTAGGGAGAGGCAGCCCCAGCCCAAATAGTTTTCAATCTAAACAGACAATTTTGGGGTATCCCGTGTGTCATACATAGAATATATAACTATTTCCCTGACATGGAGTTACTACTGTAGTGTTTGGTCTCTATTTGTAACTAATGCTAACTTATGTTTATTTTTCTTACATTTGTATGGACTATAGGTTATGGGTATACATGTCTTAAGATGGATAGTGAGTTAATTGCCAGATCAAATGTCAGCAGTGTCTCATGCCAGAATAACACACCTCAGAGGAAGTTAATCTCTGGAAGATACTCATAATATTTGGATGAATACAGATCAGCCAAGGAGATAGCAAGCACCTTGCTTCTTGTGCCAGTTTGTGCAGAGGCGTCAGCCCCAAACTGTGGCAGGTCACATATCCAAGCACATAACTCACTTTACACAGATGAGGGCTGCCATACAAAATACAGTTTCATACTAAAAAGCAGCTATGCCCCTCCTGAGTAAGTGCTAGCTGAAAAACTAGAATTAAAACTTGATCTGTCAGGAAGGAGAAATCATACCCAAAGAATGCATACATTTCTGCTTTCCTTAAATGCTATGTTGAAATCATGAAGGACCCCTGACAGGCAGATAGCTAAGAGGAGGACATCATCTGCATAATATGTATGCTTTTCAAGAACTGAATAGAAAATAAAGTCTATAAGAGATTACTCTGGTTCCCAGCTCTTATGGCTGGTACATCAAGCAGGCAAGCTGCTTACCAGAACTGCTGACAAGGTTCACAGAGGGACTCTTTGCTTGTCAGAGATGGGGGACTGCGTTCTAAGAAGAAAAGCAGGGTGACAGTCTTTCTGGTTTTTATTTCGATTGTAGTCTGTTTTTCAAATAGACTAGCTACTTTTGTTTATATGATCCATCTTCTGTGTGTAATAAACCCTGTTTCTCTTTTATGTACCTTACTGATTTTCTGGGGTGAAGTGATGTTCAGTGCAATCAGCAACTGCAATCAGGACTCGTGGTAGAGGTGATATATTTTATTAGACCAACTAGATTTTTGCAAAAAAATATGTCTTTAATTGCAAAAATCTAGTTGGTCTAATAAAAAAAATATTGCTTTTTCCTCTGGATCAACACAGCTACAACCTGGATACCATTGACAATGACAGGTATTTCACTTCTCTGGAACTGAGGATCTATAATATTTCATCAGGCAAAGGATGAACAACCCGTAAACTGGGAGGTTTCCTTTAATGCAACTTTGAGGTCTAGTCTGGGGTTGGGGGACTGAGATTTGCTGCAGTGAGAAGTTATCCCAAGAGCAGCAGAAGAGTGGGGAAAGGCTTGGAGCCGATGGATCACCCCGATGTTGCACCAGATTCAGTTTGTCACACAATGATTTACCCAACATCCAGCACTCAATCTGTCATCCACACTCAGATGCCTGCTTCATGTGGGTGCTCCCACTTACTTCTATGAAGCTGCTCCTCTGCGGTAAGTTCGACCAGTGTGTCTGCAGTTTCCACAGGGAGCCGGTGTGGCAAAGGGAGGTTAAGTGCTTTGCTTAAGCACTGCAGGGGCCTTAGTGAACTCCTTCAGGGGGAGGCACTTGTTTACATCAAATCCCAAAGTTTAAAGAAGTGGCCTGTACATGCAAGTACTTCAAATGAGAGCCACTTGAGACTCCTGTAATTCTAATCAGTCAGGAACTAAAATATGGAGCTTACCTTAAAACCAGACAGCAGCCTCTGTGCCTCCCTTCCCGTGGTTCTGAGACCCCCCTACCTTATACCATGCATTTTACTTCATCTAAAACATTAGTTCTCATTCCTGTAACAGCTTCAGGGAACCTGCAGGCTGGAGCAGGAGTTGTAGGAGGAGTGATTTTGAAGCTGATGTAACTTCCTAGCAAGCCCTTCCGCATGCTTGGGGCGTGAGCAGCAGCATGGAGTACAGTGCACGTAATTACGATCCAGCTGTTACAGTTCTAATGGGCTTTTGGTTGTAGCCATGCTGGTGTAAGGACACAGGCAGGTGAGGTTCTTTGGGTAGAGGTGATATCTTTTATTAGACCAACTGCGTAGTTGGAAAAAGCCCTTTGCAAGCTTTCAGGCACAATCACCCTCCTGCAGGCATAGGGAGTCTCTGCTGTTCTGAGACTCCAAGGAATGAAAGAAGTTGTAATGCGGTCCCTTTATTCTTACCCAGTGTGCTGTCATTGAAACAATCCCGCCTTGCTGGGGGAATGGCCTTCCCCTGTTTTACCTAATCCGTTATCCACAGATGCTGAGATTGTGAATGCATGTTACATTGCATTCCGGTGGTTTTTTTCCTTTTCCCCTGGTCTTGCAGCTAATGAGATGAAACCTTTAGAGGGAAGCTGGGAGCAGGGAACGCACCCAGAGGAATGAAGCAACAGGGAAGGCTGCTCTTGCGCTCAAGCTCCAGCTTCCAGCACAGGACCTGAAGGTGGAAATCTTAGCTTTGCCACTGACTTTCATTGCAACATTGGACAAGACTCTGCATCTCCCGCATGTCAGGTTTTTACCTGTATAAAATACCCGTAGCTCTTCATACCCACAGCTAGTATCAAGTGGAGTGCCCCAGGTATCGGTCCTGAGGCAGGTTTTGTTCAATATCTTAATTAACTGTCTGGAAGATGGCATACAGTGCACCCTAAGCAAGTCTGCAGATAATAGCAAGCTGAGGGGAGTAGTAAATACTAGGGCTGCGCAAAATTTCGCCGGCTGTTTTGTTTCAACGCTGTTTCGACTTGCTTCGAGCTCAGAACAGCGAAATAGAAATGAAACAAAGGGCTTTGAAACAGCCTTGAAACGAAACGAGGGCAGTCGAAACGTTTTGAAATATTTTGAGTTTCAAAACTCAAGCAGCGCTTGCCTACAGGGAAACAGAAAGTAAGGAGAGGGACGGTGAAGTGGGGGAAGGACTGCTCTGACATTGACTGTGCAGCTGGCCAGTGACTGTGATCCTTCCCTGAGGTCCCTTCCAACCCCAGTGCCCGGGGGAGGGATGGAAACACAGCATAAAAGGCTGGAGCACTGTGCCCAGTTTTGGGCCCTCCCATGAATGTCGCATGCCTCCCGAGGCTAAGAGGACATGGTGATCACCCACAGGCAGCGGTGGGGGCAGGCCGAGCTGGGAGCTCCTGCAGGCAGCCACAGCAGTGGCGGCGGTGAGGGGATGGGGGAGAGGTGAGCGCCAAGCGGCAACCACCTGCAGACACCACCAGCAGCATCAGTGCCAACCAGTGGTGATCAGTGACCGCCCGTAGATGCTGCTGGCACCGTTGGCGGTGAGGCTGGGTGGTGGCGAGCGGTGATTGCCCCCAGGCGACGCCGGCAGCAGCCAATCTCAGGGGATGCACCACCAATCTCAGGGAGTGCAGATGCACCCGCATGCACCCCCTACGTGTCACCAGTGGGTCCTCCACTACAGAAAGGATGTGGACAAATTGGAGAGAGTCCACCAGCCTGCAATGCAAATTGTTAGGGGTCTGGGACACATGACTTTTGAGGAAAGGCTGAGGGAACTGGGCATATTCAGTCTGCAGAAGAGACGACTGAGATGGGATTTGATAGCAGCCTCTAATTGCCTGAAGGAGGGCTCAAAGAGGATGGAGCTGGACTGTTCTCAGTGGTGGCGGATGACAAAAACAGGAACAACAGCCTCAAGTTGCAGCAAGGGGAGCTTAGGTTAGATATTAGGAAAAACTTTCTCACTGGGGGGTGGTGAAGCACTAGACTGGGTTACCTAGAGAGGTGGTGGCATCTCCATCCTTGGAGGTTTATAAGGTCCAGCTTGACAGAGCCCTGGCTAGGGTGATCTAGTTGGGACTGGTCCCACTTTGAGCAAGGGGTTGGATTAGATGACCTCCCAAGGTCTCTTCCAACCTATATTTTCTATTTTTTTATGTGTTTGTGTAGAATGTGCCCTAGCTCTTCTGTAGTGCTGCTTCACTGCAGATCTCCAATTGCTGCATCTAGGAGGTAACATATCATCATCTCCATTGCGTAGACAGAGAGATTGAGGCACAGGAAGGGCAACTGATTTGCCCGAGATCAGCACGAGGCTAATGCTGAAGCTAGGACGAGGACTCTGATTGCTTACATTTTTGTCCAGCAGCCCACACAAAATAGGCAGAAGGCAGTGCAGGGTGGCATCTGCCTATACACGTCCTCATTGACGTTGTAATTAGACTGTGTTGGAGCAGACCAATTAATTGAGTCTGCGCCGCGTTCTGATGCTGCAGTCTTTCTACACCGTCATGTGTATGAAGCCAAAGCACATTTTTAAATGGCTGTGGGGCGCTTTAATTAAGCCTTGCCCAATGAGATTTACATAAAGAGCCCGGCAGCCATTTTTAAATCCACAGGGGCTTAATACCTGTGGTGGTGAGGCATTTTAAGTAGAACAGCTTTATGGGAACTGCTCTAATTAAAAGCCCTCCTCCTTTCTCCCTACCTCCAAGCATGTGCATAGGCAGCCAGGGGGACTAAATGCTTCAGAAAGGCTTGTGCTTTTGTAGGCAACAGCCTGCTGCTTCACATGCTATGGAAAGGAGGACCCGGGTAACTATAGGCCAGTTAGTCTCACCTTGGTCCTCGGGAAGACCTTTGAGGAAGTTATCAAGGTACTGGGACAACTCCCCCACTAGGATTACGCATGGGCTCAGGGGACATGACGCCATGCCTAGGGTCAGTGACGATCTAGTTAGGGAACTCTTGGAAGGGCTGGATGTATATAAATCAGCAGGTCTGGATGCTCTTCATCTGAGGGTACTGAGGGAATTGGCAGAGGTCGTAGCAGGGCCCCTGGCATGGCTGTATGAGCACTCGTGGTGCTCTGGCCAGGTACCAGAGGATTGGAAAAGGGCCATCGTGGTCCCCATTTACAAGAAGTGGAGAAAGGAGGACCCGGGTAACTATAGGCCAGTTAGTCTCACCTCAGTCCCTGGGAAGACCTTTGAGAAAGTTATCAAGGAACACATCTGCAGGGGCCCAGCATAGGAGGTAATGCTCAGGGGTAACCAACACGGGTTTATTGTGGGCAGATCCCACCTGACTGATCTTGTTTCCTTTTATGACCAGGTCACAAAGCCCTTGGATGCAGGCACTGAGATGGATGTCATCTACCTGGACTTTAGGAAGGCCTTTGACACTGTTTCTCACCCCATTCTCATAAAAAAATAACTAGGTGACTGTGGCATTGATGCCTACACAGTCAGATGGGTGGCAAATTGCCTCAATGGTCGCACCCAGAGAGTGGTGGTGGACAGGTTGCTTTCGACCTGGAGGGATGTGGGCAGTGGGGTCCCCCAGGGCTCGGTCCTTGGGCCTGTGCTATTCAACATCTTTATCAGTGACTTGGAGGTGGGCGTAGAAAGCACACTGTCCAAATTCACTCATGACACAAAGATGTGGGGAGAAGTGGGCACGCTGGAGGGGAGGGACAGAATCCAACTAGATCTAGACAGGTTACAGGGGTGGGCGGATGAGAATAGGATGGAATTCAATACAGATAAGTGCAAGGGGCAGCGTCGAGGGAGAAGGAACCTGCAGCACACCTATAGGCTGGGGAACGCCCTTCTCAACAACACAGTGGCTGAAAGGGATCTTGGAGTCATTGTTGACTCCAGGATGGACATGAGCTGTCAATGTGAGGAATGGTCACTAAGGCTAACCACACCTTGTCGTGCATCCTCAGATGCATCTCAATCAGGTCCAGGGAGGTGATCCTTCCCCTCTATGCGGCACTGGTCAGGCGGCAGTTGAAGTACTGCATCCAGTTCTTGGCACCACACTTCAAAAAGGATGTGGCTAACCTTGAGAGGGTCCAGAAGAGGGCCACTCACATGGTCAAGGGGCAGCAGGCCAGGCCCTACAAAGATAGGCTCTCAAGGGAGGTGGTGCTCTACCTTACCTTGGGGGTCTTCAAGAGGAGGTTGGATAGATATCTGGCTGGGGTATTATGATCCCAGCACTTGTTCCTGCCCAGGGCAGGGGGTTGGACTTGATGATCTGTTCAAGTCCCTTCCGACCCTAGAAACTATGAGACTATGAAGCTATGACTGGCAGAAAGAAACAGTTTTTAATAGCAAGGAATTTAAATACAAAGGAAAGGGACAGAGGGAGGGGGCACTGCTGAGACTGGCAAAAAGTGAGTTGAATAGATTAGTAGGGATAACAAAGCAGTTAATGCATTGAGGGACATAAAGATAAACTCCTGGAGTTAATACCAAGTCCATGTAGTAGAATAAGAATCCATGTTGAGTCCCTGTTGAGACCATGCTTAATACAATCTAGACTGCATATGATTTCTTGTTTCAGTTTCATGTTCAAGTTGGGTTTTTTTTTTCCAAGTTTTGTTGTTTAAGGACAGCTAATCTGAGGTCAGCAATGATATGTGGATTCTCCATCTCAGGAAGTAGTCATGAAGAGGTTGGACAGCCACTGGTCAGGGGTGGTCTAGGCATAGCTATACCTATGTTCTACTACGGGTATTTACCATGCTTTTGGGTTTGATTGGTTGCTGCACTGGGTCAGGGGGGATTTTTTTCCCCCTTTGTTGCTGTATGTGTCAGGGTTTGTTTTTTTTAAGGCCTTCCTTAGAGGCTTTGGGTGTTGGCTGCAGCCAAGGCTGGGGATTAGGACTGGGGTATGCCAATGTTTCTACTGGGACTTAAAGCTGGAGGTTCCTGACTAGAGGGTCTTGCCCTTCCTCTCAGGGTCAGACCAATCACTTTATTTGGGGTCAGGTAGGAATTTAACCCCATGGTCAGGGTTATACAAACTGTGGGGGGTTTTGCCTTCCTCTGAAACAGGGGGCATGGCCTTCTTCCTGGGATCTCTTTGGTCAATATTGACAACCTTTGCAAAAGCAGGATGTTGCCTTCTGTGGTCTCCCTGCTTTACCTGTGGCAGGTTAGAGTGTTATTAGAGGTGCATGGTTACATGGGTCCCATATTGGACTGGCACCAATATAAGGCAAATCGACAGTATTGGCAATCAGCTTTTTTTGGCTGACATGGCCAATAATATGGCTGATAAATGCCCCATGCATGTGCGCAGCCACAGCACAGCCTGGTGGTGTGGAGAGCAGCCAGGTCCATCTGGTAATTGTGCTGTGGTGGAAGGGGTAGGGGGAAGGAAGGGGTATTGGGGGGGGCACAGACTGAGGCCCCTGCAGTGACGGAGTGAGTGGGAGTGGGAATTGGAGCGGGGCTGGGACAGGGGCTGCCCAGCCAAGGCAGGGCATGGGATGGCAAGTGCCTTGTCTGGGGAGCATGGGGAGGGGGCAGCTGCCACTGCTATGTGTGGGTGGGTGTGTGCCACCAGATCTGTGTGCAGAGCAGAGCGTGCTGTAACTGTGGGTTGGGGCCAGGGCAATGCTGGGCTCTTCCTGGCAGGGGGCTGGGCTGGGCTGTGCTCAGGGTAGGTGGTGGTGGTGCTGGGAGAGGGGTCAGAGGGGTTGCAGCAAATTCTGGGGCAGCTGCAGTCCCTGCCTCCTGTAGCTCCCTTTCCAGCACTGCTGCTGCCCTCCCCAAGCACAGCCTGGCCAAGCCTGTCCTGCCAGGAACAGCATGGTGCTGCCCTGGCCCTAGCCCATGGCGGCAGCCTGCCCTTGCCCTGAATGCAGATCTAGGGACACACCTCACCCTGCCCTCCCAGGGTGCATAAAGAGGTGGGAGCTGCCCCCCCACCCCACTCCCCTGGATAAGCCTCTTGCAGCTCTGTCCCATGCCCCACCTCGCCCTGGCTGGACAGTGCCTGCCCCAGCCCCTGCCGCAGCCCCACTCCCTCCCCACCACATGCTTCTTCCCCACCCCTCGCCCCTTCCAACACAGCAGACTTATGAGCCAGACCTGCTCTCCACACTTCCTGGCTGCATATTGGTAATTGGATTGGTATTGGCCGATATGGCTGGTTAAAAATCAGCCATCAGTATCGGCCCAAAAACTATCAGTGCACCCCTAAGTGTTATGTCTTGTGTTGGGTCAGGATTGCCCGTGTGTGTAGTTTTGCTAAGAAGTTAGACGATGGATTTGTATAGGTTGGTTTGGATAGGGATGATCCTGCCTCTGGAAGGGTTTTGAATTAAGTGATCTCTGGAGGTGCCTTCCAGCCCTACTTCTTTATGACTGTATCCAGGGAGGTTCAAGTGTTCTGCTGTGCAGTTTTGTTTCTTTCTGGAATTAATACCCAATCACTGTCCACTCACTCCTTTACATATGGATTCCTCCATGTGGCCAATCTAGGCACCAGAGGGGCACTGTAAGCAGGTGATGGTATATATGACATTGGTGGAGGAGCAGATGAATGAACCCTGAATGTTATAATTCATGTGATTCAGTCCAGCAATAATGTCTCTGTTAATGAAGGATCCAGCTGGCAGCTAGGTCTGTAGCAAGGCTTGGTGGCTTAGTAAAAATTGGAAATAGGCAGTCTGTTGATGGAGACAGATTTGAAGTTGGTCTCTCCAGAAACAGACTACCTAACTACTTATTTAATTTCTACAAGTCTGTTCCTAGTATATGATGAAGTAGGCTGTTACCTACAAAAGCTCATGCCTCTCTGAACCAATTAGTTTCTAATGTGCCACCCTGTGCTACTTTTTGCCTGACTGCAGACTACTGCAGCTAACCACATTGTCACAACATAGACTGTAAGGGCCAAGTCCTGATTCACCTTTCAGGCTTCTAAGTGTACTTAAGCATCTCAGTGTGATCCTATTTCACCCTAGCAAAGACTATTTATGCATCTATTTTTGTAACATGGTGTCATCTTAGCTTTAAAACTCAGGCACAAAAAAGGTAGCAGGGATGAACTTTGGCTGTTGTCCATGACTTTGCAATCATTATTGCCAGTGGCTCCACAGAGTCTTCAACCAGTTCTTTGAGCACCCTGGAATGAGCTTTATCAGGCTATACTGACTTAAATTAATTCATTTTTATCAAAAGCTCTCCCATGTGCTTTTTACTTACTAGGATTCTCAGCCCTTCTTCTTCATTGCCTCTATTATATTTTTTAGCTGTTTGTAGGTTAAATTTTTTTTTTGTGAAGATTGAAGGAAATAGCCATTAAGCATCATTGCCTTTTAATAGCAATCCCTGGCTACTAAGCAATAAGCTTATAGCTTCCTTGTCTTTCTTTTCCATCCAGCAAATGTATAGGATGCTTCTTGTTGTCTTTAACTCACCTTGCCAAATTCGTCTTGCTGTTCTGAGGTGTACGAGGGTGTTGGGAGTGTTCCCGGTTGGCCTCCTGCCTGCTGTTGCTCTTGGTGTTCAGACTGATTAGATCTATGTGCTCTCAGGGGCCATTGCTTGCAACCAGTCTCCTGAAACTGGGGTGTGACATGGGAAGAATGACTTAAAGTCATGTTCGGTGGTGAAACCTCAGATAGGTTTATTGTCCCTTAAGACAGTGTGCAAGTAGGTCTGTATAGCAAACAGCTCGGCTCAGTGAAACTGCCTGAAGAATGGTAAGCAACATATTATGTGCACTTACACCCCCTAAGTCACTACAAAAGGACAAGTCTCTCAACACCTGTATTTATAGCTGAGATGCCCCTACCCCATACCGATTCTTATCTCTCTGTCTGTTGAGATGTCCTTTTTTACTCACCTCTTTGCCAAGTGCAGACACCTGAAGCTCATCCTTTGCCAGCTGTCACTCCCCCCTGCCAAGTTCGGGCATCTAGAGCTCACCCCGTGCTGAGTTTGGATTTCTCCAGCTCACTCCCAGTTGTGTTTGGGCTTTTCCAGCTCCCTCCCTCCCTACTGAATTTGGGTATCTCCAGCTAATCCCCGCTGAGTGCAGCTCACCTTGTGTTATCACTGCATTTTACCAGCAAGTTCTACTTCCTTACTCTGCAATTTGTTCAGCTACTGTTTCTCATTTTGAATCAGTGTTTTTGTTCACTGTATCTATTATCATGTCAAGTGCTACTCTGAAGATCCTTTGTGGCTCCTTAGCTTAACTATAGCTTAGTACAGTGGTCTCCAACCTTTTTGTGAAGATCACGTTTTGTAAGTAAAGGGAAACCCAGGATCTACTGCCCTGCCTCACCCCCTGGCTGCCCCCCGACCCCTAACCCCTGCCTCCTGGACAAGCCACCGGGGCTCTGATCCCACTCGCCCAGCCCAGCCCAGGCAGCAGGCCGCTTGGCTCAGCGCAGCCACGTGTGTCCTGCCGCTCCCGATCATGGAGCCTCTGACAGACTGAGATCGGCTGTCAGAGGCTCCATGATCGACCAGTTGATTGAGATCGACTGGTTGGTGAGCACTGGCTTAGTATCACTACAGCCTAGCCTACCTGAAACTCCTGTGCCTCATTTTTCATCTTGGCTGTTCTGATTTTGTCCCTGCATGTTCTTGTTGTTTTCTTAGTGACTCATCCTTCTTTTCATTGGCTTCATCTTTCTCTTTTGGTGGTGAATCTATCCCATCAGTCTCCTGAGGTGGTTTTTATCTTGTCACTATGTTGTAATATCTTCTCATTAAGCTCCAACATCATGTCCTCTAGGAATTTCCACCCATCCTGGATTCCTGTATTCTACAGTCATCTCATGTGATCTTACCTATTTTTATTCTGAGTTGTTTAAAACTGGTTCTTTTGAACTCTGGCATCCTTGTTTCACTAAAAATCATGCCTTTGCTTTTTAGAATAATGAATCCTATCATGTCCTGACCACTTCCTCCCAAGTTACCCATCACCTTCATCTTCACAACTAATTCTTTGTTGGTCAGAACACAATCCAGGAGAGATAAGCCTTTACTGTACTCTTTACCTTTCTGTGGCAGGGAGCTGCCCTCTATGTGTTAAAAACAAACTAGACATTTCATACTTTGCTGTAGCAGTCTTCCAGCAGGTGTCAGTATATCTCATAAAGTTTTGGATATTTTTGTTACTCCCTTTAAGACTGCAGTACCCACTTCTTCTCCCCGACTTGATAGTTTATAAAAAAACCCTTGTTATGGTTCTTTTCCCTCTTTATCTTCACCCAGATACATTTGGATTTGCTGCTTTCTTTTTTCCTGGAAATAAGTATAGATTTTTGACATCAATACCACCCCTTTTTTCCCGCATACACTACCCTTCCAAAACAAGACCCCTAATCCCTGCTGCCCCCCTGACCCCTAACCCTTGCCTCCCGGACAAGCCACCAGGGCTCTGATCCCACTCACCTAGCCTGGCCCGGGCAGCAGGGTGCTTGGCTCAGCCCAGCCACGTGTGTCCTGCCGCTCCCGATCATGGAGCCTCTGACAGACTAAGATTGACTGTCAGAGGCTCCATGATCGACCAGTGATGGAGATATTGACATTTTTGTTACAGGAACTGTGCCACCAAGTTTCTGTAATGCCAACCAAGGCATAGTTTTCTTTACGTACTATGACTTATAGTTCATTCTGCTTGTTTCCCACACTCCTTGCATGTGTATGTATGTATAGCCCTTCTTCCTGACACTGGACAGCAGTAACCAAGGTCAAACTCAAATGAGAAGTTTAACACAAACTTTCCAGATCTGACTTGAGCCCCTACCCAGAGACCTGGGAAAACACTTTTTAACCAGATATTCTAAACCAAGCAAACTTCCCCACTCACAAGCAATGTTAACCAAAATCAGGGGTTATTACAGGGCAAACTTGCAACCTTAAGGGAAATGGTAGCTATTAAACAGTACCTGAAACCCAGAATGTTTCACAGTCGCAGTCAACTGGCCAAGCAGCCTAGGGGAGCTACTGCCTAACCCAGTTAAATGGGAAGAGCGACTCACCCAGGGCTGCCATCTGGGGGCTCTGCCACTGTGAAACATGCTGGATTCTGACCCTGATGTAAATCTGAAGCATCCCCAAAAGCTGCAATAGAATCAGTGGCAGATGCTGATTTCAGTTATCACAGTATTAACCTGGATTGACCCCCACACCAGTCAATAGAATCGGGAACTGGTTTTGACCCCACAGGTGGCAGTGGAATTAGGTCTTGATCCCAGTTACCTTGGCGTGACTAATCTGGATCAATGGTAGCAGATTAGGAGGCATTTTGAGAGGCAGGAAGATGAGAGGAGGTAGAAGAGACTGGTATGAATGAACATGCTTCCATGCTCATCCCAGCTTGCATACAAGCCAGGTCTGGGGATGTGGGTGGTTGTCTTGGGGCCTCTCCCCTGTCTGGCATCCTCTAATGTAGTTAGATGCAGATGTGGCCCAGGGGGACAAGATGGGGAAGAATAGAACATGCCACAGGGCTATTCGTATGTGCACAGAAACCAGGACTCCTGGGTCCTATTCATAGGTCTGGAATGGGAATGGTTTTCTCATGGGTTAGAGCATTTTATCCTCGGCTCTGGGAAGAGAGGGTTAGAGGAGGGGACTAGGAGACAAAACAATCTCCCAGCCCTTGGATGGGAGATTGCTGCAGAAGTGGGGTGGGGAGTTTCCTCCCTCCATGTTTTTGTTTATAAAAGGCTACATGTATATACGGCATGTTATACATGATACCACTACTTAAAAATAATAGTCAAAACAGACTTTAATTGAGCAATATTATCCTTGTGTAACATACGGAAGTTGAAATCTAGTGAATGGCAGTACTCAGCTCTTGGTCACACAGCACCCAGCCCCACGTCACACAGCCAGGACTGTGGGCGCCTTGTCTTAAGCATTTCAGGGAATTATTGGTTAAGACAGGGGATCAATTTATTCCCATTTCACGGTGTGACCTTGGGCTGGGCACTGCCAGTCACTGGATCTCAACTCCCTAGTGTTACACAAAGCTAACATTGCTAAATTAGTGCCTGTTGCAATGATCATTATTAAGTATTGCTGTCATGCACAGCATACCATGTATACACACAGCTGCTTGCAGACAGAACTGGGGACACATCAGCTGCCAGAAGAGGTTGATACCTTATAGACTCCTTCTTTCTGTGGGGCAGAACAAAGACATCCAGCCTCCCACTTCCTGTAGCCACTAGATGGTATTATTTTCAGCAGACTGAGACTAGAAGGCAGGAGTCCTGGCTTCCAGGCCACTCTTGCTCCAATCCAGGAGTGTTCAACCCCCCGCCCATGGACCACATCCAGCCCACGGAGCCATGTTGTCTGGCTTGTAGGTTTCCCCGTGGTTCCCAAAATCTAACTGCAGCTGTTTGCTGCCAAATTTCTGGACCTGTGGGAAACCCTGTGGGCTGGATAGCACAGCCTTGTGTACTAGATTAGGTGTGCAAGGCAATGCGGGGCCCAATGCCAGCTCCTGGGGCCAGGCAGGGATGACGTGAGGCCTGATCCCAGTGTGCAGGGCTGGATGGAGCAGCATGGGGTCTGCTCCTACCTCATGGGGGTCAATACAGCTGGTGGACTGCCACCATACCATACACCACTTCTCTAATTCACCAGACCCCATTCCCCTTTCAGAGCTGGACACAGCATCCAGATGTCTGACTCTCTTTTCTAGACACACCAGTCTTCTTCATGCCTGTCCACATTACTCCCATTGAGTCCCAGGTTAGGATCAATCATTGAATCACAGAACATGAGGGTTGGAAGGGGCCTCAGGAGGTCATCTAGTCCAACTCCCTGCTTCAAACAGGACCATCCCAGCCAAGGCTTTGTCTAGCTGGGTCTTCAAACCCTCCAAGGATGGAGCTTCCACCACCTCTCTAGGTAACCTGTTCCAGTTCTTTACTACCGGTGGGTAGTAAACCTTGTCCTCCTCCTAAGCTTTCCTAGTGGTTAGAGTGGATGTGTGGAAGGACTCCTGGGATCTCCCTAAAACTCTGGGAATAGATTTAGGTCAGGTGGTGAAAATGGTAGGTGCTAATTTCATCACCCCTGTTCCAGCTTGGCACATGACCTGTAGGAGGAAG
Source organism: Crocodylus siamensis (assembly GCF_052110815.1). NCBI lineage: Eukaryota > Metazoa > Chordata > Crocodylia > Crocodylidae > Crocodylus > Crocodylus siamensis. Next base: position 52,506,197 of record NC_143409.1, read on the forward strand.
CTCTAGCAACACTGTGTCTGTCTCTTTTGAAACAGGGAGACACTCCCAACAACCGAGACCGATACGCCCCAGTTTGGAGACCTGCCCAGCACAGCTGGAGATATAAGGAGGCATCCTGTAGCCCAGCTGGCAGTCCCACCTGCTCATGCTGACAGCCTCTCCAGGATCGACATAACCTACCTGCTTCCTTTGCCTGACAAAATGATGCTCAGAAGGGAGTGGGCACCTCTTGGTGTGAAAATAGCCCTCCTATTGGTTCTCTGCCTCCACCTTCCAGGTAGGTGCCTGAGTTTCTTGCCAGAGAGAGGGAAGGGGAAATTGGACGGCATCCCTGATTAAGGAGAAGTACGGTTATATTGGGGAGTGGAGAGATGCTGAACTGAGGAGGATCCCTGGGGTGTCCATATAAAGAGAGGATCCCTGGGGTGTCCATATAAAGAGAGTGGTTAGAGGAGGGCACCTGGATGTCAGGACTCCTGGGTTCTAGCCACAGCCCTGGGTAGAGAATGGGATGTAGTTGGCTTGAGTGGGAAGGACTGGGATCAGGACTCCTGGATTATAACCCCAGCTCTGGGAGGAGTGTAGCAGCTAGAGTGGAGCAGGGGGACGGCAGTAGTCAGGGCCCCTCTGTCCCAGCAGGTGCAGCTATCTTGGAGTGTCAGACACCGATCAGGGAGCTGAATAGAGCAGAAATTGGCTAAGCCAGTGATTTGCAACCTGGCTGTAATGGCACCCTGTGGTGCCTTGAGATCCTTTCAAGGGTGTCATGGGTCACCAAACAATATTTGCACTCTGCAAACATGATTCAAATGGGAACCCGTAGTGTTAAAAGCATTCTGATCTGTTGTCATCTTTCTGAGTTCTTTGCAACGGGAAAATGACTCTAATACTTTTCTGTAGTCAAGAAATGAGTGAAAGCTGAGAGCTGGCATGATCTGGGGGTATCTTGAATCTAAAAAGGTTGAGAACCACTGGGGTAAGCAGCTGCGTATGGTAGGGCTCCTGCAGGGTTGGGATAATTTTGTTGTCATTGGGCTGGAGTGCAAACACTGGTTAAATAGCCAAAGTGGATTCTAAAAAGATGGGGGGATGCGACATTTTGTGTGTTTCCCCTGCTTTTAGACACTAATGGGGAGCTGAGCATGGGTACCTCATGATGAGAATTTTTTAAAAATTTATTTAATTTGTATCCGAGGCCAAATTAGCAAAAACTAGTTCCAAATCCAAGAACCATAAATTGCCCTGCTACCGGCAAACATCCTTCACCCGCAACTGGGGCTTCAGAAGTTTCCAAAACCTTTGGCAGCACCCTACTTGCAGGCCCAAGCCCAGAGGCTTGGGGTTTCAGATGCCCCTGAGTTTTCCTTGCCCTTAGCCATAAGGCCCTCGGAGCAAGCGTATTTGAGACTGTAGAGAGCAGAGAAAATTAAAATGAGTGGGTAAGACCCAATGGGGGACTGTCTTGGGCATTTTAGGGGCAGATTAGAGTGGTGGGAGGGCAGCAGGAAGGGGTATCTGCAGTGTCAGTGGGGCTCAGGTATTAAGTAGACACCAGGGAACAAACAGGGGTTAGAAAATATTGGCATATTGCTGGGAAGCAAGATTTAAGTGAAGCTTTTCTCCCAGCATGCCATGACCCCCAGGTGTTTGGAGCACACAGAACTCAGGAGTTGTTTTACAGCAGGGTACATCTTACTGGTGGTCTCAGGCATGGTTGAGTTTGCTGTCTTGTACTCTGATCTGGAACAGGCTGTCAGCCAGCAACTCTATCAATTGAATTGTGAGGGCTACATTAAGCTGGGAGGAGCTGCAAATACCAGGAGAGCATGGGAAGCACCCAAAGGCATTCTCAGTACCAGTAAGGGCACTGTTAAAGGAGACTTGATTTTGCTAAAGCCTCGTGGGAAGAAGACTCCATGGGAGAACACTGTGGAAAGCAGGGAGGACAAGAGCAAGCTAGTAAATTAGGCAGCAGCTTGCAAAATGTTTTAGTGCAACAGAAGGGATTATCTGCACCACCCAAGGGAACGTAGAGCGCTCTCACTCCCTGCCGGAGCTACGGTCTGGAGCTCTGCCATGCTGAAAGCCTCTCAGCTGGGAGGCAATAAACCCCCTGTCTGCACAAACCATGGAACGAATTAGCAGGTAGCACAGGTTAAAAATGGTTAAAAAGGTGTTCTTTTCAACCCAACTGAGCAGTTCAATGGGAAATTACACTTTGGGTGACATTTTTTATTCTGTGATCACACAAAAGAATTTTTTAGACAAAAATGTTCTATTTTTCCCCCTTCCCATTTTTCTATTTGGTTTTCAGAAATGATTTTTTATTGTACATTTTACCCCAAATAAAACCTAGACTCAAAAACAATTCCTCAAAATTGAAAATATGAAATTGTGGGTTTTTTTCCAAACATGATTTTTTAAATCAAAAATGAACATTTCTAACATAAATTAGACACTTGTTTCTTCAAGATTGTAGCAGATTTTCTTTAACCAAAGCCAAACATTTTACCATATATGATTTTTGAAAAAACTTTTTCTTTTCTAAACCCAAACATTTTGAAAAACAGAAATGTTTCTGGCTTGATGCAGGGAAAAAGAAAAATAAAAATCATAGGAAAATCTGGAGAATTTAATATTTCTGATGAAAATGAATTGGCATTTTTGTTAGCCAAGACCTTATCAATGTCTTGTTCTCTGAGGATGCTTTGCAGGTAAGTTGTGTAACCATGAACTGCAGTCCCAGAATGCTTTATAGCTATTGTACGTTGATACCACAATAATAACATTGCCCAGTATGATTGGAAAGACATAAAATCAATACTTGCATAGATGGTCATCTTCATGGTACTAGTGCACAGCTGGCTGATGCCTTTAAGCTTTGCTGACCTGCTGGAGTTCATAATTTAAAATGAGCTAAGGAACCAGCAGAAAGGAAGACATGAGGTGGTGATTAATGTATGGCCTGTTCTGTGGGCTCTGTAACAAGATAGAGTATTAATGTGGGTGTGTTAAAATGTGTGGAATCCAAACTCATGGTAGAGGTGATATCTCTTATTGGACTAACTAGATTTTTGCAAAGAAAAGTAAGTCTTTAATTGCAAGCTTTTGGGCACAGACACCTTCCTTCAAGCATAGGAGGAAAGGTTGTAAAAGTTCTCCTGGGTAGAAATGAAAGTTCATATTTCATAGGAGAGTTGAAGGAGTGGTAAAATCTCCTGTTTGGAACTGTTCATTTTATAAGCAGGTTAGGCTCAGAGAAAAGTTGGAATAGTCTGTTCACCTCGAAGTTGCTTGGTGGTAAAAGGTGTGAATGCTCTATCGCAATTGGCGCTACAACAGATGGGGGTAAAACATAACTTATGTCTTTGTGATTTTTTGCAGTCTTTATAGTCCTCACAAATAATCTAATTCAACTGAGTCAGGCTGGTCTCTTGGTTCCTTCCTAAGGTGTAACTCTCCTGTTACAATCAAATTATTTTGGACCCGGTTTTGGTAATCCCATTTCCGCCCTGTGGTCTCTGTAGGTGTGGCACCTAGGAGCATCGAGCTTCCTGAAAGGGGTGCCCTGGACACTTTGGCACAACCCGAGTGGGAGTCCTCAGAAAATGAGGTGTCATCAGATGTCACAGCTGCCGAAGAGGAGGAAATCTTGAAGCCCTTGGTTCAGTACCTTGAGAAGACCCAGAAGACGAGGAGCCTCTCCCCAGATGTTCTGTGGTCGTGGATCCCTGCGTTGCGGGATCTCTTCCGCGCAGCCACTTCAACGCCACCCACTAAGCCAACGCCGTCCATGCCTGTCAGCACATCCATCCCGGAGGCAGCTCGCCCTTCCCAACCAGCTGCTGTCCAGCCCACCGTACCTGTGACCCTGCCCTCAGCTCAGCCATCGTCCTCAGAGGTCTCTGTCTCCATCCCGCCTGCTGTGTCTGAGGCCCTGCCACCACGCATGGGAACCCCACTCACAGTCCAGCCCAGACTCCTACACCTGTCTACCTCTGGGATGCCAGACAGTGAGGAACTGGAGTCATCAACAGAGAAAATGGACAACTAATTGCGACTGGGAGACAGGACTCCTGGGCTCCCTCTCAGCTCTGGGGATCTGGTGGGTTGGAGCAGGGACAGGCCAGAGAGTCAGGACTCCTGGGCTTTTTTTTTCCTCTGTACCTCTGCGGTCTGGTTATTATAAAAGGGTGCCGGGAAGCAGGGCTTCTGGGTTCAAGGCTTCTTTACTGTGCCCCTGACCCCAGCACCATGTCAGTGCCATCATCCATGGGATCTCCCTGACAGCATCTGCCCCTGAAGGGTGGAAAGAGGCAGGGAGCCATAGCTATTGGTCCAGATGCCTGCACATGGATGGTGGGAGTAGGGGTGGGGGATTTCTAGGCACCTCCTGCTAGCCACTTGCACTATGCAATCTGTACTCAGTAATAAAGATCTCAACCACAGAAGTGGCTCCTGCTGTTGTTGTAGCTGAATCTGGGGCCAGGGCAGCCACATGTGGAACCGAGCAGCCTCTGCTTCTGCCAGCATGCCCCAGCTGTGCACCTGAGGGGACCGGCCGCATGGGATACACGAGTACTGGCTGCACCAGGCAGGCAGCCTCAGTCTCTTTGGCAAGTATGGTGAGGAGCACCCTACCTCTTGCCAGGCCATATTACAGGGAGGAAACTTGTAATAGTGCTTCATAGATTTAATAGGAGGAGGAACCTGCCTTCTCATTTCACTCCAGTCACTGATCAGCATTAGCTGATGGCTGAGTAGGGGCTGCATCAGAGCCAATGACCATTGAACCCCTTCTCCAAACCACCCAGACCCTGTGGTCTGAGGCTGGACAGAGCCTGAACTCCCTGGAGGGGAAAGGTCCCATGTAGTGCTCCTAATCTCCCCTGTGCACCAGTTGCCCTGCCTGAAGACTGGAGTGGAGCTTGGACACCCTGTAGTGAAAAATATTTATGTTTCCTTCCTTTGCTGAGTCTGGGAAGCATGACAGACCCCACCCCCCAGGAGAAATTCCCCAGCTACTGGTTTGCTGGTGCTCCAGCCACGGGGCTAGCACCCAGTGGCTAAGCAAAGAACTAGTGAGCAGAGCGGGGTGGGGCAAGCTGTGGGCCTACAGCATCAGCATAGCAGCCCTCATCCCACTGGGCTATCACCCAGTGCCTGTGTAATGGTCTAAACCCCAGGGTCTTGGGTTTTAGCAAGCCAGCACTCATACCAGTGGGCTGTCAGCCTGTGGTTACCATGGGAAGGCCCTGGCAATCAGTTTTAATCAGTGGCAGTTCCTGTCAGACCAACCTGGTGGCCTTTTACGATCAGATCACCAGATCATTAGATGCAGGGGTAGCAGTGGATATAATCTTCCTGGACTTCCGGAAGGCTTTTGACACTGTCTCTCACCCTGTTCTCATCAAGAAACTGGGGGGCTGTGGTGTACACACCCACACAGTCAAATGGGTCGCCAACTGGCTGGAGGGCCGCACCCAGAGGGTGGTGGTGGACGGGTCGTTCTCAACCTGGAAGGACGTGGGCAGTGGGGTCCCCTAGGGCTGGGTCCTCGGGCCCGCACTCTTCAACATCTTCATCAGCGATTTGGATGAGGGGGTAAAAAGCACCCTGTTCAAATTTGCTGATGACACTAAGATGTGGGGGGACGTGGGCACATTGGAAGGATGCAACAGGCTACAATCAGACTTAGACAGTTTACAAGGGTGGGTGGACGAGAATAGGATGGGTTTCAACACAGACAAGTGCAAGGTGATGCACCTTGGGAGGAATAACCGGCACCACACCTACAGGTTGGGGAACTCCCCTCTTGTCAGCATGGAGGCGGAAAGGGATCTGGGGGTCATCACTGACTCCAAGACGAACATGGGCCGGCAGTGTGGGGACGCGGTCAGGAAGGCCAACTGCACCTTAGCATGCATGCACAGATGCATCTCCAGCAGGTCCAAAGAGGTGATCCTCCCCCTCTGTGCGGCACTGGTCAGGCCACAACTGGAGTATTGTGTCCAGTTCTGGGCGCCACACTTCAAGAGGGATGTCGACAGCATGGAGAGGGTCCAGAGGAGGCCACCCGCAGGGTCAGGGGACAGCAGGGCAGGCCCTACGAGGAGAGGTGATGGGACCTGAACCTGTTCAGCCTCCAAAAGAGAAGGCTGAGGGGGGATCTTGTGGCCTGTTATAAACTAGTCAGGGGGGATCAGCAGGCACTGGGGGAGTCACTGTTCCCCCGAGCACCGCCAGGAGTGACTAGGAATAATGGTCACAAGCTGGCAGAGGGTAGGTTTTGGTTAGATATCAGGAGGCACGACTTCACGGTCAGGGCGGCTAGGGTCTGGAACCAACTTCCAAGAGAAGTGGTGCAGGCTCCTACCCTGGGGGTGTTTAAGAGGAGGTTAGATGAACATCTTGCTGGGGTCATTTGACCCCAGTATTGTTTCCTGCCATGGCAGGGGGTCGGACTAGATGATCTGCTCAGGTCCCTTCTGACCCTAGAAACTATGAAACTATAAGCAGAGAACACAACTACCTCTCACCTCTTCTCTCCATTTGGCAGTGCATTTGAGCACTGATTCTACAGCTTTTAGCACCCCACCAATGGAAACACTCAGCTGGCAAGCAGTGGAGACGCAGATGTTCTTCTGTATACCACTGTACCTGCTTATCCAGTGTGTAGGAGTCTGATATCAACATCTGCAATGCCAGAGCCCTAGGATGCACAAGCCACCATAGGGGGAAAAAGGAGGCCCTGACATTTGCATGGGTTTAGACCTACTTTCTCTTCTGCACATGGGCCAGGTCAGATGTCCCCTGCAAGGCGGCAGTGAAACACATGCATGTGCTAGATAATGCTCCTCTCCTCCTTGTGGGACCCTATTCTTAGCTCTGTCACTGACCTCCTGCCTCACTTTGTGCCAGTCCATCTTGAATAGGATACCCAGAGCAGGGCTGGCCTCTACTGTGTATCTGTGCAGTGCCCGGACAGTGGGGCCTTGATCTCAGCTAAGGCAGGGGATGCTTCTCCTTGTGCATCTGTACAGTGTTCAGCTAGACAACCTTGAACTCATTTGGTCTTTCAGTAATACTTGCTAATATCTGGCAGAGTTAAAAGGCTTGCAAAAGAAGAAAACAAGCTAGAACCTTTTTGCTTCTTCTAGAAGCAGAAGTAGGAAAAACTACAGCTGGTGGGTTGCTTTCCATCCACAAACAATTTGCCCCAGAGCCCTTCTGCTGAACCACTGCGGTTGACTGGTGCTCTGTGGTTGGTGGGAAATACTCACAGAGTTCATGTGACTGCATCTGAAGACGAGATGAATCATTATGAAACAGGATGTCTGGAGACAATGGGTTTCCCTCAGCCCATAGCAGGTTTTCTTTGCACTCCCTCCCCTGCTTCATGCATGGTAATTGTAGTGTGCAAACTGTGTTATGCTAAGGCTCTTCACCATAGCCTAGGCCTTCTCAGAACTAAGCAATACAATTGTACATAGTGCCTTATAAGGCAGTGGATAAAGTGAGTGCTGTGACTGGTATGGTGGGCGAACTAGCTACATCAGTTTCCCTAAAAGAAAATGAACCGAAAAGCTGGATAGGATTGGAATATCTTATCTAAAAAGATGAGGTAAGGAACTTGAGTATTGGATAATTTGGGATGAGAAAGTTACAAAAGTAATGGACAAAGGACCTTGTCTTCCCTTTGGGTGCCCTGGTGAACAGATGTTCTCCCAGTTCCTGATGTACACCCCTTATGTACTTATACACTGCCACCAAGTCACCCCTGAGCCTGTGCTTTTCCAGGCTGCAGAATCCCATGGCTCTCAGCCTGTCCTCCTAAGGCCAGTTCTCTTGTCCTCTAACCATGCACGTAGCTCTCCCCTGGACTCTCTCCAGCTTCTCCACATCCTTTCTAAGTTACAGAGCCCAGAATTGGATTCAGTACTCCAGCTGCAGCCTCATCAAGGCTGAGTAAAGTGGGAGGATGACTTCCTGGGTCTTGCTTGACATGCAAGCCAGTAGATGCAAGCCAGAGTTTTGTTTGCTTTGCCAGATGGGGTATCTCATTGGTGACTCATGTTTATCTTGTGGTCAGTCATAACCCCCAAGTCTCTTTCATAGTGCTAGTGAGTATAGCACTGCCGAGCCTATAAGTATGATATGGGTTTTTTCTCCTGAGGTGGAGCACCTTGCGTTTCTCTGTGTTGAATGCCATCAGGTTTTGAACCACTCACCTAGCGAGCCTGTCGAGGTTGGCTTGAATTGCCAGCCTATCCTCCCCTAGTGTGACCACACTTCCCCATAGTTTGGTGTCATCAGTGAACTTAGCCAGGCCGCTTCTGACACCAGAGTGCAGATCATTTATAAATACATTAAAGAGTACAGGTCCAAGAATGGAGCCCTGGGGGACGCCACTAGTCACCACACGCCATGTTGGTTCATTTCCATCAACTACTACTCTCTGGGTCTGGCCATGGAGGCTGTTCCCCAGCCGTCGGACTGTAAGGTTGCTTAGGGGTTACTATTAAAGGGTGCCTGTAAACGTTGTGGGGTTTGATCCTAATTAACTTAAATAGGTTTATAAAATTTAAACTTGTTTAGTTTGGAGCATTGTGTAAGTGTTGGCATGTACCAGGCTTTCAAATGAATTAAGCCCAGTGTGCAATTCCCTACAAAGTCCATCCGGGGGAACCAAATACTAATCTACCCCCGTGCTACCTTCCCTACTGAATTGTGGCAGGGGGCACACGTTCACCAGTAAACCAGTAAGTAATATACCAGTAATCCCCTCCCTCCTCAGTCCCTGCCCCCCACCCAGGAGCCTTCTGCTAACCTGCCCCCACCCCTGCCAAGCTATGGTCCCCTCAAAACCCTGCCACTCGCACCCTCCTAGACTCCAGTCTCCAGCAGGCGGCCTGTGGCAGGGACCCCCACACCAAGCCACGTGCATCATCCCCTCCCACACCCCCGAACAGCGTGAACTTCCACGTTAGAAAATAATCCTAATATAATAAAGAGCTTAATCAGTCTGTGTGTGTGTCTGTCTATCCATAACGCTTTTGAGTAACTGTACGTGCGCTGCCAAGAGGGCTGATGGTGACTGGATGTGGGGGCAAGTGAGGAGCCGCTGCCACCTCAGGCAGGGAGACAGGAGACCCGCTGCTCCATGGGAGGAGGCGGAGGTTGGCAGGCGGGGGGAAGCGGGGGAAGGAGGAGAAGCCGCCACCGCTGCTTCCTCAGGTGGAGGAAAGCCCTAGAGGCAGAGGTGGAGGCGGAGGTGGGTGGGCAGGCAGGCGGGGGAGCGGGGGAGCCACTGCCACCTCATCAGGAGGAGGGAAGGGCCCCAAAGGGTGAGCGGGGAGGGGCATGTAAACACTCCCTGAAATGCTCCATCATTCATGACGGGCAGTTGGCTAATGTAAATATAGATATATGACATTTTAAAAAAACTACATCAGAAATATAAATTTCTATGGGGTGAGAGGAGCAGGTGGCATGCCTGCTCCTTATCTTCCTCCATGTCACCAGTGGCGGTTGCAGCTGTTGGTGGTGGTGGCAGTTCATGCAAAACAAATGTGTGTGATTAATGCTTATTACAAAACTTAACAGTGGAGTATAGTACAGTGTGTGTGTGTGTGTGTGTGTGTGTGTGTGTGTGTGTGTGTGTAGGGGGGAGCCTCGGGTTCACTTAATACCAAATCGGATAAGGGGCCTGTGGCAGGGCACTGTTTGTGCTGCCACTTTAAGGGCCTGGAGCTGGCAGTTGCCAGGTGCCTGATGAGGGCAGCCATTTTGGATCTGGGGCTGCCCATATAAACAGGGCAGCCCTGCTGCTGGAGGGCAGGAGATAATATTGCCTGGTTGGAAGGCTGTTGGTGTCATCTGGAGGTAAGGGAGGAGCTGTAGGGGGTTGATAGGAGGCTCCTGGTCCTGGGTGTAACCTAAAACTGCAACCTTCTGGGAGTGGGTGGCTTGGTGGGGCTCCCAGTGGCATGGGAGCCCCCAGGAAATGCCAGGCCAGTTACCACCCTGGTGAAAGGTAGGTTGGGCCACCTTAACCCCTAGCTCCCATAGCCAGGTGGGTGACCCCTTTGTTTGGAGGGCCCAGGAGGTGGGCCCCATGAAGAAGGGTAAGGGCCATTGACTCAGGGCCTGTATGAGCTTCCTCTGACTGGCCCATGCTGGGGCCAGGACCAGAAGGGCCAGGGGCCCACCATGAGGGATGCCCAAGAGCTGGGCATCCTGACTGGCCTGGAGGTGGGCCAGGGCTAGTGAGCTGAAGGCCCCAGTGTGGGGCTCACACCTGAAGGGGAAGCAGCTCAGGGAGCTATATTGCCTGGCATGATGGCAGAAGAGGTCACCTGAGGAAGAAGAATCCAGGTGGGGTTCAATAGGAGGATTCTGGGGCCTGTTGTGAGGGGTGGTGATTAAAGGAACATTGAGATGCCATCTGCAAGTCTTGGGCTGCCATGTAGGGAAGGAAAGGTGCTGCAGATAGTGCCTGCTGGCATTGGGGTAGAAAATGGGCAGCCTCCCACTTGTTATAATTAATTAATAGACATTAATCAACAAGGCATGGTGGGAGAGACTGCAGGTGGTTAGCCCAGGAACAGGTAGGCAGGCTGCAGGGAAAGTGACCCTGAGCAGGCCCCCTGTTACAGGGCCATATCAATCCTTGGGGGGGGGTGTCTCTGGCAAAAATAATCCTATTGTTAACAGTAATTGCAGCTTCAACGGGTGCATTTTGGTACCAATTACCTGGGTCTGTATGACACTGGTGTCAAGTAGCTTGACCAAGCACAAGAAAATCTGACACCAAGATGTGGGGAGAAGTAGGCACGCTCGAAGGGATTGGAGTACTGTGTCCAGTTCTGGGCACCGCACTTTAAAAAGGATGTGGCCAGCCTGGAGAGGGTTTAGAGGAGGGCCACCCGCTTAGATGGAGGGCAACAGGGCAGGCCCTACCAGGAGAGGCTGAGGGACCTGAACCTGTTCAGCCTCAGCAAGCAGAGGCTGAGGGGGGATTTGGTGGCTGCCTACAAACTCGTTAGGGGAGATCAGCAGCAAATAGGAAGGGCCCTATTCCCCAGCAGCACCTGGGGTGACGAGGAACAAAGGCCAGAAGCTGCTGGAGAATAGGTTTAGGTTAGAGATTAGGAGGCACTATTTCCCTGTTAGGGTGGCTAGGATCTGGAACCAACTTCCTAGGGAAGTGGTCTTCACTCTGTCCAACTTCTTTTTGAATTTACCCAAGGTCAAACACCTGTCTAGGGTCATGTGATTCCCAGTGCGTTCTTCTGCCAGTGGCAGGGGGTTGGACTAGATGATCTATTCAGGTCCCTTCTGACCTCAAACTACTATGAAAATCAACATAGCCATGAAATGGCTCCTTCTGGCCTTAATATTTACAAATCCACAGTACTAGCTTAGGTAGGGTGGTAAGTCGGAATATTGCATCCCACTCCTGACTATTGCAGTCATTTGGAAACACCAGGCTGGTGCTATAACCCATTGGCTGGACACTGCCAACAGTAAAAGGGGCCAGGAGAAGCCAGTTCCTATAAAACCCACCCCCTCAAGACAGGCTTGAGTCCCCATTCTGAAATGAGGAAGCTATATTGTTCTAGGGCTATGAATGACCAAGATTTCCCCACTTGTGAGGAGGGAGTCTGCTTTTCAGACTGATAAACCAGCACCACTAGGGAAGACTCCAGCTTCCCTCAGGGTCTCATGGTGGCAATTGCTTCTCCCCAGGTCCTTTCACTCTGGGCCAGGAGAAGCTGTTGAAGTTCACCTCTGTTACACCCCACCCATTGTTCACTGTTTATAGTTGGAAGAGTCTGTACCTAGGGATGTCCCATCCCTTGCCCCTCAGGGATGTGCTATTCCAGGGGCTCCACCATCTACCCTAGCTGGACTGAGTCCAGTTTAGGGATGGGAAAGTAAGCCTTCAGCTGAGTCCTTTAGTGAGGTTGTGGCTCTTGTGGCTTTCATCCAGCCAGCTTCAGCACGGCCTTGACATTGCCTCCATCCTCCGTCTAGCTCCATGTGTTTCCCTTCACCATTTCAGTCTTCAGAAGAAACTGGACCCACCCCCCTGCAGCTATCCCTTGCCCCAGGCACACTTGGTGCAGATTCACTATTCAGCAGGGATAACAGCATTTTCCTACTTCTGGCAGCAAAACATTAACTGTTTTAACCCAAATGGCCCCATGCTTGTGCAGGTGAGACCAAGCTCACATAAGGCCTTTCCTTTCCCCACAGAAACAGGGGGTGTCAGAGTTCCCCTCCTCCCCTCGACCCAGGTGGAAGGCTCTGCATTGCACTTCTTCCCTGGTCACAATGGGGCTATTTGCTCACATTGTGCTCTCTCTCCCAAATTACAGGTCAGGTGAAAAAAAGTTTGGGGTCTGGGTGGAAAGAGGCTGGGGCTGGCTTGGACAGCTGGCTTGCTGTGAGAAGGGGATCACAGCACTGTTGGGGGTAGCATGGGAGTGGGGGTGCCCCCCTTCCCCCCCCTGCAAGTCCTGGTAATCAGCTGACAACATGGATACACAGATGCCATTTAGCTAGCTTAATGGCGATTTTTGTCAGATGGACACAGAAAAAGTATAATGTGGTAACAGGAGAGGTGTTATGTGGACAAGCGTCCCACGAGGCTGAGGAGAGTTCCCTGCGATCTCCTTGTGGCAGGAGGACACATTGCAAATATTGGTCATTCCCAAGCCAGGGTCATGCAGGTTTAATTCATTCTGCCATCCACACGGCCAGCTTTATCATAGAAGGGAATAAAGTGATAAAGTGACAACTTTATCATAGAAGGAAATCGGGTTGGTCAGGCATGACTTGCTTTTGGTGAAACCATGCTGCCTATTCCTGCTCATCTTGTTCCCTGCTACGTGCTTCACAATGGCTCCTGGAGGACCCACTCCATGATCTTTCCATGATCAAACAGAGGCAGTAGAACAAACTGCCTAGGGAAGTTGTGGACTCTCCATCACTGGAGGTGTTCAGAAAGGAGTTGGACAGCCAGGAGCCAGGGCTGATCTAGGCAGAGCTATGCCTGTGTTCTACCATGGGTATTTCCCATGCTTCTGGGCTTTGCTAGCTGCCACATGGGGCCAGGAGGGCACTTTGCATCCCTCTCTCCCTCCCACAACTGCCTTTTCTGCTATGTGTCAGGGCTTTTTTTTTTTTTTTTTTTGAAGCCTTTTCTCATAGGCACGGCGTGCTGGCTGCAGCCAAGGCTGGGGGTTTTGACTGGGGTGTGCCAGGGCTCCTGCTGAGACTTAAACCTGGAAGTTCCTGGCGAGAGGGTCGTGCCCCTCCATTCAAGGTCAGGCTGATTGATATATTTGAGGCCAGGAAGGAATTTTACCCCATAGTCAGATTGGTTTGGACTATGGGGGGGTTGCCTTCATCTGTAGCAGGGGGGCATGGCCCTCTACCTGACATCTCTTGGGCATATATTAACTTGTCACACAGGCAGAAAGTAGGCTGTTGTGGTCCCCCTGCTCTACCTGTGGCAGGTTAGGGTATTATGTCTTGCATTGTGCCAGGATTGACTGTGTAGTTTTGCTAAGAGTTTAGAGAATAGATTTGTATAGGATGGTTTGGATAGGACTGATCCTGGCTCCGGCAAGGGGCTGGACTAGATGACCTCTGGAGATCCTTTCCAGTCCTGCTTCTCTATGATTTCTATGTCTAGGTGTGAAGAAAGGTAGCTGCCCCTATTTGTGGAAACTGAAGTAAGAAAGGCATTCTGCATCCTTGGTGATTAGATTTTGCAGTCTGTAAGGGGCCTATGGTTTCTCTGGTCTTCCTCTTACTTCTGAGACACTTGTAGAATCCCTTTTGGTTGCCTTTTATGTCCCTTGTCGGCCTTGTCAGCTACATCTCAAATTGTGCCTTGGCCCTCCTCATTTTCTCCCTGCATGCCTGTGCAATACTTTGACACTCTTCCCTAGTACTATGACCAAGTTTCCATTTTTTTTTTTTAATAGGATTCCTTTTTGAGTTTCAACTCTTTCAAGAGATGGTTGTCTAGCCACACTGGCTTCTTGTTACTTTTCTCAGTCTCTCACTGCATCAGGAAAGCTTACTCCTACACCCATAAGAGGGCCTTCTTAAAGTACAGTCTGCTCTTCTGGACTCCAAATGGCAGATCCTTGTTGCTGGTTCAGTTACTGGAAGAGTCTGAGTTTATATCACAGGGATGGTGCATCCATTGCAAACAGGGGTTTGGTTAATCATCATCTTTGTCAGCTCTTGGTAGCCACTTACCTGAGTTCTAACCTGGAAATGGAGCTGTAGTAGTGGTCATGAGTTTTACCTTATTTTTACCTTGACTCAGCAAACAAACAAGGACGGTGGAATTGAGAAATTGCACAAAAGACCCAGCTCTCATGCCAGGTACATCAAGTGATGTAGAAAAAAATAGCAGAGCTGGGAGCCCAGGAGTCCGCTGCTTTGGCTGTGGACACTGCACCTAAACCCGCCCCCCCCAACCAAACAAACAAAAACCCCTTTTAATTGGGGATTCCTGCTGGTATGCCTTGGGCAGGAGGAACAACTGATGTCCCAGCTACCCTGAGTTCCACCTTTTGGGTAACACTTTCATCTTTTGCTTTCTCCAAGAGCCGCCCCCTCTAGGAGTCTCGCTATGTCTGTACCCCATCAGTAGTCCTGGGTAGTTCTTAAAACTGGGAGCTGTTGTCCAGCTGGCCTGCTTGCTCTGTCTCTGACACAGACAGACATGCACTGTAATCTCTTGAAGTCAGGCAGAGCATGGATCAATGGAAGCTGGATGTTGAGATAGGAATAACTCATTCCAAATAAAAGAGGGTGATTTAACTGGGGAGGATAGGGCAGGGGGTTAAGGGGAGGGTATGGATTCTCTACCTTCTGATATCAGGGCGGGGAAGAAACTTAGGAAGTCACATCTACTCCAAACCCCTGAGCAGGCTAGGATCTGGCCTGTCAAAGCCATTTTAGATAAATGTATATCTAACCTGAATTTTTAATCTTCCAAGGACAGACGCTGTAAATATCATCTGCTCCAGGACTGAACCAGCAAAGCTTTTGCAAAGTGAAAACTTTACAAACTGTTCTCAATGTCCATAGGGGATAGAACAAGAAGTAATGGGCTTAAACCATTTTCAGTTCAGCCAGAGCTTGCTGCTTTTCTGCTTTTGCAAACTGCTGTTGATTGTGCAAGCAGATGTCTGGCACCTGTGATGTAAGCTTGGGATCTTTCAGAAACTGGATCAGTAGCAAGGCCCTTTGACCTGGAATGGATTTAACCTGAGTGACCTCAGCCTGGATCCATCATTGCACAAGCATCATGTGCAGCCAGGTGGCAGCAGCAGTTTCTCCCTTCTGGTCCCTCCTAGCCTCACTGGGGGTCCTGCAGAGGGGTGTCCAAGGTGCTTGCCCCAGGCTTAATGCTGCTACCCCTGTATCGCTTTATATAGCAGAGGCCAGAGACTTGCTCTGAAGGTCCTTCGTGCTGTGAGAGCAAGAGGGCAAAGTGCTGAGAGTCTCTTGCTATAGGTCTGGAGACATGCATTTGAGTCTTGTTCCAGACTTGTGCCAAATGTCCACCAAGGAATTAGTGGATTGGGGTAATCATATAGGTGACTGATTGATTATTTAGATCCTGCACTTGCTGTCAATATATTCTGTGCTAATGGATAGGCTAAAGTCTTGTCTCTCTCCGAGCCAAAAGTGTTGATCTGAAGCTCCTAAACTGAGGTAATATCACTCTTCCCTGCTGTACCCTACGTAGGGTTGCCAGCTCTGTTTGAATCTATTCCGGGAGGTTTCATCACCTGATTTAATGACAGTAATGACTGGTCTACTGTACTCTACTCAGGAAGACAAATGTACGTTACTCTTACATTTTAAAAGTCCACAGAACTACTGCATAAATTGGATTCAACATTTAATATTTATTTTAATGAATGCCCTATCACTGATCTCCTGGGTGACTCTCCGCAGTCTCCTGGAGATATGTAATTCCTGGAGACTCCAGGGCAATCCTGGGGGGTTGGCAACCCTAATCCCTCTCTCCTCCCAGAGCTGGGAATGGATCCCTGACAGGCCTCCCCCCGGTATCTGTTTCTCACCATCCTTCTTTCCCACTCATTCCCCATGGAATCCAAGTGACATCCCAAAATTTTGTCCATCACTAAAAATGAAGATCCAAGCATGGACCGAGGGAACAGAGTGGGGGATGTTGGTTAGAGCAGGAAGGCAATTTCTGGGCATGAGCTTCTTCATGAACAGGTGGGTCAGAGGCAGCAGATGAACCTGTAAGTATTCGCAACTCAGAAAACCCTGCCAGTTCAGACAGATGCCAATTGGCCATACCTGTTGAAGCCATGTGGTGTTCTGTGCAAAATCTGGATGGAGCCCTGACTCCCAGATCACTTGTGCAACCCTTTATACCCTTCCTGGAGTTGGGCATACACCCTGAACATCCTGACTCCCAGTCTGTGTTGTAACCACTACCTCCAGTCTTGTCCCTTCAGGTGTCCTGGATATTCTTTTTGTTTAGATGCATGTGGGAGGTTGCCCTGCCACCTCCTTCCAGGTCCCTGCAGGTTATCTTTGCATCAGCCTCTGCTGCTGCTTCCTGATCTGATGTCATGGGGCTGTGCTATGAAACTCTGCTGACATCTGTCCCAGGGGCCCCAGAGCTTGGGCAGCACTTCTGCAGGAAGTGGTGACAAGGAAATATGGGGAAGTACCTGCTTTTCTGGTTTCCCAGGTCCCCAGGCATGCATAAAGATAAGATATTTCCTGCATGTTTCCATAGTTGAGAACTGAAGAGCCATGGCTGCTGTGCCCCTGCTGAAGTGGATCTCATTGCTTCTCATCATCCAGGTACATGATTGGGGTGTTATGGGGAGCAAAGTATCCAGGGAGGTGTATCTAGTGGGTTAGAGCATGGGGAACTGGGACTCCTGCTGGCTTCTGTCCCTCTCTCAAGGAGGGGAGTAGGGCCCATTGGTTAGAAGTGGAGAGGACTGGGAGTTGGAAATCCTGGGTTTTATCCTCAGTTCTGGGAGGGGAGTAAGATCTAATGGGTTTGATCCTGCCTCAGGTGGGGGTTGGATTAGATGACCTCTAGAGGTCCCTTCCAGCCTTACTTCTCTGTGATTCTATGATTCTGGTTAGAGTGGGGGTGAGGAATGGGGTGCAGGACCCCCTAGTTTTATTCCATTGACTTTCTTTTTTTTGCTTTGGGAAGCCCCTGTTTTGTCACCCTCATCAGCTTAATCATTGTGGTGCCCAGGAGTCTCCTGGCCTTGGGCACTACTCCCTTTACAAACACAAAATAGCAAAAGCTCCAGGCTGCCCAAACTCTCTTGCCATAAAGCAAATAGACATCTGCCATAACAAAGCAGCACAATTTGTGACCTGCATTTTATTGCAGCTACATTGTGGTTTGACAAAATGTATGGAAGTCTATTTTCTGTTGCTTTGTTCCACCATAAAACACTTTATGGTGGCACAAAGATGGCAAAAGGTGATGTCTGTTCCCATTCTTAAAGACCTTTAGAGACCAGATCTGGACAAATGGTGGGGAAAGGGCAGAGCTATTGCTGGCTAGGTGGATTTGGGGCAGGGTAGGTGGGTGGCTGGACAGCTGGGCTCAGAAGGCACCATGCAGCTTAGAAGCAACTCTTGGGCAGGTAGGGCAATGGCTGCTCTGAGCTTCAGCCTCTGGGTAACAACTTCCTCTTCTGCCATCTCCAGGCACTGTCCCCGCTGGGACATCTCGCCATGTCCTCCCCACTCCCAGACTCTGACTCTTCAGAGGAGCACAATGAAACACCGAAGCCTGACATTCCCTCATCAGTGGAGCCCTCCGAGACTGACAGCTCAAGTCCACCTATGCCTGGGATCCCGGTTGCCCCTTGGCCACCACTGCCAGTGGACAACATCCCTGAAGAACCACACACGGAGCCCCCTCAAGCTTATTAGTTCTCTTCTCCCATGCACACCTCCCAGGCCTTCCCAGGACAGGATACACCTCAGGCTCAAAAGCCCTTTCCAGCAACACTAGGACCCCTCACTCCATACACTGAACCTGTTCATATTGGGCTGGGGTGGAGCTAGGAAGCTGAGAGGGGCACACTGTACCTTAATGCTCCTGAGAGGCTGGATCTGCACTAGACTGCCTGCTAATTAATACACTGAATGTCTGCTTATGTATCCATCTGTTCTAGACAATGCTAGACCTGTCTGTCAGTCTTATCTGGGTATTTGCTCCATCCGTTCATCAACCCATTCATCCATTTGTCTCTGCCATCAAAGCTTTCCCCTCTTTCTTCTGTAGGACTTGGAGCTGTTCACACTTTCTCCCCTGAACATCTTGCTCTTGCAGTTGTCTTCCCTCATCTCCAGCCCTGAAGATGCAGTGAGCAGTGGTGGCCTCTGAAACCATTAAGGTACTACCCAAGGCTGACCTGTCCATCACCCCTTGTAGCTGTGTTGCCTTGTCACAGGGGTGTGTGTGTTTTGGTTTTGGTTTTTTGCCTATGTTGTTGCTTGAAAAGAGTTTCTATTAAAGGATTTCCATGATAATTGTAGTTTCTGCTCTTATGTAAACCAGTGCAGCTTGAAGGATGCACAGGGAGTCCAGTGTGTTGCTTAATGTAGGAGCAGTCAGGACACTCGCGCACACACACCCATGCACCCCAGATGTGGCCGGGAACATGCACCTGTCGCGTGCAGTTTCGTGCACAATGGGAACAGTCTGGGTAAGGGCAGCTCCTGCCCTGCCCTGCTCCCCACTGCAGCAGCCAGGAGGAGATTGAGGCTCTTTTGGGTGCCAGGGAATATGGGGGCCAGCCCTGATGTGCGCAGGGTCAGGACAGCTATGCTGGCTACAGGGGCAGCTGTATGCCAGCCCTGTGCAAATCATTATGTTGGTTTATTTGGTTACATCAAAGTGGTGCTGACCCTGGGGGTCTTTAAGAGGAGGCTAGATGTACACCTTGCTGGTGTCATCTGACCCCAGTACTCTTTCCTGCCATGGCAGGGGGTCGGACTCGATCTGCTCAGGTCCCTTCTGACCCTAGAAACTATGAAACTATCAATCCCTTTTTCACTTCCTTGTGTTACGTTAATGTACCTTATCAAATATTGTTACAGTGCATGCATAGGTTAAGCTTAGATCAGTTTGTAACATGACACAGCCTGTTAAAATAGTCACAGGTCTAGGATGCACATATAGCCTGCACCCTTCTTTTAAAAAGGGAAAAAGGAGGCCTCTAAGAACTACAGACCAATTAGCTGTACCTCAATACCTGGGGAGTTACTAGAGCGTATCCTAAGGAAGGCCATTTACAAGCAACTGGAGGAGGAAAGGCAGCCAGCATGAATCTCAAATAGCCAGTATGAATTTATGGAAAAAAATCATGTCAAACAAATGTGATCTCCTTCTTGGACAAAGTAACTACTTGGGTGCATGAAGGACTGCAGTAATTCAACTGTGCAGTTGGAGTATTGTCAAAAGACTTGCTGAAGTCCAGGTACACAATGTCCACAGCATTCCCTTCATCCTGTGCATCCACAGAGGCAAAAACCCCTGGGTAGAGCACTTTAAAAGCAGTGGGGCCAGCTGAGGAAAAGCAGGAGCCCCTCTGTTGTAGTGTGGTTGGATCTGAACCTGGCGGGGGTGGGGTCAGACCCAGAGAAGGGGGAGAGTGGGGTCAGACCTGAACAGGGGGGAGTGGGGGCTGGGTCAAACCCAAACTGGGGAAGGAGCGGGCAGGGTCAGACCTGAATAGGGGGGAGGAGGGGATGGGGTTGGAACCGAACCAAGGGAGAAGGGAAGTGGGGTCAGACCTTAATGTGGAGGGGAGGGTGGGTGCAGGGTCCGACCCGAACCGGGACTGTGCGTGTGTGGGCTTCATCTGTCTGTATCTCTGTCTGTAACGCTTTGGCTCAAGTGTGCGTGCACTGCCGAGAGAGGGCTCTCATATGTCTGTTTTTCCTTGGACTTGTCCCTGCTCTTTTGAAGCCCTCTGATTGTCTCCAGGCAGGTTGTCCAGGATTTCCCTTTGCTCTGGGGATGGGAGCAGGGGGAGGGCGATCAGAGGCAGCCCTGAGTACATAAGGACCTGCCTGCTGCTGTGAAGGTAGCAGGCCCATGCGGTGCTCCTGCTGCCTCCCATCGCCTTCCCTTCTCCCATGCCCAGAGCCCAGCAAAATCAGAGACATTCGGTCGCGGCAGGGGGTGCGGGGGCTGCAGCTGGGACAGGGCAGGGGCAGAGGAGCATTGCCTGTGGAAGGGGTGGGGGCCAGTGGGGAGCTCCATGGCCAGGTGGCAGCACAGGTGCCAGTGCCTGTACTCAGGGGGGCTGAGGGGCCAGGAGCTGCTGCCTGGGAAGTGGTGGGGAAGGAGGGGGAGAGGGATGGGGAGGGGGTCTTGGTCAGGCTGCCCACAGGGCAGTGCAGGTCTATCCCAGGGTGGGGGTGCCAGAAGCCTCCCCTCCTCTCCCCTCGGTCCGTGCTGGAGCTGAACATGCCCCACTGCCACTTGCATGAATTGGAGGCACGGCCTTCTGGCCTGGGAAGAATGGGGACAGCTGGGGCCCCTCTGGCAGGGCTCGGGGGAGCAGGGGACTGTGGGTTGGGAGTGAGGGCCAGCAGCAGGGTACTGCACTTTGGTGAGTGAGGGGCACTGGCTAGCTTGGGGTCAGTAGATTGGCAGTGAAGGGCAGTAGCAGGGCTGGGGGTGGGGCTGTGGCTTGGCAGTGAGGGGCAACAGAATGGGCAGGGCCACCCTTTGGGGTGGCCATGTTATCACTCCTTTGAAATCTGTCATTCATGACAGGCAATTGGCCAGTATCTATATATTAATGGCATTTCATTTAAATCCCAGAAAAATGTGGATTTGAAGTTACTTTTTTTAAACTGAAAATTGGCCATTTTTTTAAATTGGAAAAAATCAGGATCCCTGGTCATGAGTGCCATGTGGCTTCCCTCACCCTGCTCAGCTGCATGCAGCTACAGCGTGGGTGGCTGGGCCCCTCTTCCTCATCTCCTTGCTCCCTGGATATAAGCTGTCAGCTCAGGGCTCCAGCTCCACCCTGGACCCTGCAGGAGACACAGGCCTCTGCCATTCTGGGGAACTGGAGTTGCTGACAGGTGAGCTAAACTGTTGAAGCAGGGTGCAACTGTGCCACTTTTTACCCCCTGGATCTGCCCCTATTTGGGATTAGTAGAGGATGGGTTTAGAGGGCTAAAATATAGCCATTGAACAAGCCACCTGCAGCAAGGGCAGCCAAGCTCCTGCTCTGGACACCATGGCAGGGGCCAGGCTGTCATGGGGACTGATGGGGCCTCTTGGAGTCCAAACCACTGGCAGTAACTAGATCTTGTACCAAGATTCAGGGTTCTTCTCCCTTCCTAAGATTTAACCCAAGAACAGATCAGTGAAGAGCACACTGTCCATCTCATCTTCCACACTCTTTGGATAGTCAACCTCTTCTTAAAAGAAAAGGTATCTATTCCCTTGGCCATCTTTATGGAAATTCTTCTGACTTGAAGTTCTCTAATTTGAACTCTGGAGACCAGAACATTACAGTGTGCTTTACATCAGGTCTTAACAGTGTGACCATAACTGCCTGGTCTCCGCTAATGGCACATCACACCAGAAGGGCCTTACCCTTCTGCACAGCCCCATACCACTGGTGCCTCATGGTCCTCCTACCATAACACTACCTCTGGGTCCTGTTCTCTTGCAGGTATCTCCAGGTTCTGGACCCATCTCAAAAGAAAAGTCCTTGTCCTTGGTTCCCCAAATACATGCCTGTGCACTTCACACCCTTCAAGCTCCAGGATTTTCTAATGCTCCAGTTCACAAAATTTTCTAAATCTGAATTTCCTGTGCCCTCCCTTTATAGTTTCATAGTAGCTAGAGTCGGAAGGGACCTAGGTAGATCATCTAGTCCGACCCCCTGCCTTGGCAGGAAAGAGCACCGGGGTCAGATGACCCCGGCAAGGTGCTCATCTAACTTCCTTTTAAAAATCCCCAGGCTAGGAGCCTGCACCACTTCCCCTGGAAGCCGGTTCCAAGCCCTAGCCACCCTGACTGTGAAGTAGCGCCTCCTAATATCTAATCTAAACCTACCCTCCGCCAGCTTGTGACCATTATTCCTGGTCACTCCTGGCAGCGCACGGGGGAACAGGGACTCCCCCAATACCTGCTGATTCCCCCCTGACCAGTTTGTAGCAGGCCACAAGGTCCCCCCTTAACCTTCTTTTGTGGAGGCTAAACAGGTTCAGGTCCCGTAGCCTCTCCTCATAAGGCCTGCCCTGCTGACCCCTGATCATACGAGTGGCCCTCCTCTGGACTCTTTCCATATCGTCCACGTCCCTCTTGAAGTGTGGCGCCCAGAACTGGACGCAGGACTCCAGCTGCGGCCTGACCAGTGCCGCATAGAGGGGGAGGATCACCTCCCTGGACCTGCTCGAGATGCATCTGTGGATGCATGACAGGGTACGGTTGGCCTTCTTGACTGCCTCCCCACACTGCTGGCCCATGTTCATTGTGGAGTCAATGACGACTCCAAGATCCTTTTCCGTCTCCGTGCTGGCAAGAGGGGAGTTCCCCAACCTGTAAGTGTGGTGCTGGTTCTTCCTCCCCATGTGCAACACCTTGCACTTATCAGTGTTAAACCCCATCCTAGTCTCATCCGCCCACCGTTGCAACCTGTCAAGGTCAGCTTATAGCCTATTGCACCCTTCTAGTGCACCCACATCCCCCCACATCTTAGTGTCATCAGCAAACTTGAACAGGGTGCTTTCTACCCCCTCATCCAAGTCACTGATGAAGATGTTGAACAGTGCGGGCCCGAGGACCGAGCCCTGCGGAACCCCACTGCCCACGTCCTTCCAGGTCGAGAAGAACCCATCCACTACCACCCTCTGGGTGCGGCCCTCCAACTAGTTAGCGACCCATTTGACTGTGTGGGCATCGACACCACAGTCTCCCAGCTTTTTGATGAGGACAGGGTGAGAGACAGTGTCGAAAGCCTTCCGGAAGTCCAGAAAGACTACATCCACAGCAACCCCTGCGTCTAATGAGTTGGTGACCTGATTGTAAAAGGCCACCAGGTTGGTCTGACAAGACCTGCCACTGATGAACCCATGTTGGTTGCCCCTGAGCATGCAGTCCCCTGCAAGGCCCTCCTGGATGTGTGCCAGGATAATTTTTTCAAAGAGCTTACCCGGGATTGAGGTAAGACTAACTGGCCTGTAATTTCCCTTCTTGGCCTCCATGCCAGGGTCATGTGCGGTTTCCCTCAGGATACTTAGATCCCGCAGCAGAGTCCTCAGTGAAAAAGGTGAAACAGGGCAGGTCCAAAGATTACAACTGCTGTTCAATAATCACAGAGCACTAAACCCAGAGGGGCCAGTTTGGCAAGGATCTCTGAAATTTCCTGGGATGATCCTTTCACTATCTGACATCCTCCTGGTCTTGTGATACTCAACCATTGTCCCCACTGATGCCCAGAGCCTGACTGAATTTAAACAGGAATATTTATTTGTTATATCTTTGGAAATCTTGTCCTGGTGGATGAGGTTGGCTTTGCCGTGGGCAATGGTGTAGGTGGCCTCCTTGCCCTGAAACAAACAAAAAACCATGGAGACGTGTTAAGAACAGGCTGAAACTCCTATGGCTCGTGGCACAAGTTGTTTCAGCTTGTGGTCCACGTTGTGGCCATGCTGGTTGCTGACGGAGGCTGTGCCGTTTGAGAAGGGCACTGCCGGTTTCACCCATCCTGACTAGTGCTTGGGGTGCTCCTCTTATGCCACAGCCTCTCTTTGATTTTTCTGACCATGTGGCAAGGCTCTACTGTCCCTGTGTACAGTGCAGCCTTTCCGCATGGGGCTTCTCACCACCTCCATGACAAGCCCGAGTAGCTCGACCACTTGGGCTCCAGGGCTGGAGGTGCAACATTTGGGGAACAGAGCCCAAGACCAACAGGGAAATGGTGCCCGGAGCAAGGTTGCTGCGAGGTAGAGGAGCATCCTCTGAGGGGTGAAGGATAATGCAGGGGACTCCAGGAGGCCTGTAAAAAAAGGGTATGGGGGTGGGGGAAACAGAGAAGGTCCCTGACTCTGTGTGGGAAGGTGTCACCATTCAGCTCATGACCACCCATGGACCTGATTTTGGGCATCCTTTCGCTCTGCTCTTGCTGCAGCTGCTCGTGCTCCTTCTTCCAGTTACAAATGTTTTCGTAGACCTGGCGCTGACGGTTTAAGCTGTACAGTTCTTGAAATAGTTGCTGCTTCTGGGGGACAGGGCAGGGAAAGAAGGTGGCATCATCACGCACAGAAGCCTATGGCCGCCTGAGACCTGGCTCAGCAGATGCACCAGCTATGCCAGGTCACCCCAGAGGCAAGGACCTGCACCCCCTGTTTCCCAAAGCACATGCACGTGCACTCACAAACCAACTATCACCACAGCCTCACAAAGAGACTTAACCCACGTGTGCACTTGCCACACTCCAGACAGATATATATGCACTCACATTTTTATTCACAGGCAAATGTTTGCTCACAAGTAAATAAAACACATCAGACAGACACAAGGCTTCACTCCCAACCCTTCAACAGACCCTCAGACACACCCAAAGCCCCTCTTCCACGTGGGGCTACCTTCCTCCTTATGCCTCTTCTGATGCTCCACACATAAGGACTGGGCTCCATCTCAGCAAGGATTTCTTCTTCATCCTTCAGTTTCTGGGCAATCCAGTGGCAGGCTTCCAGTTTTAGCAGGACATCATGGTAGAGCTGTTGGGAATGGCACAGATCACTGACCTTCTGGCAGGGAGCGCAGCGCAAGCCCCGAGTACAGGGATGTGGCCTGGGGGTGAAGGTGGGGGGTGGCCCTTCTTCTCCCCTCCCTGGAGTTCACAGGATTGGGGGATCACAGGCAAGCAGGGCTCGAGGGGGCCTTACAAGGCCATATAATCCAGTTCCCTGCTCAAGGCAGGATCAGTCTCTCCCGGGATCATGCCAAGCCCTCCCAAATGCATCCTTTCCCAGCATGGGGAGGCCTGGGGCACCCTTGGCTCCTACGCACTGGTCCAAGGCCAAAGGCATGTCACACTCCAAGTCCAGGGCGAGAAGGGAGAAGTTCCAGGCTCCACCCTTGACTCTGACCGTCACTTGCTGGGTGGCCTTGGGCAAGTGCCCCTCACGGCCCCTGCTTCACTTGCCCTTAATTTAATAAACATTAAATGCTGCAACAGGGCCTCCCAACAGGCCCCATCCTTGAAGGTGCCCAGATGCCACAGGCAGAGGATCCTCTCCTGGCCTTTCGGGGTTCTGGGGAACCCGGTAACTCCTCTGTTTTTTGGCACAAGGATTTCAGGCCATTCAGCCTGGTGAGAGCCCGGCGGGGACGGGGGGCACATCTGGGCAGGGACCATAGCCCACCCACAGCAGAGATGTGATGACCATGGATCCCACCCTGCAATTAACTCACCTTGTCCCAGCCCATAAGTTCCTTTGGTGGTGGGGGCCTTTCAGGGGGAGGCCTGGGAGTGAACAGCTGGGAAACAAAAGAGACACAACCAAGTTAAGCTCCTGGCTGGGGCTCCACAAAGCCAAAGGCGAGAGGTTTCAAGGACACAAGATGCCCTAGGGATGGGCAGGGACCAGCATCTGCGAAACACTGCAAGGACTGAGAGAGAGGAGCAGGCTTCTGCAAGAGCTTGGCCGCAGGAGGGGAAGAGAGAACTGTTCACACCACCCCACAAGCGCCTCAAGGTTTGAACTTGTTCCCTCAAAGGAGTAAGGACAGTCACTTCAATGGGTACAAACCAGTGGAGCTGAGAGCTGACAGGGAAGGAGGGAGAGATCCCAACTCCCAGCTGGAAACTTGAGCACAGGCTGGCACAGGCAGGCAGGGGCCTGGGAGTAAGAACCCACATGTCCTGGCCATCCTGCTCCAGGTCCCACTTGGGAGTGCTCCAGTCAAGGCTTCCCTCATTGCAACGTGGCAGCTTCTCAGTGTGAGAGCAGAGAGATTCAAGTGCAAGAGCCCAAGCTCCCGACCAGGCTCCAGGATGAGACCCAGGGCAGGAAGAAGCCGACAGGCTGCGCTGAACTGCAGCGATCCCTCAGGACGGGAAGAAGAGGCTGGAAGGGAAGCACGCAGGAGAAGCAGCTGGAAACAGAAACTGAGGAGCAGGAGGAGAACTAGAGACAGAAAAGGCATGGGCAGGAGGTGTGGGACCATGCACAGACCAAGGCCATGTCCCATTTGGAAAGTGAGACAGAGAGAAGAACCAGATTACAAGTTTGTACCTCAGACCAGCGAAAGTGCGAGAAAACACGTCGCAAGCCACTTACCCCCGTTAAGTCTGGATGGCTATCCTCCTTCATGTTCTCAATAGCAAATTAATGACGCTCTCTGAACCTTGACTCTAACCCCACTC
Organism: Crocodylus siamensis; assembly: GCF_052110815.1. Classification (NCBI taxonomy): domain Eukaryota; kingdom Metazoa; phylum Chordata; order Crocodylia; family Crocodylidae; genus Crocodylus; species Crocodylus siamensis. The sequence continues at coordinate 52,532,665 of NC_143409.1, forward strand.
CTCACTGTAGACCTAATGCTAAACCTAATCCTAACAAAAACGCTAACTATAAACCTAAATAATACTAATGATGATGAATAGCAACTCCTAAGACCTAATAATGTATATAAAATATAATAAAAAGGGGGGATAATAATAAAAATAATTCAAATAAATCAATAAAATAAAAAAACAGCTGCAGGAAGAACAATGATAATAAAAACAATAACAGAAATGATAAAACAACAAAAATCAGCAATAATAATAACAATTGGGACTTCTCAAAATACACCAGAAAAACACTCCTCCGCTGTCCAGGGAAATCCTCGGACTGAGCAGGAAGGAACCTTTGCTCTGACTTTTCCCTGCCGCAGCGCAGGTCTCCACAGTGATGTGATGTCACAGGGGACGTGTCACAAAGCAGCCTGTGTCAGGCCCTGTGCACATCAGGTGGAGCAGGCATGCCGGGTCAGATCCTGCATCCCTTCTTGGGCATCTCCATGGTGCTCAGTTTGTAAGGGTGATCCTATTCCAGTCTAAAGCACGAGCACTGCAGAGGGGTGGGTCCTCCTTCTCTGCCCCATTTCCCATCACTCAGGGAAAAGGCTGAGATGGGCAATGATAATGTTTTCCTGGTTTTACAGGGACTTAAGCAGGCTGCCGTGGGACTGAATATGGATGCCAAAGTGTCAGACAGCATGGCTTGAATCCTGTGCTGGCTGGGGCAGGGGCTTGGTTATGTTAGGGTGAGATGAATGGTGTAAGCTGTGAATATTCAATCCTGAGGGGGATCGAGGGGGCAATCTGCCGCCTCGACCCCTTAGCCCAGGAAGTCTGCTGCTTCCTGGGGGCCCGCATCCGAGACATTGCGGAGAGGATCCCTAACGCCTCTAGCCCACAGACCACTACCCCATGCTCCTTATTCATGTGGGAACCAACGACATGGCTCGGAGCGCTCCCTGCCGGGTCATGAGGCGCTACAGGGATTTGGGAGCGGGGCTAACGGGTCTGGGGGCACAGGTGGTGTTCTCGTCGATCCTCCCAGTCTCGGGCTATGGGCTGAGGAGGGAGAGGAGGATCCACGTATTCAACCAAAGACTGCAGTGCTGGTGTCATCGGGAAGGCTTTGGCTTCCATGACCACAGCCCGCTCTTTGGCGAGAGAGGCAGCGAGCTGCTGGGAAGAGATGGCCTCCACCTCTCTCCCCTGGGGAGGAGGCTCTTCTCAGCCAGGCTGGCTGACCTGCTCCACCGGGCTTTAAACTAAGCCTGCTGGGGGATGGGGGGACTACTGCCCCTGCTGGCCCGCTGAGCAACCCTTGCAAAGCCAGCAGGCCAAGGCACTTAAGGGAGGCCACCCCTGCCCCAGCCCTGGCACAATCTGTGGGCAAGGCAAGAGCCCCCAAGGGGACACTTGCCTGCCCGGACACAAATGCCAGGAGCTTGGGGAACAAGTAGGAAGAGCTTGTCCTCCTGCTCAATGCAAATAATTATGACACCATAGGGATAACAGAGACCTGGTGGGATCTACCCATGACTGGACCATGGGTATAGATGGCTATACCCTCTACAGGCGGGATCGTGTAGTTAAAAGGGGCGGGGGTGTAGTCTCTATGTTAAGGAAAGCTACGCATGCCTGCAAGGTGATGCTGGCAATCAGGGTGGACGACTGGAGACGCTCTGGGTTAAAATCCGTGGGGAACACGGCACAGGGGACACAACGGTGGGAATCTACTACAGACCTCCCAGCCAAAGTCCTTGACCAGGAGTTAGTCCGGGAACTGGCTGAGGCCGCACGCTCCAGGACCATGGTTGTCATGGGTGACTTCAATTACCTGGACATCTCATGGGAGGATCCCTCAGCAAAATCCGAGTGGTCGCAGAGCTTCCTGACCTGGACAGGCTCAGCAAATGGGTGGATGAGAACCTGATGGTGTTTAACACTGAAAAATGCAAGGTTCTCCACCTTGGGAAGAAAAACCTGCAGCAGCCTTATAGGCTCGGCAGTGCTACGCTGGCTAGCACTATGGAAGAAAGAGACTTGGGGGTCATCATTGACCACAAGATGAACATGAGCCTGCAATGCAATGCTGCGGCTAGTAGAGCGACCAAAACGCTGGCTTGCATCCATAGATGCTTCTCGAGCAAATCCCGGGACGTCATTCTCCCCTTGTACTCGGCCTTGGTGAGGCCGCAGCTGGAGTACTGCGTCCAGTTTTGGGCTCCACAATTCAAAAAGGATGTGGAGAAGCTTGAGAGAGTCCAGAGAAGAGTCACACACATGATCAGAGGTCAGGAAAACAGACCTTACGACGACAGGCTGAGAGCCATGGGACTCTTTAGCCTGGAAAAGCACAGGCTCAGGAGCGATCTGATGGCCACCTATAAGTTTATCAGAGGTGACCACCAGGATATGAGGGGACGTTTGCTCACCAGAGCGCCCCAGGGGATGACGCGGTCGAACGGTCATCAACTACTGCGAGACCGTTTCAGGCTGGACATAAGGAAGAATTTCTTTACTGTCCAAGCCCCCAAGGTATGAACAGTCTGCCAGCGGAGGTGGTTCAAGCACCTACATTGAACACCTTGAAGAGCAAATTGGATGCTTATCTTGCTGGGATCCTATGACCCCAGCTGACTTCCTGCCCTTTGGGCAGGGGGCTGGACTTGATGATCTCCCGAGGTCCCTTCCAGCCCTGATGTCTATGAAGTCTATGAAATCTATTCCCCAAACTCTGACTTGTCTGGGTATCAGGTCCCCTGTGAGGGGTGCAACCCTAGCAGTGACCAAACCAGGGGCAGGCGCATATGCACTAGGGTGAAAAGTGGAATTGTCCTTCTCACTGTGTCTAAATGGCAGTTTCTTATCCATGTCAATGCCAAAGAGATCATACGTGTGCAGGAGGGGATTCTGCTTCCCCAGAAGCCTGGAGATGTACGTGCATGCACAGGCACTAAACATACTCAGTGCAGCGGCCACACACGCGCTGTCCTGCCTGTCCCACATTGTGGAGGCATGAGCAGTGGAGGAGGGAGCCCTCCCCGAGCTCCGTCCCCAGGACTGGATATTTATGGCACTTTCCCAGGAAGCAGGAAAACCAGAAGCTTGTTCCACCTCACCCTGAGAGGGCTTGAGCCCTCTTCTCCCACCACAGTGCAAATATCCAGATGGAAAACACAGCATGCTTCTCACACAGACAGCAGCCAACTCACTGGGACATAATTCCTCCTAGTCCCATATCCCTTCCCCATCTGGGCTGCCCAGGGGACCAGCTTGCAAAGGAGGCCCACAGAGCTCTGCTAGTAAAGACTGACGGATGATGCAGGTGCTAGAGCCCTGAGGGCCAAAGGAACAGCAGGGCCTTCGGCACCATGGCTGAGCCAAGGACGCGGCAGTGGCTGGGTTTGCACCTCCCACACAGCCCAACATCTACACCAGTGACTTGGGCTTGGTTTTACAAGAGTTGCAGACACCAGGGATGTGCCAGTCCAGCCCCTTTAGGGGAAGGTGGGTCCAGACGCCAGGTTCTCTGTTTCCCACACAGAGAAGAGCCTTTCTCAATCTATGAAGCAGGTGTCTCAACACGGAGGGGGCAGCCAGATTCCCATTTGAAGGGGGAGCTCGGTCACCTTGAACTGGCCTGGGCACTGACACGCAGGCCTGTGTCTGTGTAATGGGGTCCCTACCTCGTTAATAGGGAGAGCAAGACAGCGAGAGCTTTCCCCTTCCTACTACTCTCTCCTTCCCCATGCCCCTTCTCTTGCCTCCTTCCTTCCCTCCACCCTCTCACTGCCATTTGTCCAAGGCCTCCCCTGTCTGGGTCCTCAGGCTGGGTCATACAGCCTGAAAGTTGGTTGAGATAATGATCAGTTAGGTCAGGGGTGTCCTACTCATGTGGCCCCGCAGACTACATGAGTGGTGCTGGGCTGGACCCACGGCCGGGTTGGGCTGCATTGGTGCACTGCCGCAGGCAGTCTGTCCCCTGGGCCAGCCTGGCAGAAGCACATCCCCTGGACCAGTCTTACTGCAGCGCTCGGGGCTGGTCCAACACACCCCACAGATATGTGTAGGTCCAGATGGAGACCCACCTGAAGCAACACAGCCCGGATAACAGGGTTTTGCTGGCTGGATTCAGTCAGTGCAACACATTAGATACCCCTGCGTGAGGTCCAGAGCCTGGCTCTCCTCTATGAAGTCAGCTCTCTTGTCATGGAAAGCTATCAGAATGACTTGGTCTTCATTGCATGAACCCCACTGTTTAGTCCCAACTTCAGTTTATTCTCATATGAGCAATGACTCTTTCTGGCATGATGTGTTTTGCAACCTTAAACCCTACTGAAGCCAGGGGCCTTTTTGTCTTTTCCTACATCCAAGCACCACATTTGCTGTTTTCTCACCACACAGCACTATCCCCAAAGGGACCAGATTGGCAAAGATCTCTGCTATTTCCTGGGACGACCTTTCCAGTATTGTGGGTGAAGGTTATACCGCACCCCCACATCCCCATTGCTATGTGGTCCCCAACTATCGTTCCCAATGACATCCAGAGCCTGGCTGAATTTGAACAGGAATATTTATTTGTTATATCTTTGGAAATCTTGTTCTGGGGAATGCAGTCGGCTTTGTCTTGGGCAATGGTGTCTGTGGCCTGCTTTCCCTGCAACACAAGACCAGAAGATTTGTTAGGAAGAGGCTGAAGCTCCCACAGCTGATGGCAGAAGTAGATCCAGCCTTGGTCCATGTTGTGGCCACGCTGGTTGCTGACTGAGGCCACCCCAGCTGAGGAGGATGCTGCCGGGCTTCAGCCATCCCTGCTAGTGCTGGGCAACCTCCCTTCATCCCACCACCTCTATGGGCTTTTCTGGCCATGTGGGAAGGCTCTGCTGTGCTTTATGGAGCCCATGTGGGGCTTCTCAGCACTGCCCTGACAGGCCTGAGTAGCTCGAGCCCTCGGGCTCCAGTCCTGGAGATGCAGCATATTGGGCACTGAGCCCCAGGCACAGGCAAGGGCCTCTGTGGAGTCTCTGTTAACCTCCAAATGCTTGGGAGGGGAACGGTGCCCAGAGGGGAAGCTCGCCCTGAGGTGGGAGAGGTCACTGCTGGGGAGGGAGATCATGGGGAGGACTCCATGAGGCCTGTATGAAAAGGGGACTAGAGGGTGCAGGGGTGGAGAAAGTCCCTGAATCCAGGTGGGAAGGTGTCAGCATGCAGCTCGGGACCACCCATGGACCTGATCTTGGGCATCCTTTCGTTCTGCTCTTCCTGCAGCTGCTCGTGCTCCTTCTTCCAGTTACAGATCTGTTCGTAGACCTGGCGCTGACGGTGTAAGCGGTATAGCTCTCGGAATAGCTGCAGCTTCTGGAGGACGGGGCAGGGAGAGAAGGAGTTGTCATTGTGCAGAGTGGCCCGTGGATGCCTGAGACATGGCTCTGCAAACGCACCAGTGACGCCACATCACCCCGGAGGCAAGGACCTGCACCCCCTTGTTTCCTAATGCACAGGCATGTGAACATGTACACCAATCACCACCACAAGCTCAAACGGACACTTACTTGTCACACTGCAGACAGATCTATCTGCACTCACATTTTTATCTGCAGGCCCGTGCTCCCAATCATACACTCACAAGCGTATCCAACTCAGCAGACAGGCACATGGCGTCACGTGCACACATTCATTCCCCTGCAGGGAAACAGCCCCGCTCCCCACCCTTCAGCAGACCTCAGACACATCTAAACTCCAAGTCCCACACAGGGCTGCGAGTGCCAAGGGCCCTACCTTCCTCCTTATGCCTTTTCTGATGCTCCACACATAAGGACTGGGCTCCATCTCAGCAAGGATTTCTTCTTCATCCTTCAGTTTCCGGGCGATCCAGTGGCAGGCTTCCAGTTTTAGCAGGACATCGTGGTAGAGCTGTTGGGAATGGCACAGGTCACCGGCCTTCTGGCAGGGAGTGCAGCGCAAGCCCCGAGTACAGGGATGTGGCACAGGGATGTGGATGGGGGTGGCCCTTCTTCTCCCCTCCCTGGAGTTCACAGGATCAGGGGATCACAGGCAAGCAGGGCTGGAGGGGGCCTCACAAGGCCATGTAATCCAGTTCCCTGCTCAAGGTGGGATCAGTCTCTTCCAGGATCATGCCAAGCCCTCCCAAATGCATCCTTTCCCAGCATGGGGAGGCCTGGGGCACCCTTGGCTCCTACGTACTGGTCCAAGGCCAAAGGCATGTCATGCTCCAAGTCCAGGGCGAGAAGGGATAAGTCCCAGGCTCCACCCTTGACTCTGACAGTCGCTTGCTGGGTGGCCTTGGGCAAATGCCCCTCACGGCCCCTGCTTCACTTGCCCTGTTTATTAAACGCTGCACTGGGCCTCCCACCAAGCTCCGTGCTTTGCCTCGGGCGTGCCCGGATGCTACAGCAGAGGATCCTCTCCTGGCCTCTCGGGGCTGCGTGGGGGAACCCCGTGACATGTCTGCCCTTTGGCACAAGGATCTCTGGCCTTTCAGGCTGGTGAGAGCCCAGTGTGGTGGTTTCGGGGGTCTGGGCAGGGAGCATAACCCAGCCAGAGCAGAAGTGAGATGATCATGGATCCCACCCGGCGATTAACTCACCTTGTCCCAGCCGGTACGTTCCTTTGGGGGTGGAGGTCTTTGCGGGGGATGCTTGGGAGTGAACAGCTGGGGAAAAAACAGGCAATGAAACCAAACTTGTGACCAGGGCTCCACAATGCCAAAGGTCCCACTTGGGAGTGCTCCAGTCAAGGCTGCCCTTATTGCAACGTGGCAGCTTCCCAGTATGAGATCAGAGAGATTCAAGTGCAAGAGCCCAAGCTCCCGACCAGGCTCCAGGATGAGACCTAGGGCAGGAAGAAGCCGACAGCCTGCGCTGAACTGCAGCGATCCCTCAGGACGGGAAGAAGAGGCTGGAAGGGAAGCACGCAGGAGAAGCAGCTGGAAACAGAAACTGAGGAGCAGGAGGAGAACTAGAGACAGAAAAGGCATGGGCAGGAGTTGTGGGACCACGCACAGACCAAGGCCATGTCCCATTTGGAAAGTGAGACAGAGAGAAGAACCAGGTCACAAGTTTGCACCTCAGAGCAGTGGAAGTGCGAGAAAATACGTCGCAAGCCACTTACCCCCGTTAAGTCTGGATGGCTGTCCTCCTTCATGTTCTCAATAGCAAATTAACGACGCTCTCTGAACCTTGACTCTAACCCCACCTGTCACTGTCAACCTAATGCTAAACCTAATCCTGACAATGACCCAAATGCTAAACCCAAATAAACTTAAATAATAATAATATTGATGAATGACAACTCCTAACACCTTGTAACATATAAAAAAGATAATGAAGGAACAAAAAGGGGGATATTAATAAAAACAATTCAAATAAATTAATAAAATAAAAATCAACTGCAAGAGGTACAATAATAGGAATAATTATAACGGGAATTATAAAACAACAAAAAATCAGCAATAATAAGAACAATTGGGACTTCTCAAAATACACCACCAAAACCACTCCTCCACTGTCCAGGTAAACCATTGGACTGAGGAGGAAGTATCCTTTGCTCTGACTTTTCCCTGCCGCAGCGCAGGTCTCCACAGTGATGTGATGTCACAGGGGACGTGTCACAAAGCAGCCTGTGTCAGGCCCTGTGCACATCAGGTGGAGCAGGCATGCCGGGTCAGATCCTGCATCCCTTCTTGGGCATCTCCATAGTGCTCAGTTTGTAAGGGTGATCCTATTCCAGTCTAAAACACGAGCACTGCAGAGGGGTGGGTCCTCCTTCTCTGCCCCATTTCCCATCACTCAGGGAAAGGGCTGAGATGGGCAGTGGTGATATGTTCCTGGTTTTACAGTGACTTAAGCAGGCTTCATTAGGGCTGAATTTAGTTGCCAAGGTGTCACAAAGCATGGATTGAATCTCATGTAGGCTGAGGCAGGGTCTTGGCTATTTTAGGATGCCACGAATGGATTAAGTCATGACTATTCCCCAAACTCAGATTTGTCTGTTGACCTGGTTCCTGTTGGAAGGTCCATCCCCAGTAGTGATCAACCCAGGCCCAGGGGCCTGCCTAAAGGGGGGAAGGGTGCAGGTCTGCTTTGCACTGTGTGTCTACATGGCAGCTTCTTAGCTATGTCATTGTCAAAAAGATCATGTGTTTCGGAGGCATAGGTGACGTGTAGGGAGGCATGGGGGGCACGTGCGTAGGGTGCCCATCATAGAGGACAGTCAAGTTGTCTTCTGTCCTCTATTCATATGAAACCGGACACCTTCATAGCCTCTATTTTTCTCGAAATAGAGGACATAAAGGCATTTAATTTGGCATCAACAGGGGACAGAGTAGCAGAAAACCTGAAAGTCTTGTATGATGGCCACCCTACATATGCCCTCCCTGAGATTGGGCACCGCAGAAGCCACTGATGGCTTCTGTGGGTGGTCGCCGTCCCTCTGCCTTTGCTGCCTACATGACTGGTGGTATCTGCGGGTGGTCCCCGCTTGTCACTGACCATCACCCTTCCACTGCCGGCCTTGGTGGACAGTCCCTGCTTACCATCATGGTGACCTCCCAGTGTGGGGAGGCACCAGTTGTTCACGGTGGGAGGGGATTCTGCTTCCCCAGGAGCTTGGACATGTAAGGCTGGGCATACTTAGTAGGGTGTACAGTGGCACAATGCACTCACTGTCCTCTCTTTCCCAAATGGTGGAAGCAGGAGAAGTTCAGGAGAGACCCACCACGGTGCAAAGGTTCATGTGGGAATATGCAGCATGCTCTTCACCTGGACAGCAGCTACCTCACTGAGCCATACTTCCTCTTGGTCCCATATCCCTTCCCCTTTGGGGCTGCCCAGGGGCCACCTGGCAAAGCCGCACAAGACAGTTCTGCTAGTAATGGCTGACTAGTGGTTTGGGTGCTGGACCCCTGAGGCCCAAAGGCACAGCTGGCCAGTTCAGCACCCTTGGCCACAGTGGCTGAATCAATAATGCAGCTATGACTATTTTTGAACCTCCCCTCCCAGTCCCACAACTCTATACCAGTGGCTCAGACTCAGTTATACTACTGACAGCTGCAGATACCAGTGAGGAGCAGGTCCAACCCTTTTCGGGGGCAGGTGGGTCCAGACCCCAGGTTCTTGGCTTCCCATGCAAGTGCCTTTGTCGCTCTACTAAGCAGGTGCCTGGACATGGAGGGGGCAGCTAGATTCCCATTTGAAGCGGGAGCTCGGTCACCTTGAACTGCCTGAACCCTGTTTCCCCAGTGCCTGGGCACTGACACAGGCCAGTGACTGTATAATGGGGTCCCTACTCCATTACTAGGGAGACAAAGACACCGACAGCTTTCTCTTCATACTTGCCTCTCCTTCCCTGCTCCCCTTCTCTTGCCATTTTCCTTCCCACTCCCCTCTTACTGCCATGTGGACAATGAGGCCCCTGTCTCATCCTGAGTCAGCACCTCACTGCATCTCACCTAGTTTCTGCTCGTTTTCTATTGCTTTGTGCATGCACGCACACACATGCACACACACACAACCACAATCACCCATGTACCTTCATCACGTGGCCAAGGTTAATAATCTTTCAGGTGTTGCCCTGGTGAGGGACCAGGCGGAGGCAGCGGCAGCCAGTTAACTGCCAGGTGCAGAAAGGGGTGGATGGGAAGCAGCAGAAGACAGTCCATGGAGGAACCAGCTGAGTCCCAGACTTACAGGCTTGTTTTGTTATGTTTGCAATGGAGATTCCAGTGTAATTGCCTCGGGTGCACCGACCCCTGGAATTAGACCGCCGCTCGTGACTGCGGCTGAGCTGTGATCCTGGGAAGTGGGCTGGGTCAGAGAGAACAGGGACTGAGATTGCCCTTGGACTGAGAGAGAGACACTAAAGTAGCCAGGAGGTGCCGGCATAGCAGGTTGGAGGCAGGGGACTGGCTCTGAGCTCAGCTGGGAAGTGCCCGCCAAGACAGATAAGCAGCAACACAGTCTGGCTTGGCAGCCACCAGCCTGCAACAGGCTGCGGTGAGTCTGAAGCCTGTCGAGCTACGAGGCACAGCTAGAGTAATGGTGGACACGGCTGTGCGGACCCCTGTCCGTCCTGCCGGGAGTCTGTCCTGCCGGTGTGGCTGTCCATAATCGGCGTATTACATCAAGTTGTGGCAGATGAGACCACTGACAGAGACAAGTCCATGGTTGGAGTGAGGCGACTGATAGAGGAAGGCACAGAGGACTAGCACGCAAGCCTGTGCACTTATGCAAGGGTACAACGCGTATACAGGCAGCTGTTTGTGGAAAACCATCAGTCAAAACCCCAGGAGGGAACTCAAGCCCCACGAACATGCTTTGGACCTATAAGAGGTGCAGGGCGCAGCAGGAGAAGGGGGAGCAGCAGAGCATCCTAGGCTCCACAGCAGGTGGATTACACTCTCTGATGGGGCCACTTGAGCTCCTCACCCCAGGGAGAGGTCTGCTGAGTGCCTCATCAGCACCCAGAGTGGTGGCTGCAGGAACTGGCATGCCCAGATAGAGACCCATCAGGGCCATGAGGCTGGCTGGGCCCTGCAGGGCATCTGTGTCTAGGCACGCAGAGCCCCCAAGGGCTGTGAGGACCCTGATGTCAGGGTAAGGGTGATGATAGAAACCCAGTTTCTTTCACAGCTACTTTCCACTGGCACACAGAGAGCATCCACAATGTGACGTGTTTTGCTCCCAGGCTTAGTCCAACCTCTTCCAGGTCCATGTCCAGGTCCAGGTCCTGGTGCAGCCCTGCTCCACCAAGCCCAGGCCAGCTCACTTCTCAGATCAGAGCAAGGCCTCTACCCTCAACCCTCAGTTGCCAAACCAGGGGCGGTCAGACTGAAGTGCTTCCAACCTTTGAATCTTCTCTTGCAGGACAGACACTGAGCAGGTGAGAAGTGATGATGAGGCTCCAGGCAGGAGGGTTCAGGAGCTTGGAGCACAAGTGACTTTCTCATTGATCCTCCCTGTGGAAAGCACGGGCCCAGGCAGGGACTATTGTAACCTGGAAGTACACACATGCCTGGGACAGCGGCGTCACAAGAAGGGTTTGGATTCTTCTTCGAATGCGCGGATGTTTTGGGGAGGAGGACTGCTATCAAGAGATGGGATCTATGTGATGGGAACTGGAAAGAGCATATTTGGGTGTTGTCTGGCCCACCTAGTGAGGAGGGCTTTAAACTGGGCTCCACAGGGGAAGCTGTTGAAAACCTTCCAGCAATGGAGCAAACAGTGCAGAAGGGAAAGGACCTGAAGAAGCAGCTCAACTCTGGGAAAGGGCCAGAGAGCCAAGGGACAGCAACGGACGGTGCAAAAAGGAAGTGAATAGGTCAAAATGAAAACCATGCTAGATATATACCTACAAATGTGGGACTTGTGGGGAATAAAGAAGATGAGCTGGAAGTTGCAGCCTGTGAAAAGAACAATGGCCTGATTGATATTACAGAGACCTGGTGGGACAGCTCTTCTGACTGGACTATCACCATATAGGGGCCTCCACTGTTCTTGAAGGACAGGGTTGGGATAAAAGGTGATTAGCTATGGGAGAAGGGGGAGCAGGAGGGAAGAACAGGCTCCCCAGGGAAGCACGACCTTTCTGGCCTGCAGGGGCAGACTGCTGCGGCTGCAGGCACCAGCAGGAGCCCAGACCTCCACACCTGGGGCTGCTAAGCAGCTAAAGAGGGCTGCAGGGCAGGGGATATCAAATAGTTCATTAGGCTGAAGAGGAACCTCTGGGCACATCTCCAAGGATAGCATTAAGGTGACTGGAAGGGTAGGGCTTGGCTTCATATAAACCTAGTCTTCGGGCTGGGGGATTTAGTCTGTGTCTGCAGGGGAAGAAGTAGAAGATAGAGCTGACTGCCAGCAAAAAGGAGGTACTCTAGGGCTGGTTCTTCATGATTGTTATGGCCCTGAGAGGACTCTGGGATGAGTTGTAACTGGATGGTTAATCCCTTGCATTCCAGTTATCTTTTCTGTATATGGGTTTAACAGCATAGGACCAGGTTATAGCTAGAGTGGAGGTCTAGAGGCCACGAATCAGGGTGCCAGGAGTGCTCTGTGTTGGAGACCAGCTTTGGTCAGGGATGTATGGAGCTGAGGCCCAGGAAGCCAGGGTCTAAGGCAGTGGCCATGGGCTGAAGGGGCTCAGCCAGACAAAAAGGGATGAAGCTGGGAAGGCTGGAGCGCAGATGAGTTTTGGGGCCTGAGTGGCCCAGTGTTAGTTTGGGGTCCAGAGGTCCACTCCAAGTGGCAGCTAAGAGTCATCTGTGAGGCATGGCTGTGGCTGGAGGCCATGGTTATAGCCCCTAAGGCATTACTATGGCCATCTGCAGTGTGATGCAGCTGCACAAAAGGAGCATGCTGTTTTGAGATGTGTCAATAAAGGTGCAAGACATGGGAGGTGATGGTGTCCCTCTACTGGGCGCTGGTTTGGCCTCATCCAGAGTGCATGCAGTTCTGGGCTCTATATTTTAAAAAAGGACAGGGAAAAGTTTGAGTGAGCCTAGAGGCAGGCAACAAAGTGATAAGGGGCATGGAAGCCAAGTTGCGCAAGGAGAGGCTGAAGGACCTAAGCACTTTCAGTTTGCAGAAAAGGCACTTCAGAGGAGATGTATGATACCAACTTTCAAATACTTGAAAGGCTGACAGAAAAAAAAGGAAAGCAGCTTTTCTCACTTGCTGCAGGGAGTAGAGTGCAGGCTAATGGCTTGAAGCTGCGGCAAAATACATTTAAATTGGATATCAGGAAAAATGTCTTCACTGTGGGGCAGACTGCACAGGGAAGTTGTGGGCTTTCCATCACTGGAGGTGCTCAAGAAAAGGCTGGACACTACAGGCACTGGTCGGGGATAATCTAGGTGTAGCTATGCCTATGCTCTGCCATGGGTATTTCCCCCCCGCTTCTGGGCTTTGCTGACTGCTGCATGGGACTGCGGGGGAATTTCGCACCTATGCAGGCAGCAGAAAGTATGTGTCTGTGTCTATGTCAGGGTGGCTTTTTGTTAAAGCTTTTCTCGGAGGTATTGGCTGTTGGGTGCATTCAAGGCTGTGGCAGTGCTCCTGCTGGGGCTTAAAGCCAGAGGTTTCAGGCTACAGGGTCTTGCTCCTCCACTTGGGGTCAGACCGATCCCTGTACCTGGGGTCAGGAAGGAATCCTACCCCACAGTCAGATGGATACACTGGGTGTTTTTTCCTTCCTCTATAGCAGGGGGCATGCCCTCTTCCTGGGATCTCAGACATCTATTAACAACCTTTTACACAAGCAAGAAGCTGGCTGCCACTGTCCCCCCACCACCCTTTTTTTTTAACCTATGCAGGTTATGTCTTGTCATGTCGTGGTTGACTACTTTTACAAGAGGTTAGACAATGAACTTCTATAGGGATTGGCTAGGGATGATCATGCCTCAGGCAGGGGGTTGGACTGGATGATCTCTAGTTTAGTTTAGAGGCCCCGTCCAGCCCTGCTTCCCTATTCGACAGGGGAACCACCTGGGGATTCTGGTCTGAGGCTTGGGGAAGCTGGAACGAGGCCGTTTGTTGTGATAACTGCTTCATTTCCTCATAAACCATCTGTGGGCTGCCTTGCTGGCCCCATGAGGGACAAAGAAGGTGCTGCGGCTGCTGATGTCCTGTGCTGTAGTAACACAGCTGTGTAGGAGGGGATCCCTCACACCTAGGGATTTGGCTCCATTAGGGAAGGGTGGGACTGCTGCTGTGGAGGGGAGCGGGATGGATCCCACTGCTAGCCCTGCCCAGCGCCTGACTTCCCATATGTCAGCACCAAAGTTACAAGCCCACTATGAGCTGCAGATACGAGCAAGGCAGAGTTCCTCTTGCTGTGTGCCAGGGCCTGGTTAGCCCTTAAGGTCGTTGAACCTCCTGGGTGTTGAAGGCTTTCTCCAAAACGAGAGCAAGAACTAGCAGACAGTGATGTGCAAGATGTCTCCTGGGGCTGTCTGCCTGTAACAGCAGGGTCCCCCATCCCCTGTCCTTTGGCTTCAGTCAGTGCAGAGCCAGCTTGCCGGAGAGCAGGCAGCAGGAAGACAGCAGCCTGCGGATGGCCACTTGAGAGGAAGCTGTGCTACAAAGCTAGATCCAGACGTGCACGCACTGCAATTTGTGGTGCTGCAAAAGTGGTCTGCAGTGCTGCAGATTGCATGCGCTGCATGTTAAACTGCACGGTGCTGGTCATTTGCAGTGCTGGGGCACAACTTGATATGGGGACTTCCCAATAGCACCCCCCCAAAAACGGGGGGGTGGGAAGGGGGAAGCAGTACAAAGCATGCCAACGTGCTGTGTGCTGGGATAAACATGGAGATGGGCTGCCTGCTCCCCCATCTCAGCGTACTGCAAAGCCCATGTCTTGAGGCACTCTGAGCCCCAGCCAGCTGCCCCCCCTGGCTGGCTGGGGTGCAGGGTGCCTCAAGGCAGGGGAGCAGGCAGCCCTGTGTGAGAAGCGTCCCTGACTGCAGTGGGGGACTTGCAGGCAAGCGCTTTGCTGTCAGGTGTGTGAGCCCCACGGATGGAAGTGTTAAAAAAGCGGGGCTATCAGTGCTGTATCCTGCCAGCGAGTCGGAGGAGCCTGGTACAGAGCTGCCTGAGCCCTCCAGGTGGGCAGAGCGGGAGGGAGTCTTGGTCACGGGGAAAGAGCTGCACCCTTGAAGGCCTGTTTGGAGCCAGGTTAGGCACTTTGGTGAAAATCCAGTTGGGTTTTGTAATGGAGTGTAACAAAGAGCTGCGAGCTCTGAAGGGGCCTGAACAGAGAAGAGATATGCATTGAGTGTGTTTGAAGTGAGGGGCTTTCTAAGGTGACCTGATGTCTGGGGAGATGGGGTAAGGCAAACCTGGCAACAGAAGATTTAAACAGAGCTTGTTTTAGTGGGCTTTTTCTGAGGTAAGAACTAGGGAAAAGTCTTGCATAGGAGTGATATACTGGAGGCCAAAGGGAGGGGTGGATTGATGTGGCCATATGGGCACTGAAAGATCAATGGAGAGACCTGGCTGCAAGGCTCTGAGACCACGGTGTGGTATTGTAGAGAAATGCAAAGCCTTTGAGCTCTTCGTTCAGATGATACCTTCTATTAGAACCATTAAGTAATCACAAAAAAAAGTTATCTTTTTTTTTTTCCTGCAAGCTTTTGGGCATGTGTACCCTTCCTCAGGCTCAGGAAAAATGTAAACATGGTCCTTACAGGTAGAGAATAAACTTCATTTATAAATAATCATTTTAAAAAGCTTGTTTTCTACCTATGGGGACTTTTACCATCCTTAACTTTCCACGAGTCTGAGGAAGGACGTGAACTCTAGTCCTGGAGTGGAGACTGAGCTCCAGTCCCAGAACTTGTCCCAAGCGATTGGGAAGATGTAACTGAGTTTCTCAGGTTTATGTTTGGGGACTTGTTATAGGGCTTTTTTTGGTTTTGTTTTGGGTTGTTGTTTTATTTTTATTCTTTTTTTTTTTTGGGGGGGGGTTGGTGGTTCCTGAGAACACCAGTGTGATTAGCAGTGAAATGGAGATGCTCTTACAAGTAGGGCTTGAGTTGGTCAAAGGAGACTGAGAGGAATTGCTGGTTGGTGCCCAAATCCCCACTAGCTTTCCAAGAGCTTTTTGGCTCCCGTCTGTCTCGTACGCTTATTTAAAAATAAAAAAAGAAAGAAAGTCCTTTCTGCTCCCCCAGCCCAACCTTCATTAAATTTCAGAGTAGACAACCCTCGAATCGAATAATTCCCAGCCATACCGCTCGGGCTCTCTACAGATGCGGGTACTAGACCAGGGCAGGTTTTGTTTCCAGAAATAATATCTCTGCTCCAGAAAGTTTTGTTCCCCTTCAAAACTTAAATTTGGGAATTCAGATAAAATGTGAGGAACGGTTGCTGTTGAAAGGAACTGGGAGGGAGGAGACAGTAGGATTTCAAAAATGACCCGCAGGGGGCATTAGACTCCTTTGGCTGCAGGTGAATGTGCTCAGTCATAAATCTTAGTTTATAGGCTTCCTGTTGCTTGGTCCACTCCAATTAGTAGTAGGCATTAGTGCTTATGGACTGTGCCCTACGTCTGCATGTTCTTCATCCATGGGCCCTTTTTGCAAAGTGGCTACTAAGGCAGAGAAGTTTGCCCAAGGTTACACAAGGAATCGGTGGGAGAGGTTGGCACAGAATCCAGAAGCTGTGTGCCAGTTCAGTGCCTTCTCCTGCAATGTTATCCTGAAATTTGTATACCACAGCAGGAAAATGCCAGCAGGCCTTGAATTGTTACTGGTGCACTCACAGCTGTCATACTCCATCCCAACAATGGATGGCCCCACTCCAGAGACAGCTGCATTTCCCAACTGGGTGAGTCATTATTTTTTAAGCTTGCAAACTTCTCTGCAATCTTTTAGTGTCTGTTTTATTCTCAGGGTGAATCTATTTGCAGACTGGTTTCCCATCTAATCTCCCTCTTGGCTGTTATATAAGCTCCTGTCACAGAGGGCCAGACTTCTAGGAGTAGTTAAGCATGTAACTGGAAAAAACAGGTTCCAGGCATGTTTGTCACACAAAAAACAAAGACACTTAATTCACACCATGAAAAATATACTGTTTGAGACCAGGCTTAGACCCTTTGGAGCACTCTCCATTCATTTCTGGTTTATCACATGACCCCTGCTGGCTGAGCATCACCTGAGCAACTGCATTAAGGCTGGGATCATGGTGCGTAAAGTGTCATGTGCAAGTGGAAAAGGATGGGTCTGGGTGTCCAGGCAGGGATGTCCCAGCATTACTGCAATGTTGTGCAGCTGCCCCTATAGGTAGGTGCCCCTAACTTGGGTGCCTACGGGGGATACAACTGGAGCAGATGGACCGTCGGTCAGGAGCTGCCCCAGGGGGCAGAGGTCGGCATGGGGTGGCCAGTCTGTCCTGCGTTGTCATCTCGGGGTGGCTCAGAGCAGGTGAAGAATCAGACTAGGTAGGAAGCAGAACAACTATCAGATCCAGAGCGAGTCAGTGCTGCTCCCATTGAAGTGATGCTGAGTCTAAGCAACGTGTCCTTCCATCCGCCCCTCTCAGATTGACCTGCGCTCACTTGCTCATCCTGTCCTACCCAGCGCTTCCTCCACCCAGCAGGGCCTGGGGCATAAGATGGCAAAGGACTGAAGACCCCCTTCAGTCTGGCTATCTCTTCTCAATCCCCCAGCGTCTCCTCGGGGCTTGGAGCCCAGATGGGTGGAATGGCCAAGGCTGGGCTTCACTGCCTCACAGCCTGCCCTCCTCCACCCTGTGCAGCAGGAACTGTCCTCTGTAGGGCAGGGTTTCCGCCCGAGTCAGAAGCCTGCATCCTGCATGGTTGCCAGCCCAGCTATGGGTCTCTCACAGGGCTACTGCCCTGGAGTCAACGGAGCTGCAGGTCCTTCTTCTGCTCCCTGCAGCGGGCCCTGTGCCCCACTGTCTGGGTGTGATTACCTAGCCCTGAGCACTTGGTAGACAAGGTGGACAGCACACCCGCACCTCTGCTTTGCAGTGGAGGCATGTGGCAGTCGGTGATAGGCCCCAGGGTGAGGGGCAGAGCCAGGGGCTGGACCCAGCTCTCCCACACTGCTCTATGCAGACCTCTCTGCACCTATAGTGTGGGTCCATCCAGCTGGGAGGCCCCCGGGAAAGGGAGCAGCTGCAGCTGTAGGTAATGGGTGGGGAGGGCAGCATCAGAGATCAAAGGGTATCCAGAGCAGAGAGGGGATGAGAAGGGACAGGCACTGAGAGGGACAAAGAGTGAGGGGAGTCGTTAAGGAGGACAAGCTGCCCCAAGTCCACCCCACCCTCAACAACCTCCCCACTGCCCTGACACATACGGGCCTCCACTGCTCCCCATTCCTAGAGCAGTGGGGACCAGTAGGCATGCCACAAAACTAGCTCGCACCCTCCCCAAGTGCCTCTGATCCCCTTCCCCTTCTACTGCTCTGCTTCCTGTCCTGTGCTCCCTGCCTGATCTGCTGCTCTGCTCTTGGCCCTTTCTGTCCCTGCCCTCCCCAATTTGCTGCATGCCATGCACTAAGACTACCCAAGCCACTAGCTGAGCTGCCCCTGCCCTAGAACGGAGGTGGGTCCAGAAAGGCAGCAGTGGTGCAGATGTCCTCACCATGGCAGCAGCAGTTGGAGACTTTTCTCTCTTAAAGCTTCAAAGCAACTAAGAATTCCCTTCTCCCTTCTCTTTGCCCAGCTCAGCAGCACCTCCTCTCATCCTACCCCCCCACTGCTGCTGCTCGACCTGCTATCCCAGGGTCACAGGAAGGGCAAGCTCCAGAATCACTTCTGCCAGCTCCAGCCAGGACCCCTGCTTGGGACAGCAGCGGTGGTGGGTGGATTCCTCCTCCCTGCCAGCCTGGAGGTGCAGGGGAAAGGAACCCACCTACTTCTGCTTCTGAGGGTGACTCTGGCTGAGCCTAGCACCATGTGCAGCCTAGTTTGGAGCGTAGCAGGGGCCTCCCCATCCCTGCCCCTGGGTCAGCAGGGGACAGACAACAGTGGGTGGGGGAATGGGAAGAGAGGAGGGGACACATCACTGAACATGGAGGGAAAGGGAGAGGCAGAAGGAAGATTCTTACTAATGCAAGGACTTGTAGATCCTGGCTGCTACCCCCAGGGCATGGTCTGTTGCACACTGGCAGAGGAAGCGAGGGATGCTGAAAGCAGAGCATGCAGCCATCCCTGTAAGGCTGGTCACTGCTCCTGCACTAACATTTACAAAATCCTAGATCTGTTCATAGGGATTGGCAACCTCTTCCTGTTATGGGCTGCTTGCAACCCAGCCCCTGCTGCAGGCTGTGCCCCTGGCAGTCAGCAGATGTTGCCAAGGGAACAGATAAAAGGCAGGCCCTATGACTCTGGGGATGCTTCCTCTGCTGCAGCAGACAGAATAAACTGATTGCAGCAGGGAACAGGACTCTGGGGGCTCTTTTGCTACTGCTGCTGTGGCTGGAGGATGCTGTAGATTTCCTCAGCATCTTTATGGGCTGGATCCTGTCCCTGAGTCATAGGAGACTAGAGTAAGGCCTCACTGGGGCAGGGTGGGACCTGCTGGCCAGGCAGGGTGCATGGGACTTGGCCTGCTACTGCCCTGTAAGAAGAACTCAGGAGGGACTTTGTCCAGCAGCATTCATAGTGCAAGCCCTGTCAGGGGTGCCCGACCCCCACGTTCTTTCGGTCCCAAGGTCAGGGTAATGCATAGTCTCTGATAAATATGCAAACCAGTTCCTTCCACAATGCAGGTAAAATGCTGCACCTGAAAGTGCGCCAAAGGTGGCAGGTGTGGGGATGGGGAAGGTTTGTGTTAGCAAATTGTCCCTCCTCCCAGGACAAAGACATAATAATAGTAGTGCCAAATCTCGTAAAAGGAGGTCTGAAAGGGATCTCTGGAGGTCCTCTAGTCCAGCCTCCTACCTGAGACAAGATCACCCCTATGCAAACCATCCCACAGAAATCTTTCCTTAAAAATAAATACATAAATAAATAGTGTTCCCAGCCCAATCCTTTCCAAATCTGTGAATTGTTCAAGAACCACATATGGCCCTACTACCGGCAAACATCCTCCACCCCCACCTGGGGTTTCAGACGTTTCCAAATCCCTTGGCAGGCATCCTACTTGCAGGCCCAAGCCCAGAGGCTTGGGGTTCAGATACCCCCTGAGTTTTGCTTGCCCTTAGCTGTAAGGCCCTTGGAGCAAGCTAGGGAGGACTCCCATTTCCATAAAGTGGCCTTAAACCTGCTGCACCTCGGTGGTACTGAACCATGCCAGAGGAGCAGTTCTCCCTGGGTGTGCTTTAGGAAAACTGCCTTCATGATCACAGCTGCATGGTATTTCTCGTGCCAGGTTAAGAACAGGCACTACGCTTGGTCTGGGCCACCATATAAGTCTTTGAATAACTCAGCCTTAAAACTAGATGGTCAAACCTGTCTCTCAACCACAAAGCACAGCACTCAAACCTACCACAAGTAAAGCAGGGCAACAGCAGAAGCTGTGTCCTGCTACTGGGTTGTTAAGACACCCGAGAGGAGGAGGGGAGAGAAGGAAAGATGGACTCTCTCCTCCTCTCCAGTTTCTTCTATTTCTGCACTAATTGCATCAGTCCTGCCCAAAAGTCCATCCCCAGCTCACCTGCGTTACCTTCCTGTCACGGTTAGGATCACTTGCCCAGTGGTGGCAGTCATGTCTTTGCCTTTCACAGTCACGTGGTATGTTCCAGCATCCTCAGCCTGCACTTTATAGATCTTCAGCGAGCCGTTCGGCAGGACGGCCACCCGTAGGCGATACTCTGCTTTTACCTCTGTGCTGGCTTTGCAGTGGCGCTGCCACCAATTGGGCTCTTCTCTGGTGCAGCTATTCAACTCGTAGAGCAGGATATTGTGATTTTCCTTGGCAGAGAACCAGTGAATCTCAATGAAGTCCCATGCCTGGTTTGGGAGATTGAGGCAGAGGGGCAGAATGGCCATCTGATTGACCTCCACCTGGACTGGTGCCTGTGGCATGGCTAGGCAGGCTGCAGAGGGGGGATCTGTGTAAAAGAGAGAGAAAGCATCCAGGCTGGAAGAAGACTTCAGCAGCAAGGGAGAGGGGCAGAGCTGGCATCAGCTTGGAGAAAAGAGATTACAATTTTAAGCCCTTCAGAGCAGGGACAGCCTGGGGATCAGGAGGGTGAGAAATCTTTCTCCCCTACTTACTCTCCACAAAGTGCCTCTGCCCTGGAGACCTCTGTGTAGTCTGCTATGACTTTCTGCAGAGTGTAGGAAGACTTTGAAATAGCTGCATCTCCTTATGTAAATGGCCAAAAGAAAGCAAGTGTTGACAGCAGTGTGCAGAAATGCCAAGAACAGAATCAAGCCCCAATCCCTCCAGAAGGAAACCACCCGGATTTGTACCTTGACATCACTTAGAGGCTTCACCTCTAAAGGTGGAGGCCAATTTATTACTTTTTTGCACGACACAGCAGAGACACAGAGGGAGACAGAACTTGGCCTACAGAACTAAAGTAAGACAAGGCAAAGATTATTCTTCCCACTTTCTAGATGTGGAAACTTGCGTGCAGACAGATGAGGTGGCTTGCCAAAGGACACACCGGTGCCTTCAGTCCTATCCCATTATATACATGACAGGGCTGTAGTTTTTAACCCAGATACAGAAACAAAAGCCACAAAAATGTTGCTGTAGCCTGGTAGGAATTTATGTCCTAAGGTCACACAGTAAAATCAGCAGCAACGCCCCCCCCCCCCACCAAGTGTTATCAGCCAAGAATGATTCTAGCAGTGAAATCAGCTAGCTCTGTTCTCTGGCAGCCTGAGGCTAGCACATGGCCCTTGTGCACTACACAGATAGTGAGCCCAGCAAGAGGTAGGGAAGGTCAAGTTTAGCTGCTTTGCATGCTCAGCTCTAAACTGCTGTTTAGTTGCAAGTCATCTGAATGTACGAGTACAGAAGGGAGACACTGCTAATGTTCAGGACACCACGATGCACGACAAGACATAGCAGAGCTGTGGGTTTCTGTGTGTGAATGGAGTCCAGGACTGATATAGTGGGGGGCTGTGGATCAGGGGTGAGGAACATCAAAGTGTGTGTGTGTGCATGCGCTGCAACAGGTAGTACTGAAGTAGCTGAAATGCTTGTAAATTGGGGTGGAAAAACACTGACATGGGAGGGATCCCAGGGCTGGAACAGGAGGTCTGGACCAGACATGGAAGGGGAGAAAGGATGTCCAGGAGTTGGGCAGTGGGAAGAATGGGCCATAAGGCAGGTTTGGATCAGTAAGAGTTAAAAACCTGTAGCTTTGTGGAATCGGCAGCTCTTCTAATATCTAAAAAGTAGACTTGAAATACATTTTGGATGTGTGTTTAACCCTACACAATCCCTGCTGCTGGCCAGTCTGATCACATCGCTGCACTGTGTTCATACTTGCTGGCTGTGTCTACACAGAACGTTTACTGTGGAGTTGCTTAATTAGCTCTGCAGTAAAACAGCAGAGGTGGTGCTATTAGGACAGAGTCAACTAATTAACTCTGCCATAGCATAGTACTGCCAGACACAAGTACTATCCTACGGTGGCATTATTTACTGCACAGCAGCACAAGTGTAGACGCTGATGGGCTGGCTGAGGCACGAGAGTGCTTTAGTGTGTGGGCTGCCAGCCAGTTAGTCTTGCACTGAAACACCCCCGTGCATGTTGAGCCAGATTGGAGCAGCCCCAGGCTGGCAGGCTGACCCCCAGGATCTCCTGCCAGCTGGGGCTGCTCTGCTCTGGCTCAAGGTGCTGCATTCCCAGGCACATATGCAAATGGCATGCCCAGGAGCAATAACCTCTGCAAACTGCACTGGAATTTATTCAGGTGCATTAGTTGCACATATAGATGTGCCCACTGATTAGCTGCTGGATGCCTATTTGAATTGTGTTGTAATAAGACCTAACAGGTCCTTGGAGGCATCAACAGGAAGGTGCCAAGGACTGCATGGAAAAAAAATGAAGGGTGCTAGGTACGAACAGTGCAGCCCCTCAGTAGTCTCTCTCATCTGGGGTTCTTTAGAGCTCCCAGAAGAACCTAAGCTTGCCACATCCTCATATCACACCCGTAAAAGAAACACTGTCCTCCTTGAGACTGGAAGAGGAGGTGACTTCTCCACCGGGCACTACCCAGCATAATGTAGAGGAAGCATGACTTGCCCGTCGTGAGTGGTGAATGCCCAGAATTACCCATCCGATGGCCCAAAAGAAGAACCAAGAAGCAATGACTGACCTCACCCCTGACCTGAGGCCATGAAAAATACAAGAAAAGGAAGTAGTTGAGAAATGTGGAATGGAAACACGAGTTCAAGTCAGGGCAGAACTCTTTCAGGAGGTTACATCTGAAAGGGATTGAGGGAAACACTTTGTTGGTGTTTTGCCTGAGGGGAAACACTTCCCAGAGGTGAGCAATTCACTGGTGGAGCTCTCCATCTACAGGATACCCGCGCTGGCCAAGAGACCAGTGGGTTCAAAGGAAGAAGGGTGGGACGTGTGTGGATTATGGGAGCAAAAAAGCTTAAAAGCATACGCAAGGCCATGAGCAGCAATATCAGTTCTTCTGCTCAGGACATGAACTGTTGGGCTGGGGAGACATTTCTCTTTGGGTGGGGTCACTCCAGAGCTGGTGTTGCTTCCTGGAAGCAGCTGGGACCAGTCCCTGCCAGACACAGCTTGCTGGGCTACAGGTGGATGCCAGGCCAGTCAAAGCAGGCAGTTTTTGTGATCCTAGGAGGAGTAATGTGGGATGCACTGGGGGTGGGGGAATTACCTTTTGAGCTGCACTGCTGTGAGGTACATAAGTGGTTTATCTCGGAGGCCTTGAAATCCTCTGGGCAGGAGCAGCTGCCTTCCTGCATCGACTCTGACTGTTTGGCATGCAGGGCTGCTCCGCTGTCCTCTTTTCCCTGCAAAGCTTCACAAAGGCATTCATGTGAGTGGGTGGCCGGGTGCTACTTTGGAACCAAGCTTGCACATCCAGCGTGTGAACTCAGGGAAAGCCAAGCTAGCGTTACTACTTTTCCAGCTCTGATCAGGAACAAAACTGCACTTCAGGGATTGATAAGTTAAGATGCCATTTCCAATACACTGGGCAGATCTTCCTGTGATCGGCACTTCTTTTTGTGTGCGTTTTGACCAGCCATGAGATAATTAATGGTGTTTGCGGCTAAAGGTTTCAGAGTCGACATCTCTTTAAAAAATGACTTTGGGCAGTTCCTACTTGTCAGAGCTCTTGTTTTTGGCTCTCTGCAGACTCATACAAATACCTTCAGGTCATGCTCTGAGACTTCCTTTGTAGCAATAAGGGCCAAGGACCTCCTCTGAAATACCCAGTGTCCACAGCTCTACAAGTTTCATAGGGTGGCAATGTTCAAGATTTCATATCTTTGAGAATTAAGGATGATTCTCATTCACAAAGAGACACTGATTCTGAAACCTCATGTTGCTGGCTTAGCCATCAGCATTGGCACTTACTTCATTGCTGGTCAAGATGCCTAGGAAAGGAAGAAAAAACCTACTATTCAGAGCTGCACATGAGGGGCCTCGTATTTTGATGCCACCTTGGGAAGGGCATTGGTTTTGGGGTTGATCTTTGAAGAACACTGAATCTTTGGTTTGTTTTCAGTGTATAACCAAGGGGATGCTGCTGAGCCTGGATCTATGAGCTCTGAGCGTGAAATGCCATAGGGAAGCATCTCTGGTGCAACCAGACGTGGGAAGGGGGGGATAGAATCATAGAATCAGAATTAGAAAATTATGGTTGGGAGGGACCTCAGGAGATCACCTAGTCCAACCCCCCTGCTCAAAGCAGGACGCCCCCCAACTATGGCCAACAGTAGGGGTGCTCTATGGGCCTCCTTCCTAAATAGGAAGTGGTAGGGGCAAGAAGGTGGGTGCCTGGTTCTGTCCTACTCCTCTTGCCATATGGGGCTTCACTAGGGGAAAAGGATTAATGCCAGCACCTCTTGGCCATAGTAGGCCATTACCCTGTAACAGATGCCCACTGTGCTAGTGTTACCTGTCTGACTCAGTGCCCACTACAAAGTCTTCTAGCGTGATTCATGTGGACTGGGAACATAAAAAAACCCCACCCCCCTCCTCCCTGACACTGGTAAACACGACCATGACAGCAGCTGGGGGCTCCTGTGAGCTTGGCTTCTGTCATCTACTGCCCTGTGCTATCTCTCCAAAGGGGGTGTGCTGTAGCTGTTTTCACACTTGTGGTGCAGCCATGTAAGGCAGACCAGCCCTGTGTCTGCACGTGCTGTGCATGCACCAGGGCTTAGGGTAGCAGATGGGGAAGGCCGAGATGTGTTACCCAGTGTGGGAGCTTTGGAACAGCCCCCTCCTGTTTGCTCTTCAGCGGCAGCCCAGCCAGGAAGTACATCTGCAGTGGGGGCAGGATTAGGATCTCCCCACTCCTAGAGTCCCCTTTTCTGTGATCTTCTCTAGACTAGAAGAATTTCCTCCCAGCTGTTACAAGGGTGCCCACTCCTAGTGTAAAGCGACTATTATCAGTGGAGCAACTTTATATAACATTTCAAATGGGACTAGGCTTGCTCTTGAATTGTAGCTCCATTGACTTTGCAGATTTGTACAAGGCAAGGATCTGACTAAAGTGTGAAGCTAATTTCTTATCAGTTGTCTCTTTTACTGGTGTGGCAACATGGGACTGATAGGATCATAAGAGCTGGTGATATTGGTCACTAGTAGTGAAGCAACAAGTAGGAGAAAATCCAACACAGAGCCACACTGGGGTTTTAGTGGGACCATACATCATGCAGACATACAGAGGAATGAATTCTCTGGGGACACTCACCCAAAACTATGACTGTTGCGATCAGGATGATGTTAATAACCAAGCTAAGTCCTAAAGCAATCCAATGCCAGCACGGACACTGAGAAGAACCTGAAATAGTCAATGTTTAGTGAAATGCCATCAGCAACTCTTGTAAGAAACAGGATAAAGGAGAACATGAACATTGTAAATGCTGGAGTTGGGGGGAAAACCCCATTTGTTCCCATGCTGTCCATATTATCCCACCCGCACAGAATTACGTTTTGTTATATGTTCAGAGTTTATCTACAGAGGCTAACTACAGGCCCATTAGCCTGACTTCTATCCTGGGGAAGATCTTAGAAAAGTTTATTAAGGAGGCCATCCTTGAGGGACTGGCCCAGGCTAACATCCTAAGGGACAGCCAGCATGGGTTTGTTGCGGGTAGGTCTTGTTTGACCAATCTCATTTCCTTCTATGACCAGGTGACCTATCACCTGGACAAGGGAGAAGAGATTGATGTCATATATCTTGACTTCAAAAAAGCTTTTGATCTGGTATCCCATGATCACCTCTTGGCCAAATTGCCCAGCTGTGGCCTTGGCTCCACCACGATCCGCTGGCTGGGAAATTGGCTTCGTGGTCGGACCCAGAGGGTTGTGATTGATGGCAGTCACTCATCATGGTGCCCTGTAACCAGTGGGGTCCCTCAAGGCTCTGTCCTGGGACCCATACTGTTCAACATCTTCATTAATGATGTGGACATTGGAGTCAGGAGTGGACTGGCCAAGTTCGCCGATGACACCAAACTTTGGGGCAAAGCATCCACGCCAAGTGAAAGGCAGGCGATCCAGGCTGACCTGGACAAGCTCAGCAAATGGGCAGATGAGAACCTGATGGTGTTTAACACCGAAAAATGCAAGGTTCTCCACCTTGGGAGGAAAAACCTGCAGCACCCTTATAGGCTCGGCAGTGCTACGTTGGATAGCACTACAGAAGAAAAAGACTTGGGGGTCATCATTGACCACAAGATGAACATGAGCCTGCAATGCGATGCTGCGGCTAGTAAAGCGACCAAAATGCTGGCGTGCATCCATAGATGCTTCTGGAGCAAATCCCGGGACGTCATTCTCCCCTTGTACTCGGCCTTGGTGAGGCCGCAGCTGGAGTACTGCATCCAGTTTTGGGCTCCAGAATTCAAAAAGGATGTGGAGAAGCTTGAGAGAGTCCAGAGGAGAGCCACGCGCATGATCAGAGGTCAGGAAAACAGATCTTACGATGACAGGCTGAGAGCCATGGGACTCTTTAGCCTGGAAAAGTGCAGGCTCAGGGGTGATCTGATGGCCACCTATAAGCTTATCAGGGGTGACCACCAGGATCTGGGGGAACGTCTGTTCACCAGAGCGCCCCAAGGGATGGCAAGGTCGAACGGTCACAAACTCCTGCAAGACCGTTTCAGGCTGGACATAAGGAAGAATTTCTTTACTGTCCAAGCCCCCAAGGTCTGGAACAGTCTGCCAGCGGAGGTGGTTCAAGCACCTACATTGAACACCTTCAAGAGTAAATTGGATGCTTATCTTGCTGGGATCCTATGACCCCAGCTGACTTCCTGCCCTTTGGGCGGGGGGCTGGACTCAATGATCTCCCGAGGTCCCTTCCAGCCCTAATGTCTATGAAATCTATGAAATCTATTTTAACAAGTGTTTCCACCTGATAGTCATACAGTTGAGCTATATGGATGAGATCCTTGTAGTCTTTCTCCATAAAAGCTCAGCCCTTTCAGAAACTCTGGTGGAGTGAAGCTGGTGCAGCTAATGGAGCAGTGTGATCTGGAGTTCACAGCCCACAGAAATGCATGGGGCAGCTCTTGCCTCTCAGAGTATTTTGGGCTCAGTCAGATATTGCTGAGTTAGTTACACAGCTTTTCTTTGTAGCATTCAAGAAGTTAAACCACATCCTTTTTATAATGAATGCAAGCTTAGAATCTGCTGTAATCATATGCTTCTAGGAGCTGGAGTAGCTCAGGTAGTTAGTCTAAAAGGGACTGCAGAGGCCTGTCTACAGCTCCACAATAAAACAGGTTGTTTTTGTTCTTCTCATTCATGCCTGACTGTGTTCACCAAACCCTGCAGTGATCACTACAGTGGGGAGCAATGAGGTGGTTTCTTAGCTCTGAGGGGCAGCATGAGTGAGTGAGCGCACAGCTCTGGTATGAACACGTAATAAATGAGCCAGGGAAGCTGCTGGTTTCATGGCTGGGAGTTTGACTCCTCAGTAGCAAATAGCAGATGTCAGGGGCAGGTGGGGATAGGTCATGAAAGGCAAGCAGATGACAATGGATGTGGTGGAGAAGAACGCAGCGGAGGGATTCAAACAGGCGGAGTGATGTTGTCACAACAGCATGCAAGGAGAGTCATCTTTACAGCAGGTTTGCTGCCCGGAGAAAGACTGCACTTCTCAAACCAGAGGAAATCAGTCGAGATGCAAGAAGATAACACTTACATGAGAGGTTTAGCTGTGTGGGTGGAGAAGAAATGCTGTATCACAGAGGTATTATGCAAAAAGATTTTGGCAAAAATTTAATGCAAGGATTTGAAAAGAATGATGCAAGCTGAAGATGATACCCTGGTTACAGAGCTGAGGGACAAGCCAGGCGGTGATGTTCTGCACAGCAAATGAGAGAGAATTGGAAGGGAAATGTTGCATTGCGCTTTAGCTGTGTAGAGCTTTGTCTAATGACAAAACATGAATGAGGAGGTGTTAGAGAGAGGAGGTGGCAGAGGTTGATCTGTGAGGCGCGCCCATAGGGGTGACAGTTGACCTTTTGCCTGCAGATGAGAAGGGGACGAACCTCCAGGCTCAGGGTGTGACAGTCCCCGAGAGAAGGAAGAGGGGTAAGAGTGCTCTGAGACCCCCTTGGCTCAGCAAGGGCATTCAAGAATGCCTGAGGGCCAAAAGGGGGGCGTACACCTGCTGGAAGAGAGGGGCTATCCCCCAGGAGGAGTACTTCTCCTTGGCCTGCGAGTGTAGGAGGGCCATTAGGAAGGCCAAGGTGGGGGTGGAGCTCAGGCTAGCAACCAGGATTAAGGACAACAAAAAGTCCTTTTCCAAAGTCCTTTTGGCGAACCTCCTCCGGCAGGCTTTAAACTAGGTTCGTCGGGGGAAGGGGAAGATGAGGGTGGAGAAAATATCAGACTGCCAGACCAAACAGCACCCACAACTACAGCCCTGCCCAGACCAACGAGCAAAGCAATCAAACAGGTAAGAGAGAGGGGCCAGGGTAACATTGGGACTAGGGGGTCAGTACACACACCCACAGGAGGCTTCAAATGCCTCTACACAAACGCTCGTAGTATGGGAAACAAGCAGGAGGAACTCACCCTCCTGCTGGCTGACACCAGGCCGGACATAGTGGGGATTACAGAAATGTGGTGGGATGAAATGCATGATTGGGCGGTGAATGTCAAGGGCTATAGGCTGTACAGGAGGGACAGGATAGGAAAGAGGGGTGGGAGCGTGGTGCTCTATATTAAGGAGGAATACACATCCTCGTTAATTAGCAAGGAGCCAGGGGAGGGGCACTCTGAAGTGCTTTGGGTTAGAGTACAAGGCAGTCGAGGGGAAAGGGACTTAACGGTGGGGGTCTACTACAGACCTCCCAACCAGGGGGAAGAGCTTGACCAGGAATTCTTGGGTCAGCTCACAGAGGTGGTGAAGTCTAAGGATGTGGTCGTCATGGGGGACCTGAACTTCCCGGACATCTGCTGGGAAGAGCAGTCAGCCAGGTGTGACCGCTCACGTCGGTTCTTGGCCAGAGTGCAGGACCTCCATCTAACCCGGGAGGTGCACAGCCCCACCAGGGGGGATGCCTTGTTGGACCTGGTGCTGGCCATGAACGACGACCTGGTGAGGGGGCTGTGGGTGCTCGACCACCTGGGCGACAGCGATCATCGCCTGCTGGGATTCACCATCCAGCGCAAGGTGGCAAAGGCATGCAGTAAGGCAGCGGCCCTAGATTTTAGGAAGGCAGACTTCAACGAGCTAAGGAGGATAGTTGGAGAAGCGCTGAGGTCCCGGGGGGGAGGGGAGCCAGGTGTCCAAGGAGAGTGATCACTCCTTAAGGAGACGATCCTCCAAGCCCAAAGGAAGGTAATCCCAACGAGGATCAAAGGGAGCAGGAGAGCACACAAGCCTCCGTGGCTCACCAAAAGCATCCAGGAATGTCTCCTTGCTAAAAAGGAGGCTTATACCTAGTGGAAAGAAGGGGTCATCACCAGGGAGGACTATTCTGTAGTTGCTCGGGGATGTAGGGGGGCAGTTAGGAAGGCCAAAGCAGAGATGGAACTGGGGCTAGCTTCCCAAATTAAGGACAATAAGAAGACTTTTTTTAAATACGTAGGGGGTAAAAAGAAGGTCCCGGGTAATGTGGGGCCCTTGCAGGACAACATGGGTAACTTGGTCATCACACCAGACAGCAAAACTAACATGTTTAACGATTTCTTTGCCTCTGTCTTCCTAAATAGGGACCAGGACAGCCACCTCCCTGCTGGGCCCCCCTCAGGCCCCGGGGGAGGCACACCTGGGCCACGGGTTAGCAAGGATTTAGTTAGGGAGCTTCTGGAGGGGTTGGACGTATTCAAGTCAGCCGGCCCGAATGATCTCCACCCTAGAGTTCTAAAGGAACTGGCCGAGGTGATTGCAAGTCCCCTGGCACGGCTTTACGAGCACTCGTGGTGCTCTGGTGAGGTACCGGAGGACTGGAAGAGGGCCAACGTGGTCCCCATCTTCAAAAAAGACAGGAAGGAGGACCCGGGAAACTATAGGCCGGTTAGTCTCACCTCGATCCTAGGCAAGCTGTTCGAGAAAATTATGCTGGCACACATCCAGGAGGGGCCAGCAGGGGACTGCATGCTTAGGGGCAACCAACATGGGTTCATCAGTGGCAGGTCCTGTCAGACCAACCTGGTGGCCTTTTACGATCAGATCACCAGATCGTTAGACACAGGGGTAGCAGTGGATATAATCTTCCTGGACTTCCAGAAGGCTTTTGACACTGTCTCTCACCCTGTTCTCATTAAGAAACTGGGGGACTGTGGTGTACACACCCACACAGTCAAATGGGTCACCAACTGGCTGGAGGGCCACACCCAGAGAGTGGTAGTGGATGGGTCCTTCTCAACCTGGAAGGACGTGGGCAGTGGGGTCCCGCAGGTCTCGGTCCTCGGGCCTGCACTGTTCAACATCTTCATCAGTGATTTGGATGAGGGGGTAAAAAGCCCCCTGTTCAAATTTGCTGACGACACTTAGATGTGGGGGGACGTGGGTACATTGGAAGGATGCAACAGGCTACAATCAGACCTCAACAGGTTACAGGGGTGGGCGGACGAGAATAGGATGGGTTTCAACACAGACAAGTGCAAGGTGATGCACCTCGGGAGGAACAACCGGCATCACACCTACAGGTTGGGGAACTCCCCTCTTGTCAGCACAGAGGCAGAAAGGGATCTGGGGGTCATCATTGACTCCACGATGAACATGGGCCGGCAGTGTGGGGACGCGGTCAGGAAGGCCAACCGCACCTTGGCATGCATCCACAGATGCATCTCGAGCTGCTCCAAGGAGGTGATCCTCCCCCTCTGTGCGGCACTGGTCAGGCCGCAGCTGGAGTACTGCATCCAAGTCTGGGCGCTGCACTTCAAGAGGGATGTGGACAGCATGGAGAGGGTCCAGAGGAGGCCACTCGCATGATCAGGGGACAGCAGGGCAGGCCCTATGAGGACAGGCTGCGGGACCTGAACCTGTTCAGCCTCCACAAGAGGAGGATCTTGTGGCCTGTTATAAACTAGTCAGGGGGGATCAGCAGTCATTGGGGGAGTCACTGTTTCCCCGAGCACCGCCAGGAGTGACCAGGAATAACGGTCACAAGCTGGCAGAGGGTAGGTTTAGGTTAGATATCAGGAGGCGCTACTCCAGCTTCCAAGAGAAGTGGTGCAGGCTCCTACCCTGGGGGTGTTTAAGAGGAGGTTAGATGAACATCTTGCTGGGGTCATTTGACCCCAGTACTCTTACTCTTTCCTGCCATGGCAGGGGGTCGGACTAGATGATCGCTCAGGTCCCTTCCGACCCTACAAACTGTGAAACTATGAAATACATTGGGAGGAAGAAGAGGTCACCAGGTAATGTAGAGCCCCTGTTAGACTCAAATGGTAATCTTGTGGCTACGCCAGACAAGAAAGCTGAAATTTTTAATAAGTTCTTTGCCCCTGTTTTCTTGGACAGAGACCAGGACAGCTCTCCCACCACAGGTAGGGGCAATCTTGGGGATAGCACTGCCAGCCTTCGGGTCTGCGCAGATGTAGTTAGGGATCTTCTGGAAGGGCTGGATGTTTTTAAATCTGTGGGCCCTGATGCCCTCTGCCCACGGGTGCTGAGAGAGCTGGCGGGGTCATTGCTGTGCCCTTGGCCTGGCTGTACGAGCGACCATGGTCCATGGCCTGGGTGCCTGGAGATTGGAAACTAGCTAATGTGATCCCCATCTATAAGAAAGGGAGAAAGGAGGACCCAGGAAACTATAGGCCCATAAGGCTCACATCGGTTTTGGGGAAAATCCTTGAAAAAATTATCAAGGATCACATCTGTGGGGGGCCAGCAGGGGAGATCATGCCCAGGGGAAATCAACATGGGTACATCAAAGACAGGTCCTGCTAGACCAACCTGATGGCCTTTTATGACCAGGTAACTAAACCCCTGGATGATGGTGTCACTGTGGACGTAGTCTTTCTGGACTTTAAGAAGGCCTTTGACACTGTCTTTCACCCCATTCTCATTAATAAACTGAGCGACTGTGGCATTGATGCCTACACAGTTGGATGGGTCAAAAATTGGCTGATGGGGCGCACCCAGAGAGTGGTGATGGACGGGTCGTACTTGACCTGGCGGGATGTGAATAGTGGGGTCCTCCAGGGCTCGGTCTTGGGGCCTACACTGTTCAACATCTTCATCAGCAACTTGGACGAAGGGGTGGAAAACACATTGTCCAGGTTTGCCGATGACACCAAGATGTGGGGAGAGATAGGCACGGTCGAAAGGAGAGAGAGGCTGCAATTAGATTTAGACAGACTACAGAAGTGGGTGGATGGTAACAGGATGGGCTTCAGTGTAGATAACTGCAGGGTGCTGCACCTGGGGAGAAGGACTCCACAGCGTACATATAAGCTGGGGAGCTCCCCCCTTGTGAGCAGAGGCGGAAAGGGATCTTGGAGTCATTCCTGAGTCCAAGATGAACATGAGCCACCAATACCAGACCACTGCCAGCAAAGCCAACCGCACCTTGTTGTGCATCCAAAGATGCATCTCAAGCCAGTCCAGAGAGGTGAAACTCCCCTCCCTACATGACATTGGTCCGGCCTCAATTGGAGTACTGTGTCCAGTTCTGGGCACTGGACTATAAGAAGGATGTGGCCAGCCTGGAGAGGGTTCAGTGGACGGCCACCTGCTTGGTTGGAGGGCAACAGGGCAGGCCCTACGAGGAGAGGCTGAGGGACCTGAACCTGTTCAGCCTCAGCAAGCGGAGGCTGCCTACCAACTCGTTAGGGGAGATCAGCAGCAAATAGGAAGGGCCCTATTCCCCAGCAGCACCTGGGGTGACGAGGAACAATGGCCAGAAGCTGCTGGAGAATAGGTTCAGGTTAGAGATTGGGAGGCACTATTTCACTGTTAGGGTGGCTAGGATCTGGAACCAACTTCCTAGGGAAGTGGTCCTCACTCCTACCTTGGGTAAATTCAAAAAGAGTTTGGACAAACACCTGTCTGGGGTAATGTGATCCCAGCATGTGGTCCTGCCAGTGGCGGGGCGGTTAGACTAGATGATCTATTCAGGTCCCTTCTGACCCCAAACTACTGTGAAACTATGAGATGATCCAGCGTATAGGAGGAGAGAAGGGGACCAAGATCAAGGCCCTGTGGGACCCGCACTGGAAAGTGGAGGGGGACGCCTCTGACAGAGAGGTTGAAGGGGCATTCAGACAGAGAGGAGAACCAGGAGAGGGTAGAGTCATGGGAGCCCAAGGGGAGGACAAGCTTTTGTGAAGCAACGAGTGTGATTTGCTATGGCCGACAGGTTAAGAGGAGTGAGGATGGGGCGCTGGTGCCCAGCTTTGGCAGAACCTCATTAGGTACTTTGTGGGTACCATTTCAGGGGGAAGGAAAGGGGCAGAAAGTAGATGGGAGAGGCCCTGAGACTGAATGAGAGGAGATGAAGTCCAGGTACTGGTTGTTGATAGTGCATTCAATGAGTTTAAAGAAAGAGGGGATGGTGGGAAAGAGGCATATGGGGCAGGAGCTGGAGAGGTAAATCCAAAACCCTCAAGGGTGGGTAGCAGGGTGGGAGAGATGACAGCATGCTTGTGTGGTGAGGGGAAAGAAATTAAGGCAAGTAAGGGTACAAGTGAAGAAGCAAGGGCTGGAAATGAGCAGATGGGATGGCATCCCTAAGGCAAAGAGACTGTTTAGAGGAGGGGAGCACATGAGAGGCCTCTGCTTTTGTGACAGGAAAAGGTGAGAGCTGTGGGGATGCAGGGGAAGGACATCATGTTGTATGCTGTCAGGTTTTTTCTCTTAAGCTAAACCAAACTAGCAGTATCCTGTGGAAAGAAAGAGAAAAACAGCCGCAAAGGGGGAGGGCATGAGACGTATGTCCACAGAAAGGGCCCTGAGCCTGAGGTTTAATTAAATTGAGGAAGCAGAGTGGTTTTACACGAAGACGGCAAAACAACAAGGGAAGGTAATAATTTTATGATGGGGGCAGTCCTTTTGGTCACCAAATGCCAGAGGCAGTCTGCAACGTCTGCTTTGCCTTTCTCATACTATTGTGGTAGGAAGCAAAACAGGCTTTAACTCGTGATTTGCTTGTCTGACTTCTCGAAATGCAATTAAGCAATTGAGTGGCACCTTCAGTTGGGTGGCATGATGAGTTACACCAGCTGAAGAGCTGGCCCAGTGACTCATGTCATGACACCAATTTGTTCCAGCGGGTAATCTGACCCTTTTGGTCTTTGGTTTTTTTGGATTGGAAAAAAAAGCTGCCAAACAAACCAATCCCTAAACCTCTCATCTTGCTCTGCATAGGAGATTTTTAGAAACATGAAAGCTACGGTTGATATTGCAGGGATCCAGTTTGTATTAGAAGAAAGAAGGAAATCGGGATTTAAAAACAGCACAGCATAATGGGTCAGATAATGGGGCAGTCTCTTGGCTGTAAACATAAATATTATTCATGGTCAGATGGAAGTTTTTCTTCTCAGAAGTGAGGAGGAAAACATCTGAAAATGGGAAAGGTTTAAAAAAAAAAACACAACCCCTCCAAACCCCTCCACAAAAGACAAGCTGGTAAAATATTAGCAAGGAAAAAACTTGACACATTGAAAGCTGATGCAATGCACTGGGGTTTATGCCCTGCTAAAATTAGTGGTAATTGGCCATCCACTTGCTGTACACTCTCTTATTCTTGATGGACAAATCCAGTGCAATAGACTTGTGGGAATTTTCATGGCTTTTGCGAGATTAATAATATAAATTAATATTGTCATTCTAGCCTTCATTTTCCCTCTAAATGTTTTATTTTGCTGCTATCATTCCTGGTTTTGTAGCCATTTGTTCCCCCCCTTTTTTTTTGTTTGCTTTTAGTTAAGGGCTCTTGAAATTCATAGCTTTTCAAGTACAAGCTAAAATGGATTTCAAAGCCACCTACAGAACTGGGGCTGTCTAATTTCATTTTTTATTTTAATGAAACTTAGGCACCACAAATCGCCTAAGTAGCTTTGTAAACCTCAGTCTATAAGAGGAAGCTAACTTTCCCCTTCATCTCTTTTGTTCTGGGCAGTCGCTCCTCTCCTCTCCCTCCCATCCCAGCAGGCTTTTCACTGGGAGTTTTAATGGACTAATAGCACAAGAAGGCTGCAAGGGACTTTGGCAGGTCCTTGGGTCCAACCCCCTGCTCAGACTGAAACATCCTGTCTAAGCCATCTCCATGTTTTCTCCAAGTTGGAGACTGTTTTGAGCAAACGCCACATTTCAGCTCCTACCATTTAGAAGTTCATCTTTTACGTGAGCTGGGATATTTGCTTCTCTGGCACAGAAAGCCAGATCTGGCAGTCAGCATCTTTGCACTAACTAGATGGAACGGAGCTGGTTAAACAGACCCGAGGTCTGTCTCCATCCCCGTCCCTGACCTTCTCTGTGATGCCGTGTACATCACTTTATCAGTCTATGCCCCAGTTACCCCAAGTGAAAAAAGGAGGATGTTGGTTAGCTATCAGTCTAGAAATGAAAGGGTTCACATTAATGAAGTTATCAGTCCATTACGGCTATGGTGGCAGATTAGTGAGTATAAAGAACATTTCTGTGTCAGCGTACGGAGGGAAAAAACCCCAACAAAAAACCCCAGAACACCTCTATCGAAGCAGAAGCCCAGCATAGAAGCAGACAGCAACCCAAGTGTGCCACGACGCTGAGGGGAAGAAAAGAAAGGAAACAAAACCCACCACTTACCAGCATGCTGTGAGGTTGACCTTGACTTTGGGAATTTCAAATCAGCGTAGACTAGATTTCCAGACATCGTCGTTCAGACAGAAAACTCTGATGCCGGATGGGGAAGCTTCCTATTTATACACAGATTTTTTTTTTGTTTTGTTTGGGTTTTTTGCTGCTGTAAAATCAGGAAGTGTTTTGCCTCTAGAGATTGCTATTCTGTGTCATACCATTTGTGGAGAAACATCCTTCATGCATTATCATTTTCTTTAGACTGGCATTAAACCTGTGGAGAGAGACAAAAGACATTAGAATAATATAGTAGTCATTAATATGTTTACTTGTCACACATTTCAAAATTAGGGGTGAAATGTAATTCTATTTTTAATAAAGTTTTGATAACTGGAATATCGTAAGCAGCCTTAACTCTGACACACACACACACACACACACACACACACACACACACACACACACACACACACACACACACACACACACACTAGATTTTCCTAAAAACTGAAGCAAGACCAGATTTTCTGAAGATCTTCCCCCAAGACTTTTGCATGTTTTGTTTCAATGGATGAGCACACTTGACCATCGTATACGAGTATTTAAGGTGTTTAGCAACTTCAGCACTGTCAAGTTCCTATTGATTTTGCACTAGAAGTGAAAGTTTGCCATTTTGTGCCTGTGTGAAATGAAAAAGAAAGGCTTGTAGTCTGTTGTCAGCAGTTGAAGGAAACTTTTTTGTAATTTATTTCTGCATTTCAAGGGTGAAGAGGACTTGTCTAGTGAAAACTTAATTAACAGAAACAGTAATTCAAACAGGAATTAAAAGGAAGTGCCAGATATGAGAGGAGATGGTGGGATAGAGTCATAGAAAACGAGGACTGGAAGAGATGGTCTAACTTTCTCATCTTGTCTATGTTGCTGCTTAGAGGCAGGATCATCCCTTCCTAAATGATCCATTTATTTGCTTGTATACCCTGTACTTTAAAGCATTCACCACCTCTCTAGGTCATTTGTTCCAGTGTTTAAATACCCTCATCATCAGTTAGTTCTTTTTCATATCCAGTCTAAATCTCCTTTTGGTGCAGTTATTTACATCTCTTATTTCTTGTCTATTGTTTGACCATCATCTGCTTTACAACTCTCTTTGTATCTGAAGACTGTTACCATATCCCCCCAACCTCAGTCTTATCTTCTCCAGGCTAAATATTTCCTATTTCTTTCAAGCTTTCCCGTTAACTACCTGGTACTTGCCAGCAGGTAAGAATGCAGGAGTCAACAAATCTGAGGAACCGCAGCTCCTCTCAACCACAGAGATGTCTCAGAAAAACATCTGCTGCCTACCTGTAACCACTTCCTTTTTCTGTTCTCCAGGAGTAACTAAAAAGTTTCTCTGCCCTGATTATTTATTTCATTGTCATTTTTCAAATAGCTTGTGAAGTGCACCCCCATGAGCAGGAACATGCATTTCCCTGGGGACAAACAGCAGTGGCACATATTTGTACTCTTGCTAGTTGTGCTTGGGCACACCTCTGCATGTGTGCTCTGGTGCATGGCACATTACCCGGGGGGGGGGGGGGTAGGGGAGGCTGGGGTCAGCACAGGTGGGGTCCTGGGAGCCTCCCAGGGTTGTAGTGGCAGTGATCCTGGCACGTGGAGCCTGGCCAGCAGCTGGAGCATTGCTCTGGCCAGCCAGGCTCCAGTGTTGCGTGGCGCTATGTGAACCGCCCTGCTTTTTTCTGCTGCAGGGTTTTTAGATACTGGCATTTTCCAGTATCTAATTTTGCCACTGTATTGCAAATGAGCAGTGTGGCAACAGAATGACAGGCATCTTGTGCGTTTCAAAAGCTTTGAGGCAATACCAACCGCATGTTCCTGCATGTGGGGATGTGGCCGTGGTGTCAGTATTCAGTAAGTTTGTCTGGGGCAACAGCACTTTGATGAGAGGTGCAGATCTGAAAATGGCCAACCCTCCTGTTTCTCTTCACTTGAAAACCCAGTGCATTTCAGCACTGCAACAAGTGGCGGAAAGCTTTGCCAAAGTAGTTGGACACGGGCTCCCAAGGCATTTGAGGAAGATGCTTAAGATCTGGCAGCTTGTGGGAAGTGCTGTTGTGATGTACTGGCTGTGGCTCTGGCCACTGAGCTGGGACTGTCATATGATGTATGGACTGGGCTCTCGATCAACCTGAATCAAAGTCGGCTGCTTACACGCTGGAAGTGCAGAGAAGGAGAGAGCGCTGCTGTAACAGATGCACCCCCGGGGTGGTTGTAGCACCCCCAGGTGGCTGCACAGCACCACCCATTTGCCTATCCTGCCCTGCTCCCCCTACTTGTGGTGCCTCTCTCCCGTCTGCCATGCCTTGATGTTATAGTTAGTATGTTGTTTAGGAGGCTGCCTCTAGGTAACTGGAGTCTAGCTGAGGGTACCTGGCCTCCCCTCCTCCTTCCCTGGCTACTGACCCGTCTGGGTAATACCAGGATGCCTTTCTTTCCCACCGTGTGGGGCTTCAGGCCCCTCCCAGGCCTCCAAATGGCAGAGGCAGTTGCCTACTTTCCCTCTGAGACTGCCACAAAATAATAGGAAAGGGTTAATACCACCCCACCCCCAAAGTCATAGAAGAAATATTTGGGGTGGGTGTTTTGTACGCTGCTCTGTGGTGTCCATATCTCTCTTCATAGCCATTGCAGTTCACAGGGCATTATCAATACTGAGCAGAGGAAACGTAAACAGGAGAAACACATTTGCTGGGTTGGCATAAACCACCCCTACCTTATCAAGCAGTGGACATATTTGGCCTCACCCCACACTGAATCTCAAATACTGGGCCCCTTCCTTCCTAGTGGCACACTTTTTTTGGGTTGGCCATGAGCCTAGCCCTTCACAACTCCTGGAGAACAGCCTTGAAAGCCTTAGGGTTTTTCCCATTCAACTGTGAAGATGAGTACACTGTTGACACGGGCAGCACAGCCCTGAACTTTGTTCCTAGGTGTCAGAAAGTTGCAGCCACACCATGGAGCCTTCCTGGACCCATCTGAACCATCCTCCGTCCTCTGGATGCACTCAGCCCGCAGGGCCCCTTTGGGGTTTAACCAGTCCAGTGCACGCTGCGTGCCTTCACTTTTCCCCTCCCAAGGCCCTTCCTGAGTTAGCACAACAGACAAGTTCCCAGTTCTCTGTGTCCCTTGGGCTCTCGCTCACACTCTGCCAGCAGATGCTTCTTCTTAGTAGCAGCAATTCTTGCAGGACTTGCCTGGGTCCCTGTCTTTCAGGGTAGCTCCATCTTGCTTCATCACTGGGGCTACCCCCTTTGCCCCTTATATTCCAGTTAGCCCTTCCCCCTCAGTCAGGTGATGGGCCTCCTGCTTACTTGGCTCAGGTGCTACCACTGCTCTATTTGCTTTTCCTGCTATTGTTTTCTGCCACCCACTAGCTGCAGGCTGGGCTTTGCAAAGCCAAAGGGGCTGGGGCGAGAGCTCTGCTCTGAGCCCGTTGTGCCTCAGTGGGGTATGCCTGCCTCTACCTGCAGGTTGCTACCACCTCATGGTGTTTTTCACAACTTGGTGTTTTTCCAGTTTTGCTGGCATTCCTGCCCCTCTGGCTGGGTTGTCAGTGCTTCCCCTCTGCAGTTCACCGACTCATGGGCAACAAAACTTGTAGCCTTAAAGGGGGGATGCTGCTTTCCCCAACCTGTTCTTCTCTTCTCCACAGTGGGGCTAGAGCTCCCTGTTACTTAGCAGGGATTTTTAAGCATTCCCATCACAGCCACTCCTTCAAAGCCACCCTTTTAAGTCTTCTAAAGAAAGCATGAAGACAGACACCATGTACAACTCAGTGCTGGGTCCCAGGGCTGGAGTCTCCTTGCTATGCCAAGAGGCTGAGCCCAAGTTGAACAGGGACAAGATTTTCAAATGCAGCTTGTAGGTGGTCAACCTGAGGGGCCTTTAAAAGAGCAAAATGTCAGAGGCACCCAGAAAACCAGGCAGCCCAAACTGCCAGTTGTTTCTGAAAGTCCCTGCTCTTCCTTTGAGATGGCCCCGTGCTGCGCTTCAGCCTCTGCATGGGACTAATATCTTGTAAGGATCCATGGCCAAATCTACAGAAGTATTGTAGCGCCTTGATTTGAACAGTAAGGACCTCGGGAGGAACAATGCACTGAAGTGCCTCTGTGAATGTGGCCCTTCATAAAATTCCCTTCCGCAGTGCAAGCTGAAAGCCAGATGATTTGTTCAGATTTTATTCAACTGCATGCACGTTCTTGGGCAGACATCAACATGACAATAAAAGGCCCAGGCCCAACTTTCATAACCCACAAGAGCACTGTGAGCAAAAGGAAAAATAAAAAATCCTGTGCTACTGTGCAATTACATATAACTGGAAGCAGAGTTAGTGTTCAAGGAGCTGCCCCATGCCTTCATTTTCAAGCGGGGGGTGTCATAATTGAACTTTCAGAGATTTTTTTGATGTCATTTTCTTGTCTAGTCCCAGCTGGTTTTGTATGTTCAGACAAATGTTAGGCCTCTAGGGGTACGCGCATTTCCCTGGGGACAAATAGTAGTGGAACATATTTGTGCCACGGCTAGTTGCCCCAGGTGGGGTAGCTGAAGCATGTGGGCTGGCCCCAGCACCCTTACCTGAGGCTCTGGGGGCCTCCTGGGGATGCAGCAGTGGTGATCTGGGAGTGTGAGGCCTGGCCGACAGCTGACGTGTGGGTCTAGCTGGCCAGGTTCCGGTTTTGGGAAGCACACACTGCAGCCATGTGTGCCACGCTACTTCCCATTTTTTTGGACATCAGGATCCCTGGTGTCAAAAAACCCTGCCATACTTCTAATTTGCAGCACAGCGAATGTGTGCAGTTTGGGGTGCCACAGATGGGTTTGCAGTGCTGCAAACTGCACGTGCGCGCTTGCGGGGATGCGTCTTGGGTGTCTGACTGCCACGGTGGAAACAAGGCTCCTTCTCCACTTTATTATGAAGGAGGACTGGAAGGTAAAGCATGGCACCAAGACTAAGAAGATCAGAGTTCAGTTCCCAAGGCACCCTGAGCCATTTGGGCTGAGATTTTCAAAGGAATCTTAGGGAGTCATGTTTCCACTTTCCGTTGAATTTCAGCTGGTGAGAGTCCGTGGTTTCACTTGCTTAGCTCCATTGCTTTCATACCTCTGGGTCAGGCTTTCTAAAAGATTAAGTCTAACTCACTGAATTTAGCTAGGAGTAGCAGCAGAGAAATCCACTCTGAAATGGGCTGCAATTGAACTGACTGCATTTTATTTATAAATATAAATATTAGAATGTGCACTAACTTGCTAGAATATATATATGGCTTGGAAAAAGCCCCCCAAATTAGGCAAAAGCTATTGTTATATTAGTCCTGCAGTCATTACGGTTAAATGTGCATCTCTTATTCAGATTCATAAAACAAAACCTAGCCTTCCTGAGGATCTTGACAGTCCCTCACTAACAGTCATGTCTATACTTTAGCATGACAACGCATGAGGTAAGGTTTCTATCTAGAGTTAGAAATAGTCTGCAGAGATGTGCAATAGAAGCAAGACATTACCAGGAGTGGCTAACAGACAGCACAATTGCAGAATAAGGAACAGTTTGTATAGAGGGACATTAAGAAGATTAAAAAGGACAGAGGGCCATTAACACCGGTGGTGTGGAGAGAGATTAGCAGGAATCAGGGAGCTGATTATGTGCCATGAAGCCAACTGACTGTCTCATCACTGTCTGCAGAGAAACACTGCTGCTCTTCCTGGGCTGCTGGTTTATGCTTTGGATGGAGTGGAAATCAAAGGGAGGTGCGAAGTGCACCAGCGTGTCCCTCCGTCCCCCGCAATCCATCCCTGGCCCCATGCACATACCTGGAAAAATCAGTATAGTGCCAGGTTCCTTCCCGAGGTGGAGTCCCTGTCAGCATGGCCCTAAATAAGTGGTGTTGCCACAGACTAGACTTGTTGAAGTACAGGCTGTCCGCAAGGTTTGGAGACAGCTCTGCAGCCTTTTTATGGGAGTCAATGGTATTGCACTCTCAAAAGGATGATGTGGGAGAGGGTTTCCAGGGGAAGAACCCTCCTCTAGTGGTTTTTAAGCATAGGGGCTGATAATCAGTCCGTCCTGCAGTAAATGCAAAGATGACATAAATGTCTTTGTTTTTTCTCAAAAGGTCTCCTAGGAGACAGGAAATGACAGGAAGTGATAACTGTGTAGGGTCAGGGCCTCCAGGGAGAATGGCTAGGACTTTAGTTCTCATTTTTGTTTCTCTGTTTCCCTTTTTCTTTTCACTGTATACCAGGTTCTTATCTTTTTATATTCCCTTTTCAAAGGTTATGTTCAGAGCTGGCATAAAACCCAAAAGATTCCCATACTAAATTCCTCACATAGGAATGCAGGCTACTTAACTAACATCCCAGCAGACAGACTCCATATTAGTTCCCCAAGTCTTGCAACACTGTTTTAATTCAGTGCCATCCAAGACGGAGCCACTTAATTTTTAATATATACGTATAAGTAAATACACATATACTTCAAAAACACTGGGGGGGGGTGTATCTGTATAATGCATATGATGCATGCACATGCGCACACATACACATCCCTGTATACTGCTTTTCTGTTGTAATAAAACCAAGCATGCGCGTGCATACGTACAGGTATGTGCACACGCACGGGCACACACACACGCTTAGCTTCATTACAACAGAGAAGCAGGATATCCCAGAACTTCACTCACAACAGCATTAATGTATTTTGAACCAACTTGGCTCTCTAATGCAAAACTTTCCTGTGTTATTTTTTAAACTGCAAACTTCAGTTGCTGGAAATTGTTATATAATCCTGTTACTTTTGGGCAGAATATGTAGCAATGGGTTTTTCAGCAAAATAGATTCATATTCAATTTTGGGAAAAAATACCATAATTGGGAGAACCATAGGACAATGGGACATGTTACTCAGGGAAATTGTGGCCTCTCCTTCACTGGAGATTTCAAAGGCAACTCTGGCAAACCATAGAAAATAAAGTTTGGGGAGGATCTCAGGAAGTCATCTAGTTCAATCCTCTGCTCAAAACAGGACCAGCCCCAACTAGATCATCCCAGTCAAGACTTTGCCTACCTGGGTCTTAACAACCAACAAAGATGGAGATTCCACCACCTCTCTGGGCAGCTTGTTTCAGCCTCACCCTCCTAATGAGAAAGTTTTCCTAATGTTTAACCTAAACTTCCCTTACTGCAACTTGAGACCGATGGTCCTTGTCCTGTCATCCGCCACCACTGAGAACAGTCCAGCTCCATCCTCTTTGAGCCCTCCTTCAGGCAGTTAGAGGCTGCTATCAAATCCCGTCTCAGTCGTCTCTTCTGCAGACTGAATATGCCCAGTTCCCTCAGCCTCTCCTCAAAAGTCATGTGTCCCAGACCCCTAACAATTTTCATTGCACGCTGGTGGACTCTCTCCAATTTGTCCACATCCTTTCTGCAGTGGAGGACCCAGTGGTGACACATAGGGGGTGCATGCGGGTACACTTGCGCTCCCTGAGATTGGCTGCTGCCGGCGTCGCCTGGGGGCGATCACCGCTCGCCACCACCCAGCCTCACCGCCAACGGTGCCAGCAGCATCTACGGGCGGTCACTGATCACCACTGGTTGGCACTGATGC
This sequence comes from Crocodylus siamensis, assembly GCF_052110815.1. Classification (NCBI taxonomy): domain Eukaryota; kingdom Metazoa; phylum Chordata; order Crocodylia; family Crocodylidae; genus Crocodylus; species Crocodylus siamensis. Next base: position 52,576,149 of record NC_143409.1, read on the forward strand.
TGCTGGTGGTGTCTGCGGGTGGTTGCCGCTTGGCGCTCGCCTCTCTCCCATCCCCTCACCGCCGCCACTGCTGTGGCTGCCTGCAGGAGCTCCCAGCTCGGCCTGCCCCCACCGCTGCCTGTGGGTGATCACCATGCCCTCTTAGCCTTGGGAGGCATGCGACGTTCATGGGAGGGCACAAAACTGGGCACAGTGCTCCAGATGTGGCCTCACCATTGCCAAGTAGAGGGGAAGACACACTTCCCTTTATCTGCTGGCAATGCTCCTACTAATGCATCCCAGTATGCAGTGAGCCTTCATTGAAACAAGGGCACGCTGCTGGTTCATATTCATTTCATTATCTGCTGTAACCCCCTGCAGTTTCTGCAGAGCTGCTGCTTAGCCAGTCAGTCCTCAGTCTGTACCAGTGCATGGGTCGTTTCCTCCGAAGTGCAAGACTTTGCACTTTCTCTTGCTGAACCTCATGATATTTCTTTTGGTCCAGTCCTCCAATTTGGGCCAAAAGGTGTCATCTTGGTGTCAACTGCAAACTTGCTAAGGGTGCACTGCGTCCCATCTTTCAGATTGTTAAGATATTGAATGCAACCGGCCCAAGGGCCGATGCCTGGGGCACGCCACTTGATGCCAGCTGCCAACTAGTCACTGAACCATTCATTGAGCCCTTTGAGCCTGATAATCCAGGCAATTTTCTTTCCACTTTACAGGTCTTTCATTCAAGCTGTGTTTCCTTAGCTTGCTCGTGAGAATGTTAATAGAGACTGTATCAAATGCCTCGATAAAGTCAATGTATACCACATCCACTCCTCTTGTCCTGTTCACCGCTCTTCCCACATCCACAGAACTAGTCATCTTGTTGCAGAGGGCAGCCGGGTTTGCCAGTCATGACTTGCCTTTGGTGAATCCATGCTGACTGTTCCTAATCACCCCTTTCTTCTCCAAGTGCTTAGAAATAGATTCCTTGAGGACCTGCTCCATGATTTTTCCAGGGACGGAGGTGAGGCTGACTTTCAACATGCCTGTCTCCGGTATCATACTATAGCTCTGAGCAGCCATACAGCTTTTACATAAAAAGAAACTCCTCCTCTTCTTCTCCCCTGCCTGTCTTTCCTCAGCAGTTTATATCCCTCCATGACAGTAGTCCAGTCATGTGAGCTATCCCAGTCTCTGTTATTCCAATCACGTTATATAGCTCCATGACTGTATGAGGGTTTTCAATTATCCCAGCTTGTTTCCAAGGCTCATTCATTCATGTACGGACATCTGAGGTAACCAGCCGATTGCCCTACTTTCTCAGGAAGAATGAGGAGGCCTCCCCTGTTGCCCCCTCCGGCTCATGCTTTCTTCAGGTCACCAGCTTCCTCGCCTACGTCCGGGCTTTGGTTTCCATTCCCTGGAGAACCTACTTTGAAGCATTCCTCACTAGGTTAGTGAGCCTGCCTGCAAAGATGCTCTTCCCTTTCTTTGTCAGGTGGATCCTGTCTCTTCCTACCAATCCTTCTTGGAACAACATCCCCTGGTTGAAGAAGCCAGAGCCTTGGTGGTGACACTATCTGCACTGCTATGCATTGAGCTTCAGGATGCATCTGCTTCTGCCTGGGCCCTTCCCTTTGCCTGGAAAGATCGAGGCGAATACCACCTGAGCCCCTGTCCACTTCACCCTTGCACCCAGAGTCACTTTTGATCTGCTCAGGGTCCCCTCTGGCAGTATCATCGGTGCCCTAAGCATGAGCAGTGTGGGGTAGTAGTCAGAGAGCTGGATGAGTCTTGGTAATCCCTCCATGACATCTTGGATCCAGGTTCTGGGCAGCAGACTGCCCAGGACAACAGGTTAGATTAGCAGATGGATGCCTCTTTTGCCTGCAGAAGGTAGTTGCCAACCACCATCACCCATTGCTTCCTTTTGGTGGTGGCAGTCTTGATCTTCCCAATGTTGAGGAAGCCTGTCCTGGCCTCTTCAATGGAACATGCTCCTTCTCCTCTGTTGCTAGTGCTCCCAATCTGTTTTCCAGGCAAACCACTGTAGTTGAGGAATAAAGATTTCTGCTGGCTGCCAGAGGTCAAAAGCTTCCAGCTTCCACCTTCCTGGGAGTCTTGTGTCCTTTTCCTTCTTTGGTGCCCCTCTGGGAGTCCTTTGTCTGCAGTCCTAGAGGTCTTCTCCAGCATGGAGGAGAAGCATGTGCCAGGGACTGTTTAGGAACAGCACATCTTGAATCTGTGCAGAAACTTGGACTAGATGATCCTGGAGATCCCTTCCAAGCCTATGAGTCTAACAAAATATGAACCTAATAAACCAAGGGGTAGGTCCTTCCCTGTTCTAACTCAGTGGGGCTTCATTGACCTTAGAGGTGTGGTGGAGTGCTGGGCTTGCGATTCCGGCACCGCTTGGGGAGCCGCGGGCTTTGCAGAGCGGGCGAGCACGCGGCTTGTGGGGCGGGATTGGAGGTAGCTTTATAGCTGCCCTTGAGGTTCGCCGAGCTGGCACAAGTAGATGACTTAGAGTAAGTTGTTAGTTTTTTTGTAATAAGTCTATAGGATGTTCGTTGGTTCACGAGGTTCCAGAGCCAGCCCTTGCTTTCCAACACTGGAACCGGTCCAATGCTAGGTGCGGCTGCCGGCTCCTTAAGTCTCAGAACTGGTCAACGGCTCATTGAGATGGGATGTTAGTAGTAGAAGTTATTACAGAGCAGATATAAGGTAAAACAAAAGGCTTTATTCACTCACCTGGCCTCACCCTCTTACGAATAAGAGGGGAGGCCGGCTGGAACAAAGTTGCAGTAAATACAAGTATAGAGAGCGTAGATATGCTGTCTAAGCTACGAAGAGAGACAATCGAGAAGTGGAGTCTCCGATGTTTCTTCAGTTACAGTATGCCGGATACAAAGGGGGTCTGTTGGTTCACGGGGTTTCAGAGCAAGCCCTTGCCTTCCAACACTGGAGCTAGTCCAATGCTAGGTGCGGCTGCCGACTCCTTAAGTCCCAGAACTGGTCAACAGCTCATAAATGGGATGTTGAATACAAAACTGTAACATGGTGAGTCGTTGTCGATTGTCGGGTTTTCGAGGCCTTGGTTTTTGCTGGGATACGCCCAGGCGGGGAGGCTGAGAACTGGTCTGCAGGGTGATTAGGCCTACAGGATCCTCCACTTGTCGTCTCTGCTGTTTTCTGCTTCTTTGCGTCTTTATAGATGTTGGTTGGACTGCCTCTGTGACACTAGCTATGATATAAGCTAAGCATACAGGGATAGGATAGTTTCTTTTACACAGTAATTGCTAGGCAGACTTTCTACATAAGTTTCGTTTCTGCAGAAATAACACTTCTAGATAAGAAATGAAATTTACAGAATGCGCATGTGTAACTTAATGCCAGCGGAGAAAAGTACAAAGCGCTCATTTTGATTAACAGTCAAGACTTCAAGGTTACATAAATGTGAGAGTGCCGCGCGGCAGTTATACAGAGAAAAAAAATAAAACAGTTACAAGAGGAAGTATCCCTATTGACAACAGATTGTTGTTTGGCCTTCATTGATCTCTTTTTACACACGTTATAGTGGACTGTGACAGGAATGGCAATGCCAATGCATGGGGGAGAGTCTCAGCTAAGTATAGACATTTATCTAACTGCTTGGCCTGTTTTCTTCAACATGGTGTTTATAACAGGCCTTATGGAATTAACAGTCTTAAAGCTTTTGTTATAATGTTAAAAGCATGTTAAAATCAGTAGACTTTAAATAGTAGTAAGAAAGCCAAACACAGAACCCAACAAGTAAACCTAGGGTTCATGTTGAGACAAATTCACACCAGAAAAGCTTATGAAAAATAAACAGCCTTAAACAGCTATTCCAACCCTAATTTTTGGTGTGATTTTACAAGTGCATGTTTAAACCTTTGCCACACTCTAAAACAGAGGTGGACAAAATATGGACCATGGGCCAGATCTGGCCTGCTAATTGATTTTATCTAGCTTGTGGGCAGGAGGCACAGGTGGCAGCACTGCATGGCAGGCTCTGAGTGCTTATGTTCCTGCTCTGGTGCCAGCCCCAGACCAGCTGCAGGGAGCACGCGTGTCTGCATGTGCATGCACATGTGTCTGCACGTGCGTGTGTGTGCGTATGTTTGTGCGCGCAGCCCTCAACAGTTCACCAAAGCTTAAGTGGCCCTCCAGCCCAAATAATTACCCACCCCTACTCTAAAATCTGTCTGGTTTGTAGTATGTTTTCCTCAAAACATTTTGCCTGACACAGGATGGAGTGCCTAAAATTTTATGTGGTTATAGTAAAATTACACAACAAGAGCTTGGGTGGGAAAGTATCAGTTTCTATCGGGGAGTTGACACCAGCCTTACTTGTGCAGCTAACTTAAAAGATTGTGGATGAGTGAGCATAAGGTGAGATTTTGGGGGTTTTATCACTTAAAAAACCAAAACCCTCAAAAAAACCCTAAAGTGCAAGGAGCAGATTAAATTATGTCTGGTCAGGATCTTGAACTTTGTTGCTATACTGCTGAATCAGGAGAAGCTTCATTAGTGTCAACAGTTATTTTGGATTTGACCCAGAGTGACATCCAAATGTTCCCTGAAGTGCAGAGTGTCTCAAAACCCAGAAGCCCTAAGATTAAATAGCTAGAACAGATCTATCTAAAATGGAGGTGAGCAAAATAAAACTTGAAGTCGGTCCTAAGGTACTAACATAGATAAATACTGCTAATGGTATATATAACCAGCAGCATAGCAGGGCAGCTTCTGCAATGGTGGTTACTTTTATGCCCCCCTAGGAATGTAGCATCCATGGCTGCCATCCTAGTCATGCCCCCCGATTTACACAACTGTATATAAAATACGTACCTGAAGCATTTGCCACTATTAACAATGCCGCTATTAACAGTTAGCGTCAGCTTTGTGCTGAAGTGGTTCAGGAGGACAGAGCTATGCTGGCAGTTGCTGGAACAAGCGCAACAAAATTGATATTAGCATTTTGGAGCTAAATTTCCGCTTTATACCAAGGCCACCTTGGTTTTTACGGTGGCCTTCTATTAGGGGTGCCAGCAGATTTTGTAATGCAGATTTTTTCAAGGAGCAGCTTCTTAAAATTTAAGCTCCAGGACCAAAAGTAGATACATTGCCACGAGATTCCCCATAGAAAGGCTCCAGGTCTGAGTTGCAGAATCTGTAGAAAGAGAGGAGATAATGTTACAAGAATTTAACAGGGCTAAGTGCCTGCCATGGTAAAGTGCTCCAAAAAGTATTAAAAAAACAGAAACAAAATACTTGATGTGTCTATTATGACAATAAGTGCCTAGAGATGTCAAGCTGGGTCAGGCCTTCATTGTGCTGGATCCTAGATAATAACACAACATAGGAAAATTCATAGGTTTAATAGTTTCATAGATGTGGGTCAGAAGGGACCTATGTAGATCATCAAGTCCGACCCCTGGCTCTGGGCAGGAGTGAATACTGGGCTCATATGACCCCAGCTAGGCAATTATCAAGCCTCCTCTTAAAGACCCCCAGGGTAGGAGCCAGCACCACTTCTCGTGGAAGTTGGTGCCAGACCCTAGCCGCCCTGACCGTGAAGTAGCTCCTCCTGATGTCTACCCTGAATCTACAACTTATGGCCGTTATTCCTTGTTACTCCGGGAGGAGCTCGGGGGAACACGGTCTCTCTCATTCTCCGCTGGTCCTTGCTGGTAAGTCTATGGATGGCCACCAGGTCCCCTCTCAGGGCTTGTGGAAGTTACTATAACCCTAATAATGGAATAGTGCACTGATTCTTGTGGGACTATTAATTAGATTAAATTTGGTTTTAGGTCCAGAATGACCATCCAGCCCAGTGTTCCCTGAGTGACAAAGTATATGGTAGGGGAAGAGGAGGGACTGGACCAGGAAGAACAGAGGAGTTTGAGGGCCACTGATCTAGTCTGACTTTCTTTACACCACAGAATAGATGTTATTTCCCTTCACGATTCTTACAGCTCACTGGACTGGGAAGCTGGAGACCTGGGTTCAATGCCTAGTCCTGTCACTAGACTGCTGTCTGACCTTGGGCAAGTCTTTTCATCTCATAATGCCTGGATTCAGATCTGTGTCATTAAAGATGAACAGGCTTATCCTTTTTCAGGGTGCCCAGTATTTGCTTTTAGCTTAGCAAAATCCTGGCAATTGTATAACTCCTAAAAGTTTTTCGCTTAAGATGAAAACTCAAAATTCAAATGTAATAAAAGGCTTAGTCTGTGTGTCTGTCTGTCTGGAGTGCTTTTGCCCAAATGCACATGCGCCAATTGGCTATGGGCTGGGTGAGCAGGGATGGGGCCAACTGAGTTAAGATAGGAGCCCCTCCTCTTGCAGTCTCCAGTGCAGCAGCTCTCTCCACCCCACAGAGGCTAAAAAAAAGTGGGTAGAGCACTTTAAAAGCAGCGGGGCCAGCTGAGGAAAAGTGGGAGCCCCTTGGTCATAGTCAGGTTGGACCTGAAGTGGGGGAGGGCAGTGGGGCAGGGCTGGACCTGAACCGGGGGTGGGAGGGGTAATGGGGTTGGACCCAAAATGTTGCCCATGACCTGGACCAAAGATCTGATCTGGTACAGGATGGAGAAGGAATCAGTGGACTAACAAATCCTTTTTTCCCCAAACCTGGCTGAATGATTGCTCCCTCACTGTCTCATATAATGCCACAAAGCTCTAATGGCCACGTTAGGACAGGACCATGCCATCTAGTATCATCTTTAGATATCTAGATGGACTTGGCACATAACTGGGATCCCTGAAAAACCATTAACTCAAAGGATGATGGGATCCTCTTCTCCTCCTTGCTGCTTTTTTGTGACTTAATCTTAAGGCTGAAGTGATGATGTACTGGAAGAGTAGATAGGATCACCGTTTTGCAGGGACCCAGGAAAGGGTCCCTTTTCCCAGGCAGGGCAGTGGCTGTGTCCCAGGGTGGCTGTGTCCAGTTAGGGGCTTAAAAAATGGAAATGGATTATAATCTGCAAGATGCTAGCTGCAGTGTGGGAACTGAATGCATCAGATACTTGTAATACTGGATATAGGATATGGGAGAGTGGTGGAGAACTTGGAAGCAGTTTATGGCAGGAAAACATGTCTTACACTCATATTCTCATGCCTTCAAGATGGCTCCCAAGGTTTGGGGTGACTGACAGGCACCCAGCTGGCTTAGCCTCTTAGTATAGAAGAGAGGTATTTCGTTTCACTTACTATTCCCCTGCGGGCTTCCAGGAGCTTGTTCCCCACCAGCATGTGAAGGACCTGGTGCAGAAGGCAAGATTAGGGTGGGACCGGGAATGACAATCAGAAGGGTTCAATACAGAATATTATAGGAGAGAAGAACAGATCAAGAGTTGACCCCAGGGTGACAGGAATAAGTGCTAATTCGCCCATTCGGCCTCCTCAGAGAAGGAGCACCCTTGAGGATGCTCTGCTGACCTGGATACATAGGAAAACACACACGTATCACCCAGCGGGCTATATAACAGTAATCCCAAACCTCATACTCAAGCAACCTCAGCACATAGCTAGGCCAGAGGTGAACAACCCTGTGTGCGCTCTTGCTAGCTAGAGCTGCTTGCTGCTGCAAGGCCGCCTGGTTGCTGCTGTAGGGCAGCGTTGAGCAATGGAAGTTTATAAAGACCCGGTAAGAATTCAAACGCTTTGGCCAGGAACTGTCTTTTTATGGTGGGTATGTCCAGTACAGCGTGACTCCAGTCACTGATCAGGGCTTGTGGAAGTTACTATAACCCTAACAATGGATTAGTGCTTTGCTCCGTGTGGGACTATTAATTAGATCAAATATAACATATTTTAATTAGCCTCCAGATTGTCACTGGCCTCTGGTTCCAGGACCACACAGCTCTGTTGTAGAAGCTGCTTGGGGTTTTGAAGGCTGGGAACAGCCGTTTGGGCTTCTGGGGGGAAAAAGCATTGGCTGCCTGTTCCTGCAGAAGTGCTGGGCAGAGACGTACTGACCAATGTTGCCATCAGAATTGGTCAAAAAAGATTTCCATCAGGATATTTGCTGGCAAATGGAAATTACATGCCAGTGAAAATATCTGCAGGGAACATCCACTTTCCAAAATTCCTCAGGTTTTCAGACAAAACAAAACAGCAGCAGCCAAAAAACCCATATGGACACACGCCAACACCCTCCCGCAACAAACACAGAGAAAACGCCAAACCTGAAAACATCACCATTCAGCAGCTGATATACAAAATAACGGCAACCAGCCTATTTCATTTGTTCGATTCTGACGACTCTGTGTAAGGGGAGGTGGAAGGGGTTGGTTGGTTTGGAGGTAGTAAATGGAAGAGTTAGTAAGAGAAGTTGCTGATTTATTACTAAAGAGATATTTTAATGTTTGCCATTTTTTTAAACAAGGGAACCTATGGATGTTCATCTCTAGTGGACACTTGCACACCAGTAGTTATCACTGAGCTTCATGGTCAACAACCACCAGAGAGTATGGATGGACATAAAAAGTGTAGGTACATCAAAGAGTAGCCCGACAAGCTGTTACCACACAACTGTTATGCCTGCACGATTTGATAGTGATAGAAGTGTGTTAAACCTGTTTCAACTTTAACCCTGCTTCATCCAGAGCCCAAGTGAGGGCAGTGCGTCTCACTTGTACCATTACAGGATCATGCAGATATAACAGAAGATAAAAACTAACGCAAACTCCCATTTTTGCATACCCTGAGGTGAACAGGGCAGATCTCTCCTGTTGGAGTATTCATTTCAGGTTCTGTGCAGACAGAGGTAGACATCAAGGCATTGGTTTAAACCTGCTTTATGTTTTTGAGAAAGAGGTAGTTAGCTCTCTTAGTCTGAAATCTGAAAAAGGGTAGGGCAGGGTGGCATCTTAGATTTAGTCTCTAAGATGACACGCTGCCCTGCCCTTCATTGTGTTTCTAAGGTTATTTTACAAATGCAAACTAATTTTTGGCAGCACCGATCTGCATTAAACTTTCAGGTACCTATAGGTCACTGAATACAGTACTTACTTGTTGTAGACAGATCAACATTTGCGATGCATTTTTTATCCATAGCAGTTTTGATTTGGTATCTTCCCTCCAGCCATCGGTGCAGAGTAGCAGTGAACGCGTTGCTTGACAAAAACACATAACCTTTGAAAGTGCTCCTGTAGTAGTCTGTGGAGCCTGATTTGAATCGCAGAATATCCACACAGTCAGGAGCCCTGGTCTCCCTGCACACAACCACTGTTTCTCTGGGCAATGATACTGGGAAGCTCACATTGGATTTTTCAGGTGCGAAGCAGGTATATGACGGACATTTCTCAGCTGGGAAGAGAATTGATAAAGAGGTTATGTATAGGCTTCTATTTATCCTTTACTATTATTATAGGTGTAGCATCAAGCAGCGCCAGCTGAGATTAGGGCACCGTGGTCCTAGGTACCCTGCATATACACGCAGAGCAATACTAGCTCCAGCTCAGTTCCTGTTAACTTTCAGTAAAATCTGAGCATCTATCTTGGTTTTTAATTGAATTCACAAACCTGCCCATTGTTGTTAAAGACAGCCTGGTGTCTCTGGAGAAGGTAGACAAGTATTATAACTGCTCCCCGCTCCCCTCCCATTAAGGATGGGGTACAGAGAGGTGGAGTGACTTGACCAAGGCTGTGTAGGGACTCTGGGAAAGCAATGAGAAAGGAACTGGGAACACTCAGGTCCCAGTCAAGTTTCTTAGCCTCAGGGACAACCTGGCCCCAATCTGGATGCATTTTCCCATAGGATGCCATTTTCCTAACTGTGCACAAATCTTTGCAGAAATCCACTCTGATTGTCTGCTTTCTCCACGCTTCCATCCCAGACAGAGGACTTGTTTGCAGCTACAGAGTCCCCCCAGTCTCAAAAGTGGGTCTTTTTGCTGGCTTATGTACATCACCCCCACAAATAAAAATAGACGCCTCTCCTATAAACAGAGCTTCACCCCCTGCAAGAGCAGCGCAACCATATTTTCCCTATTCCCTCCCCTCCCCGGTGATGCTTGCAGGGATGGGGAAGCAGGATGGTTGGCCCAAGGAAGGCATGGCTGTACCTAGGGTCAGCTGACACTCCTGGGCATGAACACCGGGGTGCGTTTCAATGAGGGCGAGTCCTATGGTGATGAGTAAGAGGACGTGGTGTGCCACCCAGCCGTTCCTGCTGCACATCTCAGCCTTTCTAGGAACCACGTTATAGCTAGATAGGCTTGGATCTGAACTGTTTTAGGGAAAGAGGAAAGAAAAAATCAGTCAGGTGCACAATGTTTTTCACAACTGGTCCCTGCTGTCTGCATCCACGCTCTCCTCTCTTTGCAAAAGCAACATCCAGCTGTGGGATTTTGCGTATACTTGAGCCTTTAGACTTACCCCTGCTTTGTGCCTTCAGGATAGAGGGTTACACTTGTTGTGTTTCTGCATAAAAAGAAAGCAGAACTGTTACTGCAATGCCAAGTGCCCTGCTTTGTGGCAGCTAGATAAGGAATATGGAAGCAAAGTCCAAAACCCCACTTCACACCTCATCATCTCCCACAGCTGAAGACACCACTGATAAACAGAGTGACGTGTGGGTTGGATGGCAGGGTCCTGCCTGTGCAGAGCTGTTGGGATGCTCCTGAGTCTTTCCATGGTGACAAGTATCAGGGCATGGATACCCAACACACTGTTCACAGTGGAGGAAAAAAAGGAGCGGACACACGGTATACAGCCCTCCACCACTGTAACTTACTTTAATCTGGTGCAGAATTACCCCAGGAGAAACGGAGCTTCCCAGCCCCATCCGGCCCCGCTCCTGGAGGCAGTGGCATTCTGTCCCTCTTGCCCACACACCATCCCCGCCCGCCTGCTCTGTGTCTGGCTGCGCGCCACCCCCTGCCCCACTTGGCGTCCGGCCGCGTACTGCTCCCCCCACCCCCTGCTCCAAGTCTGGCCGCCGGGGAAACTTAGATTAAAAGAGGTTGAAAACCCCTGAGCTAGGCTAATGAACATTTCTCTAGTACTTCACAACGGAGGGTGCCAATACACAACTACAGCGGCTGCTCTGACGCACTGGAATACCAGCGCACCGGAGCAGACTGGATCGAGGCTGCTGCAGCCTGGCAACGACAGCAGTCTCCTGTTCTCGTGTATCAGCATCCCTGTGCTTAACAATAGTGGCGGGGGGGACTAGAGCTAAAGCTCAAGCTTGAAGGAACTTAAGTTCAAGAGCCCCTGCTGCCATTTTTAAGCGCAGGAATGCTTATACAGGAGATGTGGCAGAACTGTACTTAGAGCAGCCTCTCCCCCACTCCCCGAGCACATGTAAACGTGCCCAGAGGTACTAGATTTAATGCGCATCAACTAAAGTGCCCCCTAGTGGGGGCTGAAATATTAACCAAAACGTGAATTCACAGCAGCTGTCTTGGATTCCAATATGGCGGCTACACACACTGCTTGCCAGCTTGGCAACATGACGTTTCTGGCATGGGCAGACCACCTCTACCCGAAACACATGGATGCCGCTTGTGGCAATGAGTTGCCTAGGACAACAAAATCTAGAGACCTTATGGGCCACTTTATACCCTACTATTGAGGCAAACAGGTCTTTATTTGCTCTCTGTTCTCTAGTGGTGGGGTACTGCAATAGCCATTGTGGTGGCAACTACTCCAGGGTAACTGTTTGTCCACTCTAGATGTGCCTGCCCAAAAGGCCCATGGTTCAGATACTCCCCAGTTTGACTCCCCAGTACTTCCGGTCCACTTTTGGGTTCACTGCCAAGCACATGGAGGCCCCCCCCAACTCCTGTGGGACGCTTCATGTACCCCAGCATCGCAGCGATCACGAGATGCGCTGGTACCTCAGGGTATGTAGAAAGAACATTTAGATCTGCGGCCATGTCCAAATTGCTGATTCTTCTAATTGGCATTGAATCTTCAGGTATGGATTCGGCCATCTGAATCGGGGACAGTGACCTGAATCAATGAATTGAATCACTGTCCCTGATTCGGGCTGAATCCAAATTGAATAGGGCCCATTTTGCACACCCTACTGAGAACATCTTATGAAAAAGGAAGGATAGAAAGGCTGCAGCTGGGGAAAGAACAGCGGCTGTCGATGTCTGCCAAGGCGTGGGTGAACCTTGCTGGCAAGCCCATGTCAGAGAAGGGAAGAGATTGGGCAGAGGGGTGGAGCAGAGCTGTGGGGCATGTAGGTGGTGTTTACAGAGTGCTGCATTTCCTGCTTTTGGAGGCTTAAAATGTACCTCTTCCACCAGGTCCCAGCTTGGCACAGAGCAGGGCTGAGCACTGCATTTTGCAACAACAGGGACAGTGGAAAACCACTTTGGTAGGGAGTTCCCCTTATGGTCTCATTTAAACACTTATAACAGCTTAAAAATACTACACCTCTCCCCACACACCCACCAACTCCTTTCCCAGTAATCACCTTGCTCTCCTGTGCAGACACCTCTCACATGCAGACATTCACCCTCCACCACTCCCCCCTGCCAAATAAGCAGAAGCATTTTTACCCAAAGAGCAGTAACAAATGATTTTGCAGCATGGACGTCTCTTCCTGTGCTGCAGTTCGCTGACAGCGCCCTTGGCACTCAGCAGACAGCATGCTGGGGCCCTCTTCTGGGTAAATCTAGCTACTCAGACACTGTCGCAGTTTAGCGCTAGTCATGGATTTTTATGTGGTGAGACCATCACAGAAAATATCCTAGTCCCCCAGAGGGATCAATCCCTCTAATAGGAAGGTGTCTGAGAAGGCCGTGCATGGCTTGGAGTGCCCGGCTCTGCCCATGGATGTCTCTGGAGACCGGAGGGATGGTCTGAGAACTGACGTGTTGAGGATTTCTGTTCCAACCATATATGGCTATTGTTACACTTACCGTCCTTACTCTATTGCAGGTCCTTCTTCCAAAGAAGTCAGAGATGCCAGCTGAAAAACGTCACATCTGTCGTATCTCCCCTTGAACATGGGGAAACAGTGGCGTGGCCATCATAGAGGACATTCCAGGTTTCTGTTACTCTGTCATCTGTCCTCTAGTGATATGAAACCGGATGCCATTATGTCCTCTATTTTGCTCTTGAAGAGAAAAATAGAGGACTGCTACACAGCCCTAGACTCACCCTTACCTCCCCATGCTGCATCACACCTCACTGTCCCACTCCCTGGGGATGGGGCAGGAAGTGGCAGCCAGAGGAGCCCCCAGCTGCTATTGCAGACAGAGCAACAGTGGGAGCAGCAGCTGAGCAGGACCCTGGGATCTGCAACTTAACCCCTGCAACTTGGACATTTTGCATTAAAGTCTGCTAGTTCCCGGTGTTCAGCACATGACCAGTCCAGTCCTTTTCTCTTCAAGAGAAAAATAAAGCACATAAAAGCATCCAGTTTTGTAGCAATAGAGGACAGAGGCCAACTGGACTGTCCTCTATGATGGCCACCCTAGGGATCTTCCAGGATGACTGATACTGAAAAGGTAAGAGTTGAATTCAGCCATACCGACTAGAAAGACTTTCTCCCTGGCCTTTCTGAGCTGGTAGGCTTATGAACACAGTTCCTAGAGCAGTGGTAACAAAGCTGCATGTTATTTCTGTAATAGTTTAATGACGCTAGGAGAGAAAAATGCCTGAGAAATGGCAGACAGGGGTGAATAGTAGTAGTGGTGTAGCCATGGTTAGGGACCACTGAAATTTGGGCTCCCGCAGGAGGAAAAGCAGGCTCCTGGCAGGCTCACCGAAGCCAATTTCAGGTGTTTTTCAGGGCAGGCTCTGCCATGCCTCTGATTGGCTGAGAGGACCAGTTCTCTGGCCCACCATGCAGAGAAGGGGAGATGGAAATTCCCCTCCACTCCCACCTAGCAGCAAAACAAAGTGTGGCCTTGGGAGAACCATGCTAGGTGGGGGAAGCCCCTGTGGTGGGGGCATTTTATGCCTCATGCCTGGCTGTGAGGGCAGACACCCAGGATGCCTATTTCTGAAGTGCCTAGGGCAAGGGGTGCTTACCTGCTCCACTCTGGCCAGGGCTTTTAAACTCCCTGCCACAGCTAGGAATCAAGCAACCTGATTGGCTAAGGCCCTAAAGGGGATCAGCGTGTACTAGGCTGTCCCTGGAAGCACACGGGGCTTCCACAGTGTTTCTGACACTCTGCTGCCTTTCCTCTTGGGGCTTCAGTTCAGTTTTTATTTTTACTTTTTTTCCCCCCACCCTCCCTCTCCCCTGCAGTTTCAGGCTGTTTCTGGTAGAGCTGCACCGATACATCAGTCTGATATCGGATTGGCACCAATATAAAGAAAATTGATTATATCAGAAATTGGCATGATGTGGCTGATAATTTGGCCAATAAATGCCCGTGCATGTGCACAGCTGCAGCATAGTACGCGGGCAGCAAGGAGCCCAGCAGCATGAAGAGCTGCGTGCAGCTGTTAAGTCTGTTGGGGTGAGAGGGGGAGGGAAGGGGTGTGGGGGTGCAATCAATGCCCCCTCTAGTGAGGAAGTGGGGCTGGGATAGGTGCTGCTCAGCTGGGGCGGGTTGGGCATTGGATGGAGCCATGGCTTGTCCGGGGGGCATGGGGGAGGGGGCAGCAGCTCCCGCTGCTGCACGCCATTTGTCCAGGAGCAGCTCATCCAGTGGCTTGTCTGCTCATCTGGTGGCTCCTGCTGCTCATCTGGGAGGGCACGGAGGCAGGGTATGTGCTCTCAGATCTGCACTGGGTGGGCTGCAGCTGTGGGCTGGGGGCTACACTGCATTTGGAGTGGGTGCCGGCAGTACTGGGAGGGTACTACAGGGAGGCTACAATGAAATTTAGGGTGGCTGCAGCCCCCTCCCTTGAGCTCCCCTCCCAGTGCCGCTGGCACCTGTTAGGGTAATTATATGGGTTTTGGATGTTGGGGTAACAATATAGAATCTGGGGGTGTGCAGCTGAATGAAGGCTTTTTCCTGCGTTTCAGCAAAAAGCTGCTGGTCACAAGGCTGGATGATATATTAAAAGTAATTAACTTTGCAAATGCTTAGGCAAGCGGTTTTCTAAATGAAGTAGTGTTAGAACCCATTGTGCAAGAAGAACAAGATGCAGCCCATCAGCTATTGTCAGGAGATAATAAGACGGAAGCCAAACCTTGAAGATGGTGCTGAAATCAGCAAAGAACCAGAAAGAACCAGCAAGTGACTGAGAGTACCCGAGTTCATGGTCTTACGCATGTGCTCTTAGCAGAGGCGTGTAAATGAAGAAAATGCATAGGCAATTCCATGTTAATGAAGTAAACAGTAAACAGGTAAAGCTTGAGATGGGAGGAGAAATGGGTGAAACTGGAGATGGAACAAAGGTGGAGTAAATGTTAATATGTATGAACCAAGGTGTATAAATATTGGAAAGAACTGTTGTTCAGGGCTGCTCCCCATCTTTTGTGGCGAGAGACCTTGCCTGAAGCCGTCTCCATTCTGAATAAAAGCTGCTGCGAGCAATGTGTGCTGGTGTTTGCTCCCTGCTCTGCTCTGGCTAATGAGTATCAGGATCCGCGGGCTATTGGATCATCATCTCCCTAGTCACTGGGGGATGCATGGAATCGGGGTCTGACAGCACCCACTCCGAGCGCAGCACAGTGGAGCCCCTGGCCCCAGCCTGCAGCTGCAGTTCACCTGGCCTGCCCTGCAGAGATATGGGGGCGACCCTCCCCCCCAGGGCCTTCCTGGATGAGTGGTGGGAGCCACCGGATGAGCAGACGAGCTGCAGGATGGAAGGAGCCGAGCCTGGGGAGGCTCGAGGTTGAGCTGGGAAGAGAGCGGGAAGCCTGGCAGCATGGGACATGCCCAAGGAGGCTCTACCCTACGCAGCGGGGGGAGAGTCGAGTGGAGTGGGGCAAGACTTACCCGAGGAGGCTCTGCTTCCAGCAGGAGGGACAGACCCGAGGTGAGAGGGCTGGGATACGCCCGGACAACCAGGAAGGAGTCCAGAGTGGAGGGTCTGGACACATGTGGAGGATGACAACCCGAGGCGGGTGAGAGAACCCAACCCAGAAGGGTGGGACCTGCCCCAAAGGAGAGAGCTGGGAGAGCCGGCGGCAGAGAGGTGGGATTCAGCATTATAGTATCAAAAACTGCTTGCTGGTTGAGCTAAGACATGGAATTAGCTAGACCAGTCAGACTGGGTCTAATGTGCCACAGAAGCTAATCAAGCTTTATTTCCATTACAAAGCAATAACTATGTAAAAAAGGAGAGATCCCGGGAATCCCAAATCTGGCGTGAACTCTGCCTCTGAAGAGGCAGGTGAATTTCTACCTCGCTCCCTTCCTTCTTTCAGATCCTCTTCACTTCGTGGATGGGAAAAAAAGGTCTGGAGCTTTTCCAGAATATGAAAGCAGCACTAGTTGGCTGAAGATCTTGGTGCTTTTCACGTTTTACTTTTAAACAAAAGAAGGCGGCACAAGCGAGGGGCAGGTCACTGTTCACAACAGTACCTGTTTGGGGGAACTCGGTAGGCTAGTTTTCAGTGGCTTGTTAAGAGCAAAACTGTTGGGGGTGCCGATACAACCCTTGCTCTGGGAGCTTTGTGGTCCTCAAATCACAGCATTCTTCCACGCTTCTCAGAGACCCGCAATATCCTGTTTTCATTTTTTCTTCCTCTTGTAGGTAAAGCAAAGGAAACAGGAGATTGTTACACTTAAATTTAGGACGGACACAGGCAGAAGTTACATCCTATGATGTGTGGATGATCTGGCAAAACTTGTTACAGCTGGAATTTAGGGAGGTATGAAAGCTGTCACTGATTTTTTTTTTCTTGGATAAGAGGTTTTTTGGGGTGTTTTTTTTTTGCATACAACACATTTCTCCCCCCTCAAACCAGCTACTGGAACTTGTAGTGAACTTTACATGCAAAAAATATGGTAAGAACAGTTTCTGTGAGTTACAGGCAAGAGTCAAAGTAAAAATCTGCACTCAACTCACAGGGAGCAGAATAAGTAGGCTCTGCTCCCTAGTTGCTCTTATTCAGTTACTTACTACAAGAAAAGGTATTTTTTCCTTCATTCTGCCTTTCAAAAACAAGTTGCAGATTATATTCCAGGGCAGGTTGTACGTGACAAAATATGGTATTTCCCAAGCTCTTTTCATGCTGGATGGATAATTCTAGGTCGGTGTCTGAAGATGATAGATTAGCCTCAAGAAGAAAGCTCAAAGCGGCAGATTGGCATTACAAAATGGACCAGCCATTACAGGCAGTGCCCTGTTTCCCCCCAACCATCGCAGGCTGGTCTTTCTCCGCAAGAGGGAGCTGAACTGGGTAGATCCGATACAGCCAGGAGTGCAGCTGTAGTTGGGCTCTGAGGTTGTCTCCGTCTTAGGCAAGCACGTTCTGGAGTAGGGAAGAAACATCATAATTGGGTATTTTTGGTCGCTAAATCTGTAGTGGTCTCACTAAAGATCTCGTGAAAATCCATTAACATACCTCCTTTCATAACTCTCAGTCATCTTACCCTTAATATGCGAGTCCCAAAAAAAGTGGTGAGAAGGCCCCACCCCACTTTAGTATTAACAGGTTTTTCAGGGACTTGATTGGGCTGAAATGGGATCACACTTATGTGCTTAAATCTCCTTATACAAAACAAAATCTATCCCAACATCTCCCCTATGCATGTGAATCAACTAATCAGTTCATGGTTGTTTTGCCCCCCATATTCACGAGGAAAGTTACATCAAGTGCAGGTGCAAGCTGGAGGAATTGTCTTAACTATCCCATGGCTGAATGTGACTATCCCTGTCTACACAGATTGCAACACTGAGTGAACACGGCATTAACCAACATGCCTCTGTAAGGCCATGTACTCATCTGATGCTGTTTTCAGCTGAAGGCAAGATATGAGAGGCAGTCATCTCGCATGCGTGCACACATGCACACAACTACTGGCTCATTAAAAGTACCCTTTGTCTCCTCTCCCTCCACAGTTCCCTGTGATCCTTTATAGGGTGTTTTGATGAGGTCGGCAGGGTCACTCACCTCTCCCACTATCAGTCCCAAGACACAGAGAACCAGGAAGGCTAACACCAGCCGAACAATGGTAGCAATGCTGAGTCCTTCTAGGAGAGCCGAAGGAAGAGGAAGTGAATCGGCCATGGAGAAACAAGGGAGGGAACAGACGTTAGTTAGTCACTTCCTCGTCTTGAATTATCCAGCTGCAGCTATCCATCAAGGGCTAGAAAGGATAACTGTCCTGCCCCTTGAACCAGCAAGGAGTAATGTAGAGAGCTTGCACAACCCCCTTGTGGGGAGAGGAAGAAAAGAAAAGAAGATGAAAATGAAACATCACTGTATATATCTGTTAGTGGTGTTTCATTTTAATCATGGGAAAATGTGGATTTTGGGGGGTTTTTTATATCTGAAAATTGGGGATTTTTTTTTTTTATTAGCGAAAACCAGGACCCCGGCTCATGTTCCACCATTTCCTCTTCTTTGCTTTTCTCCCTCCCCTTTGCCATTGTGCATCCCAGTGAATCCAATTTTCAGCCTTCTGCCTTTTTCTGCTAGTTTTTCGCATCACTTTTTTTCCCTCTTAATGTTTATCTTGGCTTTGTCACACTCATGGCTACTTAACTATCCGCAAACTTTTCTAATAGCCTTTTTGAGGTGTAGTTTTGGTACATCTTGTCTGAGTTCCTCTGTAGTTTCATTTCTGCCCCTTAAAGCTTGGTGTCTCGAAACAAAAGATTTCTTTCCTGTACACAGAGTGAACACGAAGTAGAAAAACCTTTACAGAATGAAAGGCAGGGCTGGAAGGGACCTGAAAAGGCCACCCAGTCCCACCATTTGCTCAGACTAGGGTCACCTTATATGAATGATCCCAGCCAAGTGTTTGTGCAACAGGGGCCCCTGCCCTATTACTGAGAGCAAGGGATTGGGGACAGTGCCTTTAAGGGAAGCTCCTGGGAGGCTGGAAGAGGCAGGCTAGAGATTCCCTGCACCCAAGGCAGAGAGAGCAGTCTCACCTGGGCAGAGCTGGAGGAGGGAGCTCGCTGCTGGGAGCTCTGTAAAGAACTGTGGAGAGTTGGAGACTGATCCTAATGGAACCTGAGCAGCAATGCCAGAGACTGCAGAGGCAACTGTGAGTAGGTCCAGGAGGGCCCAAGTGGGGAGAAGCCTGCAGAGATGAGTTGGAACCTGGGGGAGCTACACCCCAGCTGTGACTGATTGCATCTGTGTTTGCCTTTGTTTGCTGCTTAGGCCATGAGGCATGGGAGTTGTAGAAGGGGAGGGAAAGAAGCCACTAGAGATACCCCACAGAGGGACCTAGATTATTGCTGCATTGGTGGGCTGACAGAAGGTAAGAGAAGGGTGACCAGGCTGCCAGAGCCCTGGGACACCTAGGGCGGAGGGGCAGGAACCCCAAGAGACTGGGCAGAGCAGAGTGCCCATGACCATGCTTTGTTTCTTGGAAGGCAACCTCCCACCTATAGTAGTAACATCCAAGGTGTGGCAGGCGAGGACAGGGGAATTTCCCAGGATACCATGCCAGGAATGGGATTAGAGTATCCCAAAGGAGTGCCATTCCTGCTTCTAGGGGTGGAGCCCATTCCAGTTTACTTAAAACCTGAATGTAAATGTTTCTATTGATGGGGAATTCCACAGCCTCTCTGGACAATCTGTTCCCCCAACTTGGGTCTCGTGCTTGCACTCCCTTTCCGCCAATGTGCTCCGTCTCCCTCAGAACTCTTCTTATCGCCCCCTCACTCCGCTGCCGCCGCCCTGCCTCCACCAGCATTTTCACTGAGGGCTTCCTTTCCTTTCAGTATCAATACCTTTACTTCAGCCTATGTAGTACATAACCCTATGGAAGGCAGCCTGGCATCAAACACTAAGAATTTATTGGTAAAGTGGTTGCTACTTTTCTCCCAATTTTACAGTGCCCCGTCATTGATATTTAAGTGCTTGGAAAAGAGAGAGGTTCATCTCTTAGCTGCTGGTGGAGGATTTTTTTGTTTTGTTTTGTTTTTGGTAAGGTTTGAGTTGCACCATTGCAGGCAGTTTTATAGATTCCCAAACACTCCTGTTTTGTTGGTCACCCAGGAAGGAACTACTTCCTAACTTGCACTTGTATAGGACTGTATGCTATATTCCTGTAAGTCATGTTTGTTTTACTTTAAGCATCTTGACACCCAAGTCAGCAATGGACTGAGAGGGAACTGCAAGAAGGGCAGCAAAAGTGATGCAGCTCCTCAGAGGGGTGAGGGCAAGGGAGCAGAACAGGGCTAGAGATAGTTTCATAGTGCTTAAGGTCGGAAGGGACCTAAACAGATCATCAAGTCCAACCCCTGCCTTGGGCAGGAATGACTCCTGGGGTCATAACGCCCCAGCCAAATATCTGTCCAACCTCCTCTTGAAGACCCCCAAGTAGGAGACAGCACCACCTCCCTTGGGCATCCACTCCAGAGCCTGGCAGCCCTAACTGTAAAGTAATGTCTCCTGATGTCCAGCCTGAACCTTCTCGCTAATAATTTGTGGCCGTTATTCCTAGTAAACCTGGGTGGTGCCCGAGGGAACAGAGCCTCAACCAATTCCCACTGGTCCCTCCTGGTGAGTTTGTAAATGGCCACCAGATCCCCTCTCAGCCTTCTTTTGTGGAGGCTGAGAGGGGATCTGGTGGGGATGACAGTGAATCAGAGGGGATCTGGAGGGGATAACAGTGAATTATGCAGAGTGCACAGTTTACTGGATGCTATGGGGTGATGGCACCAGGCTTACCTCTGTGGTGATCTGTGCAGGCTGCTTGCACCATGGTAGGTGCCCAAGTGCTGCTCCAGTATACACCAGCCCCAACAGACATAGTGCTGTCAGCTTTCTTGGCCCCTTTTGTTCTCTGCCTACTGCTTAGAGACCTGACATCTATTCCTCAACCCACTCCGCTCCATTCTTATGAACAGAGAGACTCAGTCCTTCCTCCTTCTCCTCTGTTATGCCCCATAATGACCTCTGTTACCTTTGCTCCTGGATGGGTTTGACTACTTTGGGTAATCTCCCATCACTCCAGTTTTGGCTTCCCCTCCATCATCTTCTGTCACCAGGGGGCTCGTCTCCCCTTGGCAACCTTTTGTCACCATAGGGCTGACTTCCTTTCTGCTACCTTCTATCCCCGTGTTATCTCTTATCAAACTTGGGCTTACTTCCCTCCTGGTTGAATTCACTTCAAGGGCGATACCTTTCACCACTGCTGGGTTCACGTCCTGTCTGCTTTCTTCCACAATCAGGGTCACCTGTGCAGTGCCTAACACATCCAGACCTTGCACTGTTATCTGGTACATCCCAGCATCCTCTGGTTGCACATTCTTCAGCACCAAGGAAGCTTCCTGGGAAATGCTTGCCCGCTGCTGATAAACCTCATGCAACTCCGTGCTATGATGGCAGGTGCGTTCCTGTGTCCCAGGGGCCCCTCTGCAGTTGTCCACCATGTAAACCAAGATGGGACGATTCTTTGTGAGGAAGACCCACTTGACATGGTAGTACTCCCAGGCTGGGTTCTCAAAGTGGATGGAGACGAGGAGAAGAGCAGTATCATGGACGAAGACCCGGACTGGGTTCTGCTGCGGAAGGACAGAGAAGGCAGCAGAGGCAGCTGTGTTGGAGAAGGACAGGAGGTGAAATCACTTATGGGAATCACTTCAAATTAACAGGGCTCCAGCAAAGAAATTTCTCTACCCACTCTATGGGAAAGCCTCAAATTTAATAAGAGTATTACCCATCTGTGTTACTCTGCTCCTCCAGGCAGCACAAGGTTTGGGATCCACATGGGAGAGACCAGTAGGAAACAGGCTGTTAACTGGCGAGTTTAATTTTTCCCCAGTGGCCTCCATTCATCACCCCCGATCGCTAAGTCAGCTTGCTGCCCTGACCAGATGGTCAATTCCCATGTCTGTTTTAGCTGGTCCCTGGGCTGGGAGAGCCCCGAAAGCCACAGGATTCCTTTGTGGTAGCACTGAATAAATGTGCTAGCCGGGGTACTGGAAGCAACCTCACTTGGTAGGAGGGAGGTCTGCACAGGCAACAGGAGTTTGCTTGTAAGGCTAGATCAGCTTGCGTTTAGCTGTGTGCTACCACAGTGGGACCAATTCCTTTACCCCAGTGGCTCTAACACAGCATGAATCAATGCTCTGATGAGGAGACATCAAACTTTCTTCCCGTTTGTAGTTCAGGCCTGTGCAAACAGCAGTGATTAAGGATTAAATTGCTAACTCACCTACCAACGTCCAAAAAAGCACTACTTTGATCATGGTCATAGGAGGCCTGGTTCTTGCACCATACCACAGGCACCCCTCAGTTGAACCAAAAACTCAGCTTCTCATTGTCCTTCAGGGAGTTAAAGGTATCCACCAGGTATGCCTGCATGTATGCCTCGTCCAGGGAAAGACGAAAGCCCTCTTCCAGCTTTCTTCTGTGGGTGTGTGAGACGACCAGTGTAGAATGATAATCTAAGGAGGTCTCAGGAGCTGAGGATGTGGCATCACAACTGGAGAGCTCTACCCCAACCACAGGAAATGCTATGACTCTATTCAGCCAGTCAGCAGCACCTGCTTCAAAGAAGAGTGACCTACAAACCAGCAGAAAATGAACAGTGACAGATAGCAGTTCTGAGTAGTGCACGGGTGTGTCCAGCAGGAGTGGACAATGGGGTTAGGGGGAAGGGTGCACCAAAGACAGAAGCAGCAAAGAGGTAGGCCGGGTGGAAATAAGCAGCCTGGAGATTTTGGTAGAGTGTGGGAGGTGTGAGCAGAGGTGCGATGCAGGCAATAGAGAGCTGTGCCTTTTGGGGAAAGCCTGCTCCTGTAAAGGAAGGACATGGCAGCTCACTACCCCATCCACTGGGCCCTGCTCACCCTCCCACCTCACCTGATGCGGATGCTCTTTAGTTTCCTCCAGAACAACTGAGTTCACAGCTCTCACTCTTCACCCACTGCAGCTCTCCTGTGTCCTCAGGATCTTCCCCTTCCCAACAGCTTAGAAACTCACACACCTCTTGGGTGGTAGTGGAGGTTCGTTAGAGAGCCTGAAACAGAACCTGCACCGAGTCTCCTGGTCCAGGCTTGGAGGAGAGAGACACCACTGGGCCCATCAGTGCTGTGGGATCTGAGCCCATCAATGCTGCTGGTCACATAAATGCTCCTTGCAGTACAGCCATCTGAGGCTGTCACTGTGTTTCATGCTTGGTCCTTGCAACAGCTCATATGCAGTCAGTGGGTTTTTTTCCCCCCTGTATGTATGTTGCTGCAAGGTATTTTGCTGGCTTTTTCAGAGATATGGTCTATTTCTCAGCTTGAGTGTCCTTGTTGGGTAAAGGCAGTTTCCAATTTAGCAAGATGGGTGAGTATTATCCTCAGGGCAGATGTGGTTGAATCTGAGGGCCCCCGACTGTTGATCGCTGCTTTTTTGGTGTGTTTGGATGATTTCTGGTTTTGTGGCCTCAAGTGTGGCGGTCCATGGGTTTCTGTATGTAGGCAGTCCTCGACTTACGTTTTGAGTTACAATGTTTTGCACTTATGTTTATAAATTGACACTCTGTTTCAACTTTCTGACATCAGTTTCGACTTTACAATGCTTGATCTGACGTGAGGTGGTGCCAGTCAACAAGTTCGCTGTATTGCTTATCTCCCTAGAGAACATCTGTCCAAACTTCCTTGAACACTTTAAGAAAGCAGACAAGACTCCAGAAAAACCTGCAGCCACGACTCCTGAGCAGACGCCAGCCAAGAGCCCTTCAAAAAATCCAGCAAAGTCACTTCAAATAAGTCCTTCCAAATCGATACGATTGCTATTTACGATATAAATACATTCATGTAGCTATGTTACTCATCTATAATTGGTTGAGTACAACATTCGGGTTTTTTTGGTGAAAATAGGGTATCGGGCTGTGGTTCAGGAACGAATCCCCCATTTACAACATTGTTTTGTATGGGAAAATCAGTTCTGAGTTATGTTTTGATTTAAGACGTGGTTTTCAGGAACCAATTGTGTCGTAAGTCCGAGCACTGCCTGTAGAGTGGTTTGTAGGGTGCTCTCCTTGACTTTGATTATGGCGTCTGCAAGGTTGATGTCAGACTTGTTAGACCGTGTTATTTGAGGTAGTAACTGTTTCTCACAGTCGGTGCAATTCTGTGCTCCAGGTCCTCCTTGGTTTGTGTCACTTGCTAGGAAGGAGCCTGTAAAGGCCCAGCTTGGATACCTTACACATTAGTTCATGCCATCAACATTCAGCATTAATTGGACTTCCAGCTATGCACAGGTTAATTCATTTATCATGAAAAACACCATAGCACAGGGGTCAGCAACCTGCAGCACATCCAGTCCGCAGAGAGATTGTATCTGGTCTGTGGTACCATTCAGTAGCGTTTTGCAGGAGAGAGAAGTGCTAGCACGCAGCAGCAAAGGAAGTGGAAGCAGCAGCTGAATCACCACCGGAAGAGCCTGCCTTTGAACTTCGTTGCATTCCTTTGGCTCCCTGTTGCCATGTAATTTTTCTCTGCTAAGTCTTCAGATTGCAGATAAATAGTGTTTTGTTCTGACAAAGATTTTCCCAAGCCTGAATAGTTTTAGTCCTCTTGCTGTCTCAGAAACGCTTG
Organism: Crocodylus siamensis; assembly: GCF_052110815.1. Taxonomy (NCBI): domain Eukaryota; kingdom Metazoa; phylum Chordata; order Crocodylia; family Crocodylidae; genus Crocodylus; species Crocodylus siamensis. The sequence continues at coordinate 52,600,734 of NC_143409.1, forward strand.
ATTATTTTGAGATAGCACAGTATGGAAAAAATCATGTGCACTTAGTTCTGGTTGCTCAGTTAGGCTCACATGAAGGACCTCTCCACAATATGGGAGATCAGATGTTAATATTACTAGAATAAGGGTATTATAATAATCATATACTATTGACATATTGTTAATATCTTTATTTTGGCATTATTTTAGGGAATAACTCTGACCCTGCTCTTCTGGCTCCAAAAACACCTTCACAGCAATATTTGCACGGGAGTTGCTGTAGACTCAGCTTTGAACATGCGGGGGCACCCCCACCCCCATTCCCTCCCAGGGTGTACACAAGGGGAGCAACCCTCCACCCCAACAAGCTGCGGCTTTGTCCTGTGCCCGCCCTCCCCTAGCTGGGCAGTGCCTGCCCCCACCTCTGCCCCCTCCCTCACCACGGGGGGTGTTAAACTGCGCCCCCCCATGTCCCTTCCACCATAATGGATTTACCAGCTGGAGGCAGCTCTCCAAGCTGCTGGCTCTGCTTCTCACTGCGCAGTACAGGCATTTATTTTCCAAATGATTGGCCCCATTAGGCTGATTTTTCATACAGCAAATTTTTTTTTTATATTGGTACCGATCCGATATCGGACCAATGTATCAGTGCACCTCTAGATATCACTCTTTAGTCACAATTCTCTCGCTAAAGCAGGAGTTGCCAAAGTTTCACTTAGCCATTGTGCATGTGTAAAGGCCGGTGCACACAGGCTCAGTTTGTTCATAATTTAAACGGGTTGTACATAGTAGCATCTGACCTGCCCATGGCAATTTTGGATTCCAACTAATCATCCCTGTGCCTATAGGGCCCCTCCTCAACACATATACTCTAATGCAACTAATAGAGGAGAAAGGCCCAACAATCACGTAGTTATTGGATAAAATGCATAAGCCGTATCCAGAGCAGGGAGCAGAACTTAAGATTTTTGCTCTTCTGTGGACAGACCATCCCACCGACCTAAAGAAAGGCCACTTCTTGCTTGCTCTGCATGAAGCTCCAGTACAGATGTGCTCAGCAAAATTTTAGACATAATAGTGTACCGTGTTGTCACGACTAAGGCCCTGATCCATCTAGAAAAGTTACATCCAAGAATGAGAACACACAACATTTGGAGTGCTCCAGAAGGGAAGTGGACAGACAGATATGCCTTTTGAAGCGCTCCAGAAATAACCCTTGATCCAACCAACTTTTTGAAGCACTTTATTCTCAAGCGCATCCAGTTATATCTGAATCTGTACAACTTGAATGTCCAGCTTTTAAGTGACTGGAAACCATAAGGGGGCCACGGGACTGCAGATTGCTTCAGACTGCATGGACACTGCCTCCCCCGCTCCCCCAGCTGCACTGTGTGGACACTTCCCTGCATCCCCCAACCACTACGCTGTGTGCAAGCGCATACTCCTTGACCCCCAACAGGCTCACCCTCAGCTCCCCCACTATACTGTACTGCCCCTCCCCTGTAGTTGGGACAGGAACCAGAAGCTATAGCAGAACGGGGAAGATTGGAGACTCCAGCCGCTGCAGCAGGGGCCAAGCTCAACGTGAGCAAAAGCTCCTGCCTAGTCCTGGGTAAGCTCAAGGACCTGTCGTCTCTGGGGGTCTCTGTCCCCCAGGAGGAGGTAAGGATCCTTGGGATGGAGTTTGAGCCAGAGCTGACAGCACGGGAGAAGACAGAGGTCCAAGGCCAGAGAGAGACGGGGGCTATGGCAATCATGCTGCCTGTCCATGGGGAGGGCAGATGGTGATGAAGCTGGTGCTCCTGCTGATGCTGCTACACACCGCTCTAGTCTCCCCCGCTCAGAACAAGTCATTCACAGAATCCAGAGAGCCAGGTGTGTTTTCTTTTGGATCTCCACATGGGAGAAGGTGGTGAGGACAAAGCTGTACAAAGTGAAACAGTTTGGAGGCAGAGGAAGGCAGGATGTCCTGCTCTTCCTCTGTGTCAAGTACATGAGCCAGGTTTGCAAACTGGCAACAGGGGTGGAATCTAAAAGAGCCAGCTTTGTCAAGTATTTTGCAGGGCAGTTGCCGCAACAGTGGCAAGTGCAAACAATGTTTAACGGGAGCCCATGGACCATGTTTTCCCTATGGTTTTATGAGATCCTGAAGTGCTTTTGAGAGAAATACAAGCTGCATGACACTGCCCTAGCGACCCTGGTGAACCGCTGCAAGATATGGGAAGTGGTAAGGACAAGAGACACCACATTACTGGTAGACTTACTACCTGTTGACAGCTGCCTGGCTGTGTGGGAGCGAATCTTCCACAAGGACCTGAAGGAGCTCAGAGACCTGAACTGGCGGGGAGCCCACCAGGCACTTCCCATGAGGGCATGGAGAAACAGTGCAGGGCAGAGAGGTCCAGCTGCCCGAGAGACCAGCCACTGGCAGGCAGAAACCATTGACCACCTCTTTTGGGACTACCCATATGCCAGAGAGGTGTGGAAGAAAGTCTGGTGGTGACAGGTTTCAGAAACCTGACCAGGGAAGCTGCTCTCTACGGGCACTTGACCAGACAGCTCACGTCGACCAGGTCATCGCCTGCTTCAGTTCTGCACTGTGGAAAGCCAGGAACCTGCTCAATAAGACACTCAGACCCCACAGTTGAGGACATAGGCAATGCGTAGGAAGGGCACGGGGGGCATGTGCCCCCCCTAAGATTGCCCACCACCAGCCAGGGAGTGGGGGGTGATGGCTGGTGCCCCCCCGAGAATGTGGGGGCATAAGAGAAGTACCGCCAGCAGTGACTGGCCACTGGGGGACCCCCCTGGTTGGCAATCACCTGCTGGTGCCCCCCCCGGGGACTATTAAAATATGGCTGAGTGGAACGTACTGATACTACAAGAAGGCAGAAGAGGACGATGGAAAAGAAATGGCACACCTCATCTGGTGGAGAGGGGTCTGCATAGACTTCTTCAGGGGTAGACCCTCTGAGGAGGGCAGTGGGTCGGGGTACAAGCAAGGTTCCCTCTGTCAGAGGTTCCAGCTCCTCTCTGACCATGCACAATAAAAAAATCTTGCCACACAGTAACTTCAGTGCCTCGCACCTGCCCAGAGAGGAGCTAGGCTGCAGCTTCCTGGAAACTTTGGGTGCTGCCCCCAGAGCATGGCTTGGGGCAGAGGCACCAGGGCCAGTGCGGGACACTTACTTTGCCTGTGTAGGGCCACTCCGCTCTGCTCCTCACTGTGCGGGCATCTCCACGGGGAGGGAGAGCAGCGCGGGGCAGGCAGTGGCTCCTCCCTGAGGCGAGGCAGGGGCTGGGGCAGAGTGCAAGCTCCGCCGGCTCCGGGGAACTGCTTCGCTCCCCAGCCCCTTTGGGCAAGCTTCACATAGTGCGTTATGTTTCTTAAATTCTCCTTTAAGTATTTTTGATGGAAAATTACATTTTGTAAACTGGTTTTTTCATATGGCTTTTTTAACGCCGTTTGAAACGTGGCAATATTTTCAGCTCTCTTGAGGTTTGTCTGTATATCCTCCTTTGCCTCCTTGAACTCTTTTTTAAAATAAATGTAGCTTTATCTCAACTGTTTTCATAGAAATAATATCTAACATTTTTTTAAAAACATTTCCACATTTGGAAGCTGGGTGGCACGCTGCATCTATCTTGACACACTACACCACAGGTGGGCAAGATGCGGCTGGGGCCGGTGCCGCTCACCAGGCCATTCTATCCGGCCTGCAGAGCGGATAAAAAACTTTGAAAATTAACATTTATCTGCCCACCCCTGCTACACCAAGTCTTTTTACAAAGTATTTCAGATGTAATGTGAAAGAAAAAGAAAGAAACTTGTAGGCTTCTGTGTTATACTGTGGGGCACATCAAAGCGGCACGCGCTGCAAGGGGGAGGTGGGATCATTTGAGGAACAGGACCGAAGCAGCGTGCTCATGGATCACTACACTTTAGAGCAGGGGCGGGCAATTATTTCAGGCAGAGGGCTGCTTACTGAGTTTTAGCAAGGCATCGAGGGCTGCATGACAGGCAGCCGGGGCAGATAAATATTAATTTTCTAACTTTTTTTAGGGGCCCCATGGGCTGGATAGAAGAGCCTGGCAGGCCACATCAGGCCCGCATTTTGCCCTTCTTTGCTTTACAGGGAACATTGGGTACAGGTAAAGAGATGGGTATGTGGTGCAAACTGCGTAACAGGTTTTTTAATGTGCTTTGAACTGCCAAGTGAACCAGAAGGGTCACTTGGCAGTGTTGAAGGTGAAGTTATATATTTTTTTGCCAAAAAAAAAAAAAAAAATCCAGCTGCTGTTGTAGTTGGAGTGATGTGGGGAGTGGTGGCCTAGGTCCTCCATCCTGCTATATGAAGTACAACAGCTCCCTGGGTCCTCTATCATTCCACCCTGCTCCGTTCCCAGCCCTCACTTGCAATAGGGGGGAGGGGGACAGAGCAGGGCAGATTGTCAACATTTTCCTGTGCGTTCCACCTCCGTTTTCCCAGAGCACCCCCTCATTGCACCCAGCACTTCCACCAACACAGCTGAAATGGATGCAAGGATTCCTGTGCTCCAGCCTCCCAATTCACTTGCTGTGCCCCCTAGCTGGAGAGCACGCTACTACATACAGCCCTAGCAATTCTGAAGCGCTCTAGCTGTGGGGCATGGCTGGGGGCTATAGGTCTCCACCTATCAAATGTTTCAAAGTGCAGCTACATTTGAAGTGCTTTAGATGTTATGCCTGTCCCCTCTCTAACAGTGTTCGTTCAGGATATGGGTTTTTTTTTAAATAGATTTAGTTATATACAGTACGGGGGCACAACCCATAGCTCTTGTGGACACAGTATACAGCACACAGCTCATCAATGTGTCTGGACTGTACCTGTGAAGAGTCACCTCCTTGGCAACAAGGGCACACTGCTGACTCATGTCCATCTTACTCTTCACTGTAACCTCCAGGTCCTTTTCTGCAGAGCTGCTGCTTAGCCAGTTGATCCCAAGCCTATACCAGTTCATGGGAGTCTTTTGTCCTAAGTGCAGGACTTTGCACTGGTACGTGTTGAACCGCATGAGATTTCTTTGGGGCCAATCTTCCAATTTATCTAGATCACTCTGAATCCTAGCCCTACCCTCCAGTATATCTACAAGCTTGCTTAGGATGAACTCCATCCCATCTTCCAGTTCATTAATAAAGTTATTGAACAAAACCAGCCCCAGGACCGACCCTGGGGCACTGCACTTTATACCGCCCGCCAACTAGACCTTGAGCTATTGACTACTATCCGTTGAGCCTGACAATCCAGCCAGTTTTCTATCCATCTTCCAGTCCGTTCATCCAACCCATACTTCCTTAGTTTGCTTGCAACTTCCTTAACTTGCAACCTAAGGAACTTCCTGCAGTTGCCTCATAGCAGCACAGCTCATTCCTTTCCTGTATGGGAACAGCACTACCATTATCAGCATTTTTAAACCAACACAACTGCATTCACATGAGGAATGTTTTGCAGTTTCACACAGCCAGGGAGCCAGAACAACTTTCTATAAGCAGGTGGAGGCTGCGTCACTGGTTTGGCAGTGTCACAGAAAAACGTCCGTGTGTTTTAACTGGTTATTTTCTTTATTTCCCTTTTCGTCTTCCTTTTAGCTGCAGTAGCGTTTCAAAACAACAAACAGCTGTAATTCAGGTTTGGGGCACCTGGTTTTCTTTGATAAGGAAAGACAAACTTGGCAATTTCAGTAGAAAGCAAACACTTCATTTAATCAAATACGATTTCTCTTATCAAAAAAATTGTAAACAGTTTAAATTGAAACTTCTGACCAACATGAAACAACCCTGCCACGTCCCAGCAACCATTCGTAGACATTTTCCAGTGCAAACCCATGATGAATGAGGACAATTTAATTTAGTCCCATGCTCACAAGCCCTGCTCTTCAACCGCCAGGAGGTGGGGAATGCCATGTTGCTTCTACACTACTGCAACTGACCTTGTGTCTGCTCTTACCCCACATGGCACCTTCCCCCTGAATGCAACAGGGCTAAGCTGTCCTGGTTTAGCTGTCACTTGCACCAGGGCAAGAGCAGGCACAGAGAGGGCAGCTTCTCTGTGGGGGAGCAGACAGGGGAAGTCCTGTCTGCTATTAACTGCAGGCAGACAGGAACACTACCAACCTGAGGCATTTAGTGGCTCTGTGGGGCTCATGGAACTGAAGCTACCACCTGGGGTTATAACCCTTTGCTTGGGAATGGCTGAGCTTAGCAACAGACCCAAAGAGAGGACTGCAACAGAAGGGCATTTCTTCTCCAGGATTACTTTTTACTTTAAAATGTCATCTATGTTTAGCCATTGGCTGCCATGACCACCATGGGAAATTACAAGACCCTTTGTTGTGGGATTTTAACATGCACAAAAGTTTTGTGTTGCCCTAGCTCAAAAATGGCTGCATCATAAGAAAGTCTTTTTGGCTTTTCACAATTTTAACTCTGCCTCCCTTGTAAGCCTCCAGGCTGAACCTTTTAGCCCTGAACCCATAAGCAGAACCACATGCAGTATCTTATATCTGCAGAGAACCACACAGCTACTGGGTAGACACCTACCCACAGGCATCAACTTGCAAGGCTGTAATTCTCTAGTGACTATCAAGCCACCCTTTACAAATGGAACTTTAAGGGATCAATCTATATTCAGAGTGGTCAGAAGCATGCGATGAATGCCAGCGATCACTGTTACTAATAACTGTGTGAGCTCTAGAAGACAGAATGAACCACTTAGTCCCTGAAGCCCAACTAATTTCTTTGCCACCCCAAGGCCAACATTCAGGGGCCCAAGTTGTTCTGTTCCCACTGGAGGGTGGTTTCAGCTGCATCATCACTGCCAAGCACCCACCAATGGAAATCAGTTTTCTGCTAGGCAAATCAGATCCAGAAGGGGGAAGATCCTACATCCCATCCCGGATTTCAGGTCAATGCAGACCCACCCTCCCCCCAGTGCTACCTGCTTTCAGTGTGATCTTAACCTGTGTGTTAGAAGATGCCTCCAACCTCTCAGGTTTCCAGTATGGTTGGTGATGGCAGCACCAAAACATCTAAGCCCAGGAGGGAAAAGCAGTTTGCACCCCTAATTTCTCTGATGGGAGGGAGGGACTGACAGCTTCAGAATGTAACTTTCTTCCTGCTGGAGAACCACTGGACATGGATCCCCTTCCCCCAGCCACATCTGAGGGCATGTCCACACTGCCTCTGCAGCACTCTCAAGACTGCTACTGAAAACTAAGCCCTGCTCACCTGCCCTGGCTCTGCATACTCCACATCTGGAAGTCAGGTGGCAAGTCATCTCCATCACCACTCTCCAGATCGTCAGGTCTGGCACATTTGACAGCAGAGAAGGGGTGCCCTGAAGCATCCTCCCACCCTCAATTCCTGGTCTGGAGCACGGAGGGCAGGAGTGGGTGGGTGGGGCTTACTTTTTGGTGGCAGGTTTTGAGAGCAGCATGGATTCAGGGTTAGTGTACCATCAGTCGCAGGATGAAGGGCAATGGCAGCACTGAGAAGGAGACAGGGAGGGTCTGCCTCCTTTGGCCACTGTCCTCATGTGCTGTGCTTCTGCCTTTTCCAGAAGCGCTTGACATCAGAGTGTCCGGCAGGCGTCACCACCATGAGGCGCTTGGCAGGGTTTTCAAAGACCAGGACACCTAGGTCCCGTGCATGGTTCCTCAGTAGCTCAAAGTCCACCTGGGACAGGAACTGGTTGTACAGGACACCTGAAAGGAACAGGATGGTAAGAAGGGGGAGATTAGCAATGGGGAGAGGAAATCAGATGAGTCCAAGGGAAGAAAATGGGTGAGTGGCAGAACTGAGCAGGGAAGCCTGCCTCTTCTCCCACCCCAAACCGAGCAGCCCATGAGCTATCACACGGAAAGGCACGACATTTTCTGTAGGCAACACTGCAAATGGGAATGAAGTAATCAGTCTCTGACACTGCAGTCTGAATGACCAGGTACCTTTGTACAGCTGCGTTGACAGGAGACAATCCTTGGCACAAGTCTGGAGCAAGGCTTACACTTGCACCTCTGAATGCACAGTGAGAGGCCTTAAACTGTGCTGCCACTGTACCCACAAAGCTGTGGGTAGAACAGGACAGGGACTGGGGGAGGAGGGAGAGGGAATGTGTACATGGAAGGGATTGAGTGGAGGAAGACAGCAAGGAACTTGGGATTGAGGAGAGGAAAAAAACCACATACCAGAGCCCATCACAACTCCCTCCCCTCCCCCTCCCCCTCCCAACTCTGGAGCCCCTCTCCTTCCCTCGGACACTTACCCTCGGAGAAGCGCAGCCGGTCACGCTCCAGCTCCCAGAGGCGGATTTGATCTGTGATGGTTGGGGGCAGCACTGGGATCTGCAGGGCCAGTTGGATGGGGAGTCACTCCTTAGCACATGCCAGCCTCTGCCCCACCCTCCTTACACTGGATCACTGCACACCCTGACCATGGCCTCCACCTCGGGCAACTAGGAAACTGTATGGCCCCCCTCTCTGATCCCCACCCCTCTTGACTGCAGTCAGAATGGCTAGTAGGTGTCACCACCAGGAGGTACCGTTCCTTTCCCCTCACCCCCCAAGATCCTCAATTGCCCATTTTCCCAATGCCTCCCCACCCCTGCCCCCATCCTCCCCATGCCACCCCTGTATTTGCCTTCTCCCTGTCAACATTCAAAAAGACTTTGGCCTTGTAGAAACCCCACGCCCCTGTCAGAGCAGTCACTGAAGCTGAGGAGGCCTAGGTCCTCCCTCCTCACCTGTTTCAGCATCACGGGGTGAGCTCTGGTCCGCAAGAAGTGGATGATCTGAGGGCAGTGGGGACAGTGTTAGTGGCTGGCATCCGTTAGCAGCCATTCATGGCCTGGGTCTTATCCCAGGGCTGGGGTTATAACCAAGGACACTGGAAATCAGTAGAGAATGCATCTAAAATTTGCAAGGATTTTTTTCCTTCTGAAAAATGTGTGTGCGTGCGTGCATGGGGGGGGGTAGGCAGAACATTTACACTGCAGAAACAGAGATGTTTGTACGTATTTAAGCATGCAAACAGACCCAGAGTCCCATTTCCCTATGGGGTGTCTCCTGCCGAGACAATCCCTCCACCTTTGATTAGTTTCCATTCTGGTTGATAACTTTTCCACATTTGCTCTGTCGACTTGCATTATGCTTCTTTCATTATGCAACAGTGTTTCTTTTAGTCAAGTGTTTGCTATTATTTCACTGCTGCTTTTATATTGTTTTTATTTTGGATTTTATACCACATTTCCAGGCCCATTTCATTGTCACTTCCTGCAACTTCATTGGTGTCAAAGGTCACGTGACAGCACTACCTGATGTGATACCATCTCCGGTGAGGTCTTTGAATATGGCTCGCCGGCCCACTGGGTGATACAAAGTTCCTGATCTGGCCCCACATTCAAAAAGGTTGGACACTCCTGTCTTAAAGCAACACACAGGAAAGAAGACATTTCCTGGATGCTTATCTTGCCAGGATCCTTTGACCCCAGCTGACTTCCTGCCCCTGGGGCAGGGGGCTGGACTCAATCTCCCAAGGTTCCTTCCAGCCCTGATGTCTATGAAATCCATGACATTATATGCTTCTTAATAAAGAAGCACTCCAGGAGCTCATCTTCAGCAACCAAAACAGCATATGGAGAGGCAGTGATTTTTTCAGAGGCCTCTTTCCCCAGAAAAGCTGATTTCCTGAGCAGCTCTGAGAACCTGCATATATTTTTCAGTAGAGTGGGAGTGCTATTGTACCCAAGACAGGGCAGGTAATGTATAAGAGGTCAGGAGGGGTACCTGATGCCCAAAACACGTTGTCCAGCAGCAATCTCAACTATAGTGTTTAGTTCAATAAAATCCTCAGAAAAAAAAATCCTTGCATCTCTTGTTTTTTTTAACACCTTGCTTTAAAATTTGGCTTGGGGGACTGAGCCTCTTTCCTAAGCCCTGAGGACTCAACATAGACAAACCCAAAAGACTAGGCTACTCCCACCAGAAGGCAGAAGAGGAGGAATACCAGGCAGCCCCAACTTCAAGCCCTTGTGCTGCCGCAGGACAGCAGATGAAGCAGGCGAGTGGTAGAGTGGAAATCCTTGGCAGTCAAATCTAACAACGCTGCAAGGTCAATACCTGTGAAAGACTGCAGGGCTGGAGACCCAGAAGTGCTGGCTCCCAGTGGTGGGGTGGAGAGAGGAGCTCCACTGCTTGGGAATGGAGCATCTCCCATCTTGCAGGGACACAGGGCAGGGACCAGCCCCCTGAGTCAGAGTCCAGGCCCCTGTTGTCACAGGCAACATCAGAGAACTCCCTTCAGAAACGGATCCAGCTCCGTCTTTAAAGGAATTTGACTTTTTTTGTCCCTACTCTTCCATAAAGAGGCCAGCCTGGACCCCACCATTGCTCCAAAGGCTAGGAACCTTTAACTATCAGCCCATGCATAGTTACCATCAAGTTGTTCCTATTTGTTCCCCTTGGTGCCAGAGACTCTTTTCCCTCCCTGACAAATTTAAGGACAGCAATATGCCTCTTTTATACTAGACTTGGAGGGGATGGGGGAATGACACTGTGGCTCATAAGCTGCACTTGGCTCCCAAGCTGTTTAGATATGGCTCCTGAAGACAGGGGAATAGGTAAGCAAAAATACTGATTACTTCTCTCTGTTTCTTAGGTCTCTGGCAGATGTTCATTTAAAAGCACCAAGGGGGCTGATCTCCAACCCCAAAATTGCGTTTTCTTCCAAATATGCATGGCAACCTTGAACTGCACCCCATGTAGTCCGGGGCTGGGGTCACCAATTAACTGATTGTTGGCCCTGGTGCCGAAGCTAACGATCATCCAATTGTCATCCCCAGTTGGGATGTGCGGCACATGGTCAATTTAAGGTGCCATACAAACTATCCATAAAAATGTTGTGTGTGTGCACGTGCGCATGTACATACACATGGAGAACATTTTTATGGATGGTTTGCCATTTTAATGGTTTACATTATATGGGTGTGTGTGTGTGGTGTGTGTGTGTACACACCTGGAAGAAGAATTCCTCAAGAACCGCACCATCAAGCCCATGCTATACCTAAGATATACACATGATGTTATCATCATCTGGACTGAAAACCTGAAATCTCTGATTCATTTCCATCACAAATTCAATCATCACCACCCCTCCATCAGACTCTCTCTTGAATACTCTGGCACCAGGCATTTCCTTTTTAGATTCTATGAACAATATTCAGAATGATGAAATACAAACCACCACAAATAAGAAACCCCTGGACCAACATACATATCTACACAGAACCAGCAATCACCCTAAACACACCAAGAGAGCTGGGATATACAGGCAAGCCCTCCGGTACCACCAAAATTGCACCGAGGAGAACACCTGCGATCATCACCTCACAAATCTCAAAAGGGCTTTTACTCAACAAGGACACTCCTCCAGAGAGAAAAATGGCACTTTTGAAAGAGCCACTCAGATACCACACGAAAAACTGCTGCAGTACAAAAAGAAAATCCCCATGAATTGTACACCATTAGTGTACAATTCACCTTTCCCCCAAAGGTAAGTGCGTGTTGTTTTCTAGGTTGGCTGATCTCCTTCGGTGGGTTTTAAATTAGGCTCACTGGGGGAAGGGGAAGATGAGGGCAGAGGAATCCTTGGACCACTAAACCAAGCAACACCCACAAGAACAGCCCAGCCTAGACCAACAACAAGCAGAACAAATACCCAGGTAAGCAACAAGGGCCTGGGTAGTACTAAGATTAGCAGGCCAGTGCATGCATCTTCAGGAGGCCTCAAATGCCTCTGCACTAATGCTTGTAGTATGGGGAACAAGCAGGAGGAACTTACCCTCCTGCTAGCTGACACCAACCTGGACACAGTTGGGCTCACTGAAACATGGTGGGACCCAATGGATGACTGGGCGGTGAATATCAAGGGCTATAGGCTGTACGGGAGGGATAGGCCAGGGAGGAAAGGTGGGGGTGTGGTGCTCTACATTAAGGAGGAATACCCATCCTCAACAAGTAGCACAGGGTTAGAGGAGGGGCACACTGAAGTGCTCTGGGTTAGAATACAAGGCGGTCGAGAGGAAATAGATTTAATGGTGGGTGTCTGCTACCAACCTCCCAACCAAGGGGAAGAGCTAGACCGGGAAAGCTTAAGTCAGCTCACGGAGGTAGTTAGGTCAAAGGACGTGGTAATCATGGGGGACCTGAACTTTCAAAACATCTGCTGGGAAGAGCAGTCAGCCAGGTCTGACCGCTCATGTAGGTTCCTAGCCAAAATGCAGGACCTTCATCTAACCCGGGGGCACACAGCCCCACCGGGGAGATGCCTTGTTGGACCTGGTGCTGGCCACAGGCGACGACCTGGTGAGGGGGCGGCAGGTGCTCGACCACCTGGGTGACAGCGATCATCGCCTGCTGGGATTCACCATCCAGCCCAAAGTAGCAAAGGCCTGCAGCAATACAGCAGCCCTGGACTTCAGGAGGGTGGACTTCAATGAGATAATGCGACTAGTCAGGGAAGCACTAAGGTCCCGGAGGGGAGGGGAGCCAGGTGTCCAGGAAGAGTGGTTGTCCCTTAAGGAGACGATGCTCCAAGCCCAAAGGGAGGTAATCCCAATGCGGATCAAAGGGAGCAGGAGGGCACAAAAGCCCCCATGGCTCACAAAAAGCATCTGGGAATGTCTCCTAGCTAAAAGGGAGGTGCACACCCAATGGCAGGGAGGGGCCATCACCAGGGAGGATTATACCGTAGTTGCTCAGGGCTGCAGGGGGGCAGTCAGGAAGGCCAAGGCGGAGATGGGACTGGGACTAGCGATATGGATCAAGGACAACAAGAAGTCCTTTTTAAAATATATAGGGGGCAAAAAGAAGGTACTGGGTAACGTGGGGCCCCTGCAGGACACGCTAGGAAATCTGGTCATCGCACCAGTCAGCAAAGCTAACTTATTTAACAATTTCTTTGCCTCCATTTTTCTGAGCAGGGACTGGGTCACCCCCCCCACCGGGACCCCCGTAGATCCCAGGGGAGGCACGCCTAGGCCAAGGGTCAGGGAGGATCTAGTTGGCGAACGTCTGGAGGGACTGGATGTATTTAAATCAGCTGGTCCGGACGATCTCCACCCCCAAGTGCTGAGAGAATTAGCTGAGGTCATGGCGGGACCCCTGGCACGGCTATACGAGCACTCGTGGTGCTCTGGTGTGGTGCCAGAGGACTGGAAGAGGCCAATGTGATTCCTATCTTCAAAAAAGGGAGGAAGAAGGACCCAGGAAACCATAGGCCAGTTAGTCTTACCTCAATCCTGGGGAAGCTTTTTGACAGAGTTATCCTGGCGCGTGTCCACGAGGGGCCGCAGGGGAGATTATGCTTAGGGGCAACCAACACGGGTTCATCCGTGGAAGGTCCTGTCAGACCAACCTGGCGGACTTCTACGACCAGGTCACCAAATCCTTAGACACAGGGGTAACAGTGGACATAGTCTTCCTGCACTTTCGGAAGGCCTTCGACACTGTCTCTCACCCCGTTCTCATTAGAAAACTGGGGGGCTGTGGTGTCGACACCCACACAGTCAAATGTGTCACTAACTGTCTGGAGGGCCAGAGAGCTGTGGTGGACGGGTCATTTTTGACCTGCAGGGATGTGGGCAGCGGGGTCCCCCAGGGCTCAGTCCTCAGGCCCACACTGTTCAACACCTTCATCAGTGACTTGGACGAGGGGGTAAAAAGCACCCTGTTCAAATTTGCTGATGACACTAAGATGTGGGGGGTGTGTGGGCACACTAAAAGGGAGGAATAAGCTACAATCAGACCTAGACAGGTTACAGGGGTGGGCGGATGAGAACAGGATGGGATTCAACACAGACAAGTGCAAGGTGCTGCACCTGGGAAGAAAAAGCCAGCACCATACCTACTGGCTGGGGAACAACCTTCTCGTCAGTGCAGAGGCAGAAAAGGATCTCAGAGTCACTACTGATGCCAAGATGAACGTGGGCCAGCAGTGTGGCGATGTGGTCAGGAAGGCCAACCATAGCTTGTCATGCATCCACAGATGCATCTCGAGCAGGTCCAAGGAGGTGATCCTTCCCCTCTATATGGCACTGGTCAGGCCGCAGCCGGAGTACTGCGTCCAGTTCTGGGTGCCGCACTTCAGGAGGGATGTGGACAACATGGAAAGGGTCCAGAGGAGGCCACTCACAAGATCAGGGGGAAGCAGGGCAGGCCCTACGAGGAGAGGCTACAGGACCTGAACCTGTTCAGCCTCCACAAGAGAAGGCTGAGGGGGGGATCTGGTGGCCTATTACAAACTAGGCAGAGGGGACCAGGAGGCACTGGGGGAGTCCCTGTTCCCCCGAGCACCACCAGGAGTGACCAGGAATAACGGTCACAAGCTGACAGAGGGTATATTTAGGCTAGATACAGGAGGCGCTACTTCACGGTCAGGGCAGCTAGGATCTGGAACCAACTTCCAAGAGAAGTGGTGGTGGCTCCTACCCTGGGGGTCTTTAACAGGAGGCTGGATGTACACCTTGCTGGGGTCGTTTGACCCCAGTACTCTTTCCTGCCATGGCAGGGGGACGGACTTGATGATCTGCTCAGGTCCCTTCTGACTCTACTAACTATGAAACTATAAGTTATCGTTCCTCCCTGGAACCTATACGGAAAATCCTCATACTGCAACCCAGACTAGGAGAAGACCCAATTCTTAAAGAGGTCTTCCCAGAGCCACCAATCCTAGCCTTTAACCAAGCACTAAATCTCACCAGCCTCATCACCAGAAGCAAACTTCCTATGGCCCAAAGCACACTAAGTGGATCCAGACCATGCCAGGACAAGATATGTAAAACCTGCCAACACATCTCCACCAGTCCCATAATAAGTACACACCAGAACAGAACCATCACCATTCCTGGATCTTACACCTGCACTTCCAAAAATGTAATATATCTCATCTAGTGCATTGAATGCCCTCATGGAAACTATGCAGGAGAAACCAAACAACAATTGCACACCAGAACTAACGCACACTGAAAATCTATCAAAGACAAGAATACCTAATTACCGGTGGGGGCACATTTCTCACAAGACAACCACTCTCTCTACAATCTCTCAGTTGTAATCCTCAAAGACAACTTGCAAAACACCTTTTATAGATGAACCTATGAACTTCACTTCATAAAATCTACTGGATACAAAAAATCCTGGACTAAATATAGACATTGGATTTATGGCACATTATACACCTGTCTGCCAACCAATAACCCCAGACAATCTTTCTACATTTTACCAGCTACATTTTATCACTGGTTAACTTTTCTCTTCTTGCTTCCCAGCCTCCTCACCTACCTGTCTCCCACCTATTGTCTCCCATCCCCTCTGGCCTTCCCTGCCACCCATTTGCATTTTCAGAGACCTGCATTTTGCATATTGGCGTAAGCTTTTATTCCAACCAGGAGACCACACAAACACCAGCAGACTCTCCCTATACCTGAAGACAGGTGTTTGTACACAAAAGCTTGTAAAGAACAATTTTTCCAACTATACAGTTGGTCTAATAAAATATATTAGATTTACCCAAACAACTGCGTTGCCTATATACACGTACATATGAAGAACATTTTTATGGCTGGTTTTGCCATTTGATGGCACCTTAAATTGTGATTAACGTTTATTTCAGTATAAATCTAATGTGGAGGGAGGGCCTTATTTTCTACTTTTGTTTTTCTTCAGTTCTTCCCTATTTGCTCTGAGAAGTCATCTAAAGACAATATTGTATTTACACCACAAACTGTGTGCAGATCACTGACACTGGGCATATATCTCTTTGAAGCTTTGCATTTTCAATGGCTCTTGGCTCTGTCAGCCTTCTAACTTAAGTTTGAAGGGACAGGAAGTTTGGCCACCCTTGCACTGAACTAAACAGGCCATAGTCTTCCAGTCACCTCTCAAAGAACAGATTCATTTTAACAGCTCTTCTCTCCACCTGCTTCTGTTTTGAGTTTATTGGTCATGAACAGAGGTGACTAGAACTGACCACACTGTCTTAGGTGAGGCCTTAGCAGGCTCTTACTGCTTCCCAAGCTTCGCTGGAAATGCCTTGCCTGACATCCTGGGACTGCATCTGCCTTTTTTTCATCTGACTTGCACTAGTGGGAATAGAGTGGAGGGGACAATATTGCCTTACGGCTGAGGCCTCAGGGTGTTGCTCTATGATCTCATGGAGATCATCCCCATCACCCCGGTCTTACCTGGTCGGCTGTTATGCCATTGGCGATGGCTTGCTGGACACTGTCACGAGTCACTTGTGCCACCACCAGGTTGGGGAAGCGGTACAGCATCTCAGAGAACAGCGCAATGAGTGCAATCTGTAGCTCCGAATCTGGAAGGGGAAAAGAGACATGGGTCACTTCCATAGGGGATAAGACTTGGTATGACAAACCTTGTTCCTTCGGGTTGTGGCCAGTTCTCAGAACCCACTTCCCACCTACAAAGTAATTAATCTCTTATTCTATTATTTACAGGGCATGTGATGTAGGAGCCCTGGGTTCTGCCCCGAGCTCTGGGAGGCAGGAACAGTGGCAATCAAGACTCAAGGGTTTTATCACCAGGTGTAAGGAGGCATGGGGTCTTGTGAGTTACAGCAGGGTGGTGACAGAGTCAGGACTCCTGAATTCTGTTCTCAGTTTTGAGAAGAGTGGGGGTCAAGTAGTTAGATGCTGCTCATTACCCCAGTGACATCCCTAGGAGGCAGCATAAGGCACCTCTTTGAGACAAGCAAAGACCTCTCACCTGTGTAGGCATAGATCCTGTAATTGGTCTCCACGATGATGAAGCCTTGATTGTGGGTGTCCACAGTGGTCCCAGAGATACCAGAAGACAGGTTAATGGCTAAACGGGTGGGGTAATAGCGCCGAGATTTCCTCTGCAGGAGAGATGGGATGCGGGCCAGGTTAGAAAGCCTATCCCAGCACCCCCCCAGCAATGCTGATGCCCTTCAGCCTTGACCCACAGCCTCCCCAGCCCTTCAAATCAATGCTCCTCACACCTTTCCTTCCTACCTTTCTTTGGAACACTAGACCAAATTCCCGAAGGTGTTGTAGAAACGTCAGCAAAGAGTCACTCATCCCTTCCACTGAGTAATCCTGGGGACAGAAGAAGTGAAATTAGACGTGCCGTCTCCTTGGAAACCAGACCTAAGTAACATCCAATCAAAGTCCTTGTAAGCCTAACCCCCATGTCCTAGCCCTGGAACAACTGGTAGGTAAGGCAAGGGCCCCCAAGGGGACACTCGCCTGCCTGTACACAAATGCCAGGAGCTTGGGGAATAAACAGGAGGAACTTGTCCTCCTGCTTAGTGCAAAAAATTACTATGTCATAGGGATAATGGAGACCTGGTGGGACTCTACCCATGACTGGACCATGGATATAAACAGCTATACCTGTACAGGAGAGATCGAGTAGACAAAAGGGGTGGGGACTCTCTATGTCAAGGAGAGCTATGCGTCCCTGCGAGCCGACATTGGTGACCAGGGTGGACAGCTGGAGACCCTCTGGGTTAAAATCTGTGGGGTTCAGGAAAACAACAGTGGGAGTCTACTACAGACCTCCCACCCAAAGTCAAGAGTTTGACCAGGAGTTTGCCCGGGAATTGGCTGAGGCCGCACGCTCCCGGTCCATGGTTGTCATGGGGGACTTCAACTATCCGGACATCTCGTGGGGAGAGCACTCGACTAAATCCAAGCGGTCGCAAAGCTTGGTCTCCTGCATGGATGACCTCTACCTGACACAAGAGGTCTACAGGCTGACAAGAGGTAAAGTGCTGCTCAACCTGGCACTGGCAACTGGGGACGACCTAATCAGTGACTTAATGATCAAACTGAAGCTGGGTGACAGCGACAACGAGCTGATCACCTTCACCATTTGCCATAAAGCTGGCAAGTCAGTCAGCAATACAGAAGTCCTCGACTTCAGGAAAGCCAACTTTAACAAGCTAAGGAGGCTTGTCAGTGAGGCACTAAGAGATCACGACCCCAGAGGGAAGGGAGCTCAGGAAGAGTGGCTGCTCCTCAAGAGAGCGATCCTCGATGCACAAGCTAATGCTATTCCGTCTGGAGAAAAGACAGCAAGAGCACACAGCAGCCCCCCCGGCTCTCCAGGGATCTAGCAGACCTCCTGCAGCTAAAAAGAAAGTGCTACAAAGGACGGAGGATGGGATTCACCTCCAAGGAGGATTATTCTGCACTGGACTGGTCCTGCAGGGAGCAAACCAGGAAAGCCAAGGCTGTGACTGAACTCCAACTGGCTACTAGTATCAAGGACAACAAAAAGTCCTTTTTTAGATATGTGGCGAGCCGAAGGAAAAGCAAGGGGAACATTGGACTCCTGCTAAATCAGATGGGACAACTGACAACTGATGCCCAGGAAAAAGCCAACCTATTAAATGGGTACTTTGCGTTGGTCTTTCATCAGTCCCATGGGATGCCCCTGCCCACTATGGGACGGGGGGCCTGGGTGAGGGAGATTCCCTGCCCTCCATCAACGCTGACCTTGTGAAGGAACACCTTGAAAGGTTGGATACCTTCAAGTCAGCTGGCCCTGACAATACACCTCAGGGTACTCAGGGAGCTGGCGAGCATCATAGCCCAGCCCCTGGCACAGATCTTTGAGAGCTCCTGGCGCTCTGGTGAAGTGCCTGAAGAGTGGAAGAAGGCCAACGTGGTGCCGATCTTCAAGAAAGGGAGGAAAGTAGATCCGGCAAACTACAGGTCCATCAGCCTGACCTCTATCTTGGGGAAGGTCTTGAAAAAGATTATCAGAGAGGCCATTCTCAACACACTGGCTGATGGCAACATCCTAAGGGATAGCCAGCACAGGTTTGTTGCAGGTAGGTCTTGCTTGACCAATCTTATCTCTTTTTATGACCAGGTGACCTATCACCTGGATAAGGGAGAGGAGATTGATGCCATATACCTTGACTTCAAAAAGCCCTTTGATCTGGTATGCCATGATTACCTCTTGGCAAAACTGGCCAACTGTGGCCTTGGGTCCACCATGATCCACTAGCTGGGGAATTGGCTCCGTGGTCAGCCCCAGAGGGTAGTTATTGATGGCAGTCACTCATCATGGTGTCCTGTGACCAGTGGGGTCCCCCAAAGCTCTGTCCTTGGATCCATATTGTTCAACATCTTCATTAATGATGTGGACTGGCCAAATTCACAGATGATACCAACCTCTGGAGTAAAGCATCCACACCTAAAGACAGGAGGGCTATCCAGGCTGACCGTGACAGGCTCAAGAAATGGGCGGACGAGAACCTGATGGTGTTTAACACCGGAAATGCAAGGTTCTCCACCTTGGGAGGAAAAACCTGCAGCATCCTTATGGCTCAGCAGTGCTACGCTGGCTAGCACTACAGAAGTAAGAGACTTGGGGGTCATGATTGACCACAAGGTGAACACGAGCCTTCAATGTGATGCTGTGGCTAGTAAAGCAAGCAGAACGCTGGCTTGCATCCATAGATGTTTCTCAAGCAAATCCCAGGACGTCATTCTTCCTCTGTACTTGGCCTTGGTGAGGCCACAGCCGGAGCACTGCATCCAGTTTTGAGCTACTCAATTCAAAAAGGATGTGGAGAAGAGCCACATACATGATCAGAGGTCAGGAAAACAGACGTTAGATGAGAGGCTGAGAGCTATGGGACTCTTCAGCCTGGAAAAGCGCAGGCTCAGGGGTGATCTGATGGCCACCTATAAGTTTATCAGAGGTGACCACCAGGATCTGGGGGAACGTTTGTTCACCAGAGCGCCTCAAGGGATGACGAGGTCAAACAGTCACAAACTCCTGCAAGACCGTTTCAGGCTGGACATAAGGAAGAATTCCTTCACTGTCCGAGCCCCCGAGGTCTGGAACAGCCTGCCATTGGAGGTGGTTCAAGCACCTACATTGAACACCTTCAAGAGAAATTTGGATGCTTATCTTGGTGGGATCCTATGACCCCAGCTGACTTCCTGCTCCTGGGGCAGGGGGCTGGACTCGACGATCTTCTGAGGTCCCTTCCAGCCCTAATGTCTATGAAATCTATGAAGTCTATGAAATCATGTGGTCTCAGGCAATGATCACTCCCTATGGTCCCACCTGATCTCATGTGCTCATTGCCAGGCAGCTCCTACCTCCATCCTCCTTGGTGAGACATCTGCAACCCTACACTCCTGTCTCTCCCAGGGATCCTTTCCCTCACCTGACAGTTACCAGCTTGCACATTTTGACACCATTCTCTTTAACCCCACTCCTCTCAATAACATTCATGGCAGAGGACATATTCAGGGATGCACACGACAGGCCTCTTGAGCAGGTGAGACTAGAGTTGTGCTTAGGAACCTGGGTTCAAGACTCCACTCTGACAAAAGTGGCCTATGTGACCTTAGAAATGGAGTGTCAAGCCCCTGGCCTCAACATCCCCAACAGGGACAAATTAATCCCTTCCAGGCAGAGCAAAGGTGTGTGAACTAACAGTGACATATTACACCAAAGGTACACAGACAGCAAGCAAAACTCCTGGAGAAACTTTGGACAAATCTTCTCCTTCCTATATGTTTTTCTCCTCCTTTGAGTAACTGTCCATACAAACACAGATCACAGCTTTCTTCACCTTAGCAGCATCAGTCCTGGATGCTATAGGCCCAGCTTTTGGCTTTTCAGACCTAGGAGTTAGTGGGTGGAGCACATGCCCAGTTTGTTAGGCTACTAGGTGTAGAAGATGCAGAGGAAGGTAGGGTTTGAATGTGTGGGTTTATGGACAAACCGTCTCAAAAGACTCTGGTTTCTGGCCTCTTCCCCTTGCAGTAGCTATTCACCTACATATGTCCCCAAATGTTTCTCAGGAAAAAAATGGCTACTCCGAATGTGGTGTCACTTCTGGAGGCCTCAACAGTTGCATTACTGCCCTGCAGATATCTGTCATGGAGACCTCACAGAAGGAGATAGCAGACAGTGCCTGCATCCTGGTATAGACCACTCAAACCATGGAGGAAAGATTCTCTTTGATTAATTCATAACAGAGTCAATAGGATGGGAATCCAGAAGACAGCCTTTGGGCAGAAGCAGGGGACTCCCTGGGCCTCTCACCTATAGCCCAAAAGACATGGAGACCTTCTAAATGCCTGGGTCTTATGTAAGTAGTAACCAAGCTCTCTTCATATCCAGGGAGTGGCAGGGTAACTTGCAACAGGAAGCCTGCAGCTTTGGGAAAAACTGGCAGGGGCTTCTGCTAGATGAGCCCTTGGCACGAATTGAAAGTGAATCTGTGGGACCACCCTGTCCAGAGAGAAGGCTGTGTATGTTGAACCTGCCATCAGGGTTTGGATCTCACTAATGTGCCTGGCAAAAACAATCCCCACCAGGAAGACCATTGTCACTGAAAGGTAATGGAGTGAACAGGATGTAATCACTGTGGAAAGATGGGGGGAGCCCACAGCCGGGGGGATGCTTAATTGGCACTGCTAAGTTAAAGAAAAAAAGTCTCTGGGAAACAGCTCAGGGGCTGAGCCCACCCATATATAAAAATGTGTGTGAGGATAACATCTCAAAAAACTTCAGTTATCTGTAAGTAACTTCCTTTTCTTGCCCTGTACACTCTCCCGATCAAGTTAAAAAATAATGATATCACCCAATCAATCAAAGGGGGCTGAGAGCAGGATTTTGGCATTCTACCCCTGGCTCTCAATGAGGTCTCGTGTTCCAGGACTCTGGAGTCCTTGTCTCAGCTGTGGGAGAGAAATCAGTCTAACTGTTAGAACAGGGGTGGGGGGTTTTACCTTGCCAAGGGTGGAGAAGCTCAGCTGGAAGAGGAAGGACAGGATTTCTACGAGATCCATGCCACGAGTCTGCAGGAGAAAGGGACAGGGGTTAGCATAGTTCGGGGGAGGTAGATGAAAGAGGCAGAGTGGCTGGGAAGATGGGTGGGCGGGGGGTAGACGGCAAGCAGACATGGAGGTAAAAGAGGTCTCACCTCAGCTGTCTGCAGATACTGCAGCATGAAGTACCAAAGCTGGGAAGAGGTGTCCAGCAGCAGGAACTGGAAGCCAGCTGAGGTGATGCAGGGGGGCTCCCCAGGTTCAGTGCTGAGGAGACAGGAAGCACAATGATCAGGACTCCACCAGCCAACTCCCATCTCTACGCATGGGAACACCCTGCCTGGTGACCTGAATATCTACAGCCATCCACAAGAGAACAGCAGGGAATGCAGTCTCCAAGGTCAACCTTTGACCTTATAGGCAGAAAGACACCCCACCCCATGTCCCATTCATCATCAGTCCAAGCCAAGCAGTCGCTCTAAGCCAGGGCAGGATGAGAGACAGTGTCCCATGCTGGGAAATGACCCTATAAACCATTTCCCACCCTCCTGGGCCAAGCTGCTGCTTCTTTGATGGGAAAGGACCTATGTTATATCTATATGCACCCCCCACCCCAAGACAGCCACTGCCTCCGACCTGCACCAAACTGTCCCTCTCAGGGTGCCAGTTTCAAAGACCTCATATATGCACACACCTCTTCATCAGCCCAGCTTGGATGAGGAGCTGAGCTAGATCCTGGCTGACAGCAGCGCTTGGAGAACCCACCATGAAATGCAGGATCACCTGGAGCAGCGGCAGCAGAAGAGAGATATATGTCAAATCAGCAACGGAACATCACTCAGAGGAAGAGACATCTGCATGTGTTGCTGTTGGTTTTTGAGGGACCTTTGGGTGTCTTTTCTGTGGTATATGCTTGATCAGAGCCTCTAGTATAGTGGTTTTAAATGGTCTTCAGGCTGCCTCTAGGCTAGTGGTTTTCAAACTATGTTCCTTAGAAGCCTGGCCACCGTGGGACTGCAAAGAAACTGGGGGTAATGGCAGAGCTGGCCAGGTTGCCTGGCTCCGTGTCAGTCTTTAGCACAGAGACAGGGGTCCTATGGCAGAAGTCATATGAGAAGAATCTGTGACTTGAGGAAGTTTGAAAACCACGACCTTACACATTTTATCCTTTTGGCTGCACCTTTTAATTTCTTTCTAACTGTCTTCTTCTCTTTGGTGTAGTTTTCCTTTTTTTACAGTCAAAATGTTCCTGTGACAGATCTTTTTAGCTGATAACCCTCTGCAAGAAGGCTGCATTTCATGACACTGTGGTCACTATTATGGAGTGGCTGATCTACAACAGATTTTCTGTGGAGAAACTGGAGAGGATTCAGGGGCAGGAAACAAAGGTGATAAAAGGGTTGGAAGGTAGCTGTAGAAAGAAATGTTGAGAGAACAAGATATGTTCAGCTTGGATAAAAGGAGATTGTGGGGGGAAATAATAGCTATTTTCAAATATTTGAAAGGCTGCCATAAAAAGGGGGAGTTGAACTGTTTTGCTTTTCCCCAGATGGCAGGACACAAGGCAATGAGTTTAACTTGCAGCAAAGCAGACCTAAGATTACATGTTAGAAACAAACCTCTTCACTGTCCGAACTGTAGGGCAGTGGAACAACCTGCTGGGGAAGTTGGAGAACAGCTTTCACTGGAGGTGTCCAGGAAGAGGCATTTGTTTGGGATAGTTTAGAGCAGTGCAAGCTGCATTTGTCCCAAGAGTTATACTAGGTGACCCCTGAGCTTCCTTCCAATTCCATGTTTCTATAGGTAACACTTGAACCAGTACCCGGGACAAAACCTAGAGTTGTTTCCCCTCCTGTGGGTTCTAGGACTCGGTGTTCTAAAAAGTAGTCATTTAGTAGCTAGAAATTTGGTATCTGTATTATACCCCGATACCCAGTGCTTCCTCTAAAGTCAATGCAACACCCTGATGCATTTCACTAGACTAGTAAAGGGATACGTGACCTTCAGTATGGAATCCTCTAGATCATAAGTTGTTGGGGAAGTGTTTAAGGAGCTCTCTTAAGGAGTCTGTGAATTGGACCTACCAGTAACTTGGCTAGCTTGCTGGAGTGGAGCTAGGAGACAGAAGCAGAGTTCATAGGTCAGAGCAGGAGAGGATTTCCCCAGCACTCACCTCCCACCTCTCCTCTGCGTATTTATCTAGTGATGGGACATCCCGTGCGTGCTTATCTGGCCCGAGCTGACTGGTGTCATCAGACCAGGCTTTACCCCTAGGAACAAAGACTGAAATGTGAAATGGAGCAATACACACTGCAACCAATTACCAGAATCAATGTGAGGCAAGTAAATAGAAATCTGCCCTTTTAAACGCTGCCAGCAAAGGCAGCTGACAAAGGAATGAAGTCAAGTGGCCAGAAAAGGAGGTGGGAAGCAGGATTCCTGGGTTCTGTCCCCAGCTCTGGGAGGGGATGGGCTCATGAAATCATAGGGTTAGCAGAGACATGAAGTGTCATCTAATACAAATCCCTGCACAGATGTTGGATGACCTATACTATCTGCCTATACTATAACACCTATATCATCCTAGTCAAACACAACATTATAGAATTAGATAGCATAAAAATTAGTGATCAATTGTTTAACGATTTCTTTGCCTCCGTCTTCCTAAGTAGGGACCAGAACAGCCACTTCCCTGCTGGGCCCCCCTCGGGACCCGGGGGAGGCACACCTGGGCCACGGGTTAGCAAGGATTTAGTTAGGGAGCTTCTGGAGGGGTTGGACGTATTCAAGTCAGCCGGCCCGGATGATCTCCACCCTAGAGTTCTAAAGGAACTGGCCGAGATCATTGCAGGACCCCTGGCACAACTTTAAGAGTACTCATGGTGGACTGGAAGAGGGCCAACGTGGTCCCCATCTTCAAAAAAGGCAGGAAGGAGGACCTGGGAAACTATAGGCCGGTTAGTCTCACCTCGATCCTAGGCAAGCTGTTCGAGAAAATTATGCTGGCACACATCCAGGAGGGGCCAGCAGGAGGCTGCATGCTTAGGGGCAACCAACATGGGTTCATCAGTGGAAAGTCCTGTCAGACCAACCTGGTGGCCTTTTACGATCAGATCACCAGATCATTAGACGCAGGGGTAGCAGCGGATATAATCTTCCTGGACTTCCGGAAGGCTTTTGACACTGTCTCTCACCCTGTTCTCATTAAGAAACTGGGGGGCTGTGGTGTACAGTCAAATGGGTTGCCAACTGGCTGGAGGGCTGCACCCAGCGGGTGGTAGTGGATGGGTCCTTCTCAGCCTGAAAGGACGTGGGCAGTGGGGTCCCGCAGGTCTCGGTCCTCGGGCCTGCACTGTTCAACATCTTCATCAGCGATTTGGATGAGGGTGTAAAAAGCACCCTGTTCAAATTTGCTGATGACACTAATATGTGCGGGGACGTGGGAACATTGGAAGGATGCAACAGGCTACAATCAGACCTAGACAGGTTACAAGGGTGGGCGGACGAGAATAGGATGGGTTTCAACACAGACAAGTGCAAGGTGACGCACCTTGGGAGGAACAACCGGCACCATACCTACAGGTTGGGGAACTCCCCTCCTATCAGCACGGAGGTGGAAAGGGATCTGGGGTTCATCATTGACTCCAAGATGAACATGGGCCGGCAGTGTGGAGAGGCAGTACGGAAGGCCAACTGCACCTTAGCATGCATCCACAGATGCATCTCGAGCAGGTCCAAGGAGGTGATCCTCCCCCTCTATGCGGCGCTGGTCAGGCCGCAGCTGGAGTATTGCGTCCAGTTCTGGGCACCGCACTTCAAGAGGGGTGTCGACAGCATGGAGAGGGTCCAGAGGAGGCCACTCGCATGATTAAGGGACAACAGGGCAGGCCCTATGAGGACAGGCTGCGGGACCTGAACCTGTTCAGCCTCCAAAAGAGAAGGCTGAGGGGGGATCTTGTGGCCTGTTATAAACTAGTCAGGGGGGATCAGCAGGTATTGGGGAAGTCACTGTTTCCCCGAGCACCGCCAGGAGTGACCAGGAATAACGGTCACAAGCTGGTAGAGGGTAGGTTTAGGTTAGATATCAAAAGGCGTTACTTCACAGTCATGGCAGCTAGGGTCTGGAACCAGCTTCCAAGAGAAGTGGTGCAGGCTCCTACCCTAGGGGTGTTTAGGAGGAGGTTAGATGAACATCTTGCTGGGGTCATTTGACCCCAGTATTGTTTCCTGCCATGGCAGGGGGTTGGACTAGATGATCTGCTCAGGTCCCTTCTGACCCTAGAAACTATGAAACAGTAATAGCTAATGGGTACAGTGTGGCGTAGAAGGCTGGGTTCTTTATAGGGATTAAGTTGGCCAACTCCCAGTGAGTCAATCAAGTCAATCAATGGGAGGTGAGTCCCTAACCCACTTAGGAATTCCCACCTTCAGTATGGGGGCTGCTTTGGGGTCTGTCCTGCTATTCACTAGCCCTTCCCCATCACCAGCCTCTTACCCTCCCAGCAAGGCGATGCGCAGGTTTTCTTTGAAGATGGGGTTCAGGACAAGCCCCTGGAGGCCCCCTGGAAGCAGCTGAGTGTGCCATAGCCGCAACCCCGACAGGACGTCTGAGCTCTCCTCCTGCTCCCTACAGCAAGATCAAAGCAGCATGTGAATCCAGAGCCGTAGATACCTTCATGCTTCAGAACAGGTGCTGGGTCCTGCTCAGGGAGGCATTTTGTCTCCAGGATAACCACACGTACTGAGGGAAAAGTGTACTGCTTCCTTCAAAGTATCTGGCACTGGCCAAGGGTTTGGGGCAATGGCTTTCGGCCTGTGGTCTGCAGACTATGTTGAAGGGGTCTGCAAAAGATGACTGTGATCATTCAAAAGGATGTGAATATCCACACTTGCAATTCAAAGGGGTCCACACCGCCATTTGAAATTTCCAAAGGAGTCTGTACCCCCATTCAAAACTGTTTAGGAATCCACAAATGAAAAAAAGGTCGAAAACCACTGAATTAGGAGACTGACACATGAGATATGGGCCCTAGCCCTCTAGGGGCACCGACTCTGTTCTGGTCCCAGGTTGAGGAGACTGGCTGGCTCAGGGGGTGGGGAATGGTACAGAAGGCCTTTGCCATCTAGGGATCTCCAATCCACAGCCCCAGGTTAGGGGGACAGTCTGAGTGAAGGTGCAAAGAAATGGGTCACAGGACCCCTACTCTCTAGGGAGCATCAACTTTGCTCCCAAACCGCCAGCTTAAAAGTCCCTCTGGCCAAGCCATCCACACAGACCCATGTTCAAGGTTTCCTCCATCGCCCACCCAGGCCATCTTAACCTCTGACCAGCCCTGTACTTACTTGACATATTCCTTCTTTACCCAAAATGCCACAGCTGCCTGGGGGAGGGGCTGCTCCAGGAAAAGCATCCGCATCACATAGTTCTTAGCCAAACCTGGCAGCTCCCTGAGAAATAAAGCACAGAGACAGATGTAAAGTTTGAAGTTCTCCGAATGGCTGCTCTAACCTGCAACGCTTTAATTTCAGAGTGCTTCAGCCATGGACAGACGTACACCCCAACACTGCACCCCTGGCACCCAATTCACAAACTGTTGCCACAGCATGCTTAGGGGTCCACATTTTTGGTTATCATTTTCAAAAAAAAAATTCCGGGACTTTTCGGGGTTTATCTTCTAAACGTAAAGTCCGGGTTGAAATCAGGCTAAAAGGAAGAAAAGAAAAAAATCGGTGTAAATCAGGGAAAATAATACTACATTCCCACAGGAGTGAGAGAGGGAGGGACTGGACTGGACTAAGGCTGGGATTAGGGAAGGGTCTGGGGGAAGGCTGTGGCGCAGCCCATCAGCTGCTCCCGGGCTGCAGCAGGGAGCAATGCGGGGGAACTATCAGCAGGTGCAGGGACACGGCTTTTGCTACTATGTGCACCCAGAGGGCTGTGGACCTGCACCGGGCTCTTCCTGGGGGGTGCATGCCCCCAGATCTGTGTATGGGTCGGCAGCAACACTGGGCTCTTCCTGGCGCTTGGCAGTCTGCTCTTGCTGCAGCCTGCTGCCACTGCTGGCTAGGGCCGGCAGTGGCATTGGGTTCTTCCTGGTGCTCGGGGCAGTCGGCAGCTTGCTCTCGTCCCACGCACAGATGCGGGGGCATGTGCCCCTCCTGGGAAGAGCCCACTGTGGGAGTGATTCCCACAGCTCCTCCCACCCCACCCGGGGTCAGAGCCAGGAGTCCCATGCCTCTAGGCAGCGACTCCAACCACCCTCCTCCGGCCCTCGTGCAGCCACCGCCACCCCTCCACAGCAGCCTTTGCTACCACATCCCCCCTTATTCACCTTTTCTCCAAGCTAAACATACTTACTTCCTCAACCTTTCCTTGTATGGCTTACCTTCCAAACCTCTTATCATTTATGCTACCCACCTCTGAACCTCTAACTTCTCCACGTTCTTCTTAAAACGTGAAGCCTAAAACTGCACACAACACACAGGAGGAAACCTAACCAGCACCAAGAAGAGTGCTATCACTTCTTATACTTTGCATCTAATACTTCTACTGATGGAGTTTAAAGATAAATTTACTTTTGTTGTGACTATATTGCTTTGCTGACTCGTGTTGGGCCAATGATTTACCAAAACTCCCAGATACTTCTCAGCAATGCCACCACCTACCTAACTAGTTACTCTGTATGCACGTTAGGTTATTCTTTCCTATGTGCAGCACAATTAATTTGTCTGCATTCAGCATCATTCTGTTGTCTCTAGCTCAGGTCTTCATGAGCACTGTTTAACTTAACTTCAGACAAGCGCATCAAGTGTAGGAGTATACACAAGGTGAATATTGGGGAAGGTAAGGTGCTTTGCAGGCTGAAAACAAAAGCCCACTGTCACAAAGTCAAATGGCTACAAACTGGTTACAAATAAATTTAGCTGATAAATTAGACGATTTCTAACTTCAGATCAGCGAAGTTTAAGAACGGGGGTGTTGGCTGTAGCTGTATTGGTCTAAGGACGTAGGCAAACAAGGTTCTTTGGGTGATGGGATATCCTTTATTGACCAACTAAATAGTTGGAAGAATTGTTCTTTGCAAACTTTCAGGCACAAACACCCTTGTTCAGGCATAGGGGGCGCTTAGGATGTTTAGAAACAGCTCTCCAAAATGGTGGGAGCAAAGAACTTGCATCTCTTTAAGACTGATCTTGGTAAGTACATGGAAGGGATGGTATGAAACCCAGGGAGTGTGCAAGATGTGAAGTCATATATTTGTTGAACCCCATGTTGTTATAAGGACAGCTCCTGTAGTGGCATGGGATCAACAAACCCTTCCTCGGGGCTCTGCTGGTCACTTGTGGCCAGGAACGATTTTTTCACACCTTCACAAAGGCTACTAGCTTCTGGGGTTTGGTTTTTTTTACCTTCTGAATCATTAGGCGATCAGCTACGACTATGACCCAAGGTTTTTGACTAGAAAAAAACAGTCCTAGAAAACCCAGGGATTCCAGGCTACTGGGTTTGCTCTCCCGTTCAGAGTTACAAAAAAAGGCCAACGCAGTCTTGGGCTGCATTAATAGGAGTATACAAGACACAGGAGTTGATAGTACCTCTCTACTCAGCACCGCTTAGGCCTCAGCTGGAGTAGTGCACGGGGGCTCGGTGCCATGTTTTAAGAGCATGGAGAATCTAGGTAAAGATGAGTTATAGGTAAGGGATAGCACAGCAGGGAAGGCTGTGGCAGCTACATCATCATCGTGGGTGCAGGACTGGGTCCAGGACTACTGCTCGGGGACCCTGTGGTGGAAATTTCACCTATTGTTGTTTTTTCCTTCTGGAGTTCAGGTTCATCCTTTCACTGGGGGGTCCCCTTCCTTGTTAAGCATCAGCCCCCAAGAGCCAAATCTAAGACCTGGCCTGAAAAAAAATCCTGTCCTTCCTATCTAGCCTTACACAAGAAACCGCACAATGGATCGCACCGACAGGCCCAGCTATCCCAGATGCCTCCCTGCTCCCGTA
Source organism: Crocodylus siamensis (assembly GCF_052110815.1). Classification (NCBI taxonomy): domain Eukaryota; kingdom Metazoa; phylum Chordata; order Crocodylia; family Crocodylidae; genus Crocodylus; species Crocodylus siamensis. The sequence continues at coordinate 52,630,593 of NC_143409.1, forward strand.
GGCGTCAACCGCGGGAGCGCCTGCTCTAGTCCAGCGGTTCTCAACCTTTCTTGTACCAGACCCATTTCATTAACATAGATGCCCAGACCTGACCCACTGCCCCCCGCCTCCGGTATGGGGGCAGGGCTGGTCCAACCATTAGGCGAACTATGCGGTCACCTAGGGCACCAAAATTATATGCAGAACAAAATAACAGGAACATCATTCTGAATAACAACCCTGGCTGGCTACGGCTTCACCTTGGACCGGCCCTGCCCCCAGCCCTGCTAGTGCCCCTTACTCCTGACCTGCAGCCTCTGTCCCCAGGCCAGCGGTGCCCCTCACTCCTGCCCAGCGAACCTACCCCGTGGGGCCAGGGCCAGAGCCAGCGCTGGGCCTGCAGGGGCCGGTCTCCCCACCAAGCCATAAAAGTTCATTCCAGACGGCTTATTTTCCTCTGTACAAGTAGTCCTTGACTTAAAAGGTTTATAAATTGACACCATTTCAACTTTCTAACGTCAATTTTGACTTTACAACGCTTGATCTGATGCTATGCCGCAACAGCGAACAAGTCGCTGTATCACTCATCTCCCTGGAGAACATCCGTCCAAACTTCCTTGAACACTTTCTTTAAGGAAGCAGACATGACTCCAGAAAAACCTGCAGCCACGACTCCTGAGAAGACGCCAGCCAAGAGCCCTTCAAAAAATCCAGCAAAGTCACGTCAAAGTTGTTCTTCCAAATCAGTACGATTGTTATTTGCAATATAAATACATGAATGTCGCTATATTACACATCTGTAATTGACGGAGTACAAAATTCTGGGTTATTTTTGGTGGAAATAGGGTATCGGGCCTCGGTTCAGGAACCAATCCCCATTTATAGCATCGTTTCCCAAGGGAAAATCTGTTCTGAGTTACAATGTTTTGACTTAAGATGACGTTTTCGGGAACCAGCTGTATCGTAAGCCCGAGGACTGGCTGTACTGGAAGCGGTGGGGTGTCAGGTACAGTGCGCCTAGGGCGCCAGTCACCCCTGGGGGCTGGTGGTGGGTGTGGGGGGCGTAGGGGGCTGGAGGCAGGCGGGGGGCGTCAATAGGAGACCGGCGACCGCCTCGCTGGGCGGGGGCTGGGCGGCGAGGTCCCCGGCCCCACGACCCGTGACTGCCCCGGGGCTGGGCGCGCACGCACCGGAAGACGGCCAGGCAGGTGGCGGGGTGGTTGTAGAGCCGGTCCAGGGTGCCCAGGTTCAGCCCCCGCAGGAACTCGTGCAGGTTCTTGCATTTCAGCTGCACCTTCTGCAGCTTCGCCCCCGAGTCCATCAGCAGCGGAGCGGGCTGGGGGCCCCGGCGCAGGGCCTGCCTGCGGGACCGGGACCGGGACCGGGGCCGGGGAGGCTGCTCCGGGCTGCGCGGGCCGCACCGGCCGGGGGCGGCGAGGGGCCGGCGCACGGCAACGCGCTGCAAGGCCCCGCGCTGCGGCGCCTGCGCAGTGCGAGCAGCTCCGCCCCGGGGCGGGGCTTCCTCCTCCGGGGCTGCGGGCGACTCCCCTCAGCGCCGCCTGAAACCGCCTCTCGCGCGGGGGCGGCGGGCTCGTCGCCGGGAGGAAGGCGATCCTTGGTTAGAGCAACAAGGGTTTTGCCAAAAAAACCCTACCACAATTTCTTGAATTGTCGTTGCAGTCTTTAATTGTCAAAACTTCTCGAATTGTCCTTAAAATCCTGTTGGGCTGCTAAAAGAGATCCTCTCGGCTGCAAGTCCGGATTGCTTTTTCTAGGCCGTAGTTTCTCAACCTGAGGTATGCTGAGGGGACGCAAGGCACAGGTGGGGGGACGCGGGTACCCCAGCGCTGTCTCTCTCGCGCCCTCTCTTCCTCTTAAAGCGGTGGCCAGAAATGTTTCATTTAACTGTAAATTCCCTAGTAATAATTTGGCATCTGGCGCTTTGCACGGCACTGGGTTCAGCCTTCCTGGCTTTGGGCAACATCACCTCTAGCCCAGGTACATACTGGAGACGTGCACCCCTGGTGTAAGAGGTGGCAACCCTAGCCACGGCAGATCGGCCCTCTGTCATATCACGGCGTTATATACGCAGCCCTTCTTCCAAACATAGGGCACATATTGGTCTGTAAATATAAAAATCCCCTGGAAAATTGAGTGTTGGGGTACTGAATAAAATTTTCAGAAGTTAGGGGGTACTTGCTACTTAAAAGGTTGAGAAACGATGTGGTGGGGGGGGTGGTACGGAGGTGGTGGGAGTGCGGTGGCGGTAGGCGGTACCCCCTACATGTTGCCAGTGCCAATACAGCTACCACCTGGATACCTGACACTGGAAGATAGTGAGTTTTAGCTGATTGTTTCAAATGAAATCTTTATATTTTCCCAAGCAGGAAGCACCTGGGACCACCTGGAACCAGAGATCCCACTCCTGCCTTTGTTTCAAGGTATTCTGCATCATGACAGATCCTCACGGAAGGTGAGAGGCTCCGTGCCAGCGATGAACTGGCTGCCCAGAGGAGTTTTCCATCTAGGGACTCCTCTGTGAAATCCTATGACACGTGAACTTTCATTTTTCTCCCCAGAACATTTCAAAGGGGACTTTTTTTTCCTGCCCAATTTGCGGATAGAAGGTGATCCTCTTTGCTCTCTCATGGACTAAAGAGTCCTGTGGGGTTTCACCTCTTGCTGGAGGACCTCATAGAGGACCCCTGTGAAATCCTATGAAATATGAACTTTCATTTCTACCCAGGAGAGCTTTTTCAATCTTTTCTCTTATGCCTGATGAAGGGTGTTTGTCCCCAAAAGCTTGCAATTAAATACATTTTTTTGCAAAAATCTTGTTGGTCTAATAAAAGATATAATCTCTACTATGAGTCCTGATTGCCTTCTCCTCTAGACCAATACGGCTACAACTTGAATACCCTCCCTGCACACACATTCACAGAAGTTCAGCACGGTTGAAGGCTGCTAGCAATTAGACAAGCTCCATGAGAAGTTACAATCTCCTCAGGGCCCGGGAGGAGAAGGGACAATTCTCAGGCTCAGGGCACTCCTTGGAAAGTGCCACGCTGCCCCTTGTCCTGTTGACTACAGGAAAGGCCTGTTGCAAGGATACGCAGCAGGCCAGAATGCTTTTGACACTCCGGGTTCTTGTTTGAAATCTCTGTGGTTCCCTTGCAAATCATGTTTGCAGCCATAGTCATTGGTGACGCATAGCAGGTGCACACAGGTACACGTGCACCTCCTGTGATTGGCGGTGCATTCCCTGAGACAAGCGCTGCCAGAGCTACTGGTGGTGCCTGCGGGTAGTCGCTGTTCACCCCCCCCCCCAAGCTGGCACCATCTGTGGACGGTCACCAATGGCTGGTTGGCGCTCGCCACCCCGCCATCTCGCTGACATTGCCACGGCTGCCTGCGGGACCTCCCTGCTCACCACCGCAGCGTTCATGGCTGTAGCAACGCGTGGCACCCTGCAGCATGCTCGAAAAGATCTCGGGCACCCTGGCAGTGGTTGGGTTTCATAGAAATTATAGACAATGAGGGTTGGAAGAGACCTCAGAAAGTCATCTAGTTCAACCCCCTGCTCAAAGCAGGACCAGCCCCAACAAGAACACCCCAGCCGAAGCTTTGTCTAGCCGGGTTTTGAAAACCTCCAAGGATGGAGATAGCACCGCCTCCCTGGGGAACCCGGTCCAGTGTTTTACTACCCTCCTAGTGAGAAATTTCTTCCTAATATCTCGTCTAAACTTGCCTTGCTACAACATGAGACAGTTGCTCCTTGTTCCGTCAAGGTTTGCAGCCTAGGAAGCTGGAATAGAGGCAGGGGGTCTCCAGCCTCTGCTCTGCTCCCCCTTCCTGCCCTGTGAGGAGTAAGGAGGGCAGGATGCTACTGTGAGATGAGGTTTCACTTTTCCCTGGCCCTACAACTGCTGCATTTTTATATGGCCAGTGACTATCCAAAGGCCTGTCTTTAGCAGCAGCTGCAGGGCTAGGGAAAGATTAACCTTAACTTGGGGTAGCCCTTGATATAGAAGTTACTGAACTGTCACTTGCAGACCAGAGGCTGTACAGAGGAGCCTGGCGGCAGAGTGGAGCCGTAATGGTAGCTGAAGACATCACGGTTGAAGACGTGATTAACAGCGAGCCATCGGTAAGAAATCAGAGCAGAGTTTTGTGGTGTCTTCCTGGACTGAAGGCAGCAGCCTAAACTCTGCTGAGGGCTGTGATCACAACCCCAAAGCTGTGATCTCTCCACCTAGGTCAGAGGGGGGTCTCAGAGCTCCTTGGCAGACAGATGGACCAGCCCAAAATTTGGTTTTCTCTACGAAACGATGCGTTATGGGTAAGGGATAACACAGGGGTGAAGGCGGTGACAGCTGCATCACCATCATGGGTGGAGGACTGGGTTTAGGACTACTGCTAGGGGAAATTTCACCTACTGTTGTTTTTCCTTCTGGATTTGAGGTTTACTGTTTCATTGGGATTCCCCTTCCTTGTTAAGCATGAGCCCCCACCGTTACCAAAAATCCAGCACCATTCAATCTTTTAGGAGGTGAGCCTACAGCCCACATCTATGGGCAGGATTGCAGAATTCAGGGGCAGTTACAATTCCCTTACTGATTACCATTTTTGTACACCAAATCAAATGACAAGCTCCTTGGAAAGTGATCCTCCATTCCCTCTTAGCCGGTAAAATATTACTAGTATGCAAGTCAGATAAAGAGGCAAGAGATAACCTAACCTTTTGTAAGAATTTGTCTCTATGCCTATCTAGCCACCTGCAACAGCACAATACAGATTATCACGTACCCCGACTGGGGGAGACAGGAGAGAGGAGGAAGGGTGCTGCAGGCTGGCAGCAGGTTGTCTTGAATTTGATGAGGTTGTCTTCCCCAAATTCCCTTGTTTCCACCCAATATGTGACGTATTTAAATACATTATTCTGATTGGTGTCATTCGAATTACTTTGTTTCAGTGAAGCTTTTGCTGTCGAAGTGGAAGATGCCAATTAACTGGAGACTGTACCTTTGTGAAAAGTGTAATTCTGGGATAGAGGACTTCTGATCTCTTTCTGTCACCATCTGGGAATGCTATTTGCTACGCTCTTTCTTTTATGTTACTGATAATGCCAGTTGTAACATCTCTAAAGGTTCATCCTGAAAGAGACTTTGTGGTTGGCTTTAGCCACACTTTTGCAATTTAGCATATGTCCCTTTGAAAGTGGCCAAGGCTGACAACAGATTTTCAAAGACACGATATTTTTGCAACAGGATCAAAACAAGATTTATTACTTTTAGCTGCTGTTACACACTTTCCCAAAAATCAGTTACTAATTCTTGGCCTAGTCTAATTAGTGGCTTAATAAACAAAATCATATTCTACTTTCCCAGGCTACTGCTGAAAATGAAACACAAATGTATTGATTATAGATAGTATATCATCTTAAACACACATCGTTCATAAATCAGACTTTTGCTAGGTTCATAGTCTGCACAGTCAGTGTGGTCTGTCAGCCACTGACCATATCTACAACCTATACCAGAGGATGTAACGTAGTGTCCCTGGTGTCTGGGTGTGGGTTTGGCTGGTGTTATTTAAGTCGGTTTGTACATATATCTAGAAAATGAACCTGCCTCCACTCTTTACTGTCAAACAGCTCTCTACAGAGCCCAATTCCCCAGGCCACAGAAGGAATCAGTCAGAAGTAGTTTCATTGCTTATGGCTCCAAACCTCTGCCAGCCAGCACCTGACCCAAAGGCTTTTTCTCTGAGGTATGTTGTGCTGTTTTTTGGTGACTGGGTCTGGTTTTTCTGCTATCTCAGCAAAGCCTGTTCTTCTGCTGAATAGATTGCTGCACCTTTCTGGAAGCGGTATCACCAAAGCCCTCTGCCCTCACAATCTTAATCCCTGAGCTGACTCGTGTTGCTTTTTTTTTTTAAGTGGTGACATGACTATGCTTTGGTTTGAGACTCTCTCCTAAAGGCTGTCATAGAGGGGCATGATAGCAGAGTGGTTTTGGAGCCTGGCTATGGCTCCAGGGGTCCTCTGGCATTTCCTGTCCTGTCCAGAGACAACCTACCCTTTCTTGTAGAAAAATCCCCACAGCTCACCCCAATTCATAGCAAGTGCTAATGGCAGAGAGGTAACCATGTACAGCCATGAGTCCTGTATGGGCTGATGACTGGCTCACAGCTGAATTTCCATTTCTCCTGCCTCTTTCTGCAGATTAGGAGCTGCTCTAATGGAAGCACCCACAGTGTTTCATGCATTCAGCATCCTGCACTTCAAAATGGCAGTGGGGGTGCTTTAACTAAAGCTTGTTTGCAGAGTTTTTGTTAAAGCATCCCTGCAAGCATTTTGGAGTATGGGGATGCTGAATATACGAGACACGGCGGCAGCTGGAGCATGCTAATTAGCAGGCTGCAGGAGACTCAGTTTATCATGTCTGCTCTGCTGCATGCTAATTAGCATGCATTGGACTAGGCACTGGGCATGTGTATAAGTGCCCTACCTGTTCTGTGCAGCCAAAGACTGGCTTGGAGTTCCCTCTGGAGCTGGGCCTGTGACCCTAACCCCACAGCATTCCCTATATAAAAATTAGGATCTCTTCTTTTTGGCTTCCTTTGCCAGTTTCCAGGGCTTCAGGGCTCAATACACTTCCTTCCACTTGCCTTCTCTAACGGGAACATGCAGCTCAAAGGGCAGAAGTTAAACCAGGATGCTTGACTCCATCACAGCAAGGCAGCAGGAGCCCATACTGTATTGTAGACGCTCCTCAATGGTGTCAACATTGTAATTTCCAGAAGAACCTGAAAGGGAATGGAGCCCTGTTTACTAGGAAGAAGCTATATGCAGAGCAGACCTATAGATCTGTCAATGATCATGCCCCCCATGGTCTTATGATCCTAAATAATAGTACCTGCTGTGGCACTGGCTGAGAAAAATAAAAAGCTCCACAAAGAGCCTAACACTATAGATAGGATGACACCTATAGACAGAGATATATGAGCTCTGCTGCACATGGGTAGACACACTGAAATGGGTGACAGTGGAGGACTTTTCCAGCTTCCCACTTGACACATACATTGCGGGGTGTGCACTGCACCCAGTCCCGACTAGTTCATGTTCAAATTTAGCACTCTGCAGATATCTGAAAACAATGGGAGGAAGGGAGAAGGATCAGGTGCTGAAAGTTCAGGAGCTTCTTATTTTGGGGAAACTCGCACGGCAGTGGTGGAAAGCCAGAAGACACTGAAGCTTTTTCCCAAGCAAGTTGCACAGGCAAATAGTGGCTGGAGGGGAGGAGAGATTGAGGCATGGAAAGGAATGGGCAGAATGAGTTTGGGGCTGCAGGGAGGAGCATGGCAGGAGATGAAAAGCGGGGTAGACAGAGGAGGTGGGTGCAAGGGTAACATTGGAAAGGGAGACATGGGGGTGGTTGGCAAAGTGAGTGTGGGGACACAGGCAGTACTTGCCCTTCTGCAGATGTCTGAGTTCTTTGTCCTGTTTTGCTCCTCTCTTCCCCCACCCTGACATGAACTAGGATCTGAATGGGATGAGACAGAAACCATTGCTTACACTGCAGCAAAGCAGATTCACATAAAATCTCAGGAAAGTCTTCCTAGTGGTCAGCCGAATGTGGTTGTGCCCAGGGAGATGCTGGAACCTCCTTTACTGGAGCCTTTCAAGAAGAGGCTGGATGGGCACCTGGCTGGGGCGGCCCAGGAATCCTGTGCCCATGCAGAGGGTCAGTCGAGATGGATCTGAAGGTCCCTGCCAGCCTTAGGATCCAGAGGAAGCTGTGCTTTTGGGCCAGCTCTACCTAGGACACCACCAGATGTTCATCGGACTGTGCTAACCAAGTCTTTTTTTTTGTCAGTGGATTTTAGCCTGTGCATCACACCAGGGCTGCTGTCTTCATTTCTGTCCTGTCAGCCAGGTTACCTGGCTCGCCACGAGCTCTAGAACCCAGGGCAGGGCGAACTTTCAGCACAGCCAAGCGCTGCTTTCTGGTGTTTTCTTTCAAGTCTCAGCTGACAGCTAAAGCAAGGATATGCTCTTTGCACGCTCCCCAAAGCCCCACTTCCTTTGTATTGAAAGTACAGAGGGGCTGATGTGAAACAAAAATATGAAGGGCTGCTAAGTTGAGTGTGAAACAAGCTGTGCATGGAAAGAGGCCTGTGGTTAGCATCAGATAGAGAAATGGTCTCATTTGAAGTAACAGGTCAGATTCTCCATAGCATAGCCCTGTGGACTTTGGTGCGTGTAGACTTACACTGATTTCCACCAGTTGACTCTGGTCCAATGACTCCTAAAGAGCCACAGGTGATTTATGCCCACTAGAGGACACCAGCTTTGTAGCTCTACTTATTTTTTTTTAACCTTTTCTCAGCAACACCTTTCTCTGCTGCCTGGCTGTGGTGAGACTATTTGTTTCCATTGCATGCTTAATACCCAGTTGCAAAATTAAGTGTCAAAAGCTTCAGCTGATGCAGAGTTTGCTCAGTACCCTGTGCTGAGCTCTCCTCACCCAGTTAGTGCGGTAATACTTACTTGTTGGAACAACTCCTCACAATAACCTCCTCTCCCAGCACTGCACTGGAGTTAAGCTGATGACTGAATCCCACACTTGGACCGATCCTTAAGATGTTGTTTGTTAACAGTAGCAGAATGGCTATCACATGATTAAAATGCTGGCTTGGGAACAAGGTGGTATGGGTTTCCTGACACTCATGAAGTCTGTGGCCTTCGGAAAATCACTTAGGGTAGACACCAGTTACAGGGTGAGATGCTTGGGACAGAGCCCAGAGCTTTGTAAGCTCCCTATGCAGTGCACACAGTGGGTACCTTGGCACAGGCTCCCAAACAGCCAGTCCACTCAACCAACTAATCCAGCCGGTAAGAGAAACTCTGGGCACAGGGATCTGTCTGGCACCTGCTCCTTTTGGGGGCTTATGATCCCTGCTTAAGGCTTGAGAAGGCACCTCTCTCCCCATCTTGGGACCTTCTGCAAAGAGCAAGTCCCCATCACCTTTCTTTCAAAGAATGGAGCAAGGCTTGCTCTTTTCTTTCTCCAGCTAGGGTGACTGTCATGACAGCACCATTTTGTATGCTAGCAAAGGGTTAGAGCACTTGCCCAGAAACCAGGAAATATTAGCTCAGTTCCATCTTCACCCTAAAATGATTCAGTCCCACATAGCCTGTGAAAGTGCCCAAACTACCAAAGCCATGACCTAATCTGGGAAGGTGCAGGGGAACACACTCTAGACTACTCCTGTTGAGATCAGGCCACTGTCCAGCAAAAAATGCAAGAGTCATGACACCGTAAAGAAAGAGCCTGATCCTGCTTCCTCATGGTAGGGACACTTAGCTGGAAGGGTCTTCGTCACTACTCTGAGGACTCTTTGTGTGCTTTACATTAAAAAAAGACATTGGATAAAATACAGAAACAGGCTTGGGAGCCAGTTGTGGAACACAGCCTTCCCCTCATCCAAGCCAGTGCCAGCACCACATGGTATGCCATCAGCTTCCCACTACCTGGCTTTGGCCCATCTGCAACAGAAGCCAGACAGACAGATGGGAGGCACAGCGGAGCACTGGTCTCACTGCCTTCTAGATATAAAGCCCAAGCTGAGATCAGGGCCCTGTTGTGTTGAGCACTGAACAGACATAAGAAGAGATGGCTCCTGCCCCAAGGAACTTACAATTTAATAAACAAGGAGCCACAGAGAAACAGAGGAAGGAAGTGATCTGCTCAAATTCACGTGGTAGAGTCTGGAGTCAACCCCATGCCTCCTTATTCCAACTTCAGTCCCCTTATCCATTGACCCTCCTATTTTTTCCTTTAGGAATGTGGTCTTTGAAACCCTTCAGCCTGGGGCAGACCAGCTCCAGCCCCAGTGTTTTATGCACAGCTCCAGTGGTGGGAGGCTGCCTGCCCTGCCTGTACCTCTGACATGAATGCAAGCAAGTGGGGTAAAATTCACCACTGCTCTGAGACACAGCACTTCCTGAAGCTGGCCAGCCTGGCTCGCAGAAAAACAACCTGCTGCCCCTGACGTGCGGCTGGGTGCTCGTATCAGCCGTCTGCACCATGGCAGGAGAAACAGTCTATGCTGATCTCCACATCCCCTTTGAATCTCCCTGTCCAAGGCCATTCCTCTCTTCTTCACAGTGCAGTAAGTGGCTTTTTATTTACCAGGGATTTTGTTCCAGACCAGAAATTGGGCTTTGCTCTCTTTAAGCCCCAGCATTTGGGAAGCGACTCAGGGCTCGTGCATCATGTGCAGCCCTTTTGCCTTGTAACTGCAGGCCTCTGACTGGCACTCTGCTGCTGTTTGCATGGGTGGGCAGGGATGTTACCTGCAAGGATGGGGAAAGTTTATTCCCTGCATGGAGCAACTAGGAAGGTGGATTGGATACTTCAGTTGTGGCCAGCAGAGCTCTTAACAGCTAACAGAGTCCTATAGACAGCTATATCACGCAGAGACAAGACAAATGGCATTGGAAAGAACTGCTTTAATAGCTTGCATGTCTCAGTCTGGTTTTGCTGGCAGGTGGCTGTAGCAGCTGGGTTGGCTTCTTCATTTCAGGCGGCTCCCCCTGAGCAAAAAAGCTCCTCCTTATTGTTTTCATTATTCCCAGTTAAATCTAAATGTAGAAGATTGTAGAAGAATTAGAGAACAGTCTCCAAAGAGACAAGAGTGGGGTTTATAAAGAGAACTGTGTTTAATTATCCTCTCTACTCACAGAAGATAGGATGGGATGTAACAAGCTTAAATTGTAACAAAGGCGATTTAGGTTAGGAAGAACTTGCTAACTGCTGAGGCTGGTTCAGCATTGGACCAGATACCTGGAGGGGCCGTGGAGTCTTCACCACTGAAATTCTTTAAAAACCTGTAAGACACATGTTTGTCTGGGATGCATTGGATAAGAATGACCCTGCCCTGAGCAGAGGGTTGGAGTCAATGACATCCCGAGCACCTCATTACCCTTGTTTTTCTGTAATTCCAAGGAAATTTTAATTTATGGAGGCTGTGTGGCATAGTGGCCAGGAGCTTTATGTTAGAAAATAGAGGGTCACACTTCCACTACTGCTTTTGCTGCTGCTGTCAGCACAGTCCCTGCCTCTCTCCATGTCCCCATTTTTCTTCACCTCCCTTATCTATTTAGAGCAGTGGTTCTCAACCTTTTTAGACTCAAGGCGCCTCTCAGAAAATACCAGCTCTTAGCTTTAACTCACTTTTGACTATGGAAAAATAATAGAGCGATTCTTCCATTGCAAAGCACTCAGAGAAGCCACAACAGGTCAGAGTGGTTTCAGCGCTATGGATTCTTATGTGAAATCTCTGGCTTTATGTTGTGAATCATGCGTAGATGTTTGCAGACAAGGCTCTTTGTCCACCTATGCCCTTAGACCGACACAGCTACAGCCTATATACCTGTGTAGTTGTTTGTGTACCTGACAATGCTGACATGATGCAGTCCCCTGTAGACCCCTTAGATGGATCTCATGGTACCCCAGAGTGCCACAGCACCCTGGATGAGAGTCAATGATGAGAGTCAATGATAGAGAGTATGAATGCTTTGGAGGCATGGACTGTATCTTGCTCTGGGTTTGTGCAGCACATGACAAAATGGTGCCCAGAGGTGAAACTGGATGCTTGAGTGCCCTGGGTGGTAGTGGTGCACAGGGCAATGTCAGTGGCTATGCTACCGGTAGCAGTGATGGCAGCACAGATGCTGCTATTTTCGCACTTGGGGCTGGTGACCTTATCACTCCCCCTTTTTTAAGTAACTGCTGGTTCCTTAGTATCAGCTAGCAGACCTGTTGGAGCTGGTGTAACATTAATAATGACGAGCCTTGAGAGGAGAGGGAAGCAGTCAAGGAGATGATGCACAAGGGCAGCCACTCTTCAGGTGGGATGGCCCATGCAACTTTTGTCCAACATCTGTGAAACGCTGGAACGTTAACTCAGAGAAATCAAATGCCTCTCTGGGTCTGCCGAAGGGCTGAGACTGGATCTGTTCCTGCCTCTGCAGGAGATCCCTTATTTAAGCTTGTATAGGGCCTGATTGTTCACAGTCAGAGTGGGATCTGTAAGGAAGCTCAGTACCCAGACTGCACAGAGTCTACCACAAGCTTTAGCCTCTCTGCATTGCCCTAGCGGTACCCAGCAGGGGTTTTGCTGCACTCAGCCTGGGGAGAGCTCTCTTATTTCAGGATTGGTATTGGTTGCCCTTCACTATGCTTCTTTAGAAGTCTTAGTACTGAGGTAGTGAGGTGGGGAGGTGCTAGTGGTAGTCCTGAGAGCACTGGGGAGAATTGCTGCTGGTCTGGGCACTCTGGGCACCTATACACATACCCAATGCCTGCTCCAGTGCATGCTAATTAGCACATGTTGGAGTAAACTCGATTAATCATATTTAATAGGATGCTCCAGAAGCCTTGGTCTCCAGCATCCCCATACTTCAAAATGGCAGGAGGTGCTTTAATTAAAGCTCATTGAATGAGCTTTAGTTAAAGCACTCCCACCACCATTTTGAAGCCTGAGGCAGCAGTAAATGCTTTAATTAGAGTGGTTCCTGACAGCTGCCTATGATTAGAGATTAAAGTGCCTTCTCTCCTTTCAACCCCAGAGCATGTGTACAGATGGCCTCTAAACTTGCTGTGGAGGCAGTGGAACAGATTAGAGCAGTCATGGGGTTGCTCTGATTTGTGGACAAGACTGTTTCAGAGTGACCCAGAACCCTAGGGTCAAAGGAGGCTTGAGGCCAGCCTCATCCCCCCTTTCTCCCTTTCATTCAAAAATGCCTGCTGTGCTTTGTGCTAAGCTCATTGCTATCGGGGCATGTTAGGAGTGCTCTGAGAGCTCAGGATTGATCCTCTGAGGTTTTGAGTAAAGTGGGAACCTAGTTTGAATCCCAAACAGCCTGGGGTATGAGGTGGGTGCCCAAACACCATGCTCAGTCAAGATAGCAACCGCCCTGGGCCTGCTCAGTGGCAAAGCTTTAGGCTTTTTCTATGATTCTAAGTAGTTAAATCAGTTTTCTTTGAAAAGCACAGGCATCTTTGGCCTTTCAGCCTAAGGGTGGTTTTGGGGAATCACTCATTGAACTTAGGTGCCTGAGGATCACATTTAATCACCTAATAGGTGGAGTAGGATCTGGCCCTAAGTTCTTTTCCAGATTGGCCCCCAAAGTGACATGCCCATAGACACACAAACAGGGTGTAGCAGAGCAGGGAACTGAACCTGGCTGTGCCATGTCCTAAGCTATATGCCATCAACTGGACCAGTCCTCCTCCATGACAGCAATAGAGCCGACACGAGCAGGTCCCTGTACCTTCACAGCACTTTGGGGTCTTGATGTCACACTTTTGGTTCAAGACCATGTCATCCTTGCAGTCGCTGCCCTAAGAACTAGATTGTGATTGTGTCTCCCACAGATGTCCCCCAGCAGCGACACTGGCACCGGATTGCTCTCTGGGTCGCATGGGTAGGGAATGCCATCCTTGGGGTAGCTGTTCTAGTGCTGGGGATTTGGGGTAAGTAGTCAAAAGCTATGTACTTATACGGGTACGTGTCTGTTGATGTCAAATGGATTCTCCCACTCCTCCAGGTGGACTTGTCCTTTGTGTATCATCGTCCACTTGTGGGCAAATAACACAAGGCTGTTGATTGAGTGGGCTAGGGAGAGTGTGGGCCAGGGGGGTGGGGAAAGGTGAGAGGGGTTTGTGTGAGATAGAAAGAGAAATGTGTGGAGGTTTGGACTAGATTACTTTGGAGGTCCCTTCCAATATTATGTTTCCATAGGAGAAGCAGACACACCAACATAGAGACACATATATGTGCATGTGTAAAATACTTAGAGAACTTCATTACAACAAAACCTGTGTATAGCAATCTTGTGCTCTTAATCTTGTGCAGCAGCAGGAACCAATTTTTTTTCAGAATTATGATGATGCAAATGAACTGAACTTATTATACTGAACACCTTCTTTTAAAAAATCCTATGGAGTTCATTATAATGAGATCATGCTCTGCGTGTGTGTGTTTGTGGAGAGATCCAGAGAAGCAGACTCATGGACACACACACAAAAACACACACGCATACTCAGATTATGTCTACTTCATGCTTCTGGTGCTCTCAGGGAGGGACGCTTTTGAGCACACCCTGCCCACACACTCCCTCCAGCAGGCACCAAACCCAGAAATGTGGTAGTGAAGCTGCTTTTCTATAGTTGCTCTTGAGATCTCTGTCTCAGATGGATCTTGAGAACAGCTGCGGGGGAGGCTCCCAGAGCAACTTTTGCTGCCACCTCCCTGGGTTTAGAGCACGAGAGCAGAAAAGGGACAGGGTGTCAGCATACCTCTGAAGAGAACCAGCACCAAAATGCTGCAGAGAGGAACACAGATACTTTGTAGGCCGGGAAGGCATCCAGAGGCCCTGGGGATGGGGGCCAGGGAGAGAGAGAGGGGAGGAGGAGCAGTGCTGGAAGAAGCAAAGAAGCAAGCAATAAGTCCATTAAAAAAAGGACTCACAAAAACTAATCCAAGTAATGGGAATCCATAGTCCCTGTGTATACATACTTGACACTCCAATATGGGGATTTCTTGTTCTGAAGTTTTCCATTCAAAACAGTTTCTAAATGTTTGCTGCCTAAGGATATGTTTGTTGCCCAGGCATGGGCTTGTATGTCCTTCTGCAGCTGATGTCAGGTATGTGTTCATTTGTTCTTTCATGTAGGAATTGCTTCACCTGTCCAGTGTAGAAAGGACAGGGGCACTGTGAACAGGCGATGGTGTATATGACTCCTTTGTTTTCATAGGATTATTTTTTCCTCTTTGGCCTTTCCCAGCACTACCCCCACACCCTTCTTTCCCCTCTGTCTTTCTCTCTCCCTCCCTCCCTTTTGCCTTTTGTATTCAGTTTTTTTCTCTTTTTTTTAAACACTGCTTTGCACACATCCTTCCACAGTATGTGATGAAGTCAGATTCAGTTCATGAAAGCTTATGCTGTATATAAATGTAGTATGCCCAAAATGTACAAATGACGTTGTGCCATAACAGGGACGGGAAATTATTTTGGGCGGAGGGCCGCTTGCCAAGCCATTGAGGGCCGCATGACAGGCAGCCCAGGGCAGATAAGTATTAATTTTCTAAATTTTTTAGGGAATTCACAGGCCGGACAGAATGGGCTAGTGGACCACATCTGGCCCATGGGCCGCATTTTGCCCACCCCTATGCTATAATAAGGTTCTGGTTTCGTGTTGCTGTGCATATTGTTTGTGCTATAAAGCATGATCGTGTTTTTTGTGTGTCATATTTGCTATATATTGTGCCTTCATGGGGACTGGAAGAGGCCCCCCCCCGCATTATGTCCAGATCATTGTCTTAAGATTCCTAAAAAAGACCTGTAAAACCATATTTAGGAGCGCTGACCCCCTTTGAATGGGCTGGTCTGCATTAGCAGTGTTCAAATGATGCTGTTTCTTGATTGGGACACTGTGATGATGTCAGGGAAGTTATTTAGTGTTCAGGCTACCTGTGCTGGGTCTCTTTTCTCCCCCCTGGGTCCCCTCCGGGGGGAAAGGGGAATGCTGTCTTGTGCCTGACTTCTGACTAATGTGCAGCCAGGAGCACCCAGAACACACAGGTTCCTTTGAAGAATACCATACAGGGTACTTTGAAAACCATGAAGTAACAGGGGTGATCCTGCCGTGAGCAGAGGGTGTAGTAGATGACTTCCTGAGGTCCCTTCCATCCCTGAATTTCTATTACTGTTTATTTTCTCTTACTTTGTTTTTAGAGCATTCTGTTTTGGAGAATAGCCAAGTTTTTTTTGTTTTACTAGTAATTAAAAAAAAAAAATCAAAAAATTTTGTGTTGACCCAAAAACTGGTTTTTAAAAATGAGTTCCTGGTGAACTGAATGGTGAGAAAACTATTTGGCTATCAAAAGGTTTGCTTCATTTGGACTGTACTTTTCTGGTTATTAATTATTTAAAGTATAAAACAAAAAGAAATTGTAAAAGAAAATTATTCCAAACAAAAATGGAAATATTTCAGTTTAAAAACATAACCCCCCCAACTATTTCTATTTTCAGATTGTTTTGCCTTTGACTATCCACAAAAGGCAGAATTATATTCTACGTTGCCGACCTAGACTGTGTTTTTCCACCCTGGTAAGAGGCGTTTTGGGCACTTACACAGTTTGCAAGTCTCTTACCCCCATACTGTGAATATGTAACTGTGCTCTGACCTTCAGGCTAGAAAGGAGCTATATAGGCACACAAAGGGAAACGGGATTCTGCCCAAAGTTGAGCACCCAGGTTTTGCTTTATTGATTCAAAGGCTGATTAACTATAAAGGAGGGCAACAAGGTTTAATTCAGTCTCACTACATTGTTGCTCTGAAGTCTTCCAGCTGGTATCCAAGAGAGAAGAGGCCCTGGCAGTCCCTGAGAGCGATGGTGCTGGAAGCGGAGACCCCTGCACCCCAGAAAGCAGCCTGAGAGATTTCCGATCCTACCTGGTAAAAAGCCTGTGCCACCTGACTTGGACCAGCTCTGCAGGTAACCGCTGTTCCCTGGGTTTCTGCACTGTCCTCTTCCCTCACTGGGTCCCCTCCGGTCATCTTCCTGTGATCTTCTGCTGCCTGCATCCCTCAGGACCTACACCCATTTCAGCTGGTGCTCTGGGGAGCTGGAGCATCTAGTGGCTATTCAGGGTAATGCTGAATTGCAGGGAGGAAATGATACATGGCAGTGATTATCGACCTCATTTGTACCAGGATCCATTTGTAAACGTCAATGGCCAGTCCTGACCCAGTGCCCCTCACTCCCGACCTGCTGCCCCAGGCCCCAGCCCTCCAGGGTGTGGGGCAGGGAGGATGTGTGTGGCAAATGGGAGCTCCAAGCAGCCCCTGGCAGGCTGGAGATCTGCCAGTCTGCAAGGGAGAAGCCACCATTTCCCATGTTATTCTCCTTTAAAGGAGACTCCCATATATTTCTGCAACCCCCTTTTGGGTCATGAGAAACACTGATATAGGGTAGTCCAGTATTTCTGTATAGAGGGCATGGCATGGTGGCACCTTCTCCGAGGTGCCACTATGCCTTGATCTCAGACTAGCATGGGTAACTCCCTCTCTCTACTCAATATCTCCATAGGGGAGACCTCATCTTGATAGCAAGGGTCGTTTTATCTTATCCACCCCTTTTCCACTTGTTCTTCCTTGCCCTTCCCCTCTCCCTCTCCCGGTGGTTCAGATGCGCCTCCCGCTATAATACACTAGGAAGGACATTCTAGGGGGAAATTTGGTATTTGACTCCCTCTACTGACATCTGCGGGGACTGACACATGGGGGTTTTACTCATTTAAAAGTGCCGTTTGTGCAAACACAAACGCCGTGTCATGCAAACAAAAATGCATCGCACCAAAAAAAAGCAGAATTAAAATTTTGGGGTGGTCTACATTAATGCCCATGTCCTCCCCCTGCCCCACTTCGTGGCAATTCCAGTAGCATCCAGCATGGAAAGTGAGACCACATTAGCCATGCGGTCTGGAGGGGTCTTGATTTCAGGGGGGCTGAGTATTTGTTTGCCCAACTCAGATTCATTGGTGGTGTCTAAGGTGAAACTCCAGAGGCTGCGGCAGATGGAGTCAGTTGTTTCTCTTCATGGTGTTGCTTCACATCCCTGCGCAGTGGCCAGGCTACTGATCAACTCTGTCAAATGCCTCTGTCCCTGGAAGAGGACTTGGGGGACTTTGCCTCCCTTGTTGGGAGGTCTCAGAGTCAGCTGGGGCTGTCTCTGTGTCTGGGCAGCGTCTTACTCAACATTGTCTTGCTCTCAGTAGGGGCGAGTTGTGTATATCCCTGTGCCACACACAATGGAGCCCTGATCTTCGCCTGGGCATCAACACAGTTGTAACACTAACACATGATCTTCTCTCCGACAGTCCCCTCTTCCCACTGCTGCCCCAGGCAGAAAGGGAGGAGAGCAGCAGGAGTCTGAATATTCCCAAGCAGTCACTGGTCTTTTCCATTTCCCCCTCCAGAGGACCCTGGGTGCCGGCTGTGCCCTGTGGACTGGCAGCTACACAGGGACAAGTGCTACTGGGTCTCCAGAAAAGCGGGGAACTGGAGCTGGAGCCGTGAGGACTGTGCAGCCAGGAGCGCCCATCTGCTGATGCTCCATGACCGGGAGGACCTGGTAAAGTGAACAATTTTATGTCCTCCTGGGCCATCACCCACAGAGATGGGCCGTTATTACAGCACAGTGCCTGGGGCCTTGTTGCTCTCAAAGCCACTAGGGACCCCAGGATGGCACGTTGTAGGGTTTTATTTTGTGTCACAAAGCCCCAGGCAGCTCTGGATGGGATCCAGCCAGACTCTGGGCCAGGAGGACACAGAAGTGACTTTAAGTTGTGGACTTTCCTCAACTGGCATGGTTATGGGTGGTGGCAATGGGTTGGGGGTGCACAGGGGTGCACATGCACCCCCTGAGAGTGCTGGTGCACCCACTGACAGCAGCGCTCCCCGCTTAGGCGACGGGGGTGGGGGGGACATGCAGGACTGCTGGTGCCTCCCCTGCAAGTGCTGGCCAGGGAGTGGGAGCATCAGGGCAGGGGACTTACTTCCTATAGTGCAGCTGCCACTTCTGGGTGCTGCACTCATGCTTCTTTGTCAGTGTAATCGGCCACAGGGGAAGCAACCTCTCATCTGCTCCCACCAAGTTATTTCTTTCCCATAACCATAGGCGACTGGTGCCTCCCAAGTCAGATGGGGCACATGCCCCCCCGCCCTTCCCCACACCGCGATTGGTGTGATTAGCTTTGGAGGGATCCCCCACCCTGGTTGCTAATGGGTTGCTGGGGGGGCATGTGCCCCCTTTGACTTAGGAGGCAACAGTCACCCATGGTCATGGGAAAGAAGTAACCTGGTGGGAGCAGATGAGAGTTAGCTCCTCATTATGGTAATGGGGGCACAGAGGGCAGCAGATGCAGCTATAGGATAAGACCAGGAAGGCTTGTGCTCTGGCCCAGGAGAATTACACAGAACGTGCTCTCTCTGACACAGGAGGTCATCAGAAATATCACACGCAAAGCCACTTTTTTTTGGATTGGACTTTCCATTCCCTCTGCCGAACAGAGCTGGACCTGGCTGAATGGCTCCTGCTTAGACCAGACCCTGTGAGTGCTTCCTTCCGTGAAACCGTTTCCCTTCCCCCATTGGATGGTTTGAGACAGGGATGGTGGATAGGGAAAAAGGTGCTGAAAGTTTTCAAATGGCTAGCATGCAAATGCACATGCTCCAAAGCCTGAGAGCATGTACCTGGAGGGAGCAGGTACTGTTTTGTACCATTGAATTCCATGTTGCAGGTGCATGGCAGGTTGCTGGCTGGTTCTCTATACATCCTGGGGAGAGGGGCAGGAAGGCTGGTTCCCGGGAGGTGCTCTGGGAGAGAGGAGGTAGAGCAGCTGGAAAGTATTCCCTGACATTGGCTACACTTCCCTTCTCGTTGCCCATAGGAGCAGAGCTGCAGCTTCTGGGAGACTGGCAGTGTGGCTCTGCAGCCTGTCTGCTCCACTACCCCTGCCCTGTGGAAGGAGAAGTGTCAGGTTGCCACAGCCGCCTGTCATGACCCTGACTGGAGAGGATGCCCTGCATTTCTGAACCGTGCATCTGTCCATGGCTGAAATGCTTCATTTAAAAAAATTTTCAAATCCTGTTATACTTTGAAATATTTCAAATGCTACCTCTGTCTGCATCCTCAGAGCTACTGTCTCAAACTCCCTGCAAGCTCGTGCAGATGCTGCTGCCTGGGTTGCACTTAGGGCATTTTCTGTTCTGAGTGTCACTCTGTCCTGAGTGGCATCTGCCATGGGTGCTGGTGTCTCCAGTAGGCAGACCTGGGGTTGTAGGTACAAATGAAGGACAGATCATGGGAGGAGAACAGCAGTCACTGGAGGACAAACCTTGTAATGGCACCACTTCAAAACTACAAACTAATCCATTTCTCTATGGTTTGATTATAATTGCTCAAAGAGGGAAGGAGGCTGCTGGCATTATTCTTGCTCCCTTCTGGTTTCTGAGCTGCAGCCAGTCACTCCCACCCCTGAGATGACCAATTAGTTGAGCTGAAGGGAATCAGATGTTAGGGTAAAGTTCAGGAGCTAGTGTAGCCCTTAGACTCGCTACTACAATAGCTGTCTTGTTAGAGGGGAGGACAGGAGTTTATTTGGCAAATGGTTTCTAAATTTCTATCACATTTAGAGATGGTGTGACCACAGACTGCCATGGAAGAGAGTAGATGTGGTAAAGTATCTCCAGCTGCTAGATTCTTGTGTCACATTTGCAGACCTGCGGACAGAGAAGTGTCTTCCCTTCTCTCAGATTGAAAAGCAAAACTTCTGAATTTGAGAGCCAAACAGGCAGCCTGGTGGTGTTAGGACATATGAAATTTTCCCCATCAGTTTTAAGCAGAAAAGGTCACTGCTTTTCCCTACTATTTCCTCCCAACACATCTTACTTACCTAGGATGGTATTGGCTAAAACAGACACGGTTTCTATCCCCTTTTAGCTCACCTGCACAGAAATGAATTCATCTCATCATTGTTTCCATGTGTAGGGAGGTGTTGGCGCAATTGGAAAAAATCAAAATGTAACATACCAGGAATGGACACCATGAACAAATGGCGCATATTTTCCATGACCGTTAGGGGGAACCATTTTTCCATTTTTTGGAACGGAAAATTTCAAATAAAACAAAAAATTTTGGAGAGAAAGAAAAGGAAAAGGACAATCTTCAGTAAAACCCATTAGAGACATTACAATGAAGACTAGCTGTGGTGGAGCATCCTGCTAATTTCACTCTCCTCTGATAGTCTCTGCCTTCTTCTGCAGGTACCAGGTGGCAGGCAGCACTGTGAGGAGCAGCTGTGGGGCAGTGAAGGGGAATCAGCTTCAAGCTGAAATATGCAGTGCTGAATTTCCACGGATATGCCAGAAAGATGCCATCCTCGTATGAACTGGGATTTGTCTTCAATTTCCTAAAATAGTAATAAAATGAAATAAACCCTTTCTGTTTAGTAGCATCTTTCAGGGTGCATTAGTGAGTTGGTAGTGTCATTGCCTTTATGAAGAGGGAGGAAGGGAGAGAGAAATTAAACTGCCTGAGTTTACTCGTTGTCCCTGACTTTGTTGTAAACAGAGGTCAGAGCAGGAGGGCTTGGGACTTGAGGTCTAGCCACAAGATCCCACAGCCAAAAATAGTACTAATGGGAGGGGGAGGGGGACGAGTCCTGGTTCCTCTGTCACTGAAGAAAACTGGAGCAGGAGAAAACAGCCACTTTCAAGTTAGAGGAGAAAATTAAGTGGGACTAAGCATATGAAAAGATGCTCTCCCTCGGGTCTACTTCAGAGTAATTGCAGCAACTCCCTGCAGCAGAGGCAGGAATCTGTGGCAATACCATGAGCAAGTAAGTGGTTTTCGCTTTGGCCTTTTGGCTCAGGTCAGGTGTAGAGGGTGCCCAAATCCCAAGACCTCTGGGCAGGGGCCTGCACATAGGATGCCTGCCAAAGGCTGCGGGAGTATCTGAAGTCCCAGACTGAGAGGCTGGGATGGAGGATGCTCCTCAGTTGTAGGGCCGTACATGGTGTTTGTACCCACACACACTACGTGCATACACCCACACACTACCAACTCAGGCACACACACACATCCAAAATTACCAGCCTAGACACACGCACACACCTATTAACAATTCAAGCTCATACACACCAAAAATTAGACAATCATCAGTTGTCAATACCCACACACTCAGTACACATACACAGATCACTAATTCACACTACACATACATACAGGAAAGTTCCTAACTTGGATGGTATGGGTGTGTGTATGTGTATGCTTGGCATGTACATATATTCACCAGTTCACACACACACACCTACACATACACACACAAAAGTTCCTAACTTGGATGGTATGGGGGTGTGTGTATGTGTATGCTGGGGGTACCTGGGATACTTGGGGGAAGGTTAAGGTGAGAGCGAAAGTAAAAGATGCCAGAACCAGGATTATAACGGGTAGACTAGAGAGTAGCTGGCTGAGGAACTGAAGCTTTGGGTTACTTAAAGGTCAAGTGGCCCCAGTGTTACTCGAGGTCACTGGTGCAAGGGAAACAGCCCGGTGGCAAGGAAGAGACAGCCAGAAAGAGAGAGACAGAAAGCTGGGAGCTCAGATAAGTGGTGGCAAGGAGGAAAGAGTCAGGAAACAGACAAAAACCCAACTTGGGGTTTCAAAAGAACAGGTTTATTAAACAGACAACACACTACACAGCCCCATGAAGTTCTTGGTTCCTGCACACACACAAGCACTCACAATGGTATCAGAAGAAAGAGACTCAGCGCAAGGGTTGGAGTCGAGGTAGGGAAGAGAAACAGAGTCTAAGTCCTTGGTTGAAGAGATGGTGGGGGTGAGAGCTACCTAGCCAGGCTGCAAAGGGGTCTTTGTCTAGCAGGTGTTGTCCAGAGGGGGTCGCCGGCAGGGCCTCTGGGTGGATAGGTGGTGTGGCGTGGTGCTGGTCCAGATGGAGAGGGCGTCCCACTGGGTCTGTCTTCACTACCCCTTTTTATGGGGCGGACTACCATGTCCCTAGTGGCAGGGTCAGGCCCAGGGAAGAGTGAGCCCCTGGTGTACTGAGCATGTGCACACCTAGGTAAGCCCATGCAGTTTCACGTGTCTGTGATGGTGGGTTCACTGATTTCTGCAGCACTCTTTGTTTTCCAAATTGTGAGCCAGGGAGGGTCAATGCAGGGTGATGGTTGGGTCGTCAGGTTGATGGTTTGGTCATTCAGAGGGAGCTATTTTTAGACCTACCGCCATTGTCTCTCAAAAACCCTCATTCATCCGCATTCATTAAGGAACCAAGTTACATAGGAGGGTTAGGTATGAGTCATAGGTTACAACATACTTACACAATGGGGCATGGACACAAGATGGGAACAAGATGGGAAGCTGACGCAAAAAAATGGATACTTGACATAGTTTCATAATTAGTAGGGTCGCAAAGGACCTGAGCAGATTGTCAAGTCCGACAATCTGCCATGGCAGAAAAGAGTACTGGGGTCAAACGACCCCAGCAAGGTGATTGTCAGCCTTGTCTTAAAGGGTAGGAGCCAGCACCACTTCACTTGGAAGTTGGTTCCAGATCCTAGCCACCCTGACCATGAAGTAGCGCCTCCTGATATCTAGCTTAAACCTACCCTCTGCCACCTTGTGACCGTTATTCCTGGTCACTCCTGGTAGTGCTCAGGGGAACAGGGACTCCCCCAGTGCCTGCTGGTCCCCCCTGACTAGTTTGTAACAGGCCACTAGATCCCCCCTCAGCCTTCTCTTGTGGAGGCTGAACAGGTTCAGGTCCCGTAGCCTCTCCTCATAGGGCCTGCCCTGCTGTCCCCTGATCATGCGAGTGGCCCTCCTCTGGACCCTCTCATGTTGTCCACATCCCTCCTGAAGTACGGCGCCCAGAACTGGATGCAGTACTCCAGCTGCGGCCTGACTAGTGCCGCATAGAGGGGGAGGATCACCTTCTTGGCCCTGCTTGAGATCCATCTGTGGAATTCCCCAGCCTGTAGGTATGGTGCTGACTCTTCCTGTCCAGGTGCAACACCTTGCACTTGTCAGTGTTGAATCCCATCCTGTTCTCACCCGCCCACCCCTGTAACCTGTCTAGGTCCTATTGTAGCCTATTCCTCCCTTCTAGCTTGCCCACATCCCCCCACATCTTAGTGTCATCAGCAAATTTGAGCAGGGTGCTTTTTCCCTCCTCGTCCAAGTCACTGATGAAGATGTTGAACAGTGCGGGCCCGAGGACCGAGCCCTGTGGGACCCCACTGCCCACATCCCTCCAGGTCGAAAATGACCCGTCCACCACCACTCTCTGGGTACGGCCCTCCAGCCAGCTGGCGACCCATCTGACTGTGTGGGTGTCGACACCACAGTCGCCCAGTTTCTTAATGAAAACGAGGTGAGAGACAGTGTCAAAGGCCTTCCGAAAGCCCAGGAAGACTATGTCCACTGCTACCCCTGCATCTAATGATTTGGTGACCTGGTCGTAGAAGTCCACCAGGTTGGTCTGACAGGACCTGCCTCTAATGAACCTGTGTTGGTTGCCCCAAGCATGATCTCCCCCGCTGGCCCCTCATGGACATGCACCAGGATAACTCTCTCAAAAAGCTTACCTAGGATCGAGGTAAGGCTAACTGGCCTATAGTTCCCCGGGTCCTCCGTCCTCCCTTTTTTGATGATGGGACCCACGTTGGCCCTTTTCCAGTCCTCTGGCACCACGCCAGAGCACCACGAGTGCTCGTACAGCCGTGCCAGGGGTCCCACAATGACCTCAGCCAATTCCCTCAGCACCCTAGGGTGGAGATCGTCCGGACCAGCTGATTTAAATACATCCCGTCCCTCCAGAAGTTCCCTGACTAGTTCCTCACTGACCCTTGGCCTAGGTGCGCCTCCCCTGGGGCCTGAGGGGGCCCAGAGGGGGGGTGGCTGTTCCCGTCCCTGCTCAGGAAAATGGAGGCAAAGAAGTCGTTAAATAGGTTAGCTTTGTCGTCTGGTGTGACGACCAAATTTCCTAGCATGTCTTGTTACCCCATACCTTCTATTTATTTAAAAAAGGACTTCTTGTTGTCCTTGATCCGGGTTGCTAGTCCCAGTCCCATCTCCGCTTTGGCCTTCCTGACTGCCCCCCTGCATCCCCATGCACCGCAGTATAGTCCTCCCTGGGGATTGCCCCTCCCTGCCATTGGGTGTGCGCCTCCCTTTTAGCTAGGAGACATTCCCGGATGCTTTTGGTGAGCCATGGTGGCTTTTGCTCCCTGCTGCCTGCTTTGATCCGTGTTGGGATTACCTCCCTATGGGCTTGGAGGATCGTCTCCTTAAGGAGCGACCACTCTCCTTGGACACCTGGCTCCCCTCCCCTCCAGGACCTCAGTGCTTCCCCAACTCGTCTCCTTAGCTCATTGAAGTCCGCCCTCCTGAAATCTAGGGCTGCTGCCTTGCTGCAGGCCTTTGCCACCTTGCGCTGGATGGTGAATCCCAGCAGGCGATGATCACTGTCACCCAGGTGGTCGAGCACCCGCAGCCCCCTCGAGGTTGTCGCCCATGGCCAGCACTAGGTCCAACAAGGCGTCTCCCCTGGTGGGGCTGTGCACCTGCTGGGTTAGATGGAGGTCCTGCATTTTGGCTAGGAACATCACTCATGACAACCCACACTGCAGGCCTAAATCATACACTGTTAATATGAAACAATAAAAATCAATGCACAAATGATAGGAATACAATCTAATACACTATAAAACAGTAAAAATCAACACAAACACAACAAAACACTATTTACAATATAAAAAGGGACTTACTACAACAATAGCATGTAAGAACTTAGCTTAGCTTGCCCAGTACTACTTGTAACCACTTAAAAGGGATAGAGGGGGCAAAAAGGAAGTCAGAAATGGTTGGGGAAGGGGAGGGAATGAAATTTAAAATAAAAAAAAAGATAAACTGGGGGTATGCTACACCACTGTTCACAGGATTAGTCCTCGGGTGTTCCCTTCACCCGGCTGACTTCTCTCTCTCCTCCACCACCATCTCTGGAGACTCGCGCCGCGTGCCGCCGCACCCTCTTCCTGCCGTTCCATCTTCACACGACAGCTGCCCTGCAAGCGGCGTTCTCCTCTTTTCCTCGCTTCTGTCACTTCTTCGTTCTCTATCCTTCCAGCATTAGTCAATGTCTCTTCACACACCTAAAGTGAGGGAACTGCCCCGGATGGCTAGGCTGGACCAGGCCCACTCAGCACTTTGGTATCTTCTTGCTGTCTCCCTCTGAAGTCCTGTGTCAGGCATTCAAGGTCTGCCTACTGCCTTCCTCCTTACTTCAAGTAACAGACCTGATGGTCATTGAATGGCAGGGGCAGGAAGAAGCAAGTATTGTGATTTAGCTTAAACTGTTATGGTCTAGTTGGAAGGGGACGATTGGAAAGGTCTCTTGGCCTCAGTGGCGATCAGATGAGGAGTGGGCGTAAGATGCTGCAAATCCATTTCTTGGCTGTGGAACAACTGGAACTGCCAATTCCCCCGTCATTCAGGTAAGCACAATCACCTCCGCCTCGCACTGTGATCCTGCACCACCAACAGAAGCAACTTATTCTTGCTACTCAGGGACTGCATATTCACAAGATGTTGACTGTGCAATAACTCATTCCTACTGAGCAGCAGCATCACATGGCATGAAGCGTGATGCGATGCTACTGCGCAGTAGTCAATGAGCTGCTGTGCAGTCAGTGTCACCTAAAAGCTGTTGGCGTGGCTAGTAATGCAAGTACTAAATGACTGCACAGTAAGGATTGCACAGGCAGCATCTCTTGTAGACACCGCTCTCGTCTAATAAATACCCAGGCCTGTTCTGTGCTCTCAGGGAATGAGTTCTGGATTAGCTCACTAGATTTTTGGAGGCTGAGAAGGGACCACCGTAAACACAGGCGATGTGTAGGTGGTGCATGCGGGTGCACGTGCACCCCCTGAGATCGGTTGTGCACCCCACGGAAGCACCGGCTGCGACACCAGAAATGCTGGCAGAGGTACGCTTCCAGTTTTGCCGCTGGCTCAGTGATTAGCCGCTGGGGGGACCACCCCCCTGGTCGGCGCTCTGTGGCTGGGGTCCCGTGCCCCATCTGCAATCTGGACTGTTTCTAGGTTTCCCTAAGTGGGTTGCCGTAGCAACCAGCACCCGCGCAGTCCTGGTGACTGGCAGCTGAGCTTCCCCCTTCCCGCCACCAGGGATCTCTCCTGAGCCGTTTCTGCTCTCAGTCGCAGGGCACCCGAGAGCTCTGCGATAGAGAATTGTGTTTCATATGTGTCTGTGCACTTGCAGTGCCCCAAACCAGGAGGCCTGTTTTTGTTTAGGGACTCTGGGAGCTGCTATAAGAGGCATCATCAGAATGGGTTGAAATTTTTCAACTGAAAAATCCAGTGAAAAAGTTTCTTTTTTTTTTAAAAAAAGAAAGATTTCCATGCAATGGTTAGATTAAAATATGTATATATTCTATCTTGGGATAAAATCACAAAATTATTTTATCCCTATATTCCCTTTTCTTTAAAGGCAGTGTAGGAGGAGGGAAGGAGAGAGAGAGGAAGTGATGACATCTCAAACCCAACATTTTAAAACAATTTTTTTGTGAAAACCTGCTCCTTGCCCTACCTTTCAAGATGAAGGTGACTGCAGAATTTTCCCACGTCCCACCAAAAAAGCACCACTCTCAAACCAGCTCTACATCTAAGAACATCGATAGCCACCACTCAACTAGTCTGCGTCTACTACACAGAAAACCAAGAGCTGGTCTTTGTGTCTGGAGAGCATTGGAAATGTGTGCTTTAGCTCACTGGACAAAAAACTCACCCTTCATTGATCGTTGTGCCATTGGTCCATTTCCAGGATTGGTCCAGATCCCTCCAGAGGCCGATCCAATGGTCAGAAGTCCCTTTGTAACGCAGCATGAACACCTTTTTAAAGAGATAGGTAAATGTACTTTGCACCCCTCAATCGTCCTAATTTTCTCTACAGTCCCCACTTCTGTACTGTTTGAAGCACTTGCCTAACTTGAAGCACATGAATAATCCCAGGAAAGTTCATGGACTTTGTTGCTTTGCTGAAGTGCCTTGCTGAAAGCTGCCCCATGGGTCATTGGGCCGAAGGTCCTTACGGGAAACTCTTCACCCAGAACTCCCCCCCCCACAGCTGTCTCCTGCCTTAGGATGGAAATATTAGCAAGGAGAAAGCCCAGCATGGCAGCAGGTGGTGATGAAAAGAGATGGGCAAGATTCCCAGGTTGCCATCCAAGCAGCAAACCCTCTAGAAGTGTGGCACCCCGCTCCCTTTTGAAACCATATTGTCCCCTTCCCAGTACTCTCATGCAATCATGAAAAAAAAGAGGGCTGGCGTGGCTCTAGAGAAGTCACATCTAGTCCAGCCTCCCTCCAGGAGAGAGTGTGGCTAGTGTAGCTAGGGATGATCCTGCCTCAGGGACGGGGTGGGACTAGATGGCCTCTGGAGTTCCCTTCCAGCCCTACTTCCCTATGAGCGTGTCTACACGTGCTCATTAAGGAGCCTTAGCCTGATTTAAGGCATATTTAGGGCACAGGTCTACATGTATGCGCCCTTAAACGCACCTTAAAAATGCCAATTTTAGGCTATTCATGCCTCAAATTGAAACCTGCAAAAGCAGATATTAAATGAATGAGCAAATAGCTAAAGTGCATCACCAGGCATGTTAATGCATTAAGGCACATTAACCCTATACATAGACTGATTTGGGACTAAGTTAAATTCTATGCCAGTCTCTGCATGTGGCGTTAATGCACTTTTAACATGTGCATGTGTAGCCATGAGTCCAAATTGCCTTAATGTACATGAAAGTAATGTGCATTAAATTTCGGCATGCCAAATGCATGAGTAGACATGCCCTATGATCTCTCGGTAGAATCCTGTGTTGTGTTTGAAGACTATTCTCAAACCCCATCATGACCCTCCAGTTCTCTCTTCTTCAAATTAAATAATTCGCATTGTCCATACTCCTGCTGACATAAAAGGCTCTCGCTGTCTGGCTCCCCCTCTTGTCCAGGCTTTTGGAGAAGCAGCAGCTTCAAAGTTGTTTTGCTCCCTACTTCCCATCCCTGGCATGATAACAGCAATGGGCTTCGGGTGTTGGGCTTCCTCCTCGGGCTCTGACCTTTCTGCCCCTCCCGGAGCTGCACGCAGTCATGCTTGGATTTAATTTACACAGCAAGGCGAGCCCAGCCTAGTGTATCTAAAAAGTGCCTGTCTCCTTGCCTGAGAGGAGGGACTGGAGAGCAACGGGATTCCCCCCCAGACGGAAATCCCTCAGCCCAGAGAGTTTCTCCACCATCAGGACAAGTTAGCACTACTCATGTAAGCCAGCAGCAGATGGCTGAGCTGCAGCATATGCCCTAAAAATACCTGCCCGTTGGAGACTAAACCACTCCATGGCACCTCCTCTTACAAAGCAGCAGGCTGGAGCAGGAGAGTGTAGGTGCCTGCGTGTGTGGTACCAGGGAAGCCGGTGCGGGACTGACCACACTGGAAGAAACCCTAGATTACGAGGGGCACCAAGCCACCTTGGTCACCCCAACCCACTACACGCCTCCTGGATTGGGCATCCCAGGGTCCCTCCCTCACCTCTTCCTCCTCACTGTCAATCGCAGCCAGTGAAGAATTGAGCACAGAGCAGTGGCTCTGGCCCTGCGTCCAGTTCCCCTCGGCTTCTGAGAAATAGTAGCATTTCCTTCTGTACCCAATCCAGTCACCCTGGCATCGGCTGACCAGATGTATTTCAGGTGTTCTCACTGCCGGGAAGATTGCGTCTGAGAGAGACCAAACAGACACATCGGTCAACATCAACCCCCTCTTCCCTGCAATCCTCCACTATTCATCACAAGGCACCTTCCCCATCACCCACCCTGCCCTGGACATGCAAGGCGCTTTCCTCACTGCAATTCTCCCACTGATGCACTCAAAGAACATGTCTACACTGTGGTGACACCCTGCCCCTGCTGGGATGTTTCCCATGTCTTATATACCACCTCCTCCAGCTTCCAAACTGGTGAGCATGATGTGGGTCACTGCCAGTGGCCGGAGGCTGTGGTCACAAGACAAGCTGCAAAGGGGATGCCCCATGGGAGTACAGTTGTGCCCAGTGTGGACATCTTCCACTGGATGCTTCAGTCACCTTGCAGTGAGGCAGTCACCTGTATGACCTGAGCCATTCAAAAGACAGTGGTGGGGGAGGCCTGGGTGAAAAGTCAGTGCTTTACACTACTATTCTGATGAGAAATCTGCCCTTCCTCCCATTTCCCTCCAGAAAGTCACAGCACTCATATTTGCCTTACATACAGGGTTGACCTACACTCCAGCGCCCTACAAAACTGACTTTTGCACTTGCAGTACTTCTGCACATGCAATAGAAATACCAAGCCTGAAACCCCATCAGTGCAATTTTCCCCCCAGTATTTTAGTGTATTCAACTGTTGGGCTTTCCTCGGTATTTTGGTTTCCTGTGGGATTTTATAAGGAGCCATAGCAGTGCTGGGTCTTTATCTTTCATTACTGCCTAGATTCGGGGGTGGGGGCAAGAAGCTTTCTTTTGTCCCTTAAAAATAAAATCTGAAAATGTGGGATTCATTAAAACGATATGGTCAGCTGAGGAATGGCCCAGTGTCAGATGCTGACATTTTCAGCACTGGAAGCAAAGCAGAGGTGGGCCAAAGGAGGCTTTCCACTCACGTGGGCGTGCAATGAAGAGTCCGATCAGAACGACGTTGAGAGCCATGCTTATCACCGTGAGGGAATAAAGGTATAGTTGGACCCTAGGGACAGAGGCTGAAAGAGAGAGTCATTAATACAATTTATCTAAGGTGCTTATGGCTACTCTTCCCAAAGTACTAACCCTAGGACCACTCTGTTGTTAACAGTATGAAGAACAGCGGGCTAAAAGGAATAGACTGTACAAAATTTTAAACACAATAAACTGGCTTCACTCAACATTTTTTTTCCATTTAAAAAATAGATCTTCTCCCTCTTAAAAACATTTTCTTCACTTCATAAACCTAAACATATAGCTCAAAAATATTTTCTGATGTAAGATTTTTTCTAGATTTATTTTTCCCTTTTTTGTAACTTTTTCAGTAGGGAATAAAAGAGTGAAGTGAAAGGGGAAGGAGGGGTGAGGTATTCAAATCTAGGAATTAAAAAACTGTAAACCTTTTCTGACTTGGGGAGAGGAAAATGTGAAATGAAACATTTTTTTAAAATTTGCAGTGATTTTTTTTTCCTTGTTCATTTCATTGCTTTTTAAGAAAAACAATCCCTAAAAATTTCTAATGAAATGTTTTGGTTGTTTTGTTGCCTCAGTAAATTGAACAGAATATTTTTTACAAAGGCGTTGCGTTGCCATTTTTGGCTATCTTGGACCAAAGAGCATCCTCTCAAAGACTTTTCCTCATGCTCCCTACAGGATAGAGCAAGTTCAGATGAGGCCGAACTTTGCCCCCACCGCACAACCCCCATCCCCAGTTAATTCACTTAGTTTCCCACGTAGCTGGGAACTTCAGTTATATATAAACTGATGTTGTTACAAATTATTCCATATATGTGGGCAGAAATAGGGGTCATATGAAAATGGCTGATGAGGGAGCCAGGTTTAACTGGCACACACAGCATCAGGAGGAAGCATGGTGGTAGTTAGGTAGGAATGGAAACTGTGATCTGTGCATCCAAAGGCACTTGTACACATCATGGGGTTTAATCCTCATTAAAAGTACAAGTATTTCTGCACACACAATTAATAAGAGCAGCCCTTGACTAGAGAAAAAGGTGCCAAAGAAGACAGGTTTGTACCTCTAGGAAATTCCGTGTTCCTCTCGTCATCCTTTTGTGGGATTTGTACATGATTTTCTCCATTTTGGGTTACTGTATCCACCTTGGAAATCAGGAGTTGAACTGGCTCCATCTCCTCAGCAGAATGTCGCAGAAGGCTCTGCTGCTCCTTTGCTAGCGGCCTCGGGGACTCTGCAGCTGGCCTGAAGCTGTCTTGATTCAGCTTTTTGGAAATGAAGATTGTGCTGCCCTGCTTCCAGCAAGGCACGGTGATAGCTTTTGCAGAGACTGTTTCAAAGCAGCTTATTCAATTATAAGTCAAAAATGGTTTTGCTAGGTAGGGTAGGGTTCAAATATGACTCGAACTTGAGCTTTGCACTAACACTTCAACCCGCAATGCTGTCCTGGAGCTGTGCTTGAATGTTTTAAATCACTGATGCTATTTCTGTCATCAGGTTCAAAAAGTCCTTAAAAATACTGACAATAAGTTCCTGTTTACCACCTTAGTTCAGATCCTTCTTCTGTAGGCTCTTGTTCAGTCTGCATATGAGGATTCATCTGTGGAAGCAATTTAGGGTTATTATGATTGGTTTCATACATGTGTACCTGTGTATACATATGAGTATATATGTGTGAATGCATGTGTGTATGCTAGGGCCGTGTGAAGCTTTAGGTGGTGATTTGATTTGGAGGAGATTCGGCCCGATTTGGTGGCTGAATCTCTGACTCCAAATGAAATTGGGACCAGTTTAAAGGTATGAATCGATTCAAAGCTCTCCGAATCTTCCGAAAAGATTTGGAGAGCGTTGGTGATTCGGGCAGTCCCCAGTGGCTGCAGCAGGGAGCTGCAGCTACTCTGAGCTGGTAAGTGTTAGGGGTGGGGGAGGGGAACATGGGAGACCCCTGCCAGCTTCCCCGACCCCCTCGCTCCCCCAGCCCTCCTGCCCACTCCCCCAGCCCACACACTTCTCCCCCAACCCCCAGCTCAGTACTTTAAAGAAAAGCCCTGGTCCTCACCGGGTGCTGCCAGCAGGGGGTGATCCCTGCTGCCCCCCACTGCCCCATGCACATGCCTCCTGAACCCCCCATTCCCCCAGTCCCCCACGACTGCCCCACTGCAGGCCAGCTTCGGCCCTTTAACAACAGAAAAAATGAAGAGAAAAGAGCAAGGGCAATGTTGGACCCCTGCTAAACCAGATGGGGCAACTGACAACTGATGCCCAGGAAAAAGCCAACCTATTAAATAGGTACTTTGCATCAGTCTTTCATCAGTCACACGGGATGCCCATGCCTGCTATGGGACAGGGAAATCTGGGTGAGGGGGATCCCCTACCCTCCATCAATGCTGACCTTGTGAAGGAACACCTTGAGAAGCTGGATACCTTCAAGTCAGCCGGCCCTGACAACCTGCACCCCAGGGTACTCAAGGAGCTGGCGAGCGTCATAGCCCAGCCCCTGGCACGGATCTTTGAAAACTCCTGGCGCTCTGGTGTAGTGCCCGAAGACTGGAAGAAGGCCAATGTGGTGCCGATCTTCAAGAAAGGGAAGAGAGTGGATCCGGCTACCTACAGGCCCATTAGCCTGACTTCTATCTTGGGGAAGATCTTAGAAAAGTTTATTAAGGAGGCCATCCTTGATGGACTGGCCCAGGCTAACATTCTAAGGGACAGCCAGCACGGGTTTGTTGCGGGTAGGTCTTGTTTGACCAATCTCATTTCCTTCTATGACCAGGTGACCTATCACCTGGACAAGGGAGATGAGATCGATGTCATATATCTTGACTTCAAAAAAGCTTTTGATCTGGTATCCCATGATCACCTCTTGGCCAAACTGCCCAGTTGTGGCTTTGGCTCCACCACGATCCGCTGGCTGGGAAATTGGCTTCGTGGTCGGACCAGAGGGTTGTCATTGATGACAGTCACTCATCGTGGTGCCCTGTGACCAGTGGGGTCCCTCAAGGCTCTGTCCTGGGACCCATACTGTTCAACATATTCATTAATGATGTGGACATTGGAGTTAGGAGTGGACTGGCCAAGTTCGCCGATGACACCAAACTTTGGGGCAAAGCATCCACGCCAGAAGATAGGCGGGTTATCCCGGCTGACCTGGACAAGCTCAGCAAATGGGCAGACGAGAACCTGATGGTGTTTAACACCGAAAAATGCAAGGTTCTCCACCTTGGGAGGAAAAACCTGCAGCACCCTTATAGGCTCGGCAGTGCTACGTTGGTTAGCACTACAGAAGAAAAAGACTTGGGGGTCATCATTGACCACAAGATGAACATGAGCCTCCAATGCGATGCTGTGGCTAGTAAAGCGACCAAAATGCTGGCGTGCATCCATAGATGTTTCTGGAGCAAATCCCGGGATGTCATTCTCCCCTTGTACTCGGCCTTGGTGAGGCCGCAGCTGGAGTACTGCATCCAGTTTTGGGCTCCACAATTCAAAAAGGAAGTGGAGAAGCTTGAGAGAGTCCAGAGGAGAGCCACGCGCATGATCAGAGGTCAGGAAAACAGATCTTACGATGACAGGCTGAGAGCCATGGGACTCTTTAGCCTGGAAAAGTGCAGGCTCAGGGGTGATCTGATGGCCACCTATAAGTTTATCAGGGGTGACCACCAGGATCTTGGGGAACATCTGTTCACCAGAGTGCCCCGAGGGATGACGAGGTTGAACGGTCACAAACTCCTGCAAGACCATTTCAGGCTGGACATAAGGAAGAATTTCTTTACTGTCCGAGCCCCCAAGGTCTGGAACAGTCTGCCAGGGGAGGTGGTTCAAGCGCCTACACTGAACACCTTCAAGAGTCAATTGGATGCTTATCTTGCTGGGATCCTATGACCCCAGCTGACTTCCTGCCCTTTGGGCAGGGGGCTGGACTCAATGATCTCCCGAGGTCCCTTCCAGCCCTAATGTCTATGAAATCATGAAATCTAGGAAAAGCCCCAGGATTCACTGGGGTCCTGCTGCAGCCTCTGGGCTTCAGGGTCTCATGCAGAGCCCCCCACGTGGCAAGGAGGAGTGGGGGGGAGTGGGGGTCACCCCCACTGGCAGGAGTGGTGAGTCCCGGGGGTTTTGGGGGGAGTGAGTGGGGGTCGGGGGGCGCATGCAGAGCCCCCCCATGCAATACGGGGCAGTGGGGTGGTAGCTGGGATCACTCCCTTGCCTGACAGCACCTGTGCCAGGAGCTGGGGCAGCCATTGCCAGGCTGGGAGAGCGGCGGGGGTGGGCCTGGCCTCCTGGTTGATTCCAAGATTTGGCTGCTGCTGAATCTCTGCATCAGATTCGGCTGAATCGAATTGGGAGAGTGATTCGAATCACCGTGTCGCAGAACACTCAGGTGCCCTGCGCCTGAAAGTGGAAGCGGCTCAGGAGAGACCCCTAGTGGCGAGTTGGGGGAGGCTCAGCTGCCAGTCACCAGGGCAGCACAGGTACTGGTTGCCAGGACAACCATTGAATAGCAGCTGACAGGAAGGGGCAGGGCTTGGCCCTTCTTAAGCCCAGGACTGAGGCCAGCAGGGGAGTTCCCCTCTGGCAGCCAGGGAAGAGGGAGCTTGGCCCGTGTAGAGGGAGAGGAGAAGCTAGACTGCATGAGCATCTCCAGGTTGCTGCCATGGGTTGGAGGATTTCCCGGTAGGGATTGCACATTGTTCTGACTTATGGTTTAGTTTTATGTTACAGCCAGGAGGCATAGATTTGCGTTAGAGCCGATTTGGCTAGTGGTATTGCTTCCGTTTGTAGTTTTGTCAACCAGAGGACAGGGTGAGGCTCTTAGGGGTTGGAGGAGGCCTCATAGGGGCTCCACGGTGGCGTAGGGACCCCGGTGCCAGAAAGAGCACAACGTTTAGGGGTGTAGTGATCCCAGCCCCAGTGTGGGCCCCGAATTGCGAGAGAAGGCCCCAGTGCGGGCCTGGTTGCGAGAGAAGGCCCCAGTGTGGGCCTGGCCATGAGGGAAGCCCTCAGGGAGCGTCCGTGGGGGCGGGGGCGGGGACAGCTGTGAGAGAAGCCAGGGGGCGCCCGTGACGGTGCTGGCCATTGCGAGACGAGCAAGGAGGCACCTGTGAGGGCGCGGAGAGGGGTTAACCATATAACGTCCGGTACATCTGCGAGGCTTGGGGCGTGGTACAGGGGTGGTTGGAGCCACGTGTAGCACCTAAGGCTTTGGTACACCAAGGCACCTAAGACAGAGCACAGATTGGGATACATCAGGGCACCGTGTCAAAGAGGACAAAAAGGCAGCCTCCCTTAAACACTACTAACATCAAAGTTGTGGTGGGCGAGATGGTGAGGGTGCACCGACACCAGCTTGGCACAGTACACCGAATCGAATCCAATGTCCCCCAAATCGGTGGGAGCTGCTTTCCAGACTGCCGGGGGCCATGTGCATAGACACGCACATGGTGTCTGCCTGACCACCCTCCTTCCACTCCCCCACCCCCTGCAGGGTGGCACTCTGCCAACCTGCAGACAGCTCTTTCAAAAGTGAAAAATCAACATGTTTCTCCATTAAAATAAAAAAATCCATGTCTTTCTTGGGTAAAAGGGGAAATTCACTTTTTTTTTTCTCTGTTTTCTCGTGGGACGGGGAAACCTGGATCCCTGCTGATCATCCTACTGTCCTGTAGGGGCTAGTCTTTCACTAACTCCATCTCTCACAACTTCTTGGGCTAAGTACGGACAGTCCAAAAGCCCAAGGCTGAGTTGTTTCAATCTTCGTAGGTTAGTATAAGCTGCATAGATTGAACAAACGGACATCTGCTTGT
Organism: Crocodylus siamensis; assembly: GCF_052110815.1. NCBI lineage: Eukaryota > Metazoa > Chordata > Crocodylia > Crocodylidae > Crocodylus > Crocodylus siamensis. The sequence goes on from NC_143409.1 coordinate 52,666,790, forward strand.
AATTCTAGAAATGCAGCCACATGCCTACAGTGGGCCAGGCCAGAGACTGGAGGGCGCTAGAGCACAACACCCTGCTCTGCTGGAGCAGGCAGTCTGGGCCAAGCATTGCCTGCCCACCCTGCGAGGAGGGTTTATGCGGGAGCTGCAAAGCAGCCTGGGATGCTGGGAGATTGTGAGTTAACTTGAATCTTGGACAGAAGTTTAATAAAGCAATTTGACCGAAATCAGTTAAGTCTGATGCTACATCCCTCAAAGTTTATCTTTAACTGGTTTTGGGCATTTTGAAAGTGATTTCTGTGCACTGAACTCCTGTTGTGTTACAGATTTGAACCAGTTTCCCATCCTTTATACCTCTTTATGTGTAATTTCTGTCCCTAGCCCTGGTCATCTCTTTTGGTGAGGAGGGTGGAGGTCTTTTGGGATGGCTGGCTGTGGTACCTCGGGGGACATACACCCCAGATTTGGAGTTCACCTTGCAAGTGAGTATGGGTACATGCGACACCCTGGCTACAACTGCCCTGAGGCACTGTTGAAACTTTGAATTAAAAGCTGAAATGTTCGATGAAAAGCAGGCACCCACATGTCCATCAAAGGATAGTTCTGAGGGAAAGTTGTGTGTTTTTATCGGCTCTTCTTCCCCACGAGTTGGGACCCTGAGTCTTTATAATATGGGACAGATAACACAAACAGAAGGCTCACTTGGTAACCTCCCTTCTTCTTTCTTCCTCTTCTGCTTTTCTGTTCCTCATAATGATCCTCCCTTTCTTTGTGACCCTTCTTACTTTTCCTCTTGACTCACCTCCCTCACCAACCCACATGTCATAATTGGTTTCTAGAGAGAGATTCTTGTCTTGGAAAAAACCCATGAGCGGATGTGTGGGTTTCCAGGGCTCAATTTGTGAATTTGTAATGATGTACAAAAAAACAGCCCAGAAGGGATTTTGTGTTAGGTACTGAACTTATCACTGATTTCAAGAGTAAGTTTAGCATCTAAACCCCTTTGTGGACCTGAGCCTAGTGATGAGTTGACTACATCTACTGAGACGCTGACAGCACAGTCGTTACCATGCAGTCACTGATTACTTGTAGAAACAAACTTGTATAAATTACTGCTGTGCAGGGGTCTCATCATCCTTCCTGCCACGCGACACTACCAAGCAGTAGTAATGAGGTACTGCCCAGTCGGCATCTTGTATACACGTGGCCCGTGAGAACTAGGAAGCAATTTGCTGGCAGGATATCTACACACATTGCGAATGATTAAAAGCATCTCTGGGCTTGTGGCTGCTTTGCTTTTGAGAGCTCATGTTCAAAATGAAAAACCACAATGCTAAGTTTTCAAATTCCCTCTTGGATGCAGCCACAAATAGCAACCCAAAGCTTGCTTTGCAAAGCATTTCTGCTAGCATTACTTCCCATCGCTTTGCAGATTTCTTGTCGCTGCCTACATCATTTATGCCTCTCTTGTGCCTAAGCAGCTCTTGTGTGGCTAAACTGCCATGTTTGGCACTTACACGCAGTTTGACAAAAAAATTCCAGATAAAAACCCGTGTTTTCTATTAAAAGGTCTGGGCTTCCTTCTGTGAGCAAGTCCTGCAAAATTTCCCGTAGGGGCTGCCCGATAAAGCTCCTACAGCTTTAGGGGAACAACAGAGTCCCTTTACGTCCCTCGGAGATGGTGTTTCCCTTGCTGCCCTCTGGCTGCAGAGCAGGCTGGCAGCCCGGGCTTATAGTTATACAAGTTACGGATATTGTTTTTCGAAACATGATTTTGGATGCAGATCAGGCGAGGTCAGTCCTGATGTGCTCTAATGAGATAAGCTGAGAGCAAGGCACTCCTAAGCCGTGCCCCTTAGAGGCCGAATCTCTAACACTGTTACAGGAGGGTTCGTATTTTATTTGATTCTTATACATAATTTTACACAGACACACACAAACATACACAGACACTCTTAATCTTCAGTGCGATCTATCATAACTCTAGATGTTCTCATTACTCATATAAATGCCAATGGCCCAGCAGCATCAAACAAGCCATACACAAAGAGCATGGCATACACAAAGCCATACACTATTAAGCAGTGAGGCAGTCAACGAAATAAAATCAATTCTCCAGCATTTGTTTTAGGCTCTTAGCAGGTGAGGAAGGTGAGAGCCAGCCTGGAACAGGGGAAACCCATTCAGTTGTGAGTGACCTTGCCAGTTCCACTTAACATTATAAAATGCAGCCTTGGAGGCTGGGGTCTGATGCCAGGGAAGTGGGGGATAAAGCAATTTGTCTGCCTTCAGGTCTGCTGTGATAATCCTCCCTGATCCACTCCTGGTGTCACTAATGCAGGAAAGGATAGGCAATCCTACTAACTAATACAAGAAAGGACAGAAGTGAGATTGGGAATAGGATGCCAGAAAAATACTGAGACAGTACCACTGAGACAGTGCAGGCAAGAGCCTCTATATACTTGAGTGTCCCTGGTCCACTTTGTGCAAGTCCCCGGAGAACAGGGTCTTTTGCAACATGCCATCACCTCAGTCTTAAGAATACTTCAGAAGAGCAGTCAGGAGGGAGACAGCTCACCATAGTTGGAGGGAGAAAATATTATTATCTGTCCCTGAGCTTGCTACCTAGTTGGGGGTGCTGGCCTTTCCCCAGCAGACACTCCCTTGTGAGGAGGTGCCACGCAAAAGAGAAAAAAGATCAAATAAGTAGTAAGGCTTTCGGCTATATTAACTAATACTGGTTAACGCTGAGGCTGTTTCATCTTCCTTGTCTCCAACTAATGCATCTGAACATCTTGATGAACACAAATCAGTTGCCATTTCAGACACCTTTGCAGGCTGATGTAAAGACCAGGGCCCCTAGTACCTAACAAAACAAGGCAGCAGTGATAGTATCAGGACAGCTCTCACAGCAGAGTTATCAATGGCTTAATTAGCCTGCTTTAAATTTCAAGTTTAGTGAAACTAGCAGTGGTCGGAACAAGATCCCAGCCCAGAGAGCGACCCTGAGGGGAAGAGCAGAAAACCTGTGACAGAAGCGCCCCCCCCCGCCCCGAGCCGCTTGGGCTCTGCTCACCAGATATTGTGCTCCTGCTGGGGACAGCATCAGAAACTCTGCAGATGAGAAATGCTGCAGGTTTACCAGAAACCTTGTGGTTATGGTGCAGCTATATAAACAGACAGACCACACCTCCTGCTGGGGACTGACTGCACATCCAGCTGTTTGACACCACTCAGCAGGTAAATGTGTGGACAGGAAGGGGCATGGAGGAGGGAAGGGGTGGGGGTGCAGGTCAGGGCCCTGCAGTGAGGGAGGGAGTGGGGAAGGGGCAATGCCTGGGGTGAACGGGGCCCCAGGGCCGGTGCGGGTCGTGGGTGAGTCGTTGCCCTGGCAGCTTGTCCACGGGTGCAGAGGGGCTCCCACCTCTGTGCACCCCCCCAAGGCAGGCGTGGGGGACACACAGCCCCCAGATCTGTGTGCTGGGCTTAGCAAAGGCAGCTTCTGCACAGACCCAGTGGGCACATGTCCCCCATGCCACCCCCCGGGGTAGTCACAGCAGTGAGAGCCCCTCCACATACCTGGGCAAGCTGCCTTGGCTCCGACCCTCCCATTACTTGTCCCAGCCCTGGGGACCGTTCACCCCAGCCCCCCTGCTCCTGCTGCACTCCCTCCCTCGCCGCGGGTGCCTCAGTCTGTCCCCGCCCATGCCCCTTCCCTCCCCCGCAGCCCTCTCCCTCCACACATTTGACTCCTGGGCTCTGCTCCACACATGGACGAGCTGGGCTGGCTTTACAGCTGCCTGCGGACTCCGGGTGCTCGTCTCTGTCTGTGTGCACCCCTCCCCCTCTGCTGCAGCCACCCGGAGCCTGTGCCCAGGCTGCCCTGTGGTGCTCGGCCCTGCCGTTGCTGCCCTGAATTTGGGGAGGGCTAAGTGCCATTAGCCCCAGCCTTCTGCCGCCTATGGCATTCAAAGCATTCAAGTATCAGTCCTGAGCTCAGGCCCCTGGAGCTGCAGCAAGATGCCTTAACCAGCAGATTTGTATCAGAGAATCAGAGAAAATGAGGGTTGAAGGGACCTCAGGAGGTCACATCTAGTCCAACCCCCTGCTCAAAGCAGGACCAGCCCCAAATAGATCACCCCAGCCAAGGCTTTGTGCAACTGGGTCTTCAAAACCTCCAAGCATGGAGATGCCACCACCTCTCTGGGTTACCTGTTTCAATACTTTACTACCCTGCTAGTGAGAAAATTATTCCTCACATCTAACCTCAACTCCCCTTGCTACCACTTGAGACCTTTGCTCCTTGCTCTGTCACCTGCCACCAGAACTTCCAAAACTTCAAGATGCCCAAACTTGATCCAGTCACAGCCTCCCTTGCAGTCAGGGAAGTGTCTGTGGCACCCTACATGGAGCGCTGCTGTCCAGGTACCAGGGGAGGCAGCTTACAGCGAATGAAGCAGGGCTAAGGGCTTTGGCACAGGTTACCTGTGCATCATCAGACACCTGTAGTGTGTTGTGATGTCATAAAATTATGGCATTTTTAGAGTGGTCTCAGGCCTTGTCACACGTTACACTATGACCTGCACAACTGTAGATCAGCTTAGTGCTAGTTTGCAGCCACACCTGCAATATCTGTGGGAAATGACTGCGTATGTGGAACAGGAGCTGGGTTATGAGGATCCAGAGATAATCCTGCCCTGGAGTGGCATAATTTTGAGCCACATAACAAGTGCTTTAAGCCACTTAAAGGTGTGAATGTGAGGACAATCCAGAGGTGAAGGGCTCCAGGAGCTGCCCACATTAATGTATAACAAGGCTCTCAGGTGAAGGCATCATGTTGTTTCAGCCTGTATGACTGTGACTTGCTCCTCGAGGGCTGGTAACCTGGGGCATGGACAGGAAGCCAGGTCTCTTCCTCCCCTGTGGTGGCAGAGGAGTGGGGAGGGTGGCATGTAGCATTCAGGTGGAGAAACCAGAATGGGGTCTGTGGCTTCCCTCCCTCTGCAGCCAGCAGAAGCCCAGGCAAAGCAGAGGGTGGGAGGGCAGAAATCTTGAAAAACGGAAGTGAGGTTAGAGGGAGTAAAGAGAAAAGAGTGGAGGAAAAGATGAAAAAAGGAACCAAAGATTAAAATCTTGCCTACGTCTCAGCTAATTGGGATTGCATTTGGAGGAGTTGGGTTAGGGGCATCAGGGGTCATGGTGCCTGGGATGGGGGAGCTGTCCTGGCTTGGAGGACTAAGGGAGGGGAGGAATAGCCAGGGCACAAGGGTTTGCAGGGCCAGGGGAACTGAGGCAGAACAAAGCTTCCCCTGTTGTGTGGCTTCCAGTTAATTGAGCCCCTGCGGCTCCCCGTGAAGCACAAAGCCCCAGACATGGAGCCCATGTGGCTGGGACAAGGTGCACCATCCCCCTTGAATACAGCCCCAGTTGTGCTGAGCCCCAGCGCTGAGTACGGAGCCCCCAGGCAACGAGACCTCGCAACTGGGCTACATGGTTTCCTCCATACAATACTCTGGGACATCCTGGGCAAAACAAATCAAAGAGAAGTCTCAGCTGCACTGGCATATCTTTGAAACATTTAGAGCAGTGGTTTTCAACCTTTTTCCATTTGTAAACCCCTTAAAAATTTTGAATGGGCGCGTAGACCCCTTTGAATCCTAAGTGTGGATATTCAAACATTTTTAATTGATCAGAGTCATCTCTTGAGGACACCTTAAAGCTGAGGTGCAGTAAGCCTCTGCCCCTTGCTAAGTGCAGCAATGAGCGGGCTGTGCATTTGCTTGGAGCCTGGCACAGATGCAGGCTAAGCAGAGCACACTCCCTTGCTCCCTGTTGGTGAAAAGCACTTGGAGTAACTGTAGGATTTGGAAGCAGAGGGGGATTGTGGCTTTACTTGGGTTTGCAGCTCCTGGTTTGGGAACTGCTGACTTTACTGTGCTGTCACAGCACCTCCTTTTTGCAGGGCGAGAAGGCAGGAAGGGTATGGTGTAGAGGGATTTAATGGAAATGCACAGAGCTCCAGGCATGGAGGTGGAGAAAGGGGGTGCTTGTTGGGGATGAACAGCAGAGGAAGTGGATAAGTGTTGGGGGGCCTCACAGAGCTCCTGGCATATGGGGGAGAGAAAGGTCTGAGGCAGTTATGACATGTAGCCCCCAACCCCACCCCCTGCCAAAAACCCCCCCTCTTGGTGTCACAAGAGACTTGTGAAACTTAGGATAGCTTGCCAAGGAGACGGGGATTCACAGAGAGATTGCATAGACATTAGGGCTGCTGGGGACCTTGTCAGATCATCGGGTCCAGATCTGCTTAGGAGACATGTGGGTTCATAGCTGATGACACACAAAGGCAATTCTGCTTTTTTGTTTGGGTTTTATTTTTCTTCTTAAATAAGAAAATCATATGCCTTGTGATAATGTATACGTTAACACCACAGTGATATGTGTGGGCCGGGTATAGAAATATGTATGTGGAGGGCCCCCACTATTTTATTTTGTAGAGATATAGATAGAAGAACATTTTTGGAGTGCTTTTGGCCAACGCTTTTCTTCCTGGAGGTGTAGAAAGGGGGCACTTGTGTGGGTGGAGGGATGAACAGACAGGTGGCGGGGTTAAATGTGGGGGGCCTCACAGAGCTCCTGGCAAATGGGGGAGAGAAAGGTCTGAGGCAGGTAAGACATGGAGGCCCCCCAACAACTCCTGGTGTCATAAGAGAACTGGGAATAGCTTGCCAAGCAGACTGGGATTGTGATGGAGCAACCATGGAAGTAGGGATGTGTCAGGAGACAGTAGCCCTGGGCGCCAAAATGGTGGATCCTGGGGAGCCTGCACTGGGCAGCAGCAGTAACAGCAGCATATGTTTGGAGAGGTAATTACATAGCAGCCCCGGGCTCGGGCATCTCTACGCAAGGTGCCAACAGCCAGGGGTACACCCCCGGATAGGGACCCAGAGAGAGGAGAGTAGGTCACGAAAGACAAGGAGACTACAGCTAGGGGGAGAGATCTGGGTCTGTGGCAGAAGCTTCATAAACTGGTTTGACCTAAATCTGGTTTGAACTCCTTTTCTGCTACAGGTTTAAACTAGTTTCTGATCACTTAAACTGGGACTCCACCCATGGCTGGACCGCGGGTATAGATGGCTATGCCCTGTACAGGAGAGATCGAGTAGATCAAGGGGGCGGGGGTGTAGCTCTCTATGTTAAGGAAAGCTGCGCGTCCCTGCAAGCTGATGTTGGCGACCAGGGTGGACGACTGGAGACCCTCTGGGTTAAAATCCGTGGGGAACATGGCACAGGGGACACAACGGTGGGAGCCTACTACAGACCTCCCACCCAGGATCAAGACCTTAACCAGGAGTTCGCCAGGGAGTTGGCTGAGGCTGCACGCTCCCGGTGCATGGTTTTCAGGGGAGACTTCAGCTACCCAGACATCTCCTGGGAAGAGCGCTCAGCCAAATCCGAGCAGTCGCAAAGCTTTCCCTCGTACTGAAGGATAGAAGGAAAGTTTTCCATGTGCTTTCTGCAAGCACTTTTCTTCCTGTCCCCAGGTGCAGAGCTGCAGGCAGATGAGCATCCATTTTTGCTAGGGATGTTATTAAGTCCGGGGTGTCAAAATCCCACCGCCTTGCCCCCAACCCTGGTCAGGTCCCGACTGTGGGGTCCTCATGGGCTGGATCTGAAGGCAGCAGCAGGTGGGTGGCAGCAGCGGGGGTGGGGGACTAATGCTGCCATTGCTCAGCCCTGGCCGCCAGCACATCCCCAGTGGGTCCCCTTCCCCTTTGTTCTGGTTTCACTGGCTTATCAGCTGAAAAAGCAATGACACAGTTTGATACCCTGAAAGGGTGCTTGTACACGGAAGTTGACAACGGTGCTAACCAGACCGTCGGGGAGAAAATCTAGCTAATTGTTGCTATAGAGCTCTTGTTTCCTTGCACAGACCTGCTCAGCAAACTTAGCCTTTCCTGTGGGCTTCGTGGGGGCATCTGGACTTGGAGAAGACAGAGGGGAAGAAGGAGAAGGAGACGAATCTCAGCCTACAGCCTACTCTCCTCTGTGGAAAAACCTGCACCTGCTGCGGATGGATCCGTGGCTCAGTGACTGGACTCAATCACTTCCAGACCCATCAATGATTCGTGATAGAGATCATCCTTAGTATAATGCCTGCCCAGCTTAATGGTAAAGAAGGCCAGCTTGCCAACCTGTGAAGGCCCCTGGGCTCCACCTCCTGAAACTAGAAACTGTTTACAAAGTGCAACTGTTTTACTCGCTTCCCAGCTGCAAGCGCTACTGAGATCTTTTCTGTTTCCTGCCTGGGGCGGTTGAAGGGCAGGTGCTGGCAAAACAAACCACATGGGAGCTCATGCTCTGTAGCTCAGTGGTTCTCAGCCTTTTTTCTATCAGGACCTATTTGTAAACAGCGATGGCCAGTCCCAACCCAGTGCCCCCACCCCCAGGCCCCAGCCCCCAGTGTGTGGGGCTGGGGAGGTATGGGGCAGGGGGCAGGCAAGGGAAAAACCAGGGTTCCCCACATTTGTCTCCTTTGAAGGAGAATCTGTTTTTAAAGCTTGTTGGTCCATTTTTTAAAGTTTGTTCGCAACCCTGTCATATATTCTCGTGCCCCACTTTTGGGTCGCGACCCACGGGTTGAGAAGCACTGCTGTAGAGCTCTCCCTCGTATCATCTGCTCAGATCTGTTGGTTGATTTTCCTTACTCATTTTGGCCACTAAGTCTTCATACTGCCTCACCAGCCTGGGCAGGTGCTGGACAGGGAGCTGAGACTGGTGCTCGGCCCTTGCCCTGGGTGTCAAGTTAGTGTGCAGGGCTTTGTGGCATCCTCATGTGAGTCTTGGTCTTTGCCGGGTCAGTGAGGTGGCACTAGGCTGGCACACAAGAGGTCAGGGGTTGGCTCCTGCTTCTTCCACTAACGGTCCAGGGGAAGTTGCTGCATCTCCCGGGGGCTTAGTTCTGCACGCCTCGATTGGGGCTGATTGTGCTTCTCTGCCCACGTAGCTGTGTGCTGTATGAGGCAGCAGGGCTGGTTTCACCCGGTCTTTATGCAGAACCAGCACAGGCCCCTGATCTCAGCTGGGCCAGGGCCCTGGGTGTCTGTGCAGCACCCAGCACAATGGGGCTCTGCTCTCAGCTGGGAGACGGAGGCTGTTTCTCTGGGCGTTGGTGCAGTGCTGGACACCGCAGGGCCCTAATCTCCTGCTTGCTGTAACGTGAACAACAGCAATGAGCAGGCTTCTCCCGTGGTTAGCCACAGCTGACCCTGGTCACAGGCACCTCAGCTTCTACAATGCAGAGGCAGTGCTCACTTCACACCCCACAACACAGCCTAGGTGCAAATCACAGCCCACAACACAACCTAGGTGCAAAAGCTATGTGAGCTGTAAATGTCTGTGCTAGAACAGGAAACTGAGGTTTTAGCACAGATGGAACAAGTTCAGTCAAAAGTAGAAAAACAACTCGACCGTCACCAGATATTGCACATGACTCTTTTCTACTTCTCTCTCTCTTTTGCTGAATATTTTTATCCCTTCATAAATATCTCCAAGTAATTTTCACCAGGTTGTCCCACTTTATTTTTTTGCCCTGAGAATGCCCTGGACAGACGTCACCCCAGATTTCCAGAATTATGAGATGTGAAGCATGTCAGGATTGTTTAGCCAAAGTGAATATTAATAAACTTGGTAGCAGGAGGATTTAGAGTGGCTGGCAGTTGGTAGTTGCCTGATCCAGGGTATTCGAGTTTCAGCTGCAAGCCATTTACCTAAAGTGATCACATATATATACAAGTGCAACTGGAGGCATTTTTAGGGTAGGATATTTTAATTAAGAGGAAATGACAAATTTTGGTTGTGCTATTCTTGTAAGTTTGTAATTGAGCCTGATGGCTTTGGACTCTAGATTCCCTCCTCTGCCAGACTATTTGTTGTGACTTCTTATTTCACCTTTCTCTGACTCATTTTCCCTCTCTGTAAAATAGGGATCCTGTTACTTCCTTTGCCTCAGCTACTTTGGGCAAGCAGTGTTTCTTGATAAATGCATGGGGATACATCATCCAGCAGAAAGGGGCTTCAATTTTACTGCCACAGGACAGAGAATAAATATCAGTGACACTGTAAAGAGCTCTTGATCTTGCCTGGCACAAAAAACAGAAGTGCCTAGTCGGGTCCCCATGTACTTAGTGTCACTTACATTTTTGGAGCAGTCCACAGGCTGCTCCCTGAATCTCCTGAATACCAGAGATTGAAGCTGAGCATTCATCTAGCCCACCCTTCCCAGCAGAGTGCTCAGAAAGATGGAGACATACCAAGTCTTCCCATCACCCTTCTGCACCACTCTGCCTCCAGGCGACACTTCCCATCATTCAAGCATGAAAGGATAGACAAATAGTCAGCATGAGCCCTAGAAAGGCTCTGCTTCAATTTTGTGTTCTTGCCTAGTGGAGCTCTTCCAGGAATCAATGTGCCTGCTCCTTGTCTCTCCTGTGCTTCCCACATGCTGCCAAAGCATTATAAGGTGGACAGGGAAGATGGCTTGTGTGGTTTGGGAGTGAGCCTTCATGTCATCTCAAAAGAGAGGTACAGACATGTCCTATGAAGCTGTCGAACTGTATGGGTCTGCTCACTTGTTAGGAGAGGAACAGGTCCTGTGGTGTAATTTAGTTAAACCTGGGATGGTGGGGGGAAAAGAAGTCAGATGTGACCCTTCCACAAGGACAGGCCTGGGCAATGCTGAGCTGTAGGTGCCACTCTCAGCTGGTGGAAATGGATTGCACCTGTAGGGCAGTCAGTGCAGCTTGATCCAAGCTGATGTAAATCCATGCAGCTCCACTGGGTCAGTGGGTACAGACAGATCCCCAGCTGTTGTAACTCCATCTTCTCATTGATCTCCCTGTACATCTCTCCTTCCATACATCCCCTCTTTCCCTGCAGCTAAGAGCTAACAGTGACCCAGGGAGCAGAGGATAAGTTGGGACCCCAGACATTGTGGGGAGATTTCAAGAGAGATCAGGTAGGAAGGAGAGGGCCTTGAGGAGACAGCATCAGGTGGGCATGGAGAGTGAGGGAACTAGAGGAAAAATCTGGGCACTTCCCCAGAAGTTATGAGGGGGCATGCTGTGGACTTGATCTTCCCCCCTAGCCCAGATTAGGAAAAATATACATAGACATTAGGGCTGGAATGGACCTTGGAAGATCATCAACTCCAGCCCCCTGCCCCAGAAACTAACCAAATATGTTGAGGGGATCCCCTTTGAAATGGAGATGTCCTCAGCACAGTCAAGAGCCAGCACAGCCAATTATGAGACTTCCCTCTCCATAGCTCCCAGGACCGGTGTCAGCGAGTAGAAGTGGTTAGAACCAGTCTCTGCTGGTATGTCTCCTATATGACTATTTTCAATTGGTGCAAGTTAGAGTCACCATTGGCATGTTTAAATTGGCCTTGGGACAGTGGATCAGGAAGTGGTAGCCTCCCACCAGCGTGCTCAGTACTGAATCAGGCCTTTTGACTGCAATTTCCATGGAGCTAGATTGGATGGGTTCAGGAGGGAGTCAGATGAGGGCCTACATCTGGATGGGGGTCTACATCAGATGAAGGTCTACATCTACATCAGATGAGGGTCTACAGCTAGGTCCTCGAGCTAGATTGGATAGGTCCGGGAGTCAGTCAGATGAAGGCTCGTTGGAGTAGTGGCTGCCACCTTCCTGCTCTGCCTGTCAGAGCCAAGTTGGCTTGGCAGAAGCTCTGCAGAAAACGGCTTGGGGTTGACAGTGGACAATAAGGTCAGTATGAGCCAGCAGTGTGCCCTCGTTGCCAAGAAAGTTAACAGTTTACTGGGCTGGGTTGGTAGGAGAGTTGCCAGCAGGTCAAAGGAAGTGTTTATTCCCCTCTATGGTGAGGCCATATCTAGAGCAGTGTGTTCAGTTTTGGACCCCACCACTACAGAAAGGATGTGGACAAATTGGAGAGAGTCCAGTGGGGGGGCAACAGAAATGGTTTTGGGGCCAGGACTTATAAGGAAAGGCTGAGGGAATGTCTCTAGTGGGTTATGGAATAGAGAAAGATCCCACACAATTTACTGATTTGTTTGATCTGCCTGGCTGGGGGAGCATTTGGTTGATTGCACGATTTCACAATGATTGCACACTTAATTCACACAACCCAATTTTATTTTCAAATTCCTTGCTACACATATAACACTGCTTAGCTTTAAGAAATCTTCCCAAACAATGCTATAAGAATTAGTATTACAAAAACAACTACAATTACAAGTAAAGGTTATTTCTCATAGTATACTTACAATCCTAGAATTCCGATAAGCCAAGTCCCCAGATATACTTTCATTCTTTAGTGATGGTTTTAGGGTTGGTCTCAGCAGTGATAGGAACAAGTCCCCTTCCTTCGGTCCCACTCGGGCGATCCGTGGCTTCAGCGTGAACAGGAGTTCTTGTTCACGGAGAGGGTGGTTCAGGTGATCGGTCTGATCTGGCCTACACTCGCAATTCTTCCTTCGGTGTCCTGCAAGTGAGGTTACCTCCAAATTGGGACTGTAGGTTACAGTTTTTAATTGGGTGAGTTGCTGTCTTGGGCCCCTCCTACCCAAACCTGTCACTACTCCCAAATTTAGGCTCGGATCTTACTTAACAGATTCCTTTTCTGGGTAATGAGTTTGTCTTCTTTGGGAGATTTTCCACACCACTGCGGTGACCTCTTCCCAACCCCCTTTCAAAAGTCCCTAGGTTTTGATCTCTCAGAACGTTTGCTTAAGGGTTATTTTTAGGTTAATTTTGTTAAAGGCCTCTAGAGATAAAATCTAGAACCAAGACATTCAGCACGTAGGCAAAAACAAGCAATGAGCCTAGGTAAGAAGATGAACCTTGCCTTTTTTCTAAACTGGCTAATGGGTATTTATTACAAGAATTCAAACTATTACATTCAATATGACAGGGACCTGGGCTTATTTAGTCTAGAGAAGAGGAGACTGGGAGGGGATTTAATAACAGCCTTCAACTCCCTGCAGGGTGGTTCCAGAGATTCATAGATCATAGATTTTAGGGTCAGAAGGGACCTCAGTGGGCCATCTAGTCCAGCCCCCTGCCCCTGGCAGGCAAGAAGAGAGTCACGAACCCTGGGGTCGCATGATCCCAGCCATGTGCCTGTCCAGTCTCCTCTTGAAGACCCCCAAGGATGGGATGAGCACCACCTCCCTTGGGAGCCCATTCCAGATTCTGGAGACCCTGTCGTGAATACCTTTCTCCTAATGTCCAGACTAAACCTTCTCTCTAGAGAGAATGGGGCTGGACTGTTCTCAGTGGTGGCAGATGACAGAACAAGGAGCAATGGGCTCAAATTGCAGTAAGGGAAGCTTAGGTTAGATATTAGGAAAAAACCTTCTCACTAGGAAGGCAGTAAAACATAGGAACAGGTGAGGTGGTGGAATCTCCATCCTTGGAGGTCTTTAAGACCCGGGTAGACAAAGCCTTGGTTGGGATGATGTAGTTGGGGCTGGGCTTGCTTTGAGCAGCAGGTTGGACTAGATGTAATCTCCTGAGGTCCCTTCCAGCCCTCATTTTCTATGACCCTATGCTTCTACGTTACAGTGGAGCAAGTGAGAATTAGTGAGTTTACAAAGGAAAGGGAGCAGGAACAGTGTAGAGGATTTGGGCTCCACCTGGCTGGGGTGCAGGGTGCCTCAAGATGGGGGAGCTGGCAGCCTTGGGCTGGCTGCTCCCTTGTCGCCATGTGCCTCAGCATGGGGGCTCCACTGTGGAGGCTCCAATGCACAGGGGCTCCACCGCCCACATCCAACTTCCTGGCTGGTAGGGTCACAGGGTGCCTTGGCTCAGGGGATGGCTTGCCCCTACTGAGGCACCTGGTGCTCCAGCCAGCCCATCTTCCTCCCCCCTGCTCCTAGCACATGGAGCAGCAGGATAATGCATTTCACTCCAAAGCACATGGGCAGGGGCGTGCACTGGAGTGCAAATCTGTGCCGCTACTATTTGTGCTGCTGTGAAGGCATGCCCTTCCTCGTGTGGACCCAGCCCAGAAGTCTCGATTCCCAGCCTCCCTTCCCAGCTCTGGTTCTAATCTGCTGTACTCACTCCCCTCCTTCCACCAGCAAGACATCCTGGCAGCCTCCTCTCCTTGTTGCAAACTCTAGATGCCATGGCATAGCAAGCAGGGGGCGAGCGGGGCGACTGCCCCGGGTACCGATGGGAAGGGGTCCCAACAGGTGCTGCCCAGGTGGGGCAGGGTGTGGGATGGAGCCATGAGAGGTTCACTTGCAGGGACATGGGGATGGGGAAAGCATGGCTCCTACCTCTGCATGCGTTCCTGGGCAAGCATGAGGGGGACCTGTGCCCCCCAGATCTGTGTGCTGGGCAAAGGTGGGCTGCCACTGCAGGCTTTGCCTCAGACACCAAACTTAGCTGCTAAGCACTGTCTAGCTGCCCCCATTGAAGTCCCTGCTACTGGGCTCTCACCAGCCACTGCTGGATTTAGGCTTAAGCTACATAAGCTACAGTTTAGGGCCTCATAATATGAGGGGCCTCTAAATAAGAAAAAGAAACCTGACTCAATATCAAGTTTTATAATAATCAGTTGGTAAATAAAGGAGGTAAAGGAGATATGGGAAAATGACTCTAAATGTTGACATTTTCATTCTAATATGACAAAAATATACATATATATAGCTCCACAGTTATTATCCACATTGAATACATAAATTTGTGCAGAAATAATAACAATTCATCTTAAAATGTCACATAAATCCATTTTCATGGATTTCGTAGATTATTTTTATCTTATGGGGCCTCTTAAACTAGACATAGTTTAGGGCCTCAGTCTGTCATACTCCAGCACTGTCACTAGCAGATCAGCCCAACCCCCTCCCTTATATTAATGTTTTAATACCATTGCAATTCCTCATACTGTGCCTGGCCGTCACACCCGTGTTTCCTTTTACCTTGTGCTACATCCTCTGCATCTCATTCATGCCCCCTGTACGTGGCAGGAGTGCTGGTCTCCATCCCAGCTTCCCTCATCTTCTCCATGACTTTTCCTTCCATTTTATAATCCAGCCAGTGAGTGGGGAAAATAATCCACATGCCCCAATAAACTCCCCAGGGCATTGCAGGGGTGAGAAAGTGGTCCCTTCTCATCTCTGTGCCTGAGAGACATAGGAATGAATGGGCACCTTTTGGTTGAGAATCTCTCCTCCCTCTTCTGCATTCAGGCATATCTACGCCTCTGAGATGTGCTGTCACGCCTCCGAGATGCGCTGTTTGGGGTGGAGGTTGGCAGTGGTGGGCGTAGGAACGCTTGTGTGATGAATGCCTTGCGGGCTAGGTGTGAAGTAGATATTTGGGGCAGGCTCTCTGCACTGCACAACCCTTTCATGGATCCTGTAGTGCCCTCTAGTGTCTATTTAGACCCCAGAGCTAGAGCTAGCAATGGCCCATCCAGTCATCCCTAAACCTTCTCATGTCATGCTATAACAGGGCCCTGCCCTGTTACTAAAGGCCTGGGGGAGTATGAACAGCCCCACACACCAGAAGCACCTCTGCACACCCACCCCAGACTGGGGAGAGCTCACCGGGGGCTGGGGAACCAGGTCCTGGGATGTAGTGAGTCCCGCAGCAAGGGGGCTGACACTGGTGTGGGGAGTGTGGGAGGATTAGCTATGTGAGCCCAGAGCGGGAGGATAAAAGACACTGAAAGCAGCCTCAAGGGGCTGCACCTGGGCAGGAAGCACGCTGCCTGGAGTTGCCAGGGGTTAGGCAGCCACCAGGAGAGCCTGGAGCAGGGCTCTCCGCTCTGCTCCTCTTCTGCTTGCTTGCTCGATCATTTGCTTTGTTGTACAAGCCTGCAGGCTCTGCAAAGCCTCTGAAAGATAAGATGCAGGCAGAGGGTGAAGCCTGGAAGAACCACTAAGCCTTACTTTATTTGTTTAACTTCCGTTTTCTGGGGTGGTCTTTGGGTATTATCCACTAGCCTGGCTGCAGCAGAAGCAAGGGCCCTGAACAGTGGGTTCTTGGCCAAAGCCTGCAGCAAAAGCAAAGCTGGTCAGCTCAATGAGCTTGACTAAACATTCCCTGCTGTGATCTGCCCATAGCAGCCTGTAGGTGCCTAATAGTACCCCATGGGGGTTTGCTCAGCTGGCTCGAGCAGAGCTAATGCAGGCCAAGATTTTCAAATGTCACTAATGATTGCAGGTGTTTGTGGTTTGGTGTCCCTGAAGGAACTGGTTTTCACAGGGCAAGTACAGAGCACTCTGGAAAAACAGCAACCTTATCCTTAAGAGTCACGAATCAGTCTTAAATCTTGGCTTTAGTTCGTCATTGATTCTTACGCTTCAAGCCAAAAATGACCACTACAGTCGCCCATCTGAACTCCTTTGGACCTGTGTTGGACAGGCTTAAACACTCCAGTCCCATTGCTTATTAACAGTTATGAAGCAGAAACATATTGGAGACCGTTTAAACCAACAGAAGTTTTAATTACTCTGACATTGACTCTCAGTTGGTTGCATGGGTTCAGTAAGATCTACTTCTCTTCCTCTGGCTAAATTGGTTCCTGTATTTCGTGCTTCATTCTGTTGCAATTTTTTAGCAATTGCCATGCATATTTCATTCATTGGCACTGGCACCAAGTCACTTCTCCCTCCCACCCAAGGGGTGACCTAGCCAGGCAGCTCACAGGGGCACAGGCCAGTTTGAAAGGGAGGGGTAAAGGGAGGTAGGGGAGATAAAGGGGGTGCTGGGAGGAGCAAGGGAGAAGGCCAGATTGGGGTCCTGGTGAACTGGGGTTTCCCTCCCAGGCAGGGACAGTGTCCCTATGAGTTGAGGCTACCCAATCCCAATCCAAATCCCTATCCTAATCCCAATTTATTAAAATGCAAGACTGTAATTTATTTACTCTTTTTAATAATTTTTTTTTTTATCCTTTAGTAGCTGAGTTCCTTCATTTCATCACCCAGCTCCCAGCTGCCATTCCCACCCATTGCCTCTTGATCTCCCATTTCACTACTCACTCCACATCATTCAGTTCTCTCCCTTCCAGCCTCATGCTTCTGCCCCAACCAACCCCTCTCTCCAAGCCACCCCCACCTAGAGCTGGGATAGAAGTCTGTCCTGGCTCCCCAGCCTTCTAGCAGTCGGGCACAAGCAGTAAAGGTTTCTTATCTTGGACATGAAACTAACTTCACGCTAACACCAGTCAACATTTGAGAAGCTTTAAGTGTGATGCATAACAAAGCACTGGGAAATTACCAAGGACCTCTAAACTGTAAATGCGTACAGATTAAAGCAAGCAGTCCTCAAACTAAGGAATTTTCTTTTCATTCTGTTTTTGCATTTGTTTGCACTTCCCGGTTCTTCTCCTCAAGGTTATAGTTATGTTTTTGCAAAGTAGTTTCCTTATGGAGAGTACAGCCAGCTCTGACTTTTTGTATAACACTTCTTTTTCCCTCAATCCCTGAGGCATATTGACAAACCTAACCCCATTTCAAAGATTAATCTTCACAAACAGCTTGCATCCTGCAGGGAAATTCTTAGTACGTT
This sequence comes from Crocodylus siamensis, assembly GCF_052110815.1. Taxonomy (NCBI): domain Eukaryota; kingdom Metazoa; phylum Chordata; order Crocodylia; family Crocodylidae; genus Crocodylus; species Crocodylus siamensis. Next base: position 52,684,352 of record NC_143409.1, read on the forward strand.
GATGTGATAAAATGTAGAGGCCTATAGAAATTTGAGATGGAAAATGCCTTCAATATTATGTCCCCCTACCCTGCAGGGGCAAACAAGTATGTTGTTTGCCTGTCTTTGAGCACAAGCAGGCAAAGATATAGATAGGCATGTGGTCTGGCTATTGCAGGCAGCTCTTTAGCTTCACCTCATATCTCCAGCTACGGCTGGGGGACAATGATTTAATACTTTCTGTTGGCCAATGTCACAAGAGCCAGGACCAGCATGTGGGGTTGGTCCAGTGACCCCAAGCCATATATTTGACACCCCTGCTCTATGGGACGGTATTACTTCGACTAGATTAGTGCAGCCTTTCAGTTTAGACCCAGGTGCAAATCTGTTGGATGTTGCACAGTGCACACTTGAAAACATCTCCCCAAGAGACTTTTGGGCATCTCTGTGTTTCAGCAAAGATCCATTAGAAAGTCTACATTAATGAATCTAAAGAGCATTTCTATAATGCTGGTCACTCATACGTGACTGAATGCTGGTCACCCATACAGGTTGGGGAACTGTTACCCTGAAATATAACATCTCTAGAGACTAGGGGATTATGGTGGAATCCAACAAAACATGAGTATGCAGGGAAATCTTGTAGCTAGGAGGATACCCTCCTATAACCAGGAGTTTAATAAGTTAGAGCAAGGAGGTGGCATTACGTCTGAATTACATTTAATGGGCCCATTACAGGATGCCATATCCAGTTCTAGTATCTATATTTCATAAGACACTGAAAAATTGTAGAGTGCATAGAAGAGTTATGAGAATGAAAGAAAGTCTGCCTTCCAGCAAGAGGCCAAAGGACCTCCCTCTAGTCAGTATATCTAAGCCCAGAGGTAACTCAACCTGCCCATTGGTTTCTACATGGGGAAAAGATATCTGATACTAGAGGGCGCTTTAACTTCACTGGCAAAGGCAGAGAGGACTTCAGTGGGAAGTGGCTAAAACAACACAGATGAAGAACAGAAAAGAGGCACAGAATTTTAATGAGGAGATTGTTTAGCCACAGGATTAGCTGTCAAGATGATTTTTTTCAACACTTTCTCACTGAAAATTTCATTGAGATGAACAGCTGCAAATATTCTGGCTCTGAGCTGTTTCTCCACAGCTGTCAGCTGAATTCTTTCCTCTTTACATACAACACCAGCCAAATGGATTTTTCACATCTTTTTATTCACTCATATCCATGTGATTGTACTGGCCCTCCAGGCCAGAGGCATGGGCAAAAATTAAACTGTCTTAAAATTAATTAAACAGATCTTAAATAACATAAGCCCATAACTGAGCCGCAAAAAACTTTGAGTTGCTATTGTTTTGCATCAGCTAGCCATTAGAGATAAAGAGGTACCTTGCCTTTGCTCAAAGAAATCCTTACCAAGCTTGCTGCAAGCATTGGAAAAAAGGACCAGACTCAACATTTTGAAATGCAGCTGGGTAGAAAAAGGCAATCAGGACTTGTAGTAGAGATTATATCTTTTATTAGACCAACAAGATTTTTGCAAAAAAAAAAATCTTTAATTGCATGCTTTTAGGCACAAACACCCTTCATCGGGCACTGGAGAAAAGATTGTAAAAGTTCTCGTAGGTAGAAATGAAAGTTCATATTTCACAGGATTTCGCCGAGGTCTTCTGGGGTCCACAGAGGTCCTTAATTGATTTCTTTGCTTTTTCTTACACGACTCAGATATCAAACGTTTCTACCAAAAGACATTCAGTACACATTAACACCCATATATTATATTACATTTTCCATATATTATTTTACACATATACATAAATACATTATGCATACACTATAATGTATATACAAGGTAACTTACATTATATATCTAATATGCAGGTGCGTGTATATATGGGCTCATGAGCCACTGCTACCATATCTATATCTATATCTATATCTATATCTATCTGGTTGATTGATTGAGAGAGATATATACACCCTAAATTGTTAGATCCCACTAATGCCAACAATGTATCCTTCGGCTATGGGGCTCATGGACCCATATGTACACACCTATATATTATAGGTATATACAAGGTAACTTACATTATATATTATAGTGTATGCATAATGTATTTATGTATATGTGTAAAATACTGTATGGAAAACGTAATATAATATATGGGTGTTAATGTGTACTAACTGTCTTTTAGCAGAAATGTTTGATATCTGAGTTGTGTAAGAAAAAGCAAAGAAATTTTGGAGAAAAGGCACCTTCTGAGCTTGTAAATTTTTTTTCTCAAAACTTTTCTGTGGAAAACTGGGTTCTTATCTGAAAAGCATCTGCTATACCTGGAAAATTTGTTTGCCTTTTTTTTTTTTTTAAACTGAAGAGGTAGATGCCTGACAGCCCAAATACTTTGGTTGTGAAATGGCAATGTGAAATGTCATGGAAATTGTAGATGATTTGCGTGGTGACCCGACCAAGAGGTTGAAACTCCCACAGTAATCACAGAAGGACACTTCAGCCGCCCCTATGAAAGAATAAAGAGGATCATTTTCCATCCAAAAATCTGGCAGGAAAAAAATCCCCTTTGAACTTTTCTGGGAAGAAGAATGCTAATTTTTCCGAAGGAACTTTCTAAACAACATATAGAGATCTTCAGGCAATTGTTGACATCTTTATCGAGGCATACAAGAAAATAGGACTGACACTTAACATTCAGAAGACTAAGGTCTTCCGTCGACAAGCTCCTAATGAGCAGTCCCCAAGTCCAAATTCATGGCGATACTCTGGAGAACATTGACTATTTTCTGTACCTAGGAAGTTATGTCTCACAGAAGGCTAACACTGACAAATGTCCCAGGGGCACAGGACCAGAAAAGGGGGAAGCCTCATTCAGAGGCAGACCCCAGACCAAGGTGAAAGCAGAAAAAAACTTACCTGTTGCAGGGGACTGGAGGAGCGAGGAAGCATGCGGTGGAAAACTGCCCATGCGGTTTATCAGCTGCGCCCATATCCAGCTGGGGGAACTATTCAGACTGCAAGCCCAAGGAGGAAGAGTAGTGCCAAGTCAGGGGCAGCCAGGGGAAGTAGGCCTGACACATGTAGGGACAGCAGGGAAGGAGGAACAGGCTAGCCCAAGGAGGGAGACCTGCCGGCAGGTTCGCCAGGGCTGTACACAGGCGACACAAGGTCTAAGACAACATAGGTCAGAGACGAGTCCCAGGAAAAAGGTGTCAGTGGAAAGTCAGGTCAAGGAGCCAGAGATACGGAGGAGGGAACGATCACCCGAAATGGCGGATAGGCTGGGGAACAGGCGTCAGATTTATGTGCAGAATATCCCAGGACACGGTGGACTTTAAGAAAGCTTGTTGAAGCAAAAGTTGGAGGTGTGGCCTATGTAAAAATTTATGGGGGCCCCAAAGGAAGATCCACCGGCTAAGGGAAAATCAAGTTTTGGGAGGAAGAATATGCCTGGAGGGCATTGAGGAGACAGTGGGAGATCTGGGGAGGGCTTCAGGATCTCCAGAGAGCCATAGGGAAGAGAAAAACCCCAAAATCTGCCCTAGGAAAAAGACCAGGATGTACAGGGGTTGAATATAGGTGAGCCAGATGTGAGGGGGAGGAAAAAAACCCCAAAGTAGGCAAGAACTCCCTTGGGGGGGCGTGAGAAGATTTCACTCAACCACAACAGGGCTCAGTTTTTATGGGAGTGGGGGAAAGTTTCCCAATGGCAGGGAGGGGCCGTCCCCAGGGAGGACTATACTACGGCTGCATGGGGATGCAGGGGATGGCCAGGAAGGCCAAGGCGGAGATGGGACAGGGACTAGCGACCCGGATCAAAGACAACAAGAAGTCCTTTTTTAAATACATAGGGGGCAAAAAGAAAGATACCGGATAATGTGGGGTCCCTGCAAGACACGCTAGGAAATCTGGTCGTCGCACCAGACAACAAAGCTAACCTATTAACGACTTCTTTGCCTCCATTTTCCTCAGCAGGGATTGTATCAGCCCCCCCACCAGGCCCCCCCGTAGGCCCCAGGGGAGGTGCACCCAGGCCCAGGGTCAGGGAGGACCCAGTCAGGGAACTTCTGGAGGGACTGGATGTATTTAAATCAGCTGGTCTGGACGATCTCCACCCCCGAGTGCTGAGGGAACTAGCAGAGGTCATGGCGGGACCCCTGGCACGGCTGTACGAGCACTCGTGGGGCTGTGGTGTGGTGCCAGAGGACTGGAAAAGGGCCAATGTGGTTCCCGTCTTCAAGAAGGGGAGGAAGGAGGACCGGGGGAACTATAGGCCAGTCAGTCTTACCTCGATCCTGGGCAAGCTTTTTGAGAGAATTATCCTGGCGCATGTCCACGAGGGGCCGGCAGGGGAGATTATGCTTAGGGGCAACCAACATGGGTTCATCAGCGGCAGGTCCTGTCAGACCAACCTGGCAGACTTCTATGACCAGGTCACCAAATCCTGAGACGCAGGGATAGCAGTAGTCATTGTCTTCCTGGGCTTTCGGAAGGCCTTCGACACTGTCTCTCACCCCTGTTACCAGATTTGCCTATTACTTTGGGGTGTGCTTATTTATTAGGGATACATTTCTAGGGTCTTGGTAATTCTATCAATGTGCTGCTTGTGTTCCTTGTGTTTCTATACAGAGCTGTATCTCTCCCCCTGCAAGCCCTCACCCCCAGTGGAGCTATCTTGCAGGACTCAGTTTCAGTGGGGCTGGGTTCCTCCAGTCCCCAAATCAGTCTCTCTCTCTCTCTCTCTCTCTCTCTCTCTCTCTCTCTCTCACACACACACACACACACACACACACACACATTAACGTGACACGCCTGACCTGGCCGGGTTGATCAGCATGGACAGGCTGACACCCTCATAGGCCAAGAATCAGTTCATCAGAGCAACAATAACCACAGTCAGACACAAGCACGCACTGAAACAGAATACCTCTGAATCCGGCCGGGTGTCCAGATGACACCCTCATGGGCCAGCATTCAGTTCATTAGGGCACGTCTGAGCCAAACTGGGTCAATCAGCCGGTACAAGCTGATCCCCTTATGTGTTTCAAACTCAGCACGTCCCAATCTTTTAGCCTCTTGATGAGCAGACCCCATAGTGCTTTGGGCTACACAGGGTTCTTTAGCTTAGGTAAGAGGGGCGTTGCTACAGAGCAAGTGGGGAAAGAGAAGTAAAGAAGGAAATATATACCCAGTTACCACCAGTTTGAAGTATAAAAGTTATTTATTGCTAAGTATATGAAATATATAATGATACTAGTAGTAACAGACATGCAAAGGAAAAACAAACACAAACAGTTACTTAGTGAAATCAGGGTAATACTGTATTTGGGGAAACTTAGCTCAAGCTTAGCTAATACAGTTCAAGTTCAGAAATCTCTGCTTAGAGAGAGAAGAGAGAGAGCGAGCGGGGATCTCACCAGTCCAAGGCACTCGGGTTGCAAAGCCGACAGGTCGAAGTTCTCAGCACGATCCTTGAAGGGAGAGGATCGGCCTCCTGCCGCCTCTCCAGAAGAAAGCGGGTGGTGTCAGCACACAGTGCTGCTGCTTTTACAGATTTTTATACCCCCAGTTCAGCTTCTTTCAAGCATTCTCAATAGTGTAAATCAAATTGTCTTTTCTATTGACAAGGGGTTATCTGGGTGGAACATCTCAGGAAACTGATTGATACTCAGGAAACACCTACTTGGGAGCCAGCTTGACATTCCTATGGATAGCAGATATACTGATGGGATATCTCCTGGTGTCTTCAGAAACAATAGATAGCTTACAGCATCAGGGTTTTGGATTTTGACTTGTGAACAAGCCTCAGCTTAGCATGACTTTTCCAGATCTTACTATAGTCTTTTAACAGACTTAAGGCAATCATTGGAGCGTCCATAACCTGTTGTGGAGAGGACTTCCACCAGTCGTCTTGGGAAAAGTATGACAACACTTGTGGTCTGGGCTCCAACGGGCTGGACGCTGTGATGAACCCTGTACCATTGTTCAAATGCTGCCCGTACCCCCTCGGACTCGGTCTGTTGCCTCAGCGCTCCCTAACCCGGCAACCGAGTTGTAGCCAATGAAGTCTACATCGGCCTCCCATAGTGGGACTGGGGAATGTCTGGCCCGAGATGCCTAGTAAACTTACTTCTGCTTAGGAGTGTGTGTGTGTGTGTGTGTGTGTGTAAATCCTTTGTAAATCCAGATTAGAACTGGTCTGATAAATGCTGAGCTGGGTGTGGGGGTTGATGAGCATTTGGAGCACAGCTTCCCCATCATGCACTGCTCCCCTGCTTCGCTGACCCCAGAATTCACTGCAGTCTCTGCTTCAGGTTTTCTGCTCTCCAGCTCTCATGTAAATGAATGGTCATCTGGTCCCATCTCAGATGCAAATGAGACCTAGGGCAGTTGTTTCACTCTTGTCACCCTTATCTGGAGGGTTTTAGGTGTGTCTCTCATTGCATTTTAATCAGTTTCTGTTTAGGTAGAGGAGGTTGGGGGAGATTCTTTGTGAGTCAAACAGTCTGCGTCCTGTGTCGGGGTTCCCCAAGAACATGGAGCTGAGAGGTAACATCCCGTTCTCATTAAGAAATTGGGGGGCTGTGGTGTCGACACCCACACAGTCAATTGGGTCGCCAACTGGCTGGAGGGCTGCACCCAGAGGGTGGTGGTGGACAGATCCTATTCAACCTGGAGGGACGTGGGCAGTGGGGTCCCCCAGGGCTCAGTCCTCAGGCCCACACTGTTCAACATCTTCATCAGTGACTTGGACGAGGGTGTAAAAAGCACCCTGTTCAAATTTGCTGATGACACTAAGATGTGGGGGGAAGTGGGCATACTAGAAGGGAGGAATAGGCTACAGTCGGACCTAGACAGGTTACAGGGGTGAGCGGATGAGATCAGGATGGGATTCAACACAGACAAGTGCAAGGTGCTACACCTGGGGAGGAAGAGCCAGCACCTCACCTACAGGCTGTGGAGCTCCCTTCTCGTCAGTGCAGAGGCAGAAAAGGATCTTGGAGTCATCATTGATGCCAAGATGAATATGGGCCGGCAGTGTGGGGATGCAGTCAGGAAGGCCAACCGTACCTTGTCATGCATCCACAGATGCATCTCGAGCAGGGCCAAGGAGGTGATCTTCCCCCTCTATGTGGCACTGGTCAGGCCACAACTGGAGTCCTGCATCCAGTTCTGGGCGCCGCGCTTCAAGAGGGATGTGGACAGCATGGAGAGGGTCCAGAGGAGGCCACTTGCACAATCAGGCGGCAGCAGGGCAGGCCCTACGAGGAGAGGCAACAGGACCTGAACCTGTTCAGCCTCCACAAGAGAAGGCTGACGGGGATCTAGTGGTCTGTTACAAACTAGTCGGGGGGATCAGCAGGCACTGGGGGAGTCCCTGTTCCCCCGAGCACCGCCAGGAGTGACCAGGAATAACGGTCACAAGCTGGTAGAGGGTAGGTTTAGTCTAGATATCAGGAGGAGTGACTTCACAGTCAGGGCGGCTAGGGTCTAGAACCAGCTTCCAAGAGAAGTGGTGCAGGCTCCTACCCTGGGGGTGTTTAAGAGGAGGTTAGAGGAACATCTTGCTGGGGTCATTTGACCCCCGTACTCTTTCTTGCCATGGCAGGGGGTTGGACTTGATGATCTGCTCAGGTCCCTTCCGACCCGACCTACTATGAAACTATGAAATGTGGGGAGACTGCCCGTGGCGGGGCAACTCCCATGAAATCCCAGATGGTGTGCCTTGGGGAAAAGGTGAGCAGGAGGTGCCTGAAAACCTCTGCCTCTACGCATATGAATTGTTGGTGAGCAAGAACAAGAACTTAAAAGGACCAAGATGAAGGATGCGAGAGGGACAAGAGTGAAGACCCGTCCTGGTGAGTCTGGGTCCTAAGGGGGAAGGTGTGTCGCAGAGCACTTGGGTGCCCTGCTCCTTTTAAAGAGGGAAAACTGCTGGGGAAAGAGCCCTAGCAGTGAGCAGGGAGCCCCAGCTGCTGGTTGCCAGAGCACCCAGAGTTAGCTAGTGACCCACACCTGCCAGCGGTCAGCTGACCGGAAGGGGCAGGGCCTGACTCCCATTTAAACCCCAGGGCTGAGACCAGGCCGGCGGTTCCCTGCTGGCAGCCAAGGGGGAAGGAGCTCTGCCTGCGCAAGCAAAGGGGAGAGGCCTGACTTCACGAGCAGCTCCTGATATTGTGGTGGCATGGAGTATTCCCTGGTAGGGTTTGAATGACGTTATAGCCGGGCGGCTTGAGTTTATGTTACAGCCCAGGGGCTTGTGTTTGATTTATTATTGTATAACACTGGTGGTTTGGGTGAGGCTATTAGGGGATGGAGGAGGCCTCAAAGGGGACCCATGGCAGCGCGGGGACCCTGGCGTCAGAGAGGGCACAGCATTGCGGGTGCACCGACCCCGAGCACCAGTGAGGGCGCAGAGCGAGACGGGGCAGCGGAGGGCCCAGGGAAGACAGGGGGCCAAATTATAACAAGGCCCAGACCGAACAACGTCGGTTCCATCTGCAAGACTTGGGGCGTGGTAAAGGGGTGTTTGGAGCCATGCATGGCCCATAAGGCTGGGGTGCCCTGAAACACCCATTACAGAACGGGACCCACAAAGGGGCCCGGGGGTCTGAGGGGTCAAATATTACAGCAAACTGTGTCCAAGAGGACGTGAAGGCAGCCTCCCTATTTTATCATGAAAGATGTGGTGGGTGAGAATTGAGGGTGCCCTTTGGACCAACTTGGCACGGGAAGGGACCCTTGGGGAGATCATGGCCCTCTTGCAGGACCCCGTGCCATGACAACAATGAAATCCAACTTCACCTCAAATGTACAAGTGCAGCCTTTGGATGCCTGAGGAAACAGGTGTTTGAAGAATACCACATTAGATCTGAAACCAAGCTCATGGTTTATCAAGCAGTCATGATCCCCATTTTGCTGTATGGAGCTGAGACGTGGATAATCTCCTGGAGGAACCTCACGTCATTGGAGAAATACCATCAAGCTGTCTGTCGAAAACCCTTTGAATCCAGTGGGAAGACACATGCACCAACATTAGCTTCCTTTCACAAGCAAACGCAATGAGCATCAAGGCAATGATCATCCGGCATCAACTTTTCTGGGCTGGCCATGTCACCTGGATGTCCGGCTTCAGACTCCTGAAGCAAGTTTGATTCTCCCAGCTCAATCCAGGCATATGCTCAAGAGGAGGGCAGAGAAGGCTTCAAGGATGTCCCCAAGGCCATCTTGAAAAAATGCAACATTGACACCAATTCATGGGAAACTATTGTCCAGGACTGCCCCAAATGGAGGAAGAGTCTGCTGAAGAATCTCAGTACTTTGAAACCTTATGATGACAACAGGGATGGAAAAGTGTGAGCGGCAGAAACAGCATGTCATGGACTGAATCAAAAAACTGGAGCCACTCACCCCACATGGAAACATATGCAGGAGCTACAGGAGTTTGTAGATCCCAGATCTTTGGACGCACCGATAAGGCAGTCATGGAAGGCAATCATCCCTGACTGTGAGGGATTGCTACAGAAGAAGAGTGCCAGGTGCTACACAGGGGCAGCCCTCATCCTACAAGCTGCCAATCAAAAAAGGGAAGGGAAGAAAAAGGTCTCCTGTGTCCTAGCCCTGAGGCATTTGGCAGAGAGGATCAGTGGTAGGGGCCCATCACAGATCTGTAAGGCAGCTGCTGACTCCAGCTGTTTCAGCCTCCTGACACTTCATTTGAGTCATCTCTGGTAAGTTGGTCTTGGACACGCACAATCTGGGCTGTCCTGATGCTGAAGCCACTTCAGACAATGTGGTTAATGGGCATCTATACAAGTGCTCTGGGGTGGAGGGCGGTGGGTGCTTTAATTAGAGTAGCTGTTGTTCAACAAGCTCTAATTAAGTGCCTCCACTGGCATTTTAAAATGTGGGGATACTGAATACACATGATGTGGGAGGCTGCTGGAGCATGCTAACGAGCACGCTCCAGCAGACTGATTAATTAAGTCTGCTCCAATTCATGCTAATTAGTGTGCATCAGAGCAGAGCTCTATCATGTGCATAGGTGCCCAATGTGTCCACACTTTGCATGTGAGCAGCTGCTGTAATTACTACAGGGATGTGAACTAGGGGTAGCAGGGTGAAGGTGGGAAAGAGGAAATTCAAAGGAACAAGCCAAGAGGTAGGGCCTGGTGACCTCCTCTCCAGCAGGCTCTTCCCCCATCAAGACAGGTATGTCCTCCTCCAGTCTGGAAATAACGGGTGACACTATGTCATTTCTTTACCACCCTTCCTGCCTGTGCACTGAAACATTGCCCTGAATGGCCGCTAGGTGCCCCTGCTCCATACAGCACCAGCTGAGGCAGGTGCAGGGACTGAGGTGCACCCATACGATAAACCAGGCCAGCAGACAGGAGAGGGCAGTAGGTTCCTGCTCTGTGCAGCTCTCCAGGCCTGGGAGGGCAGCCGCTGATTGCGCAGTCAGGGACCCAGTGAGCAGTGGTTGCCTGCAGGGCTGGTCCTGGTTGGGGGCTTAGGCTTTGCACCAGCTGGGCTTGGAAATCCTGCTGGTGTGTGCTGTTTTCTGGTGTGCAGGAGACTTCATGCCCAGGAGCTGCCGGGGTCTTTCCTGTCTTGGATACCAGCCAGACAACTTCAGACCAGCATCAGGGTGAATGACAGCAGCTCCTCGGTATCATGTGAGGTTCACTAGGCTGCAGGACCAGCAGTCTTACAGACACCGCAGACACCGCTCGCTCAGATCCACCTCCCGCTTCCCCTAGACGAGCTACAGAGCAGCCGGGAAAGGGCATGCCAGTGAGAACTGAGGGCCTAAATCCCCTGAGCTCATGTCAAAATTCACCTAGCATCTAACCCAGCATCCCATCTCCAGCCATAGACCATGGTAATGACATCGCCAAGATTGCAGTTAAGTACATTTCTAGACCTTATGGTTGGTGGGAGGGGATAGGAAGCATGAAATGCTGGGCCTGGTGCAAACTGGAATTTGTTATTGGTCCCATGGATCAGTTCTGCCCAGAATTGGGCCCTGCATGTGCCTGGAGGTTCATGAGATGAAGGTGAAACTGCCTCACACCAGCACACGAAGCTATGCTAGGCAGGCAGAGAATGCCCTGAGATACGGACATGCGTCTCCCTGCCCTGTGCTGAGATGCTGACTGCAGGTCCACAAGACAGCAATACACTGGGAGCAATCTCTCTCTCCTCAGCTTCCCTCCCCAGCTGCGCCTCCCATCTGCACCCCTGACCTACACTCATACCCCCACCACAGGGTCCTTCCTCTTCAGACACCTGACCCCTAAGGCTATTCTGCCATCACAAGGACCCTGAATTCAGGAAACTCTGACTTTCCCACATTCCCTTCTATCAGAGAGTTGACTACAGCAGGTCATGGGTGTTAGCCTTGGCGAAGAAACAGGAACTTCAGCAGTTCCCAGGCAGAAGTGCTTCCCCACCCTTGCGGAAAGTGATGATGTAGCTGTTCCTATGAACTTTGCTTTACTTTTTGCATGTTTGCTGTGAAAATGCACAAAATGCTATTGCGTGCACATCATGGCCCTTCTGATTCCCCCTCACTGAGTCCACTCCTGCCTCCAATCCTTATTTTTTCCTTCCATCCTTCACCAGTTGACAGTGGCTCACTCCTTAGAAGCAGTAGGATGACTGGTTCCTGTGTCCTTGATTCCTGCAGGTCCCACTGTAGGAAGCAGTTCAACCCCTTGCAGGGGAGTAGCACTAATCTGCTTGCTGTCACCTGTCCTTGATCCAGTGACTCCTAATTTTGCTTGATATTTGGCCTTGACATCTTGAAGCAGGGACTGCACTTCTTGACTTGTCCTTGGATGGGTGCCCTCAGTCACAACAGCAGAGTCCTCCAGGAAGGGACTCGGTTTGTGCATCACTTAGCACACTGGGTGCTGGGACCTCATTTGGGGCTCTTTTGTTTGTAACCAAAACCCAAATAATTCCACTAAATCATGGGGAGGATGGCTGAGGATGCTGCTGGAGAAATCAAAACTTGTTCATTTTGCTCTTTGCTTCTTGGGAATTCATTAAGGCTGAAGAGAATTTCTCAGGGGTTTTGGGTAGCAATTTGATTTAGAAACCTACAGTGATGAATTGAAATGGATTTGCGAGAGGGAATCTTCTCCTGGCATAATGGCTAGTGTTAAAGATCCACATTGTAAAGAAGTGAAATACAAACAACCCTGAATTTTGGTAAAAAATACTGCAATGTGTGCACTTAAAGTTTAGATAATAAATTCATTTTTAGGCAACTAATCAAGGGCCTTGTTACTCATTAATTGTAGACATATCCTGGAGTTTTAATCTCTGGATTGTCCACACATTAATACCTGAAACTGGTTTTAAGCACACTTTAGGCAGTTTAAAGTTACACCTCTCCAAGCCAGGTTAATCCCTGATCTATATTACCCAAGTTGTGTTCTATTAATGTGTGGTCACTCCCCACAGATGAGCCGTGGGCACTTCCATCTGGAGGAAAAAGGAAAGGGGTAAAAACCTCCCCCCAACAGTCTGGGGTCAGAGAAGCAGATTCTGGCTAGTGATTAAGCCCCACTTCTACCCAGCCGGGGAAATTCACCATCAGAAAGCACCCTGATGGGACTGGGAAGGAGAGTATCCAGACCGGAGGAGCCAAGACATCTTAAATTAGGGCAAATATTGGGAAGACAGGAGAGGCTGAGAAAGGTGGGAGGATCCTCCTTTACTTCTGGATTTCAGAATAAGTGGCCACACAGAGGCAGGGGAGGCAGGAGCCAGCTACGGGATCCTCATGGGCAGGGTTTGGGCCTGGAGGACAGGGGAGAGCCAAGCTGTCAACATGCTTTTCATGCAGAAAGGAAAGGGAGGGCAGAGGGCACCCAGGGGGAGTGAGCCGTAAGTGGAAAGTGAAGTGGCAACCCTGGGGTGAAGTCTGCTCTTGGACACGCAGTGTGAAAAGTTGGTTCCCAGACCTGGGCAGGAAGGGACACAGAAGGACAGGACAAAAGGGCTCTGGGAATCCAGATATTTGTCACAAAGCAATCGTGTAACACTCCCCCTCCCTCCCACATAGAGGTAAGAGGAGGCTGCTATCACTGCACCAGCCACAGCCCTCCTCCCTGCCTTCCACCCCTGGGACAGCCCCAGTGCTTGAGTAGATTGGTGCCAGATTTACTACCTAGATATGATAGTTCCTCACAGAGGCAGCAGGAGGTACCAGAAATAGAGAAGCAGGTTCTGCTTTCTTGAAACTGCAGTCACTGTGAGCTGTTCCCAGGAAGTGGCAACCAACCTGGGATGATGCCTGGCTTCCCAGAAGCTGGTCTAGTGAGGGTGCAACACTCCCCCATCCCACCTGCGCAAGTAGCCCCTTCCTGCCCCACTCCCGGAGATAAGAAATTACAGGCTCTGCTATACCTGGTGGACCAACTGTGCAACTCTCAATGCAAAGAGACCCTAAATCAATGCTTAGTGTAATAGACTTTACAAAGCCAGTTGCAGAAAGTAGTTCAACTACATCTGGTTCAATTAAACTATGTCCATTGAGCTTTAGTTATCACATGATGATTGGGCCCCTAAACAAGGTATAACCCCATGCATGTTCTGGGTTGTAACACAATATCAGGTTGTAATGTGCAAAGTCTGTCATGGCCCACAGTCCTCCAGCATCCCAGAATGCAGTGTCCTTTCCCCCATCTTTCTGGTTTGTGTGGACAAAGTTTCTACCCCCTGAACTCTACTGCTCTGGGGGCAGTTCTGGCAACAAGCCAACTCCCCCTCCCACCCCCAGGGAAGTGACCTTCCTGTCCCCAAGAGTGCAACCCCATGCAAACAGCTTATAGAGCACATGCCAGCTAGCCAGGTCGCAGGGCACAGATGGGTCCAAGAGTGGGTTTTGGGAGGGGGGATGAACAAGGTAGAGAGCTGGATCCTGTCTCCATAATCTGGGACTTCCTTCTCAGGGCAGGGGCAATAGCTCTCCCAAAAGCCCCTTCCATCACCGGTCCTACCTCCCAGCTATCCTAAGAAACATGACAAACGCCCTCTACACCCCAGATCCAAGTCCAAATTTATTAAAACAGGGGGCCTTCTTTAATTTTCTTCCTTCTTCTTTTCTCTTTTTTTTTTTTATCTTTTAGTGTCTGACTTTCTTAATTCCCCCACCCTTCCCCCACCCCATTTCCTTCTGACCTCCCTCATTACCTAACCCTGTCCCATTAACTCTCTGCCTCCCAGCTTCACGTTCTTAGCCCCCCTGCCAACCCGTCTCTCACTGCCTCCCCCCACCTAGAACAGGGACAGAAGCCCGTCCTGGCTCACCGTCCCTGTGGTGGCAACTCACAGCTGGAGCTCCTAGTCAGGCCCCTGTTTGGCAGCCCTCTCGTGGCAAGTCACAGCTGTGCAGGTAGGGGACAGTCAGAGAAGGTGTTTAGCTCTAAGGTGTATCTACTCCAACCGCAAGCTGGCACTAGCACCAATCAACTTTTAAACAGCTCCAAGTGCAATGTGTAACAAAGCCCTAAGCAGCTTGATTTTTAAAGAGCTGTGCCTCAGAATTGCAGGTGAGGAGCATCTCAGAAAAACCACTCCCAGCCAAGGCAAAAAAAGATTGTTCATAGTTATGGCCTAACAGTGAGAGCACAGTGTTCATGATTCCCATTTGGCAGTGGAACGGAGGTAAAGCAACTGCTGTCTTTCTTAAAGATGTAGTGGGTAGAAGATGAGGCCCGGTTTAGGTCCAAGACTATGCAAAGCATGAGAAGAAGATCCACAGGGCCAGCTCCCCACCTGTCTGGATAGATTCAGGGGTGCTGTTGTCTGTAGGTTAAATAAAAATGGGCAAATAAGAATTGTTTCTATTGTCAAAAAATGAGTACTAAGAGCTGGCATTTTCTGAGGGGAGCCTTGAGTCTAATGAGGGGTGCCTTCAGTCTAACAAAGTTGAGAATCACTGGCCTAGAGACCCTAGTGTCTCCAAAAGCTCACAGTATATGGGCTGGCTGGATCTGCATGCCCAACAGGGGATCTCAGTCCACTCCTGTCACCTTACAAGCAAATAACTCCTCTTATCCCCACTTCCCCATTCTGTGCCAGTTTTCCCATCTGTAAGATGGAGTTATGATGCTGACCTCCATTTGTGCAATTCTGTGAGGTCTTTTCCATGAAAGGCTCCAAGAAGAGCTAAGCATCACTTGTAAGAGCTGGAGGTTATCAGAAGTCCTGAAGCAGGAAGTTTCATATCCCTTCCACAGTGGTGTCACTACTCTCTTGCTCTGCGCATTGTTTTTTGTAAAAACATTCCCCTGTTCCTCTCCCCTTCTTTGAATCAATCTGAGTTTTATGACCTCAACAACATCCTGTGGCAGTGAGCTCGCAGTCTCACCACATGTTGATTTTGGTCTCATTCTGATTGTTATCTTCCCTGAAAGATCAGGTGAGCATAGATCCTGTCTTGCTACCTTGCAGCATCCTGTGCTCTATTAGAAGCAGCCCTCAGCATAACCCAACCATACACCCAGCCTAACCTGGCCTCGGCAGTCAGATCAGACTTGCCCTTGCCCTTGCCCTTGCCCTTCCCCTTTCTACAGGCTTTCCCCAGCCTCCCCCAGGCAAATCTCAGGGGCCAGATTACCCAGGGGATTTGCTTACTTTGCAGTGTCTCTTGAATTTTTTAAAATTGTTTTTTGCAGTGCAAGATACCTACACTGTGGCTGGTACATTTACCTGCATTGCTCATGACCTTTCTGAAAGTTCAGGCACAGTCTTACACATTCATGCCCTGGGTCTAGGATCTTGGGTGCTGCAGGGGTATAGGAGGTTGGGCAGGAGATCATCCCTTGGGGGTTGTGATGGCAGGATGCTGTCTTTGTGCACTGTCATTCCTCCAGCATGAAGTGGGTGTAAGGTGTAGAAAGAGAGCCTTCAACACCCACCTTGTACTGTAAAGAACAGCGCAAAGCCTGCAGGCTGACGAGGTCCTTCAGGCAGAAGGAAGCCATCTTAAAAAGGGCAGAGGAAAGCACCTGGAAGGATACTGGGTACAGCGTTAATAGGGTTATTTGACCAGAGAATCATCTAGGCCAGTGGTGCCCAAACTTTTTGCTCTGTGGACAAGATGGGTGGTGCCTGGTCTGTCTGTGGGCCAGACCCAGCCAATGGGCCGGATCCAGTGTGTGGGGCAGGTGCTGTAGGAGTCTGATCCAACATGTGAGGTAGGTGGGGGCGGACATAGGCAGACCTAGGATTTTGAAAAAGGGGCTGCAGATGGTGAGGTGCATCATCTATAAAACAACAAATGTTTTCCTAGAAACTATACTAATATGTTAGGGACCTAGGGCTGTATTTTTCAGTTTAAGCTTGAAGAAAAAACAAATATACCTTCACTGGAATGACTTAAAACAGTCTTCAAGGCTATGAAATAGGAGCTCCATTACTAGGCGCGGCTAACAGACAGCAAAACTGCAGAACAAAGGGTAGCTTGATTAGTGGAACATCAAGACCATTAAACAGGAGAGAGGGTCATTAGCACCTGTAAAATGAAGCGTTTAGAAGGAATCAGGTAGATTTTAATGAGCCATTAACTCAATTGACTCCTTTACAGCTTCCTGGATAGAAATGCTGCTGCCACTGCCAGACAGCTGGTTTTAAACTTTAGGCAGAGCAGGAATCAAAGGGGGTGGGGGTGTACAACTGCACCACTGCACCCCCCTGCATCCACCCCTGGGGCCTGACCCTGGCCTGGCTGTAGGTGGGGGTGGGACCTGGCACTGATCTGGCCACATGGGGGTGCGGGAGGAAGGATAGACCTGGCACTAATTCAGCTGGGCAGGGTATGGGGAGGAGCTAGCCCTGATCCACCCATGCAGGAGGGGGAAGCAGGGAGAGGGGCCTGATCTGGCCATGCTGGGCTTGGTAATTTGGCAGTGGAGGAGGGGTGGCTGTATTAATTGTCACTGCTTCCTTGCCACCAAATTTTGGGTGAGTCCCGTACGTGGGATGTCATGGCTTCTTGGGCTGGATCTGGTCTGTAGGCCAGGGGTGAGCACCCCTGATCTAGGCAATGAACTATTAAAACCTTGGCCTCCTCAACACAAACGATGCTTGGCTGGGCTGCTTTAGATGAGCATGTGCCTGCCCTGAGCAGGGATGTGGACTGGATGTGACCTCTGAAGGGCCCTGATTTTCTGTTATTCCATGGCCACCACAGACCCTCTGCCATGCTTCTCACCCTTCTTGTAGAAAAAGGCTGTGATTTTCTGTAAGCAACAAGGCATGGCCATGCAGTAATCCTGTAGTCACAAGAACATGCTTGTGATACCTTCCGCTTGATCTCAGTGGTAATAGCATGAAGCCAGAGTGACTGTTCCTTTCAAATTTTAGTGAACTCAGTGTAAATCCACTGCAGTCACTGAATTCTGATTTGGGCGTGAATCCAGAAAGACCTCTATGAAGTTACCAGAGTAACATGATTTACATTAGCCAGGGACATGGCCCAATGACTCCATAGGAGCTACCATCGGTTTACGCAAGCCTCGGATCAGTGCCAAGAAGCTAAGAGAGCTGGGCTATCAACGTGAGCATTCCTGCAGATGATACCTTGTGAATGAGTGAAAACTGATTACTCACTCCTTGGTGCTGTTCCTGCCTCAGGCTCAGACCTACTGCTGATCATGTGATTGTGGCCTGGGTTTGAGGTCTGTGAGCTATGAACTGACTACGTGGGGTTTGACATTATGTGACTGACTAAGAAACCCAAGCTATTTCAGGCTTTTCTTGTAAATCATGTTGTTTTCTGCTGGACCTTTTCTAATCTGCCCGTGTTTGTTTTCTAGCGTGACCCAAAACTGAATACAGCACTCCAGATGAGGTCTCAGCAATGCTGAATAGAGCAGAAAAAACATGCACTGATTGCAAGTGCCACTCCTGTTAATACAACCCAATATGCTGTTGGCTTTCTTTGCAACAAGAGCACACTGTTGGCTCGTATTGCGGTCTTCTGTAATCCCTAAATCCTCCTCTGAAGTACTGTAGCATAGGCAGTCATTCGCCAGTCTGAATCTCTATATGCAGTTATTCCATCATAGGAAAAAACACTTTGCAGTTGTGCTTGTTGAACTTCATCTGATTGGCTCAGACTATTGTTCCCATTCATCCAAGTTATGTTTGTTAAAGATACAGCTTGTGGGTTGGATCCAGCCTGTGGAGCCCATTCATTTGGCCCACAGTGCTGCCCTTGAGTCTGTGTTGACCTACCTGCTGCCAGACTGTTCCTGTGCACAGGGCCTGGGACATTTGCCACAGGCAGTGCCTGCTCTGGCTGCTCTGGGCTCCACGCTATACATAGCATCCACCTTGGTTGCTCTGGGATCCACATGTGGATCCCAGACCAGCTGGGTGGGTACTGCGTGTGGCATGGGTTCTGGTGCAGGACCACATGCACTGGATTCAGCATGGAGGGGTGGAAGCGTGCAAGCCCAATATGGCTCACGGACTAGCCCCATGCCCCTCTTAGCTCATGGGGTCAAATAAGTATGACACCCCTAATCCAGCTCATTCCAGATCACATCTCCAAATCATTAATAACAAAGTTAACCAATACCACACTCTGGACTGAGCCCTGAGGAGCACCACCTGATACCTCCTTCCAGCTGGACATTGAGCCATTGTCAACTACTCCTTGAGCATGATGAGCCAACCGGTTTGGTAGAGTTTCTCTAGTCTGTATTTCCTAATCTTATCAGTGATAATGTTGTCAGAAGCAGTGTCAAAAAGCCTGCCTTAATTCACATTATGTCACATCGTCAGGTCCACAAATCTGTCTCCCATCCACAAATCTATCACCTTACCATAGAAGGAAACCAAGTTGGTCAGACATGACTTGTGGCCTGCTGTAGCCTTGAATCTAGAGCTTTGGCCTACCTAACAGAGCCACTCATGCTGGCTTGCCACCTCCTCAGCAGGGCATGAGGGTGAACACAGGTTTTTCATAGATTTCATAGACATAGAGCTGGAAGGGACCTTGGGAGATTATTGAGTCCAGCTCCCTGCCCCAGGGGCAGGAAGTCAGCTGGGGTCAAAGGGTCCCAGCAAGATGAGATGGCCAGCTAGGGTCAAAGGATCCCAGCTAGGTGGCCAGAACCCACCAGCTGGCCCTAGCCACACACCCACTCCCTACCATCAGAGTTGCCGGGCAGAGTCAGTTGACCCCTCACGGCTTCCAGTATAGCCCCCTGACCTGAACTAGAAAGTGTCTGAGCAGCAAGGTTCAAGTTTGTATTTAGGCTGCTACAACCTTGCCTTGTGCTGCTACTGACTTTGATGGATTCATTGGGTGCCTGGCCCAGCTACCCTCCTGACCTCCTGCCTGATCCCCGCCCCACCCCAGTACCTGAGCGGGCTAGCCTCCTGACCTTGCACCCTGCCTGACTCTCCAGCTCTCCAGCTCAGTTCCCTGGATGGAGCTCCTGGCTTCTGACTTCTTGGCTTCTCCCAACCCTGAGGTCACCCCCACACCTGGCCACCCTTGGCTTGGCATGACAACTTGCTCTTCTTGAATCCACGCTGGCTGTTTCTGATTACCTTGCTCTTCTCCAGGCGCTCCACAATACATTTCTCGATTACCTACTCAATGGGCTTTCCAGGTCCTGAGGTCAGACTGACTGGTTTGTAATTCCCTGGGCCCTCCTCCTTCCATTTCATTTGGACAGGCGTTATATTTACCCTCTTTCAGTCATCTGGGACATCACTGGACCTCCATGATTTATCAAAGACAGCTCTGAAATTACCTCAACCAATTCCTTTAGTAGTCTAGGGAATGTATGTGGCCTTGCTGACTTGAAAGCATCTAGCTTCATGAAGTAATCCCTCTAACCAGGAACCTGACTCTGTGAGGCAAATCTATATATGCACATACACACGTAAAAGAAAAGAAAGGAAATCTGAATTTAGTTTCATTTTTGCAGTTTTTAGAGTTCTCAGAAAGTAATTTGTGTCTCTTGACTAAGAAATGTTGAGGTGGTAAATAAACTTAGCATACAACACTCATGATGTTTACCAACACCTAGGTTTTACAATACTAAATCAATGATGAGAAATCTTTATGTGGTATTCCTATGAGAGCAAAAAACCTGTGCATGGTTACCACTGAGAATGAGGCGTGATCCAACTGGGGGTGAATCCCAAAGTGGAGTGTGGGAGAAGCAATCTCTGCTGCGGGGGTAGCTGCATGCCTTGGTCCCAGCTTCCTCTGCCCCACTAGCATGGGCGGGTGAGGCTGCAGGAGCCTCTTGGGGAATTTTTAAAACAGGTGAAAATACACCTCTCTCCTTCCAGCTCCCTCCCCTCCTTTTTTCCTCCCCCACCCCCTTCCCTTCCCTTTCCCTGCTGCATTTTCCAAGTTCGGGAGGCAGGGAAGTTCAAGAGCCAGGTGGGCTGAGCAGCAGCTGGGCTCAGCTGGGGAGGGGACAGCATCAATAGGGGGACTAGAGAGTTCCCACCGCACCCTGCCTGGCCACAACAGGGGAAAGAGGAATTCATGTCCATCCCTGCTGTGTTGCTACCATCTGGTGCTTCTCCACCCTCAGGACAGTAGGGAGAGGGAGCCGGGGCAGAGATGGGGGAAAGGGATAGGGAGGGGGCCTTTCTTTGAGCAGGAAGGGGATGGGAGAGAGTAGTTTCACCTGCTATAGGGGTATTGGTTGTAGCTGTGTCGGTGAATCTAAGGACATAGGCAGACAAGGTTTTGTGGGTAAATCCGGTATCTTTTATTAGACCAACTAAAATAGTTGGACTGGAGTAGGTTAGGGGAAGAAGATGATTTCTTAGTTTCTCTGAAATTCTCTTATGTAGTTCTGAACATGAACAACATGTGCCCCTGGCATCTGGGGGGGCCTGGCAGTGGCGGGAGTGTGACGGTGATAAGTGTTGAGCTCCTGCAGATGCCGCCAGCTGTGTCAGGGGTGGGTGGGGGTGAGCACTGACCAGGGGTCAGTGAACACTTGCAGAAGCTGCCGGCAACATCGGCAATGTCCAGCAGCGATAGTTGACAGCCCACAGACGCCACTGGTGGTGTTGGCGGTGGGGTGGCTGCACCTTTTCATAGGGGGTGCACTGCCATGCTCAGGGGATGCAGGTGCACCCACGTGCACCTCCTACATGTTGCCAGTGGTTGTGAAGCATATTTGGAGTTGTGTGCAGTAGTCAGAGGACTGGAGATGTTTAGTCCTCTGGGACTGGTATTGTGTTTCTTGCATAGGCTTAGAAAATATACATCGCCGTGGAGTTTGGCTTCTTTAGGCGCTTTAAAAAGTCTTTAGAGGTTCCCGCTGTGTGGTGGAATCCAAAAGTGGGAGGAGCAGCTGTGCCACTGTACCCCCTCTGAATCCACTCTCCTGGGGAGCCCCCCACCCTCCATGCACCCCCCAGCATCGCAGAGTTTGTGAGCCGTGCCTGGTACCTAGATGTATGTAGAAAAAACATTTAAAGCTATGTCTATATCCAAATCTCCAAATCTTTCCGAATATTTCCAAATCAATTTGGAGGGTTCTGATTCGATTTTATGTGACACTAATACACAGTAGACTAATTCTACTGCACATTAGCACAACTTTCACTACGACATGCTTATATGCAGTAGGGCTGCGCGAGGCTCTGGGCATGGTCATGGAGCCCTAGGGGCATCACAGCCA
The DNA here is from genome assembly GCF_052110815.1 of Crocodylus siamensis. Lineage (NCBI taxonomy): Eukaryota > Metazoa > Chordata > Crocodylia > Crocodylidae > Crocodylus > Crocodylus siamensis. Next base: position 52,706,040 of record NC_143409.1, read on the forward strand.
TCCCTAGGGATACCATCCCATGGCACTAATACAGTAATTTCTATTTTACACGCAGATTAATTTGCAAACAGTAACAAAGTTCTGTCCTTGTTCCTGGCACTTTTTGGAATAAAGTAAGAACAAAATATGTAATTGAATTATTTGTTTCCTTTGAATGTATTATTTTAATTTTTACTCATATAAGCTGTAGATTTTGCTTCGCTTTTTTTTTTTTTTAATTTCCACTGTATACAAAGGTAGTGGTTACAGAACTGCAAACTTGATTAGTAAGTTGATCAGGGTACTGCCACACATTTCTGAGCCAACTGAAACCACAGAAATACGCTCGTGAAAAACAAGAAAGTTTCAGAAAAGGGAAAATTACAGCTAAGCAGAGTTTTCATTTGAGATACTTTATGAAAAAGATGTTGACCACCAAATGAAATTGCATCACCAAATCATAGATTTGAAAACAAAACAAGACTTAGATTGCATTTTCTGTGAATCTATATGAGAATCATTGCAAAGCATAATATCAATTTTGGGTTTAATTATAGCATCACAGTAATTATAGCATCTCCCTGAGCAACTTCCACAATTATGGCTTGGTGGGGAATATTTTAAGAGTATAATTCAAGATTAGGACTGCTGCAAGGCAAGGGGACTCTGTTCCCTTTTCTTTTGCACCACTTTTCTTGAGACAAATGCATCAGCTGTACTGGAAAATTTTGAATATGTTTTCAGTTCTGATCATAGGCAGGAAAAGATGTAACTTTAGATTTGCATGTGGTATGTATTTTTAAGTCATATATGTGTGTTGGGACAGCTTGGGCTTGCAGGGACTCGCACTGGCTGGGATATGCTGTTCCTACAGTGTAGATGAGCCATCTGTGGCCATAATTTTTTAGGATTCTAAAAGTTTCAGAAGCGAGTCATAACAGTTCTTTGTATCTCATTTTTTGCATAACTACTCTCTCTCTTATTACTTTACTTAGCACTGCCTCTGTCCTACCTGAGATTTACAAGCCAAAGTAGGGTGGGAAGGGGAGGGTCACAAGTCTGTCTGCAGAACCTGGAACTCATGAGATTTGGTAGGAAAATCTCCATTTCTCCCCATGTCTAGCTACTTGTTTTGCAAAAGCATTAACAACTTCATTAACCCCATGACACCAACACCTAGGAACATGATAATGATGATGACATCTGATTTTTAAAAAATCAAAGCATTTTAATAATGCAAAAATGTTTTTCTTTAACATAGACCAGAAAAATGCAGATTTTTTAAAATTGGAAATTCCCTTTTTTTGGAAATATACTTGACACATTTTATGTTGTTTATCATATAAAACAGAATCATATCATTTTGTAAAACATGATTTTATAATGTATAACATGACATCTATTAAATTATATTTATATTATTACATTGTCATGCCATATCATAAATAATGTAATTGGTCATTATTTTGTGAAGTGCATAACATAGACCACAAATCATATATATTTACAATATGCTGTCAAATATTGACTAAATCAGAACAAGCAATTCAGTTTTCTCAAACTGTAGTATTTTGATCTACCCTAAAATACATGCATACATGTATAGATTTAATTGTTTCACTAGAAATACTTGTTCCTGTACAACTTCACAACGGTAATAATAAAGTTATCATCCCCTCACTCCGCCAGACAGGCCTACATAAAAAAAAGAAAAAAAGAGGAAACTGCAAAGTCATGCCTACTTAGCTTGTTTGTTGCTTTAGTTTCATTTTTACAGTTCATAGCAATTTTTGGAAGGCCTTTTGTTTCCTTGAAGTGTGTATTTTTGTGTTTCTTTAGTTTCACGCTTTTCTGTTTCTTGTGCCACCCTAGATACGTGTACATGTTTTTATTTGATTTTTAGGGTGTTGTGTTTTACTCCTAGTTTCTGGTTCGCATCCTCCCAGTAGAGCACTTACTTGGGACCACCAAGGCCTTGTCTGGCAACTAGTCCCAGACAATTGCCGAGGCATGGCTTCTGGGGAAGGCTGGCTCTTTCCTACTCTGAGACCCTGACCTTTTGGACTCGTTCACCCCTGAGCAGATCTAGGAATTTAAAAACATGGGTACAGGAGATGCCACTGGGGCTGCAGGGGTGGTTGCATCCCACCCTTCCCCTACACTCCCCTCTTGAACAGGTCACACTGTAGCAGCAGCTTCCAGGACTGTTTTGTGTCCCCAAAACAGGTAAGACTCCCTTCCCCTCTAGCACCCTCTCGCCTACAGCACAGGTACCTCCCCTCCCACTGTACCATCCTCTGCTCCAGCAGGGTTAGCCCAAGGTTGCCTCTGAGTGCAGGAAGGGCCCTGTCTGCTGCTGCCACTATCCCCAGGTAGTTCAGATAGGGGGAAAGCTTTAGAGCCTCTCCTGCTCTGCTTCATCAGAGGACTTCTGTGAGCCCAGCCTGGCACCTCCTGTACCTGCTTCTGGCAGCTTGAGCCCCAGGGAGGGTAGAAGAAATGTGGTAGAGGTGGAAAGAGCAGGGACCCAGCTGCTGTCCTGCTGCTGCCAAACCCAGCACCCTACACAGCTCCTCTTGGCAGCCCATGTCTTGAGCAAGGCAGGAGTGGTCCTGTGGCCTCTTACTCCACCCTTGTTCAGCTGGGGATAGCAGTAGCATCAGAAGAGGCCGCTCTTCTTCATCTGTTCCTCCTGGGTGTCCCAAGACAGCCTCAGGCTCGAGCTGCACCCGTGACTCTGCAGGGGACTCAAGATGCTGGGAGCCCTGGGAACTGGAGCCACCGGCACACGACCTACACTGTGGAAGTGGGGTGCAACTGCAACATTGAAACCCTCCCTGGGTCTGCTGCTGCTCTCACCCTCCCTAGTTTTCTGTGGCTCTGACTAAGAACTAGCACCTTCTGCTCCTAAGAGGGGGACTTTGCCCCTGGTTGGGGAAAACAAGTGCAACCTGAACTTCCAAACAGCAAATGGATAGCTCCATTTCAATACTTTAGACACTGGGGTAAAGGCCACCCTCACTCCAGCCTGCACAGCCCAGGGGAAACCGTCTACTTGTGACCCTCCCCATTTGTATCCATATGGGGAAGATCCATATGTAGAGGTGGGGAGAGGACCCCACAGCTGGGTGAGGTAAAGAGGAGGGGCAGGGAATGGCTCTCTGTCCAAAACAGTCCCTGTGTCTGTGAGTATTTCAGGCCAGGTGGGTGTGCGGAGGGGAGGGAGGCTAGTGAATGCTAGTGCAGGGATCCCTGTGGTGATGGCTGCTACTCAGCCAGGCGGGGGGAACAGTGTGAGATGCTCAGCCTCTTCAGCAGAGAAAGGAGAAATGTTTGCAGATACGTGAGCTTTGTCACGCAAGGCAAACCACAGCGGCAGCAGTGTGAATCCTCAGGAGGCATTGAGCAAAGGAAGTATATTTGTCCTCCCCACAGCCAGGGCGAGAGACGGGGGGAGGGGGAGGGAACGAGGCACACAGGCGACCAGGCTGCTTCAGGGAGATGTTGGCCTGGAGGGTTTTTGCATGAGCATGGCAGGGAGAGGGAGAAATGAAGGAGTTGACAGAGAGAGAGGGCTTGACTGGTGGAGAGCATGAGCAAAAGCAAGTGCCTGCGATTGGACTTGAGTTAGCTTGAGTGTGAGTGAAACCGGGTGTGAACTGGCTTGTTTGAATCTGCCTCAAAGGAACTGAGGAGGGATAAGAGAGTCGGCTGGAAGGAGCGTGAGTGAAAGTGTGTCGGAGTGCAATAAACCCGAGTAAAAGCGAGTTGGTGTGTGCAGGTGAGGTGGGGAGTGACTCCGCAGCGTATGTGCTTTGGTGAGCGAGCGTGAGTGAATTGGAACAGGGGTCAGAGGGGAGGTGTGAGTCAAAGTTAGTGTGAACTAGAGGAGAGAGTGGAGCTGTGTGTAGGCAACATGAGCTGGTGCAAGTGAGTGAAACAGTGTGGGTACAAGTGTGAGGAGGGAGGAGGGAGGAGTGAGGGTGCCATGGAGGGAACATGAACGAAAGTGGATGAGCTCCTGGGTGGAAAAATGAGCAAGAGTTGATATGAATCAGTGAGAAAGTCGGTAAGAAGGCAGCTGAGTGACCGTGAGCTGGCTTGGATGAACACAAGCTATTGTGAAGTAGGTGAAATATGTATGTGAGTTTGTGTGAATGGAGCTGTGGGAGCTATGGCTTGCACTCTTGTGGGTTACTGAAGCAGAAGTGTTACCATTGTCTGAAAGGTGTTTTTGGCACCCCCCACGCACCGCTCTGGGAGATGACATTCCTCTCCCCACTGCTGGCTTAGCTGCATGGAGCTCTTGTGTTCTGCAATGAGCTGTGCCTGGTGCAAAACTACCACGGTCTGCCTGTCTCCTAGTTCAAGCACCAGGGCCATGCGAACCCTTTATCTTGAGTCCTGTCTTTACCTCTCCCTCCACACCCCCTCTGCAGCAATGCTCACCTGATGTCAGCCTAGTCCCAGTCCCTTCCATTTTCAACAGAGAAGTTTAATAGAGTGGGTCCATCTGACTGAAGTGAGTTTGCTGTACCTTATTGCACCCTAAACATTACTTTTTCCCTTATCTGGACACCGTATCATCCCCTGTAGAAGGGTACCCATCCCCATACACACAGCTGTCTGCCTTTTTCTTTCCCCATACAAATATACATATACATATGCCTCTGTCTTTCTCTCTTTGCCTATCCCCATGCATACACCTGTCTGCCTGTCTCGCTCTACACACCCATACATACCTCCAACTAATCTGGTTATCTTGATATCCCCCTACAAAATACCTTATCCATTCATCCACCTTCTGTGTTTTTTCTGTATCTAGTTCGAGATAAGATGTAAGGTAGGTAGGAAATACAAAAGATGTCTGGGTAGACAGAGGACCCTGTATGGGCACAGCTAGACAGTAAGCAGAGACTAGAGATGAGTTTACTTATATTCATTGCTGGAATTATCATCCATAGGCCTCTTCATCTGTCCACTCAGTTATTCTTTCAGTCTTGGCCTGGAGCTAGGATGTACCAGCAATTATGGCAGAGGGTGACCAGTGGTGTCCCCCAGGGGTCAGTACTCAGACCAGTACTTTTCAACATGTTTATCAATAATTTGGATTTGGGAATTAAAAGTGAACTGGCAAAGTTCACTGATGACACCAAACTATGGGGGAGTGTGGTCCAGCTCCAGGACAGGCTGGCAATACAAACCAACCTGGACAGGCTCATGAGGTAGGCAGACCTCAACCCAACGTTGTTTAATATGGAGAAATATAAAGTGCTCCATCTGGGGAGAAGTAATCCACAACACACTTACAGGCTCGGGAGTGCTGCACTTGCCAGTACCACAACTGAATGAGACCTGGGTGTCGTGATAGACGACAAAATGAACGTGAGCCGCCAATGCGATGCCATAGCTGGCAAAGCAAATCAAATGCCGGTGTCTCGAGCCAAGCTAAGGATGTCATCCTCCTGCTCTGCTTGACCTTGGTGAGAGCACAGCTGGAGTACTGTGTCCAGTTCTGGGCGCCGCACTTCAGGAAGGATGCGGAGAAGCTAGAGAGAGCCCAAAGGAGGGCAACATGAATGATTAGAGGGCCTCGGGGCCTGGGGGAGCATCTGTTCACCAAGCCCCCCGGGGAAGGACGAGACATAATGGGCACAAGCTGACTGAGGATTGCTTCAGGCTAGATATGAGGAAAAACCGAGGGTTATGAACAGGATCCCCCCAGAGGTGGTACAGTCACCCACCCTGGAGATATTCGAAAAGTGTCTTTCCTGCCCAAGTGCGGCGGGGCTGGGCCCATTGATCTGTAAGGTCCCTTCCAGCCCCTAACAACTATGAAACATTGACCCAGCAGTTCTGCTTTTCTTCTGCAGCATCTCCTCTGTCAGGTTTCTGTATACATGCAGCCAGTGTCTTGTTGCCATGGTTAGCAAACAAACCTCAAACTGCGAATACCAAGTGTGACCAGTGCACCCACTCTTGGCCAGAACTACTTGCAGCTGCAACAACCAGAGACATAGGCTACCCCACAGGGCAAGGTGTTATTTGCTCATACATGTAGCACGGACAAGGTATATGTCTGTGCTGACGAACTTTCCTTCCTTCCTACTGACCTATACTGTAAGAGCATCCCCATCTCCTACGGCCCCTGGTACTACTCATCACCATACACCCATAAACCTGGACAGCTCCCTCGCTACTTGATTGCATAGAAGTTGGCAGGGATCAAGGTGGCCATCACAGTGGATGGTATAGTTTTAGGAATAGGTTACACAAGAGTTTATATGGTATGGCTTGAAAAGGGATGATCCTGCCTCGAGCAGGGGGGTTGGCTACATGACTTACTGAGGTTCTTTCCGGCCTTTGTTTTCTATGATCTGATGGTGCATTTTTTATCCATAATAGGCTCCTTCTTGGTTAGATCTGTTTTGCTAATCCTATGCCATAAGGTCTTGCTTGTACCTCAGCACCTGACATCAATTGATTTGTCCCCTAAAGAGTCCTTCCAGGCAGAGGCAGGGCCATTATGCCCATTGCCCAGAACAGAAGCGGAAGTACAGAGGGGTTGAGGCAACAGGCTGTACATCACACAAAAGCAAAGAACTGAATGCAGATATTCTGGGTCCCAGATAAGCACCTCGACTGCTGACCACTCCTTCACTGTGGCACACTTCTCTCACAATACAAACCGTTGTGCTTGGTCCTGGCATTGAGTGGCCTGACTATGTCTTGCCTATGTCCTACCCACCGGAGACGTGCGTCCAACCTGGCAGTTTGTCCATGAGGCCACTCTGGACTTATCCCTCTGAGCTAGTTCTTGAGATCTAAGTCTCTGGCAACCTAGGCATGAGCCCAGAAAGGCCTCAGTGGTGCAATTCCTGGTCTGGAGCATGCTGGCAGGGTGTACTTGGGCTCCACAGTGCCAGTGCCCAATGCCTCTGCTGTGTCAACCAGCCTTGAGAGAAACTAAAGGAGTGAGCATGATATACCTGAGAGAGGAGGCAACTTAAAAGAGGAAAGAGCAGGAGGGCAAATGGGGCTGGAGAAGACAGACTGTGCTGACATGTCATACAAGGACTGGGGAACAACAGATTAAACTGAGAAGTAATAAACTCAGAAGGATCTCAGAAACCACTTATTTTTTCCTTTAAGTGAGGCACTGTGAGCCAGGGGGACTCATTGCCTCAAGATATTACAGAATGCGTCTCCGCTTGGTCTCCCTCCTGGCATTGTTGGGCCCACGAGTTTCCACTCGCACACACCAACGCCAGACAGGAGTGCGGCAACTCCTAGTCCCAAAATGAGCTCCTGGGGGATGCCTGGGAGCAGCCTCAAGGCCCTGTTTCTAGGTTTGGCATGTGCAAGTCAAGGTAGGAGAGGGAACATAGAGTGCATTTGGAAGCATGCCTCCCAGCAAGGGCTGGGCACGTGGTGTAGATGTACCCTCTGGGGCCAAGAGTTTCATTGAAAGTAGAAGACATTCACAGGAGAGGGGGCACAAGGGGACCTGCTGAGTTACAGCCATAAGGTTTTGACAGGTTCACACTTAGGCCAGGAGAAACCACTGTGGTTGATCTCCTCTACCGTACAACCAAGAGAGTTCCCTGGCCAACACTTGCTTCAGGCCAACTATCTGTAGCAGAGCAGGGCCCACAGAAATGGCTGCAGGTCTGTCTACCTGGTGATGGTGGTGGTCCGGAAGAAACCAAACCCATCCTCTACCTGCTGACCTGCTCCAGACTCAGAAGTTCACCAGCAAGGCTGCTGCAGGCTCATGCCAGCACCTCAGGCCAGCACCTCGGTATGACATCCCCTTTCCAGTCTGCTCAGCTCTGGAGACCCATAGCTGCTCTGCTGATCCCTGTCCTCATGCTCTGTCTCACAAGCAGATATTGTCCTTGCTTGCCCTGCCCTGTCCATTTCATGCTTAATTCATTTAACTTTCCTGGAGCCTCCTGGGCTGTCCCACCTTTGCTGACACGCCAACAAAGCTATTCAGGTCTCTGTTGATGCTGGAACTCCATCTTGTCCTGTCTGGTAGGCATCTACTTAACTCTAGCTTCCTTGTCTCTTTCCCCTATTCTTTCCATGCTTTTTAAGTTAGCTGGGGGAAACTGAGACATGCAACATTATTACATGTTGCATTATTACATGCATGCAAACTGAGGCATGCAACATGAACACAGTTAGCATAGACATATTGAAATAAAACCCAGTCCGTCACACCACCCCCCTGCTCCTCCATGAGGTTCTCTTGCTTATGCAGCCAGGGGTCACTGGCATCCTCTCACCTGTCACATTGCACACAATAATGACGATGAATTGGGAGAGTTGGAAGAGAAATGCTGAGGTTAGGTGAGAACCCTCCCATTGCAGGACACAGCTCACCCTCTTTCAGTTTGGGGTTAGGGAAACTTTTTCCTTGAGGGCAGTGTCTTCAGTCAGTGCAGATTTTGTGAGATGTCCTCTGAAGCGGCAGGGGCTGAGTGCTGCTGGAGGCAGGAGCCTCGACCTGCTGTGTGTTGGGCCTCAAGGGTTGCCAGATGGCAAGAGGGGGAAGCAGCCCTCGGTGTTGTGGTTGTGCTGCTTTTGATCGCCTTCCTCTTCCTCCCCACAGACTTTTTCAGCTTGCCGCGGTTTTGCACATGACAGCTCAGCACAGAGCAGCTAATGGAGCTGTCAGTTTCCAGCTGCATGGCCAACGTGACTGTGGGGAAAACCAGATGCAGGGTATAAAGCTCAGAGTTGTCACACAGCCCGGGATCAGTATCACTCCACAGGGGCTGAGGGCTGGGATCAGCTCCAAACCAGGAGCAAGGGGGATCTTGGAAATGAGCTGAGAAGCTGCTGAAACCCTGAGCAGGTAAGGAGACAGCTTCACGGAGAGGGTCTTCAGCACTGTTCTCCTCCTCCATGGATTCCCCTTGGAGGGGAGCCACGGTGAAGCCCTCCACCAACAGGTACCGTCCTGGCAGGTATGGGCAAACCAGGCAGCTGCCCGGGACCCAGGCAGAAATGGGGCCTGAAGACGGTAATTTTAAAAAATATTATTGTCATTACCTCTGGTGACGGGGAGCCCAGTTCTAAAAGTTGGCCGGGAGGCTGCCAGGAGTCTAGGTATGATGCTGCCTTCTGGAGGGGGATAGGAAAACTGTTCCACACTGAACCTGGGTGGGTCAGTTCCTTTAGTCCCAGGGTCTAACTTTACTCTCCACTCCCGTTTTGGGAATGGCATGGAAAAACCCAAATCCACCTGCTTAGTGCAGAAGCCCCTTCCCCAGGACCAGTTCTAAAGCATTGCTGGAGAAGATCAGCTTCAAGGCTGGCTTTGCTGAGTATCTCTGCCATTCCACATATTCCTCATATTTCTCTCTAGCCTAATCCCAGGGATGGCTTTTTTGTGGGGTGATGGTGGTTGGGGAACGGGATATATATGCCCCCTACCTTTTGATTGCAGAGGGGTAGCTTTGTAAGGCATTAGTGACCCCAGCTTTTGCTCTCCTTCCTGGCTTGACTCCACACATGTCCCATCTTGGTGGGATGAGGTCACCAGGGGATAGCCCGAAACTGGGACCACACCTAAATTCTGGGCAGGGTGTTGCTGTGCATAGTATACGGCACTGCACTCAGCAGGATAGGCAATCCCTTCACCCCCACTGAAGGCTGAGAGCAGGAAGATAATGGGGGGTCTTTAGAAGGTAACAAATGCTCGAATGCCGGCCTGCATGACATGGCTTGGGGGCACTCCCCTAATTTCTCCTTTTCAGTGGTGGGGAATCCTGGGGATCAAACTGAGTCCTGGCTGGATTCTGATCTGTGTCCTGAGGTGAATCCGGAGTGACTGTATTTCTCACCTAAGTGACTCCAAGCTCCTGCTAAGTGTCACTCCCCTCTTGATGTTCTCAATTTATCATTTTATTTTCTCCACCTCTTTCTGCTCCCACCCCCCATCTATCCCACCCTCTGTTTCCCTCTCTGTGTCACTCTCTGTGGTTCCATTCATCAAACCCTCTTCTTTTCTTGCTCCTGAATGCCAGGTCCACCCTGTCCCACCAAACATAGACCTGGCTCTCCCCATCACTGCCATGGGTCTCATGCTCCTGGATGCACACAGAGGGCACCTCATTTTTCTTCTTAGTGTGCTGATTTCCCTGGGTGATGTCTACAGCCTATGTAAACCTGGGCTATCAGGTAAGAAAGAAGCATACTTCTGAGCCCTTAAACCCACCTCTTTACCTTCATCTGGAAATAGGACCTGGCTCCTAATCCCCTCTGCTCTAATTTATTAGACCTCACTCCACTCCTGGAGCTGAGAATATGACCCAGGACTCCCCACTATCACTCCAAACCAGGCCCTAGTGCTGGTGATGGGACTCAGGAGTCCTGACTCCAGCTCCCTGGTTTCTAACTATTAGACACGACTCCTTTCTCAGAGCTAGGAAATGCACTACGAGTCCGGTCTCCCAGCCCATCCTCCCTGCTTTGTTACATTAGAGGCAGAATCCAGGCGTGCCATTTCAGAGCACCCCAGCCCATGCTGAAGTCCCAGCATCTTGCTCTCTGCTCCCTCAAGAGTGATTGAGACTTCAGGCTGTTTGCTTCCTCTTGCAGGTACTGATGATTGCTCCTTGAAGAACTTGGCTGGGGAAAAAGGACAGCTTTTAACCATCCCATTTAAAACCACGAACGTCAGCATGGATTTATACAGGTGTAATGATTCAACTCAGAACTGGGATCGCCTCTACAGTCTACCCAAGTTTGGGGGAGGCCCGCAGCCCATGCAGAACTATTCTAAACTGCAGATCACCACATCAGAGGGGAATTTCAGGGTGCAGCACTTCAACCCAGGAGTCTTCATGTTTGCAGATCTGAATGGCAGATGCTTGGGGCAGTTCAACCTGTCGGTGGAAGGTAAATTCTGCTTGAGGGCATCTTGGCATCACTGTTTGATCACAAGGTTTGGGAACAGACAGGGGGGAATTTTCCATCTCAGCCAGTAGCTGAAAAGCTACACTGTCTCCCTGCAATGGACAAAAAGTAATGACCCTTCTCTCTCATCCTCACCAAAACTCAACTCTTCATCTTATATGGTCCCACTCACTAATTAATGAGTTTTTCTAAATGTCCTTTTAGCCTCTCCTCTTGCACTTTATGAAATATGAATATAATCTTATATTTAAAGGGATAATATAAACTATAAAGAAAACAAGGGGACTTTTTATCAACAAAAACTATCACATTTCCCCCTTAAAAACATATTGCAGTAAATGCAGCTTCGTTCCAAACTTTTCAACAACTTCTAGCTGTTACATACTTGATCACTATGTGTTTATAAAAGAGTGTAAAAAAACTATAACAAATGATTGTAAGCCATGGTTATAATTTGGAACAGGTAAAAATGCTCCATATTCATGGTGGAATAGTCCAAACTTAAAAAATATATATTTTTCTTCTGGAAGTTTATTTTAAAGGAAATATTTTTGTTTATTCAAAATTTTGGCATGTAAAACATTAGTTAAAACATTTCCACTTTGGAGATCCTGCAGATTTTTCCTTTGCCCTTTCTTCCCCGCCCCCCCCAGTGTTCTTTTTAGCCCTAGAAAAAAGAAAAAACAGAAGGGGACAAAATCAAATCAAATAAACAGAAAATGTTGGGGCTGGGGAAAGAATGCTTGTGTGAAAATGCTTGTAATTTAGGTAAGGAAAACATATTTTTTGTCAAAATAATTTGATGCAAAACTTTCCAACCCATCTAACTGTTGATCTGTGGGGGCTCAACTAAATTAGGCAGCCATTTACTAAAGCATCCTTTAATCAGTTAAGCAATTTTAATTTCGTAGATGTAGCCTTAACACGAGGTTGGACAATCCTTTCACAATACCTAATGCAGAAAATTAACCAAAGTAGAAACACGTAGAACAAAAGCTCTTGTGGCTGAAGCTTTTATCAGTCCACAAAAACTTGTGCTCTCTCTCTATATCTACATATATATGGAGAGAGACCACAGGCTTTGGCATTATGTATGTTATTGAGTTATTTTATTTTGTATGTGCATCTGTATCTATATCTGTATAGATATAGATCAGTTGATTTTTATCCATCTATCTAGCTCTCTACCCATGTACACATACATACACTTTTGGTAACCTATAAGGTGCAAATCTACCCTGCCTTTTAGTTGACTAACAAGGCTAATTACATGCACTGACCTAATAAGAGCAGCTGTTCCACATATCCATCCTGTGAAAGACAAAGCCATAGCCCAGTGGTTCCCAAACTTTTTAGACTTAATGCATTCCTTGTTAGACTCAAGGCACCCCTTGAAAATACCAGCTCTGCTTTTGCCTGCAGAAAACAGCAATTCTTCTGGTGTAAAGTACGCAGAAAGACCACAGCAAGGCAAAATGTTTTGACACCTGTGGATTTCTTATTTGCAACCTCTGGGTTTATCTTGCAAATCATGTTTACACACCAAACAGCATGGACCCTGCAGCACTCTCGAAAGGGTTTCAAGGCACCCCAGGGTGCTGCAGCTCCCTAATTTGAGACTCACTGCTATAGCCCCTTCAAAGGAAAAAAATCCCTTTTTGCCAACAGGAACTCAGTGTTGTACAGCAGAAACCTCTGGGACTGTCAGATCCTCCCAGAATATTACCCTCCCTCCCATACCCAGGGTCACCCCAGCATGGATGGGCACTGAATAGCAGGGTCAATGAAAGGGCCTGAGTTAGACAGGAGGGTTTTGGGATTAAAGTGCTGGGTGGGGATTCATGGCAAATAGGCTTTGTTCCTGCCTTTGCCATACTCCATCACGCAGGCAAGGCACTTCATCTTTCTGTGCCCCTGTGTGCTCCCCTGTAGCCTAAGGACAGCAGGAATATTCTCCTTTTGATCCCTCCCTTAGCTCAGCATCTCCTGTATCTAGGTCTTACCTCAAAATCTTTGGCACTTCTTCCACCACCTCCTGTTAAACCTGTCAACATCCATGAGATGTACAGTTGACTCAAATGCCAGTGAAGACATCTGCCCCTGTAGCGTGCCATGCAAACAGCTCCATTGACTTCCAGCCATGGGGGTGTCAGAGCGATGGAACTATGATACTTGTGAGAGACGCCAGTTTTTTTGAGGGCAATACCCTCTATTGGACCAGCATTCAGGGTGAAAGTCACAGGAGATGTGAAACGCTTCTCAGCATTAGAAAACACAATCTGTGAATTGTCCTCTGCCCAGAAATTACTGAGCAGCTTTGGGGGAGTCTATGAAGCTTGTTTGTGTGGGAGAGCTCTCATGCTTCAATACTCTGCCTTCCTATTTGCCTAAAACACCAGACTGCTTTCAGCTGTGGTCAGCAGCAATCTGCTCAGCTGCCGCAGCTGCAATAAGACACCCCTGTGGCATTGCACTCTGTGTGCAGGTCAGGTCAGTCTCCCATCTTCAGTAGGTCTGAACCCTGCTTTGGCTGGGCAAGACCGCGGCTGAAAGTATTGCCAGGCTGGATGGCTCCTTGGTTTGGTCCTGGGAGGTGAAAGGAAGTTTGGGGAAGAGGATCCTGAGCTTCCTATGACCACTGATGTCTAATTTGAGGCATCAGGGAAATATGGCAAGCTGAATCCACTGACAGATTTCCAAAGGTATTAGCTCCAATAAAAATCAATAGGATTCAGGTGCTTAGTCTGATTAACTCCTTTGGAAAAAGTCCTATTTGGTACCTATCTTTAGGCTGTTGAAAGCCTGGCTCTGCATATTTACCCTAGGGCCTAATGGGGAACGTAAAAATGGCAAAGGTACTTACTGGTCTAAATGCTCTTCTAAGCATGTGTATAGCCACACTGCAAAGAGATGTCAGGTCTTCATTCAACCTCTTCATTTCTGCTGGAAAATGAGAAAGTAATGCAGAATTGGGAGAAGGGAAAGTATTGCTTTTTGCTTTCCTACTCCAGTTCCAGGCACCTGTCTCCACAGCCCTGAGTGCGGAGTGTGTGTGATGGGCAGAGCCTATGGGCCGACCACCTCTTTTCTTCCAGGGCTGGCCCGGCCCCTTGTGCTGGTGCCCATATGCCTGGCTTGTGGGGGAAGCCTGAGAAGTGGGCAGAAAATTACCAGCTTTCATTTTTCATTGAAAAAACAACTAACTTACCTACACCTTAAGAAAAAATAACCACTGAGGTTCTTACCAGTTCCATTTTTAATTAACAACAAGTTTTACCTGGAATTTTTTTTACCACTTAGATATGTTGGTCCTGGATATGACTGTGGTTATTTGGTTATTCTGAGCATTAAACACTTCAGGAAATGCTGTTACAGATAGGTTTAAGCCAAGCCATGGTTCAAGATGCCACCTATGTAGGACAAGAGCTTGCAGAAGTTTTAAAATGATTTTTATTCGGGAAGGTTTTTTTTCTACTTGTTCACCATTTTTTCTGAGAAAATTAATTGATTTAAACATTTCCAGCAGGAGGAGACCTCTATCTCCCACCCCCCCTTTCTTTTTGCTGTTTCCATTCTACTACAGAAAAAGGTAAAGGAGAGCAGGGAAGATTAGAGTGAGTGAATAAAGAGAAAATGTAGGAAGCATTTTATGAACCGTTTTGGTGACTTGGAAAAAAACATCACTTGGTCCTGTCAAAAAAGTCAAAGGTTTCTAGCATCACTACTGATCTGTGCAGTACGCTTAAGTCAGTCAACCAACCATTTCCTAGCTCATGCAGATATCTCTTTTGTGATAACTACCTTCTGCCACAAACACTAGATCAGAGAGTGGCTGCAGTCTGCACTTCTGCTGTGCTGAGCAGTCACAGGGCACTGTGTGGTCCAGGGAGTGACACTTTGACTTCCCCAAACAGTAGCAGCTCCCCACATCTACCTTACTTGGGCCCATGTCTCTCACCTATACAAGGACAGGAGGCACTTCTATTTTTGCCGGCAGGTACTCAGCGTTATGCAAGGGAATTCCCTGTTTGCCTTTGCTCTTTCCCACCCTGCTCCTATGGCAGGGCACCCCCTGCCTAGAAGCACTGAACAGGAGTCAGTGGAAGGATGTGGGTTAGGAAGGAGGGAGTCTGGAGTGTGTGAGACCTTGGGTAATCGCTTCCGCTCTCTGATTTTCAGCTTACTCATGTGCAGAGTTAATTAAAAATAGTGTCCCGCCCCCAGTGAGATGTCTAATACAGCTGGCTCCTCCCTCAAACTTTCTTGCCTTTACACATTTCCTCCATCAGAGCCTCCCAGGAGGTGGCAGAGCCTCTTGTTTGCCAGCTTTTTTTTTTGTGCTCAACCTCTTTTGTCCTCCCCACAGAGCATAGCTTAGTTTGGCAGGACACCGCATGACCAGATATAAATGGGTGGTGCCACTCAGTCCCCCTTTTTTTTGTGTTAAGGCTCTTCGAGGTAGGTGGTCAAGGCTTCTAGCTGTCAAGGTCCATAGGGCTAATAAAGCATTTGCTCCTGAGATACTGTAGGACCTCATGGGTGCGTGAGGGTGCATTATGTGAGAGAGAGTCCATCTGGAGTGCCTGGCCCATAGGGAAAAGTGGCAGCCTAAAACATAGCTCCCACAAAGCTTTGCAGGTCAGGATACCCCTCTTCTGTCAGTCAATTTTGATTTAGGACTGTCAACTAGTTTGACACGTCCCAGCTTCAGTTTGCAGGTGCAAGTTCTTGGGTGTTAAGGGTCCCTCTCCCTCCCATAAAGAAATCAAGGCTTTCCATTGGGAAATGCTGATGAAAAGGAACTTTTATTTGGTTTTTCTGAAATCCGTTGTGAAAGAAATTCTTATTTTTCAGCAGCACGAGGAGCAGGTCCCAAGGTGAACCTCATCCCCACTTCATACTGGTACGTGCTGTGGATCGGAGGCTGCGGCTGGTTCTTCCACTTCTTCAGCTCCTTCTAGCTCTTTGTTATGGGTAGCTTTTTTAGCCTATCAGTGCTTTGCTGAAAGAAATGGCAGCAATAGCCACACTAGAGGTGGAGACACTGAGCTCTGAAAAATCCCAGAGATTCCCAACGCAAAAACCACTGGTGCACCCAAGTTTGGAGAAGGGGGAGGAGTTCGCTCCCAACTCTTTCTGATCATCCACTTGCCCAGTGATTTGTTTCCTGTGGTCCCACCATTTAGTAGTTGTTGACATGAGAAAGCCAGTGCTGTTTGTCCATGGGATATGCTGCTGTGTCATTCCAGCCCCAGTCATCCATGTGTGAGGCGTTGCAGTGTGGGTTATTATCCCGGGTTTCCAGCCAGACTGGATGGATTCAGGCCCCAAGCTCTACCTTCCCCAGCCTCTGCCTCTGCTTGTGGTATAAACCACTTCCTGCCAGCCACTTTGAAGGATATATCTGCAGTGTGCGCTGGCTTAAGGCAGGTAGGGGGGATTTGTGGGGGGAGAGGCTGGATGCCTAGAACACCCCCTCTGTGCACACTCCAAGAATTCACCTGGGTAATTTTTTGCACTGGATTGTGGGACACCTCTAGGAATACAAGAGAACTGGTGAGAAGAGGGATCAAATTACCATAACACCCAGCCCCCACCTACCTGTTTCCCATAATTCACTTGGCACACTTCCAAGCAGAGCTGTGACTTTAGAGGAGGTACATTGAAGTTGTATGCATTATTGAGATAGTAAGTGTTTCCTAGTATACGTGGGGAGGGGTGATGCTGGTGGTGGGAGTCTTTGGTGCTAAAATGCCCCAGTGGCACTGGCTGCACTTTAAAAATCAGCATTGCAAGGACAGGCAGATTTCAGTGGGGCTTCCTTCAAAGAGATAAGATGTCATTAAACCATTGAGAAGGGGGGAGGAGATTTGGATTTTCTTCCCAGTTCTGCTACTTGCCCGTATGTGACCTTTGGAAAGTCACTCCCTCGCACAGGGCCTGTTTCCCAATCAGTAAAGTACAGCTAATAATCATCCCCTTTAGTTAATTCAGACTACAGACACTTCGGAGGAGGGACTGTTGTCACTGTAGGTCTTTCTAGCACCCAGCACAATGGAAACTCATCTTATTTGATGCTACTACAACAGCAATAATTCATTAGAAGGGGAAATGGGTGTAACCCAGGCGGTACTCCAAGAGGTACCCCCTCTCCAGTTGAAGGGATCAAAGTAGGTGCACAAGCGCTGTGGGAGGTGTAGGGACTCTTCTCCCCCTATACAACAGAGCCAAACCACCAAGGGAGACGTAACCATATACCTTTTAATACTGGGAACATAACAGGCATAAATCAGAGGGTATAGTGGACACTACAATGCCCCAAGGGGGCAGGATTCAACAAAGGCCCACGCTGCCCCTTTTATCCCCCTCCAGGTGACCCAAGGGGCCAATCAGGACATGGGGGTGGGGTGGGGGGGTGAGCCTCTGGGGCCTGATTGGTGTGGAAAGGGAATCCCAAGTCCTCCAATCATCTTTTACCCCTTCAAAACCCCTGGGCCAGGTCACTGCCAGCTAGCCCATGACATGGGACAAGCTTTTTCAGAATATGCAAGTTTCCCCTATAATAGACATTGGTGCTGCAGGCCACAACCTATACCCTCCTGGCCCCAGTTTCTCCACAGTCTGCTTTTGCTGTAAAGCACTTCCTGTGACTTTAAAGGAAATAAATGCAATATGTGTTTTATTTGGCACTGAAGATGCCTGTAGTGGCATTAAAACTGACATGTCACTTTTTTAAACAGTGGCACAGACCCTGGTTGGTCATCTGTCAAGCTCTTTGCACAAATTGTGAAAATAAAGGACATACCAGATGAAAACTGGTATAAAAAATGAATGTCTGTTGCCAGTTTCTGATTGCAAAAAGTAAGGACGACAGTTCCATTTCCTGTTATCAATGGGCATGCATGAGCCTAACCAGGGTAAAACACTGGGATTTTTGTAAAGGCATTCAAATATATTTGTATTAAAGTGCATTATTATCCTTTTGGTTCTTATTGTCATCATTACCAGTAAGCTACAGGCCAGGACTTCAGCCCTGATTGTAAGCAGGTGAAATTGTCTCATTCTCTTATTGATAATTACTTCTACTCAATTCTGCTATGTTTCTAACAGGGAGTATATGACATGTCAGTGCTAGAAGGCACTCTCACCATTCAGTGATTACTAAAGGACAACAGCTTTCTGTAAGTTATCAACTTACAGGATTAGTCCTTTAGCCCACAGCTATCCAGCTGGTAACCTGCAAATTGCATGCACGCATCTTCAGGCATCTTCATGCATGCATCTGACCATTGTTCTTTGCATTGCTCTGGTTACAGCAGCATCACAGTTTCATAGTTTCTAGGGTCGGAAGGGACCTAAGCAGATCATCTAGTCCGACACCCTGCCATGGGCAGGAAAGAGTGCTGGGGTCATATGATCCCGGTTAGGTGTCTATCTAGCCTCCTTTTGAAGACCCCCAGGCTAAGGGCGAGTACCACTTCCCTTGGAAGTTGGTTCCAGATCCTAGCTGCCCTGATTGTGAAGTAGCACCTCCTGAGGTCTAGCCTGAATCTACTCTCAGTCAAGTTATGGCCGTTGCTCCTTGTTATCCCCGGTATTGCTTGTTGGCCCCCCTTGGCAAGTTTATAGGCGGCCACCAGATCCCCTCTCAGCCTTCCCTTGTGGAAGCTGAACTGGTTCAGGTCCCGTAGCCTCTCCTCGTAGGGCCTGCCCTGCTGCCCCCGATCATGCGGGTGGCCTCCTCTGCACCCTCTCCATGTTGTCCACATCCCCGCTGAAGTGTGGCGCCCAGAACTGGACGCAGTACTCCAGCTGCGGCCTGACCAGAGCGGTAATAAATTTAATCGAGCTCCTAACTCGACTAAGAAAACAGACAGAGACCAGAAGTCCTCCCTCTATATGACACTGGTGTGGAAGAAATCAAACTTTGCATTGTGGTTGAATCAGAACTGACAGAGCCAGCTTTTCTTTATTTAGGGGTATACTGTGATCACAGGGAGGATTTCATACAGCAAGAGGAATCACCCACTTGTCTGTTTCTTGCACTTTCTAAGTTTACAGGCATATTTATACTTAAGACAGAAAGAGAAAACAATACGACCTTGGAGTAACAAATAGAAGTAAACCGCACACAGATACACAGACAGTTTACTTAAAGAAAAGGGAAACACAGGGTAAAATATCAAGACAAAACAGAACATGTAACTGAAATAAGCAGTGTCAGCACTTGTGGATGCAGGTGTTGCAGAGGATATCGTCTTTCTGGAGTTCCGGAAGGCCTTCGACACTGTTCTCATTAAGAAACTGGGGGACTGTGGCGTCGACACCCACACAGTCAAATGGGTCGCCAACTGGCTGGAGGGCCACACCCAGAGAGCGGTGGTGGACGGGTCATTTTCGACCTGGAGGGACGTGGGCAGTGGGGTCCCCCAGGGCTCAGTCCTCGGGCCCGCGCTGTTCAACATCTTCATCAGTGATTTGGACGAGGGGGTAAATAGCACTCTGTTCAAATTTGCTGATGACACTAAGATGTGGGGGGATGTGGGCACGCTAGAAGGGAGAAATAGGCTACAATCGGACCTAGACAGGTTACAGGGGTGGGCGGACGAGAACAGGATGGGCTTCAACACTGACAAGTGCAAGGTGCTGCACCTGGGGAGGAAGAGCCAGCACCATACCTACAGGCTGGGGAACTCCCTTCTCGTCAGTGCAGAGGCAGGAAAGGATCTTGGAGTCATCACTGATGCCAAGGTGAATGTGGGCCGGTAGTGTGGGGATGCAGTTAGGAAGGCCAACTGCACCTTGTCACGTATACACAGATGCATCTCGAGCAGGTCCAGGGAGGCGATCCTCCCCCTCTATACGGCACTGGTCAGGCCGCAGCTGGAGTACTGCATCCAATTCTGGGCGCTGCACTTCAGGAGGGATGTGGACAACATGGAGAGGGTCCAGAGGAGGCCACCCGCATGATCAGGGGGCAGCAGGGCAGGGGGCTATGAGGAGAGGTGACGGGACCTGAACCTGTTCAGCCTCCACAAGAGAAGGCTGAGCGGGATTTAGTGGCCTGTTACAAGCTAGTCAGTGGGGATCAGCGGGCATTGGGGGGGTCCCTGTTCCCCCGAGCACCACCAGGAGTGACCAGGAATAACGGTCACAAGCTGGCAGAGGGTAGATTTAGGCTAGACATCAGGAGGTGCAACTTCACGGTCAGGGCGGCTAGGATCTGGAACCAACTTCCCAGCGAAGTGGTGCTTGCTCCTACCCCAGGGGTCTTGAAGACAAGGCTAGACAAGCACCTTGCTGGGGTTGTTTGACCCCAGCACTCTTTCCTGCCGTGGCAGGGGGTCGAACTCGACGATCTGCTCAGGTCCCTTCTGACCCGACCTACTATGACAGGATGAAAGGCAACCAGATTGGTCTGACAGGACCTGCCTCTAATGAACCCATGCTGATTGCCCCTAAGCATAAACTCCCCTGCTGGCCCCTTGCAGATGTGCTCCTGGATAAAGTCCCTGGGGTTCCCCATCCTCCTCCAGCTTCTGCTGACCACCCTCGCCCCATGCGGCGAGGTAGTACATCATGACACAGGAAGTGGGGGTTTAACCTAGGGCCATGTGGGCCTGCAGTTTAGCAAGGGGCCGGGGAAAGCACACTTGCAGGTGCAGCCTGCAGGTCACATAGCCCTGGCTGCTTAGGTTGGAAAGCCCTGCTTTAGCTTACGGGATAAAGATTTGTTCCAACTGGCTTCTCCTGGTTTTTTTGCAGTATTATTTTCACTACTGGCCAATGGATGTAAAATGCTTTTCAGGGGCATAATGACAGTGAAAGGCTTAAGCGAAGGAGACACCAGAAAAGTATTAATTCATCCACCCCCATTTACAGGACGATATAGGCCGGAGAGTGTCACCTAGTGGTTGCCAGCTGGCATTGCTTCCCATTACACCTGAGCACAAGTGGTTCCTGGTTTCAAATCCCCCTGATAATCAGGGATCCTGGTTTTCTTTTTAAAACCCCCAAATCTGCATTTTTTCACAATTAAAATGAAACCCCACTATATGTATATGTATCTGTATATGTATATATATATGTGTGTATGTGTGTATCAGTTGAAAACAATGTTTTTATTGATACGTTTACCATTTTAAAGCAATTCGGAAGCTATCAGTGCCTCAATCTTTCTAAATACTTATATATTTCAGCCTTTGATTGTGTTTCTTTTATCATGGAAAATCAGAGCTCCTCCCGCCCCCTTTGCTCACCAGGGCAGGGATCTGGCTGTGGCTGTCCCTCCAGCTGCTTCGTGGTGCTGAGCAGTCCTGATATGCCAGTGTCCTGCCCTTGGCCATGCCATTGCTCCTCACTCCCCTGACCCATAGCCCGCTGGCCCTGCCAGTGCCCCTCACTCTTGACCCACAGCACCCACAACCTGCTGCCCCCCGCCCCCAAGTCCCAGCCCCACAGTGTGTGAGCAAAGGGGTGGGTGTGTGGGGAATGGGGAGGTGGGCACAGGCAACATATGAATGGAGCTGGAGGGAGGACAGGTAACATGGGCTAGCGGGTGAGACTCAAGGTGCAGCGCAGTGGCATGTAGTTGTGCCCCCTACTCCTGCCAAGTGAGCAGGGGGCAGTTCACCTTGGCAGCCGTGGTGGTATGGTGCTCCCTCCCATTCTGGGTCCTGCCTGCTGGGCCATGGAGGTGGCTCCTGTCCTGATCTGGTCTGACCTGGCTGCAGCCCTGTGCTTTGCTGTGGGTGCAGAAATCGGGGTGGGGGGCACATACCACATCACCTGTGTTTTCCTGCCCACTGCATTGCCTTTGCCCCCCCACCCCCTGCTGCATCGTGTGTGCCTGCCCCGGTAAACTTACCTGGAGGGAGCTGTGGGAGCTGCCATGTGCATATGTGTGTGCATCCATGCACATGGTACCCCCTGTGTCTGGCTCCCCACAGCCCCAAGCAACTCCTTGCAGGGTGGAACTCTGCCAGCCTGCAAGGAGAAACCTGGATTTCCCAGGATTTTTTCCTTTAAAAGAGAAAATCCATGTTTTTCCATGGCAAATGGAAAACCCAGATCCCTGCTAATAACCAACTCAAAGGGATGGAGTTATTTGTGATAGTGCAAGGAAGTCCCTTTTCTGGAGTGCCATTATGTTAGGGACTGCACCAGTTTTAACTCCAAACTGAGGTGGGCAAGGGAGAGGAGATTAAAACGAGGAAAAAATGCACCATATATCCTTCTCTTTGGGAATAATGGAAATAGGTTGACAAGGAGCCAGGGAGGGGGTGAGGCAGAAGAACTGCAGGTGTGATGGGTCCCTATGGGTGACATCTCGCTTTAGAGGAGTGACACGGGCCTATGCCAGCTGGTGGTACAGCCCCACTGACTCCGCTGGAGTGAGACTGATTTGATTTACTCCAGCTGGGGATCTGACTCACTGAACCTCGTGCACTTCATCCAATTTACACCTGCTGGGGAGCTGAACTGGACACTTGGCTTCTATTTTTCCCTGTCCTCTCATAGTTATTTATTCCTCAGTCACCAGCCACTCCAGTGGTGCCCACAACAGTTTCTAAAAGGTTCCTGTGCAGATGAAGCGTTGGTCTGTGGATCTCACCGCTACAAGAGTTGCCACGGGTGAGAATTTCTTCTGGATGCTTGAATGGGGCACGACATTCCTATCATGCCATGCTAAGATAGGGGCTAAATGACAGTCCCTGAGGAACTGGAGAAGCCAAAGGGATGGCACAGGGGAGTTAGAGAAGAATCACCTGCCTATGTTGGAGTATAACTTTCCAGGCCCTTCCTGGATGGAAGAGACCAGCTGGTGACGGAAACTTCACATCAGGACTGGGAAACAGGTATATGGGGTGGATAGACTGGCAGGTGGAAGTGGGGATAGATGAAGAAATGTGGATAGAGTGAATGGACAGATTGGCATTAAGAGAGAGGTATGAATCCATGTATAGCTAGGGAAGTGAATGTGGAGTGGAAGGATGGTGGGGGATAAAAGATGGGTGGTTAGCGGTGTTTGTGTGGGGATGGATGGAGAGACAGATTGACGGGCTGCATATATATGAGGGCAGTGAATATGGGGTGGATGGGTGGGTGGTTAGGTGGAAGGTACTTACAAAGATGTGAATGGATAGAGTGTATGGATTGGCAGATGTGCATGAAGTAGAGGTGTGGAGAGGAAGATTGAGGGGGAGATGGACGTGGATGCAGTGAATGGAAAGGAAGAGAAGGACAGTTGGACAGGAGCGGGTGGGTGGGGAAGTTTCCCATGTGAGAGACAGCTCTTTGGAGAGGAGACTGGCTTCTTGAATAGTTTCTTTTTGGGTGTTGCCAGTCTCCCTAGAAAGGGATGAAGAGCAGGTGGAAAGGTGATGCTGTATGGAGCCAGACTGGGACCATCCAAGTCTCTCTTACATCACCCAGAGGAGCTAGCTAGGCTATGAGCAGGTTGTTGCCCTATGCTCTTTGCAAGTGGCACCGTGCCCTTTCCTCCCTGGCTCATCGGATGCCTCATCCTGTGTCAGGTTTGGCCCGCAGTAAGGGGAGAGATGCAGGAGAAGCTCAGACCAGTTCCTTTATTCTAGCAACATTACCAACATACAGAGGAGGAGGGGGGTCAGAGAGGAAGTCCTGTGGCAGGGAGGAGGGCAATAATTGAAGGGATTCTGGCATTGAGGGAGGCACAAGGGATTCAGGCAGTGGAGGGTGATTTGAGGGGTCTCCTCAGCATGGTGATCCCAGGCTTGGAGGGAAATCATGGGTGCATCCCAGCTGGCAGGCAGAGCTCTAGGAGTCTCTAGGAGAGAGGCTGTATGGATTAGCAGGTGGGGTGTTCCGGGATGGGAGGTACTGGTTTGCTTTGACACTTTTTAAGTAAAAGGATACAGGACTGGGGAGGTTCCTGGCCAGTCACATGCCTCAAACCATCTCCCCCATCACTAGGCGCTGTAGTCACGGTGCCTGATCACTTGGCAAATCCATGTGATCAGTTGCCAGTACTCATCAAAGGAGATCTTCTGGTCTTTGTTGGCATCTAACATGTCAAACATGCCTTTCACGGCCTCCTTGATCTCTGTGTTCTGGAACGCAACAAAGAAGCGGGCCTCACTGGGGGGCCTGTCCTGGCTCACGGCATGGAGGGGGTGTGCGTATGTGTGTGTATGTGTGTGCATGCATGTGTATGTGTTCGTGATACTGCCCACTGCTGGAGAACCCAGGCCTGCTCCCTGTGTTAGTATGCATGTTCTGTACATGATGCAACACAAGCCTGGTTGGAAGCCTCCTGATGAGGTTTATATTGTGCAAATGGCAGCAACCCTGATTTCAGTAGTAAAGGCATCGCTTACACCGACTCCTTGGGGGCCAGCTGCTCATACCTCATTCATGATGGTTAAACTCAGTTCCTCAGAGCAACACTAACAGAACCAGGTTGTTTTAGGGCTGCGAACGGCCCCGTACTGACAGGGGTTGCAATGGGCTGGAAGGAGTAATTGCTCACCCCGCACTGGCAGTGGTCAGGTTGCCAGAACAAACTGGCAGATTGGACTGTTCTGCCCATTACTGACTGCAGGAGCAAGACCTGTTAAGCGTGTGCATGTGCACGCGCACGGGCACGTGTGTGTATGTTGCTCATCTACGTCTACAATCTAGATAGGAGTGAATCAAGGGGTGCTGAGATACAGTTCAGGACAGACAAATTGGCAGAGCTTTGAGGGTTGGGGGCAGCCCAGGGCTGGCGTGTCAGGGGCACAGGTTAGGACTAAGGAGCACTGACAAAGAGGTGGCATATGGCGTGAGCCCAGGGCTGGGCTAGACAGAGGCAGGAGTTCAGGCCTGAGGGGCACTGGCACAGAAACCCTTGACTATCAATGAGTGGCTGCCTTAAGGAGGCTGGGGGTAGTTGGGTCTCACCGTGAGCTGATGGCTTAACTCATTGCTGAGCAGGCTTTGGAAAGCCTCTTGGTCTAAGGCCTTTGCCTCAGCCTGGCCCTTGGCGTACTTGTAGAAGCTGTCCACAATCGCATAGATGCCTTTTTCTAGTGCTGAGTCCGCCGCAGACGTCTCTGAAGGCTTTTGGCCACCTGCAAGGCAACAACAGACCCTGGCATTATGGTGTCAAAGGGCCAGAGAAGAGATGCCAGTTGGGGGCTTTGCTGGCCTAGCCTAGCAATGCTGATGAGGGGGTGAGGCCATTCTACGTGTCCTAACTGACATGGTTTTGCCAGTAAAACAGTGTAGGACTGGATAAGCCAAGGTCCAAATATGCATCTGTTGTCTCCTTCCAGCTCCTCCTCCTCAGGGATGCAGCCTGTATGTAGCATGGTGACAGCTGCCATGCTGAGGCCTAAGATGACAGCTGGACACCCAGGCAGTTGCCACACATGGTGGCAGCTGTGACTTTTGGCTGCCATTGTGCTACTGGCATGACTATACCACTGTGGCAGCAGCTGCTGTTTTTTCACCCCAACCCTAAGCTGTCATCCGCGGTTGCTGTGCCCTGCCTTAGTTATGCTACCGCTGGATAGACAGAGAAACAGGAGTTGAAGAGGATCTGCAGGGGCAGTGAAGGGGCCTGCCTGCAGCCAGGGCAGCCTGCCATCCCATCCCAGGCATCAGAGTTAGCAGAGGCGAGGGCTGAGTTGAAGGACATGGGGATGCAGGGAAGTCATTGTTTGAAATAAGAAGGCCACCTGCCATGTCGTGTTGCTGGCATGGAGCTGCAATTGCCCATTTGTTCCAGGACATGATGGGTGGCTGAGCTTATACCCCTGACAGCGAAAAAATGCAGCTGCATTTCCTTTCTGAACAGAACGGGGCCCATTGGCATTAAGCTGGTGCTTCTCCACTAGCTGCATGGCAGTTCCTTGACCCTTGCGCTCCTCAGTCTCCTTTTTGTGTCTTCCTGCTGTCACATGCATGTTCCTGTGACCATGAAGGCTGAGTAGGCTACACTAATAAGGGCAGTGATCACACTGATCTAGGTGGACAAACACCTGAAGTAGCTCCCATGAAGTGTTCTCCAGGTCTCTCTGATCCCAGCTGGGATCCTACCTGCTCCATCCCTCACCCTGGCTGGCATTCTGCTCTGTCCTTGTCACCTAAGCAGCCATTTTTTGGATGCCTACAAAGTACTTATGTGCCAGGAGAATCCTATTCCTGGATACATATCCCACATGGATGACTTATGCATGTGTGCAGACTGGCAGTAACAAAACATGAATGAGTGAAAGGCATCTTGCTTTCTCTCTGCAGGTAGCTCTGTGTCTAGGGCACTCATCTGGGATGCTGGAGGTCCTGGGTTCTCAGTTGCCCTCACCCAGAGAAAGTTTGACTCAGGGCCTCTTCCACTTCCCAGCATAGTGCTCTAATTGCAGGCCAGACAAGGGCCATCTAGAGCACAGCAGTCTTAACTGCCCCACCACAGGTTAGGCATCACTCACTCCTCTGCCCCTCTTTCTAAAGCTGAATCATTAATATAACCCTTGATAAAAATAGATTGAGGGAATTGCATGGGGGAAAACTTCTGTTTTACTTGGAGCAAGGCCCCAGCCATGGTTATTTTCTGTTCTTGAGGCTAGCTACACGTTCTGGGCATCTCCACTGTCAGGAGTATAAGTGCGCAGCATGTCCATGTAGGCTGTATGCGTGCTCAGTCTGCAGATGTACATACGTGGTCATCCACATGAACAGCGCACGATATTCAGGAACAGAATTTCAAAAAAAGCCCTGTGGATGACCAAAAGGGCTGCATGGCCCAGCTTGGAGCTCCTCAACAGAGAGTGTCAGCTCCTCCTGGCCCAACAAACCCACCCAGGACTCAATGATCTATGTTGTGTGACCCTGGGCCACAGCCAGGCCCTGTAGCTCTAGGATGGTATAAGCTCCAGGCCTCGAGCCCACCTCACCCACACTACAGATGCACCCTCTGGACTGACTCTGCAGCTGCCAGCCCAGCCGTGGTGGTGCAGTCGCTGCCCAGTGATACCCGTCTTAGAGCATTTTTCAGAGTGGCTGTGCTCACTGTTTGCAGTGAAGGGAGCCCAAGGATCCTGGGGGCAGCACTGACTGTGAAGGGGGAACCTCCACCCTCTTCCCTTGCAGCTCAGCATCCCCTAGCATATAACTGGGGCCCTGGGGGCAGCACAGGCTATAAAGATGAGAGCACCCCTGACAGAGCTGCAGTGCCCTTGGATCCAGGTAAGGTTACTTCTGGATTCAAAAGAAGGAGCATTTCTAGTATCTCCTGTGAATAGCAAATCATGCTCCAGTGATGTGATGGGGGGGGTTTTGTGCAATGAAGATAACCCTCACTAGGGGGCAGGTGAACACCCTGGAGATGAGATGCAGAAGGAACTTCACCCACCAAATCAGCTTGACCGGCCAAGGGATCTGCCACCCAGACTGGCTGACAAAAGGGAGGGGGTGAGAGGACTAGGTAAGGGGAGAGGCTGATGGATAAGGGAGCAGGGAGGGCGGTGGGTGATAAGTAAGGTCATGAGTTGTAGGATGGATGCAGGAGCACACACAGTGCTGGGTAAGGGGTGAAGCCGAGCTGTCAAGGCAGGTAATGACAGATGTGACTGAGCGGTGTAGCAACAGGGGAAGGTGAAAGGTGCAGGGGGGTGATGGGAAATGGGTGTGGGGTGAGTGATAAGTGAGGGAGCAGTAATGGTAAAGTGGGGTGGAGGGTGCAGAGTGCCTGCTGGGGAGTGGCGGAGGCTGAGGGTGCTGAGCTAGTTATGGTGAGAAAGGTCCTGGATCCATTTGATCCTGAGGGCTCCATTTCGGGCTGCGGGGAAGGAGTCACCCAGGACCACAGGCATCTGCACCACGTCTCTTACCACTGCCATCTCCAGGCCCCTCTGGCTGTAGGTTCTGCCCCATAGTTGGGCTGTCACACAGGAGGAAGCGTAACCAGTTTTCTGGAGGGAGCAAAATCTAATGTGAGCAGTGAAGTGCTCTTGAATTCCAGCGACTGGACTGGGCTGAGATGGCGGGGGGCACTTTCATGGGCTGGCACCAAGCCTGAAACAAATGAAGAGGATACTTAGAGGAGCCAGCGAGTAGAAGATCCTTCATCCCAGCCGCCAGCTTTATGCCAAAGAAGTTCTTCTCTGCAGACAAGGCAGGGAAGCTCCCCACCACTTGGGATCCAGACCCCTCTGGTGGGAGGGTGTGTGCCAGAGCTGTGATGGGGTAAAGAAGTGATGGGGTAAAGGAGCCGGGAGTGCAGTAGGGTAGAAAAGGGGAACTTCGGAACAATGCCACACTTGTAGACAACATTTTTGGGGTGTTCCACGTGTGACTGACTGGTTTGTAGAGAGAGGTGTTGCATAGGTGGCTTTGGGTCGAGCTGGTTTGGGACAGAGACATCTCTGAAGTACTAAGCAAAGCTCCAGCTGCCTGAGTCTGGTACTGCAGAGAGCCTCCCCTTGCCCAGGCCTCCCACCCCAGCCCCAAACCTGTGGGAACTCCAGCTGAGAGCACCAATCCTTGCATGATGGTTGTGCCCAAAATATGAGCACTTGTTGGGGTGACTGAATACCTCATCAGCTATTTACAGAACTGATGAGAGGAGGACGGGGTTTCAGGCTATTGCCAAGGCACCCTGAATGGCAGGACTCTTACCTAAGTTTTGTCATTGATTTGTTTCTTCCAAATTTCTGCCAGGTCCTTCCCCTTCTCCGCCCTCCTCCCATCAATGCCGCCAGGAGGTTCTGTTCATTTTCAACCCTTGGAAATTTTGCAAGTCCAGGGAACTTGCATCATGTAAATTAATTGCCCTGGTTTCTGGCAAGGGGCACGGACCGGGGCCATTTAAACAGGAACCTCTAGGCCTTCTTTCTACTTAGAGCTGTGAGTCAGGGAAGCGTCTCTTGATCTGACTTCTTATGTGTTCAGGAAAGAGGACTTTGTGTGTTCCTTATAAACAAGATGAATCTCAGGAATTGTCTCCTAAACTCAACTCCCAGACTGTCAGAACAGCAGGGCACCAGGACAAGCTGCCCAGGGAGGCTGTGGGATCCCTTTTACTGGAGGTTTTCAAGAAGAAATTGGGCAAGCATCAGCCTAGGGTAGTTTAGGAATAGTGCAGACTGCATCAGCACAAGGTGTTTGACAGGATGATCCCTGAGGTCCCTTCCAGCCCTCCATCACGTCCCTGATTCCACACCTAGTTCTGCTCTTACCTGGAATAACCTGTGAGATCTACACTTCGGGCTTATCCTTTGGGCCAAGAGAAGTGTCTATGTGCAACAGAACTATGTTTGGAAAGTAGCAAAAGTGTGTTGGGGTGTCCCTGTAAAAAATGAGCAGCTGTGCGATGCTTTCCTCCTTGTGGCCATTCCTCAAAGCAGCAGCAGTGTGGAAGGCAAAGCCCTAGAAGTGCAAGCTTAGACTGCAGGGGCACGTGGAGCATACAGGCTTGTTGTACCATGAGAAGTAAACTTCTGATCCTCACCTGCTGTTTTCTTCTCTTTGTTGCGCTCCCCTTGCTCAGGCCTCACTGTGCTGGGCAATCAATGGCACTCAATGCAGAGACCGTTCCAGCCCCAAAGTGGTTGCACTCTAAATGTAAAACTACAGGCCACAGTGGCAGACAGATGGACAAACAGATGGGGGGACTTTGTGCAGCCTCTTTTGACTTGAATTCACGGCAATTGCTAAATTAACCCTTTGCCCATATGCATATGTATTAGCTCGTGGTCTTTGATTATTCACCCACATATTGTGGGACAGGTTCATTTTCCCTTGGGCAGGAGTAGACCTCATTAGGGGAACATGGGGACCCTTCTGCCCTCATCTGTTAACCCCTAGGGGCTGGCCTATTCTCTTCACTCACCTCTGGACTGGTACTAAGCCATGTCTGTCTAGAAATGCTGCTGTGGGCTGGAAAAAAGACTCATAAGAGAGTTTGCTCCAACACCCCATGCTCGGTGGGGAGGGGAGGGAGCTGCCAGGAATGGCGGGATATCTTTGGGTCCTCATTTGAAGACAAAGGACAAACACATTGATGGCACTGTAATGCACATCAGTTTTGTACATCAGAGCAAATTACAGCAGAATCTGACACAGATGCATGAGCAAGTCTCTGGGGTAGCTATACACTGCCTTACCACTGTCCCAGGAAAGAGTGGATGCAAGGTCTACAGACATGTATTTTTTGCTGCCTAGGATTTCACTGAGGTACACTGGTGTAAGGATGTACGCTGTCTGTCTACTTCTTATTTACACTGATGTAAATATGGCCCTGGGCCCTGAACCGATGAGCAGACATTGAAAAGCAGGTGGTAGAGGGATGTCTGCTATTCTACCATACCCCTCTGTGTGCCCGCGCCCCGGCCTTGCTCACAGGCAGTGGGGAATGGGTCCCATGCCCACCCACCTGCTCTGCTAGCTGTGCAGCGGCAGTCACACTCACTCACCTGCAACAGGGCTGCCGGTCCCTGAGACGGACTGAGATCGAAGCGAGCTGCCGACAGGGTCTGCGCATGGGGTGGGGAGGCAGGGGGCTATTTATGGGACGGCTCCTCACACAGGCGGAGATGTGATCACTGAGATCAAGTGCCCGACTGACAGGGCCAGGATTGTATAGGGAGGAATCTGGGCAGAGGCACAAGAATGGGGTGGGAAGAGCCACTTGTTTGCCTCCTCCTCCACCTCAGACAGCTGCAGGTGCCAAGAAGGGCTAGTCAGAGAGCAGTGCTGGCAGCAGGACCCTTGGGCAGGTACAATGTGAATAGACTCAGATCAAGGGGGACATGCCCCAGTCCCTGCAGGGGGACATGACTCCTGAGTTCCCCTGATCCCAGTGGTCCTCTGGGCCAGGGTGGTGAGGGTAGGCTGGCTTCTGTGGGCAGTGGCACTCTGGGGAGTGATGAGCAGGGATCTAGGTTTTCCCTTTTAACCAAGAAAAATGCAGATTTTCCCTTTAAGCTTTTCCACATTTGCAAAGAGCTCTCTGCAGGCTGGCAGTGGTCCAGCCTGCAAGGGGCTGGGGGAGCGGGAGGAGGGTGGTCAGGCAAGGAACACCATGTGCATGTACACTCACACATGCACAGGGCTGCCAGGCACCCTGGAGAGCAGCTCCCACAGGAAAGCCTGGCAGGGGAAGGGGGGATTGAGGCCCCCATTGGGAGAGAAGGAGTTGGGCAGGGCTGGGGCTGCTGCTCAGCCAGGGCCGTGCGTGGGGGCTTGGGGCCAGGCCCCCAACGTGCAGCTGCAGGGCCCCAGCAGGGAGTGGGAAAGGGTCATGGGTGGCTTGTGTAGGGGTGGGGGTGGGGCTGGCTCCCTGCCACTGCATGCACTCCTGGGGTGGGGGAGTAGGGGGACCCATGCTCCCCAGATTTGTGCGTGGGGCAGGAGTGGAGGTTGGGCTACCCGCTGTGGGTTTGGGCTGCCTGCTGCCTTTCCCCCAGGGTCTCCACAACCTGGGGGGAAGACCTGGCGTGGCAGCACAGAGTGGGGCCGAGCTGGGAACCCCCTTGCCGCTGCAAGCCCCATACCACTCTGGCGAAGTGCCCCCTGCCCTCCCGGCAGCAGCGGGGGTGGCGGTGCAGAGGTGTGCCCCTTGCTGCTGCTGGATGAGCAGGGTTTGCCTTGCCATGGTGGCACCAGCAGGGCGGGGGGAGGGGGGAGGGTTGTGGCTTTGAAGTTAGGGGCCTGGACCTAAGTTCTGGTGAGCTGGGGGGGCAGGGGAAGCTCTGACTTTCCTTGATAAAAAAACCCTAAATCAAACACAAAAACTTACAGGTACTTAGAATTGATTTTATTACTAGGAAATTGCCCATCAAGAATGATGGGGGGGGTGGGATTGGAGCCCCGCATCTGGCCCTGGGACACCTCCCCCCCCACTCTGGACTCACTCCCACTCCACGTCCCCCGCCGCTCCAGGTCCAGCCTTGCTCCACACCCCGTCACTTCGCATCCACCTGGCCTGCGTCCGCCGGGTGGTCTGGGGGTGTCGGGGCTGGGTGGCAGGGGGCGCCGCCACTGTGATCCTTCCCCTTTGCCCTCGGGCAGGGAGGTGTGGGGAAGCCCCGCCGCTTGGGTGACCAGGGGTGTTCACTGCCACCACAAACTTCCCCAGCAGTGGCTCAAACTCGGGCCTGCGCAGCTCGGGCTGCGGGGCCAATTGCCGCCCGCCCTCTCGGCAGTGCATGCACAGTTGCCCTAAAGCGTTACAGACAGACAGACACACAGGCTGACAGACTACACCTTTTATTGTATTAGATTGTGACTGAGGCACTGGTAGGCTTTGCAACTTCTTTAAAATTGTAAATATATCAAGAAAACATTGCGTTCAATTGATACCTGTATACATAGCAGTGTTTCATTTTAATTGTGGAGTTTGCGTTTTTTAATCAGAGAAGTTGTGATTTTTAAACAGAGACAACCAGGATCCGTGGTGATGCGGCCATGTTACATTCACCCACCTCCCCACCCTGAATGACCATGTGCCTGTTCCCAGGAGGTCACTGCCTTTGACCTGTCCAGAAGCGAGGCTTAACCTGGTATGTCTGGAGGTGCACTAGGACAGCCCTGCTACTGTGCCCCAGCACACACAGCCCAAGAGGATCCTGAGTCACCGGGGATCAGACTCCCCCTCACCACGACTCGCCACAGGGGGAGAGCGGTGGCGGAGACCCCTTGGAGAAGGACAGGCAGCCAAAGAGCGCACTCAGCTCCACAGCCGAACACAGCCAAGCCTGGGGAGAATGGGAGCGGGGGAGCTGGTGCCAGCCTTGTGACAGAGAGCAGAGGACGGGTTGCAGCATGCCTGTCCATCTGCAGGGTGACACCTGGCTCATCTTGCCCCTGTCTGTACACTGGGGAAAGCCAACCTGGGTTAAACCAGGCTTTGCCCCGAGGAAGGAGTTTACATTGGTCCAAGGAACCAGACTGAACTCTGCCCTGCTCCATCAGACAAACGGGTACCACTTTGCAAGTGTAAATAGTGCTGACACTAGAAGCCTGGCACCATCCAGGAAGGGCAGGGAGCCCTGGCTTTCCTTCTGAATTGCTTGTGGATCCCAGTCAAGCCACTTCCCTGCTCGGTGCCTCAGTTTCCCCGCTTGTGTATTCAGGGTGGCGATGCTGCCCCAGCTCCCAGCAGGACCCTGAGGTTGCGTCCAGGGTTTCCCTGCAATGGATCTCATCTAGGAAAAACGCTCTTGGACCTTGTGCTCTGGGATCTTCCTTGCAGCCTCTCTGATGCTGGGGAGTGTGTATACAAATCCCGGAGCACACAGCTCACCGCCGGGCAGGTCGGCTAGCGAGGTGGACGCGGGCTCCATCTCCCTGGCCTATGCAGCCTCAGGAGCTTTCCCAGCTTTGTCCCCTCCAGGGTATCAGCTCTGCTGTGTAGCAGGGATTTCTACCGCAGGGACTATCTTGGTCGCTGGCCTAGTCAGGGCTCCGGTCGCCGGCACAGGAGGGAGCTCCTTGCTCTAAGGTCCTGTGTTTCCCTCCCCTTCCCCTGTCCCAGCTGTCACATTCTCCTCCAGGCAGCTGGGTCACGCACTATTTATAGAGGAACCGCTTTCTGAGCACCCGCTCCCTGTTGCAACTAAGCCTCTGGTTTCAGCTGAGTCACAACCTCTCCCCATCCCCCTGCTGCCTCTGCTCCCAAGGGGGTCGAGACACCTGCCCTGGGGTGGGGGCAGGGGAGGTGGGGGATCCCCTCTGCTCCAGCTCTTTCTGCTGCAGGTTTTAAAGACTGGTTGGGCTCCTTAAGCGCTGGGTAGTTTAAGCAGCTGTCAGAGCCCTGCAAGAGGAGCAAGATATGATTCCCCCCACCGCCTCCACCTTCAAGGCTGCTACCAGAAGCAGGACACATAAAGTTTGCTTCAGGCTGGTTTTTTGATGAGGAAAAACCTACCTTGTGGAAACAGATGTGATTTGCTTATCTGTAAAGATCAGGCCAGAGCCTGTCCCCAGTGGGGTGCTGCTACTGAGCAGATTTTAGGTGCTCATCGGCAGGCAGAAATGGGATGAAATGCAAAGGCTGGGAGCTGTCCAGGTGTACAAGAGCAGGAAGAGCAGTATTCCCAGAGCCGGTTTGTGTGGCTTGTCCAGTGGCTTGTCCCTATTCAAGGCCAACACCGGCCCATAGCCATTCTGTTACCAATTAGGTGATTAGGCACAACTTTCCAGTGCTTGGGGGGTGGGGGGCAGAGTAGCAGGGCCATTTAGGTGCCTGCCTTTACCTCCAGTGGAGTGCACTAGAGCCTGGCTCTGGACATGTGCTGCAGGCCTTCTCCACTTGGCCTCTGATCCTCCAGGCTGGGGAGTCCAAGGTGCCCAGAGATGACACTAGCTGCATCGATTCCTTGTCAGCTGCTGACTCTAGGAGTGGCTTTGCCTTGCCCACACCTATGCCAGCCCATTAGACTTAGACAGGCCCCTGGTGCTATCCCTGCAGTTCCTGGGTTCACACTCCCGGCTGCCAGTTGCCCACAGCAGTTTGCCTCCACCAGCATCTCTCAGCACCGCCTCACTCCTGCCTTGGCAGAACAGGCACAATGACAACTAGTGGCCAATTCATGCCTTTCAAGGAAGGGCCATGAAACATCCTCAGGTGTGGTGGGGGTCCCTCCCAACCCCATGGCTCAGCAGTAACATGTTGATCACCAGACCTTTTGGCACTGCTGCTAGCCACAGGCAATGACAGAGTTAAAACTGGGGTTGTGGAGGCAACAGAGATTGTGTTTGCTTGCATTTGTTGCCCATCTCATTGGGCTGCCCTATATACATTTGAGCTTCTGGGATTGACCGTCACTGCAGAATCTGGCCTCCTGAAGGTTGCACCCAGAGCTGGTTTCCCTGTAAAAAGCAGGGAGGTGCTTATCCCATTTACATCCCCCATGCTGCACAATGCTACTCACTTAAACCAGTTTTGCTGAAATGCCATCTGCACACATTTACTCCAAGATGGTACAGCCATCACACATATCAGAGAGCTGGTGTCCATCTCTTTTGCTCTGAAACCCTGTGATGAATCCAGAGGCAGCCAGACCGTGAGAGGCCAGTGAGATGGATGGTCCTCCACTCCAGGAGCTACTTCCATAGGAGCAGACACCCCCATCATTGCAATGACTCCCACAACTGGAGCTGCCAGCACCTCCAATCCAGGAAGTAACTCAGCTGCTGCCACTACCAAATCCTTGTCAGCAACCAGCACAACTGAAGCTAGCACAGATGTCATGAAGGCATTGCACATGACTGAATCTGCCACCACCTCAAGGCCTGCATCGAGCAAGAATGAAGTTACCACCATGTTCAGGCCAGCAGCCACCATGACTGTAACTAGCTGCCACCTTATCCCATCCATTGTCTACCATGACAGCATCAGGCACAACCTTACCACCAGGAGAAAACCACTCCAGATCTGTGGCCACCATGACTGAAGCTGCCTCAGCCTCCACCATCTCCAAACTAGCTGACCCCAGTTCCACATATGGATCTATCATGACTGAAGTTGGCACCATGGTAACACCAGCTGTGAACAGGAAGGAACTTGTCACAACTACCTCACTGTCAGTGGCCACCATGACTGAAACTGACACCTCATCCACACCAGCAGCTACCCAGCCTGCTGCAGCTGGCCCCACCTCAGCACCTGCAGCTCCATCTACACACCCGCAACTATCGTGACTATAGCTTCAGTGACCTGCACACCCACAGCCACTGTGACTGCAGGTGCTACCATACCCATGGCCGTGGCTCTGACCACTGAAGATGAAACCAACTTCAGAGTAGCAACAAGCATCTCCACAACAGCAGCCCCTGAGTTCATGTCAGAATCTGCCACAAATGAAGCTATCAACATCTCTGCACCACTGTCCACTAAAACTGAAACAGCCACAACTTTGATGCTGGCAGCCAGAACATCTGTAACCTGCCTCCACCTCCACGCTAGGAGCCACCACCACTGAACCTGCCCCAACATCCAACCTGGCAGCCACCATAATGAAAGCTGGTGCCACTTCCATACCAGCAGCCACTCTGAGTACAGGCAGTGCCACATCAGTCCCAGTAGTCAGTACAGCTGAAACTCCCATGACCTTTATGGCCACAGATACCACAACAGTAGCTCCCAGCACATCCACACCAGTGGTCTCCACAACTCCTAGGAAAACAACCTCCAAGGTAGTGACAGCCATCTCCGGAACAACAGCCTTCACCTCCACAAGAGCACCTACCGCAACTGAAGCTAGCAATATCTCCACTCCCAGAATCACCAACATCGCTACTACTGCCATACCAACTACCACTAGGCTCAAAGCTGCCATCACGTCAGCTGCAATCACAATGACCTCCGCAGCCACAGTCGCCATGATAGCAGTAACCACCATGTCCAGAACATTGGCCTCCATTACTGCAGTTGGAACCATCTCCATGGCAGCTACAGCTATCTCCAAAACAGAAGATCCCAGCTCCGCAACAGCAACCAACACTACTGAAGCTGCCAATACCTCCATTCCCAGAGCCACCATGACTGCAGTTCCCAGTATGTCTACACTCATGAAGATGTCCACCACCTCCATGGCTGCAAGGGTGATCTCCACACCAGCAAACACTCCACACAGTTGGCACCATTTCATCACTTCTAGTCACCACCAGTGAAGCTGCCAAGACTTCCTTGCCAACCACCCACCAAAACCAAAGCTGCCAACACATCCATCTCCACAGTCACAGCCACTGCAGCCACAATAACCTCCACAGCCACAACAGGAGTGACAACCATGTCTAAACCTGTGGCCTCCGCTACTGCAATTGGAACCACAACTGTCCAACTAATGACCAGTGCTGTATCAGTAGCTACAACAACAGGTCCTATCCCCTCTGGGCCAGGAACTGCCGTGACTGAATATACCAGCTTATCCACTGATGTGCTTAGTGCAACTGAGCTGACACCACCTCATGCTAGCATTCACCGTGATTTCATAGATTTCATAGACATTAGGGCTGGAAGGGACCTTGGAAGATCATCGAGTCCAGCCCCCTTCCCAAAGGGCAGGAAGTCAGCAGAGGTCATAGGATCCCAGCAAGATAGACATCTAAATGTATCTTAAAGGCATTCAAAGTAGGTGCTTGAACCACCTCTGGCGACAGTCTATTCCAGACCTTGGGGGCTCGGACAGTGAAGAAGTTCTTCCTTATGTCCAGCCTGAAACAGTCACGGAGGAGTTTGTGACCATTTGATCTTGTCATCCCTTGGGTTGTTCTGCTGCACAGATGTTCCCCCAGATCCTGGTGGTCACCCCTGATAAACTTATAGGTGGCCACCAGATCGCCCCTGAGCCTGTGCTTTTCCAGGTTGAAGAGCCCCATGGCTCTCAGCCTGTCGTCGTAAGGTCTGTTTTCCTGACCTCTGATCATGCACATAGCTCTCTTGTGCACTCTCCCAAGCTTCTCCACATCCTTTTTGAATTGTGGAGCCCAAAACTGGATGCAGTACTCCAACTGTGGCCTCACCAAGGCCGAGTACAACAGGAGAATGACGTCCTGGGATTTACTTGAGAAGCATCTATGGATGCAGACCAGTGTTTTGCTCGCTTTACTAGCCACAGCATCACATTGCAGGCTCATATTCATCTTGTTGTCAGTCATGACCCCCAAGTCCCTTTCGTCCATAGTGCTAGCCAGCGTAGCACTACTGAGCTTATAAGGATGCTGCAGGTTTTTCTTCCCAAGGTGGAGAATCTTGCATTTTTTGGTGTTAAACACCATCAGGTTCTCATCCGTCCATTTCTTGAGACTGTCAAGGTCTGCCTGGATCATGGAGCCAATTTCCCAGCCAGAGGATCATGGTGGACCCAAGGCCACAATTGGCCATTTTCGCCAAGAGGTAATCATGGGATACCAGATCAAAGGCTTTTTTAAAGTCAAGATATATGACATCAATCTCTTCCCCCTTGTCCAGGTGATAGGTCAGAATTAATTTTATAAAGGAAAATGAGATTGGTCAAGCAAGACCTACCCGCAACAAACCCATGCTGGCTATCCCTCAGGATGTTGCATTCAGCCAGTCTGTTAAGGATGGCCTCTTTGATAATCTTTTCCAAGACCTTCCACAGGATAGAGGTCAGGCTGATGGGCCTGTAGTTTGCCGGATCTACTTTCCTCTCTTTCTTGAAGATAGGAACCACATTGGTCTTCTTCCAGTCTTCAGGCACTTCACCAGAGCGCCAGGAGTTCTCAAAGATCCGTGCCAGGGGCTGGGCTATGGTGCTTGCCAGTTTCTTGAGTACCCTGGGGTATAAACTGTCAGGGCCAGCTGACTGGAAGGTGTCCAGCCTGTCGAGGTGGTCCTTCACGAGGTCCACATTGTTGGAGAGTAAGGGGGCAGGTGAAAGACTGATGCAAAGTACCCATTTAGCAAGTTTGCTTTTTCCTGGGTGTCAGTTGTCTCATCTGGTTTAGCAGGGGTCCAATGTTGCCCTTGCTTTTCCTTTGGCTCCCCACATAGCTAAAAAAGGACTTTTTATTGTCCTTGATATTTGTAGCTAGCTGGAGTTCCATTGCAGCCCTGGCTTTCCTGGTTTGCTCTCTGCAGGACTGGACCAGAGCAGAGTATTCCTCTTTGGTGGCGGTTCCAGTCCTCCATCCTTTGTAAGCCTTTCTTTAAGAGACGCAGGAGGTCCGCCAGTTCCCTGCAGAGCCAAGGGGGCTGCTGTGCCCTTTTGCTGCCTTTCCCCCGAGATGGGATGGACTTTGCTTGCGCATCCAGGATTGCTCCCTTGAGGAGCAACCACTCGTCCTGCACTCCCCTCCCCTTTGGGTTGTGGCCCTTTAAGGCCTCACTGACAAGCCTCCTTTGCTTGTCCAAGTCAGCTTTCATGAAGTCAAGGACTTCTGTATTGCTGACCAACTTGCCAGTTTTACGGTGGATGTTGAAGGTGATCAGCTCATGGTCACTGTCACGCAGCTTCCCTTAGGTCATTAGGTCACTGTTTAGGTCGTCTCCAGGTGCCAGTACCAGGTTGAGCAGCGCTTTACCTCTTGTTGGCCCATCGACTTCCTGCGTCAGATAGAGCTCATTCACACATGAGAGAAAGCTTTGCGACTGCTCGGATTTGGCCAAGCGCTCTTCCCAGGAGATGGTTAGGTAGTTGAAGTCTCCCATGACAACCATGCACCGGGAGCGTGTGGCCTCTGCTAACTCCCTGGTGAACTCCTGGTTAAGGTCTTGATCTGGGGTAGGGGTCTGTAGTAGATTCCCACCGTTGTGTCCCCTCGCTGTGTTCCCCATGGGTTTTCATGCAGAGGGTCTCAAGTCATCCACCCTGGGTGCCAATATCGGCTTGCAGGGGCACATAGCTTTCCTTAACAAAGAAGCTACACCCCTGCCCCTTTTGTCCACTTGATCTCTCCTGTACAGGGTATAGCCAAGGTCTCTGTTATCTCTATCACATCATAATTGAGTTTTGCAGGAGGACAAATTCATCCTGCTTATTCCCCAAGTTTCTGGCATTTGAGTCCAGGTATGCAAGTGTCCCTTTGGGGGCCCTTGACTTGCCTACAGTTCATTCCAGGGCTGGGGAAGGGGCTGGATACCCTGAGTGCCTTGGCCTGCTGGCTTTGCAAGAGTTGCTCAGCGGGCCAGCAGTGGCGGTAGTCCCCCCATCCCCCAACCCCTTAAGTCCTGCTCCCAAATCCCTGTAGCGCCTCATGACCCGGCTGGGAGCACTCTGAGCCATGTCATTTGTGCCCACATGGATGAGGAACATGGGATAATGGTCAGTGAGCTGGAGGATTTCAGGGATCTTCTCCGCAATGTCTCGGATGCGGGCCCCCGGGTCGGGGAGGCAGATCGTCCCCTCAGTCCCCCGCAGGATGGAGTCTCCCACGCCAAACACCTTACGCTTTGTCTTGGGGAGAGCGGGGGCGGTAGCTGCGGTCGAGCCTGTGTTGCCTGCGGGGGCTGGCAACTCTGGAGGCTCTGCTGGAGCAGCAAGAGGCGCGAACCTGTTGCTAAGCTCCGGCGAGGCAGGGGCCTTGGTGTGCGGGCCCTGGGGCCTTTGACCACCCTGGTCCAACCCCTGGGCTGGACATCATGGGAGGTCCTCAAGTCCTCTGCTGTCCTGGAGGGGGACTGTAGTATAGCCTCCGGCTCCCGGGGGAGAAGGGCTTGGCAGTAGGAGTCGATCTCCTGCTCGCAGTCCCTGATGGCACGCAGTCTCTGGACTGTGGCCTGGAGCTCCTCCAGCTGGCGCACCAGAAACCCCAGCAGGGAGCAGACCCCGCACGGGGAGGTGGCCATGCTCCTGGGCCCCAGAGCCTGAAAAAGTGACTGGCAGCCCCCACAACCGAGCGTCGGGGGCCCCGTCTGTGTGGAGCCCGGGACCATGGGCTCCGTCTGGGTGGAGGCCTCTGAGAAGCCGGGGGGCACAGGGCCTGGGGGGACCCTCAGGTTGCAGCGTGATCCTATCCACGGCATGCCGCTAGTAGCCAGCTACAGCTGGGGATGCCTACCCAAGGGGCTCGCAGGCGGGGCCTCGGGTCCTCCCATTCACCCTGTGAAAACTCCTGTGGTAACTCACACACCGGGCCCAGGAGCGTGCCTGCTCGTGCAGCTCCCATCGCACTCAGCCTGCTCCCAGCTGTCTAGGTCCCTCCCTTCATGGGCCTCTACTTAGCTGCGGGCAGGCCAGGGCTCATCGGGGTCCTGGGGGTCTCTCCTGGGGTCCCTGGGCTCACGGGGGTGCAGCGGGCTTACACCCACACATCTCACACCGGAGCCGGGATAGAAGTAAGGCTTCTGACATTGCCGGGCCCTTTTTAAACTGCGCATATGTGCAGAAGGGCTGGCCGGTGCCTCGCTGCTCTTGCGGGGTAAGAGGGGTCCCCCTCTCCACCAAAGCTAGCACTGTTCAAATCAGGAATGTGATACTGAGGCCCCATGTGGGTACTCAGACTGCCTGCACTGAGTCAGGAAGAGCCTGGGCATACCCGCATGTAACAAAACATAGGCACAATATGGTTCATGCGGTTGTGTGTATATGTGGGGAAAGGAAAACCCCCTGTGCTGTCAACAGGTGCTGATCTGGGTGGGTGACTCATAGCCTGAGCAGAGAAATCATCACTCAGCCCAATCCTTCACCACAGCCCAGACTCTGCATCACCCCCCCCACCACCACCACACACTAGGACATCAGCTCCCACCTACTGTACGTTAGCACCTGCAGCTCTCCCCCAGCCCCTATGGACATACTAACTCCTGGTCAGATAAAGACCAACATTTGAGCTCCCCACCCCACCAACCTGAGGACACCTCCCTTTATACCCTGCACCCACCCCTCAGGGAAATTCCTTTTTTCTGACCCGTATGCAGAGCCAATCCACTAGTAAGACTCTCAGCTCCTTTGCAAGATGGAGCAGAGTTATCCCTATTGTTGAAAGGAGAAGCTAAATGCTAACATGTCAGACATGAGAGTGCATGCCTCACTTGGACCTGAGAGCAGCATCAGTCCTGACTCTGGCCCACCTGCTCAAATGCTTCTGACTTCACTTTGTAAGCAGATCTTGTAATAAAAAAACCTCAAAAAACTTTGCAATAAATTTACTCTTGTCATGGGGAGCAAACAATGCGCTAGCTCTCGCACGTTGGTAACCTAAGTAGCTACTAGTACAGAGTCTAGCCACCAGTGGGCAGAGCTTGTTTGCATTGAACAAGTAGCTGTGTTAGAGTGAAATCACAGGACTACATTTCTTCCTGACTTCCTCAGACATAACTACACTGAAAACCCACAGTTTACCCAAACTAAAAGCTGTATATCATGTGTCTGCTTCACTTTTACTCTAGAATTAGCCAACGGCCTGTCAAGAATGACTGGGAGGGGAGTGGGGGGCAGGGGACAGGGCAGGGAGGGACAGATCACCGCCACCTGCTGCCCTGCACTGCCGCCGCTCCGTCTCCACTGTGCACCCCCCCAGTTTGGCTTCATGCGCCTCCCCCCCACCGCCACCTGCAGCTTCACCCCACGGCGCCACTGCCCCCTGGGCACGGGGGGGGGAAAGCTTTCATGCAGTTGCCAAAGCCACCACCTGGTGCCCTGTGCTATTGCCGCTGTGTGTCCAGCTGCATGCAACCCCCTCCCAGCTGTTCTCAGGGCCCAGCAGTGACGGTGGCCAGGCATCACCACTGTGCGCCCTGTTCCTTTCTCGCTTCCCTCCCCCATCCTCCCCCACCCTGCTGGCTTTTGTCGGGGTCCAGTGGTGGTGACAGTGAGGCTGGGGGGGTGAATTGGAAATACTCAAAAGTAAATGCAGCCATGTGTCTCCACCCTCCATCCCCCTGTTCCAAGCACTAGACTCCCCCCCCGTCATAGCTATGTGTAGAACCCAAAAGTCCCGGCTCTCTGGGTCACCTGCTCAAACCCGCTAGACATCACCTCCTGTCCTGCATCGGGGGTGCCCTGTGGAAGTCCAGGAACCTCCTGGTGTGCAGGCCCATAAACCTAGAGGTGGCAGACTGTGTTAAAATGGCTTTGAGTGAACTCCAGGCCTACGACCAGAAATCAGTTGCAGGGGACGGTGAGGATGCAGCCAAAACGGCCTGACAGAGGGACATTTGGCACCTGATTTTGAAAGACTCCCCCAGCAAGGAAACAGACAGTGATGGCAAAGAGGACATTGAGACCACTGAATTGGAAGACAGCCACGAGGACAGCAGCAGCGACAACAGCAGCGGGTCTTCCAGTGAAAGCAACAGCAACTGAACTGAGTTTTAAACTCTGTATTCAGGGACAGGACCCATTCTGTGATTCTGTGGGTGTGTAACGGGTGTGTGGGTTCCTCTGGTCGGTTAAGTAGGTAATGAACAGTGACTGGAAGGTGTCTATATGTATCTATATCTATAAAACCATGGGCAACTGGTGCCAACTTAGCAACTGGGGGGAGGACCCTGCTGCCAATCGCATTGACCGGGTGGGTGGTCCCTCTGCAACAAAATTCACCGACCGCTCTGGCTCCCACCTAGCCCCTCAGCCCATCACCTAAGTGGGGAGCACAGCCAGTCAGGGGGTGCATCAGTACTCTCGGGGGGGGGGTGCACCCCAACGCACCCGCTACGCGTCACCATTGTATATAACCTCTATATAACGACATCACCTTCTAACCAGTAGCAAGTATAGTAAAATGCTGTTATTCCTCCTGGGTGGTAAATGGAGAAGAGGTTTGCATGACATACCTGGAGCAAGGAGGTCACCCTGATCTCAGCTACATTTTCCAGAAATGAGAGCCAGGAGTCCACATTGCCCAGGCAACATGGCAGTGAGGAGAAAGTCTCTTCGGAGATGAGTTGTCATTGTGTAGGCAAATTGCTAAGTTTTTCACATGTTACCATGGCCCAACTGCAAAAAGTTGTGATGTTGTAGGATCAGCCTTGGCAAATGAATTAAGACAGTGGAGAGGCACCTGGGAGGGAGGGAACAAACCTGACCTCAGCAGAGGGGCAGTTTTGTTGTGTGAGCACAGCTTCAAGGGAGGGAGATTCATAGAGCTGTAGGGAGCAGAGCACAGTCATAGAAACATAGAGTCATAAAAATATAGGGCTGGAAGGGACCTCCAGAGGTCATCTAGTCCGAACCCCTACCTGAGGCACGATCATCCTTATCCAAACCAACCTAATATAATCCATAATCTAAACTCTACGTAAGACTATCATTATCCCTGACACAACACAGGCATAGCACCCTAACTTATCACAGGCAAAGTAGGGGACCCATGGCAGCCAGTGTCCTACTTCTACTGTTGTAGGACAATATATGCTCAAGATGCCTGGGCAGAGGGCCATGCTCCCTGCTACAGAAGAAGGAAAAACCCATCACAATCCATGCCAGTTTTTGGATAGAAATTCCTTTTTGACCCCAAATACAGTGATCCATCTGATCCTGAATGGAGGTGCAAGACTCTAGTCAGGAACCTCCATTTTTGGTCCCAGCAGCAGCCTTGGCACCGCTCAGCCAATTCTTGGTGGCAGCCAACACCTAATTCCTCTGAGGAAGGCTTACAAACACCCTGACACATGTAGCAGAAAGTCGGGTTGGGGGCAACCAGTAAAGCCCTGTAGTAGAACATAAGCATGGCTACACCTAGGTCATCCCTGACCGGTGGCTGTCCAACCTCTTCTTGAACACCTCCAGTGATGGAGAGTCCATAACCTCCCTAGGCATCTATTCCACTAACTCGCTATTCTAACAGTGACAAAGTTTTTTTGGATAGCCAATCTAAACTTACTTTTCTGTAACTTAGAGCCTTGGTCCATGCCCTCTTCTCTGCAGCAAGACAGAAAAGGTGCTTTTCCTCTTTTTTATGGCAGCCCATGAAGTATTTGGAGACTGCTATCCACAAGCTGAACATGCCCAACTCCTTATTCTCTGGGCCTAAGGTGGAGTAGGGGAGGGTGCGCTGCAAGCAGTCCTGGACCTACGGTTATTGCCAAAACACTTGCAAGGGCTAAATCTCTCTTGGTATTATTGGCTTAATAATCTGGTTTTCCCTAAGAATATTCAATAGTCCTCTTCCCCCTTACCTCCTGCCCCTCTCTCAGCCAATACAATTGTTTGTTTTAAACCCTTGGACTTGTTGCTTTTGAATATTGCTCAGCAAAGGCACCCAGGTGACATAGCTCAATTGCTACATTTCTGGCTCACCTTGGGGTTTTTTTTAGACAGGCTGCTACGTAATTGTACCTGGGTCTCTCTGCTGCCAACAGCTCCTAGCTGAAGAATGATGTATATGTCAGTGTAAATCCATATTTTATAATCCCTGGTATTCATATACATGACACCTTTTAGTTATATACCTGCTTTCTACTCAATCCCTGACCAGCATTGTTTTAGACATGTAGCACATTCATTTTAATACTTCATCTCTATTTATAACATTC
Source organism: Crocodylus siamensis (assembly GCF_052110815.1). Classification (NCBI taxonomy): domain Eukaryota; kingdom Metazoa; phylum Chordata; order Crocodylia; family Crocodylidae; genus Crocodylus; species Crocodylus siamensis. The sequence continues at coordinate 52,750,855 of NC_143409.1, forward strand.
AGCAATTTACATACTCAAAACCCATTTATTTTAATGCTCAGTCCCTCTATTTTAATAGACATGCATCTAACAGGGCCATGAAATAACAAGGACATTTCAAAATACAAAAAGGAAATGTTTAATTTCAGAAATGTCAAAATGCAATATTTAATATGGGGGGGGGGTGACAATGCACATAAAGATGCTGTTTGGTGCCACATGAGGTTGTTTGAAAAGGGCCTGACATGTTTTGTGCCTAAGGCATGTTTGAAAGTGTCATCCTGGCTGTAATTTCAAGCAGCAAAGCGCATGGAGGGCTCTGAAGTCAGCAGAGTAACATTACACACTACTCACCATGCAACACACCCTGCTACCGTACAGAAGAGACTCGGTTTTTTATGACTCTCATGAAACAACTTTAAATCATACCAGCTGTGGACATAGCCCACTCGGTGCAATGGAGCAGCACCTGAGTTACACCAGCTCCCATTGACTGTGGTGTAATTATGACTGATTTATACCAACTGGGAGTATCCCCCCTGACTCCAGTGGAGCTGTAGATAACTTACTCCAGCTGGAATTCTGTCCCCATGGACTCCAAAGGGGGAACACTCACCCGTATCTGTGAGATAGGGATCTGGCACCGAGGAGCTGAGAGGAGGCCTGGCCAATTCACCACAGCTGGGGATCTGGCCTCACTCAGATACCAGCTGCCTGAGAAGCATCAGCAGCTATTTCAACTGACTGCTTCACATGGCGAAAGCTGGTTACCATTTTTTGTCACTGATCAAGGCCCCTGGATGTGAATGATGGTCTAAGACACAAGTGACCCTATTTCAGAAAGGCCCTCCTGTGCCACAATGGGGAGGACCAGCCTCCATACCCTGCCTACAGGTTTTGGTGTGAGATACCCTGAGACTTCTCCCTTTATTTCCATAGATGCTCCACACTATATCAGGCTTCACATCTTACCAATACCAGTGGCAGTTATCATGGGGATGGCAGTGGTTGTACTAGAGACAGGGTTTGTGGTACCAGTGAGGGTTTTGGTAGCCAGAAGCACTGAGGTGGAAGTAGAGTCAGGCATGGAAGCTGCTGGAGTAGATGTAGTGACAGCTTGAGTCAGGAGAGCCATCCGTGAAAAGCTTCTAGCTTCGGCTGTGGAAGACACCAGCATGGAGGTGATGGATAATGACATGGATGTCAGACCAACTTCACTTGCAGTGGAAGCTGGCATGAAAGCAGTGGCAGCTTTGGTTGTGTGACCAGCCAGTGTAGAGCTGGTGGCTGCTGCCAATGAGATGGTGCCAGCTGCAGCTGTGATGGCCGCAGAGGAAAACAGGGTGGAAACTGCAGCTGTGATGTCTCTTGGCTTGGAGGTCATGGCAACTTCACTAGTGATGGCTGCCAGTGTGGACAGGGTAGTAGATTCAGGCATGCTGTATCCTGATAGGGACATGGAGGATGCAATGGGGAGATGATTTTTAATGGAGTGGAGATGGCTCCAAAGGCAGTCATGGTAGCCACTATTGTAGACACAGTGGGCACTGAGGTCATAGTAGCTGGGGAACTGGAGGTCATTATAGGTTGGACTGAGGTGGCAGCACCTCTGGGCATAGTGGCAGCAGGTGTGGACATGGTGGCATCTTTTATTGTGGCTGCTGAAGAGGATGGTGTGCCAGCTGAGGTGGATGAGCTGGCAGTATAAGGTAAGGTGGATGCTGGCCCAGACAAGGGGGTAGCTTCAGCTGTGATCAAGGGAGGCCTGGAGATGGTTGCAGGTGATGTTGAGGTGGTGCTAACTGGATGTGTATAGGTCACTGGTGTGAATGAGGTAGGGACTTCAGTCAGGGGAGGGGGTAGTTGCTGGTGTGAGGCTGGTCTGTGGGGCAGAAGTGGTTCCAAGTGCATTAGTGGAGACCACGGATTTGGACAAGGCAATGGCCCTTGTCATGGTGCTTGTGCCTGTGGGGGTCATTGTAGCTACAGCTGCAGTAACTGCTGGCATCGCTGATGTGGAGATGGTGGCTTTTTTTTTGCTTGTAGTTGATAGAGGTGATGAGGTGGTGCCAGCTGCCTTTGTATTTGTCACTGTCTTGGTGGCTTCTGGTGTGGACTTGAGGTGAAATAGTGATAGCTGCTATAGGGGTAAGCAGTGAAGCAGTCAGGGTGGCAACGTCAGTTGTGGAGGTTGCTGGCCCTGATATGGTGGCAACTTCAGTCATCCTGGCTTCAGGTGTAGAGGTGGTGGAAACTTCAGTCATGGCAGCTGTGGGTGTGTAGGTGGTGCCAGCTATAGTTGAGATAGGCACTGATGTGGATAAGATGGCAGTTTTAGTCTTAGTAGTGGCTAGTCCTGAGCTGTTAGGAACTTCTGTTGTGATGGAAGCTGGTGTGGAGATGGGTGTTGGTGGAGTGGAAGCTACTGCAGTTGCAATAGTGGAGGCCACTGGCTTGGTTATGGTGGCAGCTGCAGTTACGGTGGCTGTGGGAGTGGAGGTTATTGTAGTATCTGTTGTGGTGAATTCTGGGATCAATGTGGTGGTATGTTTCACCCTAGTGACTGCTGACATGGTGCTGCCAGCAACTTCAGCTGTAGTAGCTATAGGTGAGGAGGTGGTGCCAGGTGCTGTTGTGTGTGTTAGCAGCATGGATGAGGCATGTACTCCTGTTGTGGAGCCTTCTGGTGTAGAGGTCGTGCCAGCTTCAGCAACGGTCAATGCCAATATTGAGATTGCAACATGCATGGCCATGACAGCTGCCAGGGTGGAGCTAGGAGCTGCTGGGCTCAAGCTGGTGACAGCTACTGTTTTGGTAGTTCCTACTGTTGATAAGGCATCAGCTTCAGGTTTGGTGGCTTCTGTCACAGAGACTGGTGCCTGCAGTTGAGGTGAAAGCTTGTGTAAAGGTGGGGCCAGGTGGAGTTAGGCTAGACACAGGAATGGATAAGGTGGAAACCTCAATCATAACATTTTCTGGTCCTGAGGTGGTGGGAACTTCTGTTGTAGCTGCTGGTGTTGCAGTTATTCCACAAAATGCAGCAGTTGAGGTCACTGGTGTGGACATGGTGGTCGCTTCTGTCACGGTGCCTGTGGCCATGGAAGTAATTGTGGCTGCAGTTGTGGTGACTGCTGGCATTGCTGTGGTTGCAGCTATTGTTGTGGTAGAGTTTGTCATGTAGCTGGTGGCCACTTCTCTTTTGGTGGTTGCACTTAGGGTAGCTAAATGTGATGAGGTGGTGCCAGTTGTGGTGGTATTTGTTGCTTTCATGATGGCTGCTGGCATGGAGATCCTCCTTCCTGTTGTGGAGTTGGTTGTTGTATCCACAGGTGTGAACACACTGGGAACTGTAATTGCGGTGCATCTAGGAGTGGAGTTGTTAGCAGCATCAGTAGTGATGGGTGCTGTTTTGGAGATAGCTGTTGATTCCTTGGAGGTTGTTCTTTCTGCAGTTGTGGAGGTCACTGGTGTGGACATGCTGGGAGATGCTGTTGTGGTGTCTGTGGGAACAGAAGTCATTGTTGCTTCAGTTGTGTCTATTACAATTGACATGATACCATCTGTATTCATAGTAGCTGCTGGCATGGAGGTTGCACCAGCTGTAGTTATGGTTGTCACTGGAGTGGATAAGGGAGCAGCTTCAGTCATAGTAGCTGCTGATTTTGAGGTGGTGGAAACTTCTGTCGTGGTGGAAGCTGCTATGGAGATGGGCATTAGTGGGGTAGAGGTTGTTGCAGCTGTAGTAGTGGAGGCCATAGGTTTGGACAAAGTGGTCACTCTGGTTGTCATGTTTTTGACCACAAAGGTCACTGTGGCTGCAGTTTCAGTGACTGTTGGCATTTCATGTGATTGCAGCTCTTATCCTAATAGTGGATTTCATTGAGGTAGTGGCCATTTTTCTTGTGGCAGCTAGAGGTGATAAGGTAGTGCCAGCTACCGTTGTGCTGTTCACTATCATGGTGGCTTCTGGTATAGCTGCCATGGTGCTAGCTGTTGTAGCAAGGTGAAGTACCTAGGGGTGGCCATGTTATGTCCAGGTCCTTAACCATGCCAGTTCTGCCCTACAAGCACCCTTGTTCTCTTCTGCCACGTCTTGTTAGTATGATGAATACGGGGAAGGCTGCCCTTCAGCTTTAGGTTTGGACACGGTCTGGCTAGTTCCTAATAATCCTGTTGTTTCTAGACCCCTTGACATCCCATTCACTATGGATGGTTCCCAAGTCTCTCAGCCTTATGGGCCATATGCGTGGCTCCAACCACCCCTTTAACACACCCCAAACCTCATAGATGATACTGGTGTTTCCCTGCCTAGGCCTTATTATAATTTGGCCCCTTGTTCTTGCTGGGCTCTCTGCAGCCCTTGTTGCCCCCAGATGCTGTGCCCTCTCTGGCGCCGGGGTCTGTGCCCCTCAAATGCTGCACCCTCTCTGGTACTGGGATCCCCATGCTGCAGTGGGCCTCCCAACGAGGCCTCCTCCTTCCCCAAATAGCCTCACCCAAACCACCGGTGGTATCAGACAGCACACAAAAAACAGCCAACCACCATGAGTCCCCGGGCTGTAACATAACGCAAAACTCCCATCATGCGCTGCCTCTTTAAAAGAGTAAAACTCCCTCTCTGAGGCTCAGTGCCTAGTAGGCAAGGATACTTTATGGGCTCCTGGTTTCAGGCTTCATCTCTGGGTCCACCTGCCCACCCGCCCACTCTTCCTTCCTTCCTTGCTGGAGGCTCCTTCCCTTTCAGCTGCTAGAAGGGAACCAACTGCCTGGTCCCAGCCCTGGGGTTTTTATGGGCCTAGGGACCTGCCTCCTCTGGCCAACACCCATGAAAAAGCCAACTTGCTAAATGGGTACTTTGCATCAGTCTTTCACCAGTCCCAGGGGATACCTCTGCCCATTATGGAACAGGAAAGCCTGGGTGAGGGAGATAACTTATCCTCTATCAATGCTGACCTCGTGAAGGAACACCTTGAGAGGCTGGACACCTTCAAGTCAAGCAGCTCTGGCAGCTTACACCCCAGGGTACTCAGGGAGCTGGCAAGCACCATAGCCCAGCCCCTGGCACGGATCTTCGAGAACTCCTGGCGCTCTGGTGAAGTGTCCAAAGACTGGAAGAAGGCCAATGTGGTGCTGATCCTCAAGAAGGGGAAGAAAGTGGTTCAGCAAACTACAGGCCCATCAGCCTGACCTATACCTCTGGGCAGATGAGAACCTGATGGCATTTAACACAGAAAATGCAAGGTTCTCCACCTTAGGAGGAAAAACCCACAGCATACTTATAGGCTTGGCAGTGCTACACTGGCTAGCACTTCGTACAAAAGGGTTTTGGGGGTCACGATTGACCACAAGGTGAACATGAGCCTTCAGTGTGATGCTGCAGTTAGTGATGCAATCAAAACGCTGGCTTGCATCCACAGATGCTTCTCAAGCAAATCCCAGGACATCTTTCTCCCATTGTACTCAGCCCTGGTGAGGCCGCAGCTGGAGTACTGCGTCCAGTTTTGGGCTCCACAATTCAAAACGGATGTGGAGAAGCTTGAGAGAGTGCAGAGAAGAGCCACATGCATGATAAGAGGTCAGGAAAGCACACCATATGATGGGAGGCTGAGAACTATGGGACTCTTCAGCCTGGAAAAGTGTAGGCTCAGGGGTGATCTGGTGGCCACCTATAAGTTTATCAGGGTTGCTCATCAGGATCTGGGGGAGTGTCTGTTCACCAGAATGCCCCAAGGGATGACTAGGTCGAACAGTCACAAACTCTGCTGTGGTCGATTCAGGCTGGACATAAGGAAGAACTTCTTTACTGTCCAAGCCCCCAAGGTCTGGAATTGCCTGCTGCCGGAGGTGGTTCAAGTACCTACTTTGAACTCCTTCAAGAGACATTTGGATGCTTATCTTGCTGGGGTCCTATGATCCCTGCTGACTTCCTGCCCCTGGGGCAAGGGCCTGGACTCAATGATCTCTGAGGTCCCTTCCAGCCTTAGCATCTATGAATCTATGAACTTGGCCCTGGCCACCTGCCATTTGAGGATTAAAGCCAGCCACTTCTCTAATTCAGGTTGAATTCAGTTCAGGTTGTTGAATTTCCTGTTGGTTCTTTTAAACTCCCTAGGATGAGATGCAGAAGAAAAGGGAGGAGCATCGAGGGAAGATAAGAAGGTAGTGTCAGTAACATCTTTCGGTTCCTTTATTTTTTAAAACATATCATTTAAAATCACATCCCAGCCCCTTCACATTTCCTTGTTTCTGTTACTGATCTTCATCAAGATGATTAAAACTGAAAAAAGGAATGAAAATCGAGGTGTTCGTCACAGTTCCATAGATTTCATAGACATTTGGGCTGGAAGGGACCCTGGAGGATCATCGAGTCCAGCCCCCCCACCCCAGGGGCAGGAAGTCAGCTGGGATCACAGGATCCCAGCAAGATAAGCATCCAAATGGGGCTTGAAGGCATTCAAAGTAGGTGCTTGAACCACCTCTGGCGGCAGTCTGTTCCAAACCTTGGGGGCTTGGACAGTAAAGAAGTTCTTCCTTATGTCCAGCCTGAAACAGTCACAGAGGAGTTTGTGAGTTTGATCTTCTCATCCCTTGGGGCGCTCTGGTGAACAAACGTTCCCCCAGATCCTGGTGGTCACCCCTGATAAACTTATAGGTGGCCATCAGATCACCCCTGAGCCTGCGCTTTTCCAGGCTGAAGAACCCCATGGCTCTCAGTCTCTCATCATGAGGTCTGTTTTCCTGACCTCTGATCATGCGCGTGGCTCTCCTCTGGACTCTCTCAAGCTTCTCCACATCCTTTTTAAATTGTGGAGCCCAAAACTGGATGCAGTACTCCAGCTGCGGTCTCACCAGGGCTGAGTACGATGGGAGAAAGACGTCTTGGGATTTGCTTGAGAAGCATCTATGGATGCAAGCCAGCATTTTGCTTGCTTTACTAGCTACAGCATCACACTGAAGGTGTCTGTTCATCTTGTTGTCAGTCATGACCCCCAAGTCCCTTTCATCTGTAATGCTAGCCAGCGTAGCACTGCCGAGCCTATAAGGAAGCTGCAGGTTTTTCCTCCCAAGGTGGAGAACCTTGCATTTTTCAGTGTTAAACACCATCAGATTCTCGCCCTCCCATTTCTTGAGGCTGACCAGATCTGCCCGGATCACCCTCCTGTCCTCAGGTGTGGATGCTTTACCCCAGAGTTTGGTGTCATTGGCGAACTTGGCCAGCCCGCTTCTGACACCAATGTCCACATCACTGATGAAGATGATAAACAATATAGGCCCAAGCACAGAGCCTTGAGGGACTCCACTAGTGACCGCACACCAAGACAATTGATTTGCATCAGCCACCACCCTCTGGGTCTGCCATGGAGCCAATTTCCCAGCCAGTGGATCGTGGTGAGGCTGAGGCTGCAGTTAGCCAGTTTAGCCAAGAGGTGATCATGGGATACCAGATCGAAGGCATTTTTGAAGTCAAGATATATGACATCAATCTCTTCCCCCCTGTCCAGGTGATAGGTCACCTGGTCATAAAGTGAAATGAGATTGGTCAAACAAGACCTACCCGCAACAAACCCGTGCTGGCTGTCCCTCAGGATGTTGCTGTCACCCAGTCTGTTAAGACTGGCCTCTTTGATAATCTTTTCCAAGACCTTCCACAGGATAGAGGTCAGGCTGATGGGCCTGTAGTTTGTCGGATCCACTTTCCTCCCTTTCCTGAAGATTGGCACCACGTTGGCCTTCTTCCACTCTTCAGGCACTTCACCAGAGCGCCAGGAGTTCTCAAAGATCTGTGCCAGGGGCTGGACTATGGTGCTTGCCAGCTCCCAGAGTACCCTGGGGTGTAAACCATCAGGGCCAGCTGACTTGAAGGTGTCTAACCTGTCAAGGTATTCCTTCACAAGGTAACCTTCAATGGAGGGCAAGGAATCTCCCTCGCCCAGGCCTCTCTGACCCACAGTGGGCAGGGGGGGTCCCATGGGATTGGTGAAAAACTGATGCAAAGTACCCATTAAGCAAGTTTGCTTTTTCAAGGGCATCGGTTGTCAGTTGTCCCATCTGATTTAGTAGGGGTTAAGGTGTTAGAAATATTATTAAAAATGCATTATCAATAGCTGTTAGCTCCCATCAATAGGGTTGTCCTTTGAATAAGCAAGGCTGCCAGCCCTCCTTGTCTCCTTAATGAGAGAGGGAAGGGGGGGTTGGAAACTGAAGGAAAAACTCCAAGAGCTCTCTTTGTTCTGCAAATTTACTATCTCTTTGTTACACTAAATCACACTTTCCTTGATGGCTCCCACGGTTTTTAGGCTAAGATAAGAATAATTGCCATTTTAGCCTTGAAGTTAAACCCTCCATAACCTCCAGTGCTTTCTGGGCAAGCGTAATAACCTAATACATATTAAGCCTATCCGCCCCGCATACTTAAGTAGTTAATTATAATACACATGGGATGCATGATCTGACGTATTCTCATGCATGTTTGTATGAACCGGAAATGAGTTGTAAGAGTTCCTGTTTCTGTACACGTGCCAGAAAAGAGGGGATAAAAGCCTGCTAATGATTGTACTCAGGGGCAGAGGGTTTTGATCTTTTGTCTTCTCCCTCTGACCCTATTTGCAAATATATACCTTTTGTCTCACCAACAATGTGTGCCTAAGGATTTGTTATTCAATGAGCCTCCAAAGAAAACGAACCGAGAGAGAGTTTTTTTCACTTCAATCTGGCGCCCAACGTGGGGCTTTCTTTGGATAACTCCGGAGTTCGTTGGCACATCGTCTCTGCCCCCCTGGGGGGTTTGCGCGCCGAGCCTTTCTTTTTGGCTCGCCCTGAGGGGGGGCTTGAGGTGTGAGCCGGAACATCCGGAACACTAAGAGCTCCTATGCAAATTTTGGTTTTTTTTTGGAGTCTCCAGGTACACATTTTTGGCTTTGGATCGAGATCTCTGGGGTATCTGAGTGAGTATACGAATTCCCTTTGCCCAATTTGGTTCTAGGTCCGGAGCAGGAGGTGTGCATGTTCTCATGGTAAATCATCTGCTGTAAGGGACTTTTTGGTATTTGGTGTGCCTTGGGTGCACTTTTGTGGGCAAAATGGGTACGGTTAGCTCCCGTGTAGAAAACACGGATACCCCTCTAAGGTGCTTATTACGTCATTTTAATAAATTTGCAAGGCCGGCCGATTACGGAATAAAAATGAAAAAAGGTGATTTAATTAAGTTTTGTCAACTCGAGTGGCCAACATTTGGGGTCCACTGGACCCCGAAAGGATCCTTTGTGCTAAAAGAAGTGATAGCTATCCATGAAATTGTTATGCAAAATGGGTATTGGAATCAGTTTCCTTATATTGATTGTTGGTTGTGGGTGGTTCAAAATCAGCCACCTTGGATTAAGAATTACTTAGTAAAGTCTCATGTGATGCTTGTTAAGAAAAAGACTCGGGGGGGGGGCGCCTGTACTTCCTGAGTCTAATGAGGGGGGGAATTCTGAATTGGCTGAGTACCGGACCCGTGCTCCGGTTGCCCTGTCGGGTAGCGAAGATGAGTCAGACGCCTCCTCGGCATCCAGTCCTTCTGCACCACCGCCCCCTCCCTTAGAGAGACCACCACCGACGTACCAAGGCATACCTAATGAGTTAGAGCGTGAGCCTCAGCCAAGTGCCTCATCTGAATCAGGAAATAAGGGTTATTATTTGCGCAAGCCTGTAGAGTCACAGCCGGTGTTGAACTGTCCGATGCGAGAGGTTATTGGGGAAGGAGGCACTGCAACTTTTGTCTACACCCCATTTAGCACTTCAGATTTATTTAACTGGAAGAATCAGAGCCCCTCTTTTCGCGAAGACCCTGAAAAGATGAGGGATTTGTTTCGATCTATTGGGCAGACTCATCGACCCACTTGGGCTGATGTCCAGATGATGCTCCAGACCCTCCTAACCCCGGAGGAGAGGAGATTAGTGTTGGGGACAGCAGAGCGTATTGCGACAGCCAGAGTTGAGTTAGAGGGTGCTGCTGGTCGTAGTCTGCGTGATACCTTCCCTGTAGAAGAGCCGAGATGGGATAATCACACTGCCGAAGGCAGAGAGCTGAGTGCACGGTATCTGGGAATTATAGTGGAAGCAATGGGAAAGGCAGTGCCTCGGGTTACCAATCTGTCTAAGTTGTATGAAGTGAGACAGGGAAAAGAGGAGGATCCCTCAGCTTTCCTTGGGAGGCTGTATGAGGCGTTTCGCAGGTTTTCGGATCTGGATCCAGAAGCCCCAGATAACCAGCGCATGGTAAATCTTATGTTTATTGGTCAATCTGCTGCTGATATCCGTAAGAAGTTACAGAAAACTGAGGGAGGTGCTGGGAAACCGATTTCAGAGCTGGTGGAAATTGCATATAAGGTGTATGGGAATCGTGAGCAAGTGCAAGAGCACAAGGAGGATAAAAAGGCTCAGCGACAGATGGCAGCACTAGCAGCTGCTATAACTGGAGGGAACTCTGAAAAGGCTGGGATGCAGAAGGGGAAAGGAGAAAGAGTGGGAGCAGACGTTTGTGCTTATTGCAAAGAGAAAGGACACTGGAAAAGGGAATGCCCGAAGTTGAAGGAGAAGAGAGAGAGGGAACCGAGAGGTCACCTCATGCGGGCAGAAGACAAGGGTGAGGATTCAGAATGAAGGGGACAAGGATCTAAGACCACTACCCTTCGGGTTGGAGCCCGAGAAGATCCCATGGTAACCATTAGGGTTGGTGGCAAAAACTTTGAAGCCTTGGTGGATACTGGGGCTACATTTTCAATGATTCCAGAAAAACCCCCCTGTGCAGGAACTAGTGAACAGCATGTACTTGTGGAAGGGATTGAGGGAATGCAAACCCGACTCCCTGTTTGTAAACCACTCCTCACCAAAGTGGGAGATCATTTGCTTGAGCACTCCTTTGTGTATTCTCCAAGTTGCCCGGTTGCACTCCTTGGGCGGGACTTACTCACAAAATTGCAAGCTGAGATCTTTTTCAGAGACGATCAGATGGTGGTCCAGCTACCTGTCAAGCAGAGCTCGAACTATCAGATGGCTCTCCTGGAGGACCGACGCCCTGCAGTAAGTCCAGAAGATCACATGACTGGAGTAGACCCCTCGGTATGGGCTGATGGAACCCCTGCGCGAGCTAAGTTCGTCTCCCCGGTAAGGATCGTACTCAAGGATGGGGAGGGGCCCGTTCGGGTAAAGCAGTACCCACTCAGCCGAGCGGCCAGAGCTGGACTCAAGCCGTTAATAGAGAAATACAAGAGGTGCGGATGGCTAGTGGAAGGGACTTCACCCTATAACACCCCCATCCTTGGAGTGCCAAAGGCAGATGGGGTCTCATACAGACTGGTCCAAGACTTACGGGCAGTAAATAAGAAGGTCCTTTCAGACCATCCTGTAGTCCCGAACCCTCACACGATTTTGACACAAGTACCGGGGGAAGCTGAAATATTTTCAGTGCTAGATTTGAAAGATGCTTTCTTCTCTATTCCCCTTCACCGAGACAGTCAAAAATTGTTTGCTTTTGAATGGGAGGATCCAGACACCTTCCATAAAGCCCAACTCATGTGGACAGTTCTCCCACAAGGATTCGTAGCAGCCCCTCATATTTTCGGACTTGCCCTTCAGAAGGACTTGGAGGAGTGGAAGGGATCACACCCCGCAGTGACTCTCCTCCAGTATGTGGATGACCTGCTAGTTGCAAGCCCAAACTTGCAGCTCTGTGAGGAAGCCACCAGGTCACTCCTAAACACTCTAGGGGAAAAAGGATATAAAGTTTCTAGAGAGAAAGCCCAGATATGTCAGCCTGAAGTCACATTTTTGGGATATAAGCTCTCAAAAGGAGTCAGAGCCCTGAGTGCAGATCGCATACAGGCGATTCAAGGTCTAACCCCACCTAAGTCACCCAAGGAGCTGCGGGCATTCCTAGGGCTAACTGGGTTCTGTCGACTATGGATACCAGATTATGGTGGGAAGGCTAGACCACTGTATGACTCCATGACTAAGGAGAGTCTCACTAAATGGAAATGGAATAAAGAAATGCAGCATGCCTTTGATCTGCTTAAAGCAGCATTAACCCAGCCCCCTGCCCTGGCCATCCCAAACAGTAAAAAGCCATATCGACTGTATGTTCATGAGAATCGAGGGGTTGCATCAGGGGTGTTGACACAGCCATCGGGCCCGACCTGGAGACCCGTGGGATATTACTCAAAGGTTCTAGATCCAGTGGCACTCGGGTGGCCAGCCTGTCTTCGGGCTGTGGCAGCCACAGCAGTGGTTGTTGAAGAAGCCCAGAAGATAGTCATGGGTGCGGATATGGAAATACTCACTCCTCATGGAGTTCCCCAGATCCTAGGAACTGAGGGAGGGAAATTTCTTAACCCCTCCAGACAATCACGGTATGAGATGTTTTTGCTCTCTAATCCAGGACTTACTTTCAAACATACTACAGCCTTAAACCCTGCAACCTTGCTGCCGGAGCCAGGGAAACCGATGCATGACTGCCTTGAGGTCCTAAATCAAACCACACAGGTGCGACCTGATCTTGCTGAGGACCCAATTGAGGACCCAGATGTTGAATACTTCGTAGACGGCTCCAGCTCTGTCATCGATGGAAAAAGACGAACAGGATGTGCAGTGGTAACCTTGGATAAGGTAGTATGGAGGGAGTCATTGCCAAGCTCATGGTCGGCACAGGCCGCAGAACTCACTGCGCTCACCCGAGCATTACAGCTGGGGACAGACCAGCGGGTTAATATATACACTGACTCTCGCTATGCTTTTTCTACAGTCCATGCACATGGACTATTGTGGAAAGAAAGGGGTTTTATTACGGCCTCTGGGAATAAAATTGCTAATGGCCCCCAGATTATCAAGCTACTAGAGGCACTCCACCAGCCTAAAGAGGTAGCAGTCATTCATGTGCGGGCCCATGGGAAGGCTGCTGAGGAAAAGCATAAGCTTGGAAATGCAAAGGCTGATTCAGCAGCAAAGGAAGCTGCATTTATTGGGGGAGAAGCAGAAGAGGTATCCAAGCAGGCCATGTCCCATGCCATATGGCCAGACATCCAAGATTTAGTCCCACAGTATTCCCCTGAAGAAGATAAATTTGCACAAAGAGCTTGTGCAGAAAAGAACTCCCAGGGGTGGTGGATAGTACCAGGAGGGAAAGTCATGATACCCAGGCCATTGCTTCGGGAGGTGCTGCAACAGCTCCATGCAAGAACCCACATGGGAGGTTTGGCCATGGGTGATCTAGTGATCCGCCAAGCAGTAGCCCCAGGGCTATATGTAGAAGCTCAGCGCATTGCTACCAAGTGCATCACATGCCAGAAAGTAAACCCCCGAAGGAAACCCCCTGTGCCAATGGGAGGTAGACCCTGGGCAGCGTACCCTGGACAGGCATGGCAGATTGATTTTGCCGAGCTCCCACGGTCCGGACATCACGGGTTTTTACTTGTCATGGTAGACCAGCTCTCTGGTTGGGTCGAGGCATGGCCCACCAGGACTGCCACTGCGGCTACAGTAGTGAAGTATTTGTTGCAGGAGATCATTCCACGGTATTCCCTGCCTGAGTCCATTGAGTCGGATCAGGGACAACACTTCGTGGGAAAAGTGGTTCAAGGAGTCGCGCAAACTCTCAAGGTTACTTGGAAATTACACACACCATGGAGACCACAGAGTTCAGGACAAGTGGAACGTATGAATAGGACTTTAAAGACTTTGCTCACCAAAATTTGTATTGAAACACGTCTTAAGTGGCCTCAAGCATTACCGCTCGCCCTTACTTGCATTCGAAACACTCCCCGACGGGGCCTTAAATTGACCCCATATGAAATTATGTTTGGCAAGCCGCCTCGAGTCTTACCTCCTGGGATGCGAGAGAATGTAACTTTTGAATTAGGTAATAGTGAGCTTCATATGTACGTTATTGCTTTGCAGTCTGTCTTGTTTTCTCTTCACAGGTATGCAGCCTCCTTTCAGCGCCTGCCTTTAGACGTACCGGTACATGACTTCTCCCCGGGAGACTGGGTCTTGGTGCAGCGGTGGAAAAAGGAACCTCTGACTGAGAGGTGGAGTGGCCCTTTCCAGGTACTTCTAACAACCCACACCGCTGTAAAGATCGCTGGCCATGACCGTTGGATACACCATACCCGTGTGAAACGACATCCACAAGCGTCAGAGGACAACAACTCCCAAGACGAACTCACTCCGGAAGCTGAGTCGTCTTCGGAACAAGAAGCCAGCAAGTGGAGCTGTGAACCTACTGGTGATCTCCAAGTGCGCCTAAGACGGCTTAATCAAAGTTCAGAAAATTAGTCCAGAAAGTAAAAGGGAAAATATGGTGGGAATTATAATGTGCCTTGTTGTTATCTGCATAATGAAAGAAGCAGGATTGCATAGCCTTAGCCACTGGCCTATGCCCCCGCTTTCCCAAATTACTCCCCCAGGGACAAATTTGTATGTTGATATGATGGAGAGAATTGCAAGTACTTTTAATCTTACCAACTGCTGGGCCTGTGGGGGGCTCCGAGAGGCCGGAGAACAGTGGCCTTGGAGGGCTTTTCCTTTGGCCCCAAAATGGTTAGTCAGTGACAAAGCAGATGTTAAGAGTACTGGTCAAGAATGGGATGAGAACCACAGCTGGGATCTTTCCCAAGTGGCATTGGGAGAGTACTGTATTAGCAGTAATGGTACAGGAAGGAGGTTAGGACATAGTCAGTGTACATGGACATTAAAATGGGCCCGAGTATGCAGCAGGTATGCTGATCAATGGAATTCTGCTGCCATTAGGCTCCCAATCTCCACACAGATGCAAAATCTCAAAAGGACAAGAATATTACCTTTCGATCCTGACCCTACCAGATGTCAGGCATATGAAAAGACCCGAGGCGAACGATTTACCTACATTTATAAGTGGCAATGGGCACACCTGAATGGCACAGTGGCAAGGTTTAATGCATATTGGAGTGCCTTAAATGACACAAATGAAATAACCAAGTGCGAGTATAGGGATAAAGATGGCGTATGGAAATGTCAGTTTAAACTGAGTAACTATCACACTGGCCCTTTAGGGCATAAGGGCACCAAATACTATCCCCTTCTTTTCCACAGCCGTGACCCCCTAGCCTTGGGAGGGGAACACAGGGCCCTAAAAGGACATTATTGGATTTGTGGAAAGCGTGCCTATACGGTCCTACCACGAGGGTGGACAGGAACCTGCTATATTGGAGTAATTGTACCATCTTTCTTTTTGTTACCATCTGAGGGTGGAAATAAGCTGGGAGTCTCTTTGTATGATGATTGGAACAGGGCCAAGAGAAGTATTGATGTAAGTTTGACACAGGGTGGCTCCCAAAAGTGGAAGGAGGATGAGTGGCCTCCTCAGAGGATTATTGAGTATTATGGACCAGCTACATGGGCTAATGATGGGAGTTGGGGCTACCGGACACCAATATATATGCTGAATAGAATCATCCAGTTGCAGGCAGTCTTGGAAGTAATTACTAACCAGACTGCCACTGCTCTCGAGTTGCTGGCTTGACAAAGTTCTCAGATGAGGGAAGCCATATACCAAAATCGAATGGCTTTAGACTATTTACTCGCAGAGGATGGCGGAGTCTGTGGAAAGTTCAACCTTTCTAATTGTTGCCTCCAAATAGATGATAATGGGAAGGTGGTCTTAGAGATTGCCAAAGAGATTAGGAAAATAGCCCATGTACCAGTACAAACGTGGGAAACCACATGGAATAAGGACTGGTGGTTTCAATTATTTGGAGGACCCTGGTGGAAAAAAGTAGGGTTTGTGCTTTTGTGTGCTCTAACTGGTTTGATTTTTATCCCTTGTCTCATTCCTTGTCTTACTAGATTGATAACCACCACAGTAGAAGGAATGCAGGTTGCAGCAGTCCCTCTAAAAGCACAGACTGTAGCAAAAGTCATGGTCCTCAGAAAAATTCCTCGTAATTATCTTGATATGCCCAAATGAAGTAAAGATCAGAAAGCATCTTGAGGGGGGAATATTGTTAGAAATATTATTAAAAATGCATTATCAATAGCTGTTAGCTCCCATCAATAGGGTTGTCCTTTGAATAAGCAAGGCTGCCAGCCCTCCTTGTCTCCTTAATGAGAGAGGGAAGGAGGGGTTGGAAACTGAAGGAAAAACTCCAAGAGCTCTCTTTGTTCTGCAAATTTACTATCTCTTTGTTACACTAAATCACACTTTCCTTGATGGCTCCCACGGTTTTTAGGCTAAGATAAGAATAATTGCCATTTTAGCCTTGAAGTTAAACCCTCCATAACCTCCAGTGCTTTCTGGGCAAGCGTAATAACCTAATACATATTAAGCCTATCCGCCCCGCATACTTAAGTAGTTAATTATAATACACATGGGATGCATGATCTGACGTATTCTCATGCATGTTTGTATGAACCGGAAATGAGTTGTAAGAGTTCCTGTTTCTGTACACGTGCCAGAAAAGAGGGGATAAAAGCCTGCTAATGATTGTACTCAGGGGCAGAGGGTTTTGATCTTTTGTCTTCTCCCTCTGACCCTATTTGCAAATATATACCTTTTGTCTCACCAACAATGTGTGCCTAAGGATTTGTTATTCAATGAGCCTCCAAAGAAAACGAACCGAGAGAGAGTTTTTTTTACTTCAAAGGGGCTCACCCCCCACCCCAAACTAGGGGCAGGGCTTCAAGGTAGCCCCTTCCTGGGCTCTGGCCAGATGCAGCAGGAGTGAGGAGGGGCGTGCACACAGCCAGGATCACAGCCCAGCAAGTGGATCACTGGCTGCCCAGCACAGCAGGCAAGTATCAATCTATTTTGTGAAGGAGAAGGGGCAGATTGAGGCCCCCTGTCAGATAACTGACTTCATGGCTCACTATAACCTGTCATACTGCTGCCTGAATACAAATGCTGTTGCTACTGCCAGGCAGTTTGTTTTATGCTTTGACCAGGAATCAAAAGCAGAGATAGGACTGTGCCACTGTACGCCTCCTGGATCTTCCTCTGGATGTACATCAGCTCAGGTACTTTGGGGAAGAACCTATTATGCATTGCTGTGTTATCCTGTCTTTGCAGGCCCATTAAACCTGTTATGATGGCTTAAAGCAGGAGCATTGTGGGGATGGATCAGACTTTTAATCAGACTTGCCTGCATTGTATTCTCTTTCAGGCAAAACTTCTCACCAGACAAGTTTTGTTCATACACGTTTTCACAGAAGAGCCCATCACTGACCTCTGTGTAAAAGCAAACCTAGGAATCCCATGGGCACGTAATCTCTATGCATTGCAAGTGGAAGGAATTCACCAAAGCCAAATCACTATGTAGCATTATGGTGTGACTTTTTTTTTAATAGGCTAGTCAGCCGTTCCTTTGAGCAGCGGTAACAAGCCAGCATTGCCACAGTTTCTGTAAGTTAAAATAATTTAACTACCTGAACACAGAATGGGGCAGATGTGCACACTGATGTTATTGCAATACAAAGAGATGCACCATGTAGAGATGGTGGAGGTAGGCCCAGCTCAAAACGTAATCCAAACATAATTGTCTTCATGAACAAGCTTTAGCCTTTTCCAAACAGACATAATGGCACTCACTACCTTAGACCATGGTAGTACAACAAAGTGGAAGTCAGGAGGGAAGGGAGTCAGCCTACTCAGCTTAACCACTGCTAGTTAGTGGCAAGTGCAGTGAACCTAACAAGAATCATGTAAATTGATGTAGTGTTGGAGTGTTGCTGTAGCTATGATAAACCAAGACATACGAGAGGTGAGTAGGTTTGCGGTCTAGGAGTACGACAGACTAGAGAGAGAAGAGCTGAATTAACTTGGCAGTGCTCAGGGCTGTGTGGGCTGCACTGACACTGCTTCATCCTCCCTTGCAGGTCAATGCTGTGATCTGCGCAGCCTGTGGGGAAATGCTCCTCCTGCTGCAGCTGTGCAGAATAGTGATATCTCAAGGTGAAACATAGATCAGCAGGCAAATTCGGGGTGCAGACAGACGTAACAATTTTCACCTGATCTGGCCACAGGGAGAGGTCTATAACTATGACCAAACACAAGTGCAGGGCTGCAGGTTGCTTTAAAATGGCTGATTGTGTGACAACCTGAACTCTTATTGCCAGCAGCTAGATTTCCCTCCTCTCTGGACCCAGCAGTGAACTTCTGTTTGGTCAGGCGATTGTTGTAACTCAGAGCGCTTCCTACAAAGCGTTCTCAGTTACAGCAGGGAGCTGTACTTTTGGCTGGGGCCTTGGTTTCAACCATACATTTTCTATTACGTACGCGTGACAGACTGCCAATGTGGGCCCACCAGATGGGCTTGAGATACTTGCCCTGGGCTAGAAACAGTGCCGGTGAAGTCTGAGCGACCCCAAGGGTGCAGCAGGGGAGCCCTGCCCTGTGGAAAAGGAGAAGCCAATTGAAGAAAAGGGTTTTCAATCCCCTCATTCACAGGGGAGGGGGATGGCCGGGGTTGGGGGCCCGCCACCCTGAGCCTTGTTTGCCTGGTTTGCAAGCCAGGGAGGGGTGGCTGGAGGGGATAAAAGCAGCAGCCGAACTGGCATGTGGGGGCTGCTGACAGTGACTCTGGGGAACAATGCAGGAGGGCTAAGAAGAGCTGGGGTGTGCTGACCCAGCGTAGAGAGCAGGGAGACCCCTCGGAAGAGCCTCCATGGCCCTGGGAGAAGAAGGCAGTCGGCCGTGCCTCCAGCCCTGCAGCAGAGAGGGAGCCGCAGCCAGGGCTTGGGGCAGAGAGCTGGTGTCCCAAGGCCCCATCGCAGTGTGCTGGACGGGCCGGGTGTCCCAGAGGCTAGGGCAGCAGTCGGCCCCCTGCTCCGCTGCGGAGAAGAAACAGCAACCAGGAGCGCAGGTGGCATCCTTATCTGGAGAGGGAGCTGGGCCGGTGAGTGGAGGAAACCCCTCACCTTCCCTGGGGAAGCGGGACAGCAGCAGGCAAGGCACTGGGATCCTGAGGAGCGGCAGAGCGGCACTCGGAGCGGGACTGGCGAGCTGCGAGGCATGTGGGGCACCCGGCCAGTCATCTGGAGCAGGGATCTAGAGCAACAACCCCTGGGAGCTGCCTGTGCTGCTGACCCTCTGCCACTGACTGCCCCAGAGGGGACTCAGTCCTGTCCCTTATTCTGCAGCTGATTGTCATCGGATGGAGTCCCTGAGCTTTGTGCTTGGGTCATGCCGATTGCTGCAGGAGCCTACTCTGTTGATTGTTGCTTGCCTTTTTGGTTGCCACGGAGGGTCACCCTTCAGCCTCTTTGGGGCTTTGGGGTTTGATACAATTTGGTTGCTGCAGACCAGAAGAGCTTACACTGTTGCAGTCTGTCCCTTATTGGGAAGCTTGTTGGAGCTGCTGGAAGTGAGCACCCTGCTTCCTTGCTGTAGCAACTCAGCAGTGGCTGCCAGCTGCCAGTTCCCCTACCTGTGGTTCATGAGTCAAGGGTTGACAAATGCATTCAGGTTTGTTTTGTCATTTAAGTTCACCTGTAGATAACCTCTCCTGTTATTCTTGTTTTGTAAATAAAGTGTAAATAGTTAAATCAGTTAAGTGTTAGACTTTCTTGGGACCACGGGCTGCTCTGTGGGGAGCAGGGGCTGGCTGGGAAGTAAACTGGTGCTGGCCAGAAGCCCTGCCCCACTCTCACCCACCATCCCTGATATTGGGCAGGGGTGGCAACTATTGGGCCGCTCCCGGGTTACATATGTTTAAAATTATTTTTGCCTAAACAAAGTCATTTTGAGCAGCAGTAAATTTGCTTTTCCTTTTGCAAATGTAAACACAGGGTGTTTAAAAAATGTTATAACTTAAAAAAAAAAAATTTCCCCCAGCAGGGAAACTTGACAAGACTGACCCTTCACCGCCAAAAGTCCCAGTTTTGAGAACTCTGCATATCTCACCAGAAAAATGTATTTGGAGAATTCCTAGCCAGCTGTACTGCACAGTCCGTGGATACACCCCAAATGACCAAAGCATCATAGTGATGCTGCAGGTACCCCACATCCCTGTGGTGACTTTATATTAATGAAGATTCCCAGGTTAAGGGGGTGAAGTATGTTCGGTAAGCATGATGATCATCGCTATATTCTGCCTAACATCTCTAACTATCTATATAGATTTTTAATCCTCAAGCTCATGGCTTTGGATTTCTTGTGGAAAACACTACCATGAGCTAATGATGGGAAAGTATTTCCTTTAATCAATCCAGTTACACTTTTAGGTTGATTTGTGTTTGAGATCATAACCTTGGACCTTTTGGAGCCAGTTGCTATAGGCTGTCTCAGGCCAGCAAGTAAATGCAGCTGTTTTGCAAATTTGAAGGAGCCCCATAAGTACATCTGTGGACATGGGGAAATGAAAATGCTGAAGACCCTGACAATCAGGCTTGAAATGAGATTAGGCAGTTTTCTTAAGGTATGTTTCCCCCCCATTTTTCCAAGGGATCCTAAGTTTTAGGTCTCCCTCTGCTGAAATGTTCAGGGTAAAAGCACAAGCAGTAGCTGGTATATGCCTCGTAAATAGAAGGACCCTTGACTGCTAAATGCTTATCTTTAGGGTTCACCTTTGAGAGGGATGGGCCACATCTGTGTCCTCATTTCTAGAGATCCAATACAGATCACAGAATCACAGAAAATGAGGGTTGGAAGAGACCTCGGGAGGTCATCTAGTCCAACTCCCTGCTCAAAGTAGGACAAGCTCCAGCTAGATCATCCCAGTCAAAGCTTTGTCTAACCAGGTCTTGAAAACCTCCAAGGATGGAGTCTACCACTTCTCTAGGTAACCTGTTCCAGTGTTTTACTACCCTCCTAGTGAGAAAATTCTTCCTAATATCTAACCTACACTTCCCTCGCTGCAACTTAAGACTCTTGCTCCTTGTTCTGTCAAATCACTACACACCAATAAAAAAAATGAGATGCTGGGAAAGTGAGTATGACTGTTTAGGTAGTGAGTGCATCTACACATACTATTAATGTGCATGAATAAACTCTGGCGCTCATCTACATGAGATGCTTAATGCCCATTGGACTAATCATGCTAGTAAATTAGCATGGTTTTTGCCAGCCACACTAATACTCAGTAGAGTAAGTCCAATGGGCATTAAGCATCTCGTGTAGATGTGCCCTTTCTTCAAGTCTTTTAGAAGTCTTTTGCAATTAGATCAAGAACCCAGAAGGCATTGGCGAGTGAATGGCAACTCTAGCTCATGCCTGTCCTGTGAACCAATCATGTTATAAAAATGCATTTCTACCTAGCCTTCAGTACTGGATGAGTTGTATTCATGCAATTGTTAGCAAATGCCTCCTCTCAGGTCACGCAGAGCTAAGGTAAAGTCACCAGCACTCTAGAGTTAAGTTTTGTTTTTATGCAATACTGGGACTTGTGTTAGAAGCAATATTTGGAGTTGCAACTCAATGGAGATTGCAGTCAAGGTGCACAGAGAAAGTCTTCTTAGTGTTTCTACTGTAGGAAGCAGTGTTTTGGCTGAATTTCAGCATGGGGGTAGCTTTTAAGTGGCTTTCAGCTGCAGTCAGACATGTCTCTTTGACTTTGCCTATCCCTCTTACCTTCTCCTCCTCTCCTCTTTATGTTGCTTCCAATGGTGAGATTTTGGTCTCTGTGCTGTCAAAGATCGGTTGTGGCCTTGGATGATCCTATTTGATCTCACATCAAAAAACCTGTAAAATTCTACTGTGAAGTAATTGCTTTGTTTCCAAAAAATACTTCCCCATGTTGCAGTAGCTCTGAATGCTTGAGAGAAAACAAATGCATCTCGGTGCATAAAAATGCATCTTGGTGCAAATGCTGATAAGTAAAACACAACTGTCATGGAAAGAATCAAACATTTGAGGGTGGAAATGTACTTTATGCAGAAAAAGTTATATAATCTAGTTTTTTATTTGACCACCACAAAAACAACTTGAGTCTTGGTACACAGTCTGGTTTAAAACCACAAGTATGTGGGTATTCAGCTAAACAGAGATGTGGCTGAGTAGCTGCAATGGAACAGAAATTTAGCTTCTACAGTTCATATCTTTAAAACCAACTGCTTGAAATTATTTGCATTATATTTTGCACTGAGAGACCACAACTGAAGTTGCGCTTCCGGTGCTCTGGGCATCATACAAATAGCTTTTGCTGTCCCTTGGGTCTAAAGCTGCTAGCCCAAGATTTGGAGGTTGCAAGTTTTCACGATTAAGGAAAAAAACTGATGAAGGAAGCAGAGATCTTGAATGCAACCCTGTTGATTTGCCAAAAAGAAAATGTCCAAAGTCTTGATTTCTTCAGTCAAGGAGGAGTCATAGGACAGGAGGCAACACTTTCCTTACAACCCCAAGCCTCTGGAAGGCAGCACGTGACCCAATACCTTTTCTCTTTGGGCCGTACATTGTGTTCATCCAGGCAGTGTCTCAACTGGGTTTTTTCTTCCCTTTCACATCTACACAGGGAAGCCTCTCCACCCACCTAGTTCAGAACCTGTAGTGAACTCTCATGTGCCTTTGATTTGGATGGTGACACATACCTATGTTTTGCTTTGGAAACAGTTACTGGTTTTGTAATGGAGCTAAAGAGCTGTTTTAAAGTGGGGGAGGACGCCAGTGATTCCATCTATCAGCTTTGCCTAGGTTACGGCAAAGACCCAGTCCTTGTCTTACAGAGAGCGGATGATGCAAATGGACCACAGGTAGGTGAAATGAAGATTATTTTCCCCGTTTTCACATGTGACACATGAGGTCCAGAGATTTGGTTAACTGCTCAAAGTCCCATGGGGTCTAGCATAGAGCTGGGAGTGGAAAGGTCTCGTAGGTGTTCCTTAGCCACAAAAAGAGCACCTTTGGTGAGGTTTGCAGAGAGTCTGCATGTGTCTCCTAACTCCCAACTCTCTGCTTATTTTCCAGGACTATGTGTTTCAGGAGCTCCATGGGGCTTGTTCATGACTCCTAGCTCTCAGATTAAAGCCACCATGAGCCTTCTGCCCTAGAGCAGCACTGGCACAGGACATGGCGGGGTCAGCCAAGCATGATCTTCTAGATACCCAGCACCAGCTGTCTTCGGAGGGGCCATCAGTGCAAGACTGTAACTGCTGGACAAGAAAGGGGCCAGGTTTGAATCATTCGCTCAACTGCTCCAGGCAGCTTCAGTAGAAAAATGCCTCATGTGATTTAACTTATCAAGATTTCCCCACTCTTTGTATGACAAGAAACCTCCCCTGAGCTCTCAGAGCTGCCGTTTGCAGCAGACTAGGGGGCTGACTTACTCAAAGTGCAGAGAAACTAGGGGCTGATGGAGAGGGGAGGGCACTGTGTGTAACACCAGTTGCCAAATGCAACCTGGGTCTGTGATGCAGTCCCTCTGATTAATGCGAGCTCTTCAGTCTTGAGCCTTAAAAGGATGAAGGAAACCCACAGCATCGCAATAGGAAAGAAGCTCAACTGCTTGAAGAGGAGGTACTTGCTGACTTAGGCCACGTGGCTTGCTTTGGTTTCTAGTAATCTGTGGATCTCCCCACTGAAGGATCTATTTTTCAGTCACCTTCATCTTGAGCAGTACATACCATGGCTGAGGACATTGTCTATGCTGATTTAAACCTCCCCGGAGCAAAACTGCCATGTTCCTCTCGTCCCCATGGTAAGTGTGCTCCAGTTTTCTGTGCTTTCTGTCAACTCTCCAGGTGGAAGAGCAGAGCAAGACTTTCCAGAACGGAGACACTGGTCTGTGGCTAATGAAGACCTCTGGTCGGGATCTAGGCTGCAAAATGATAGGTGGGAGATAGCTGATAGGTCCCTTCCAGCCCTGATTCTCACTGATCCTATGAAACATTGTACAGCATCAATACTAAGGGCTCACAGGATCCCTCCCAGCCAGCGAAAGCCTTGCACAGCCACACCAGGACAACCTATCCAGGCTTAATTTCTTTTTTAACAAATCCAGGCTTAATTTTTTTAACAGATTTGGTGTGGAAGCAGGTTAACGTGCTGGGTTTTAATCTCTTGGAAAGCATCTCTAGAAAAAAAATGGCTGAGGTGACAACAACTGAATAGGGGAAAGAATGAGAGAGGTCAGGCCTAGAAAACTGGGGATCTTCAGAGACTGGGGTGAACACCTCTTGTTTGAGAAAACAAAGATCCTGAGCTCTCTTAAGCAGGTATAAATGTGGATGTGATGCCTATTAGAATCAGTGAAGTCTCTCCAGAGTCACACGGGGTTCTCCATGGCCAGAGCCCAGCCCCAACTCCCTCAAATTTGGGTAGAGGATTATTTAGGGTGTGGAAAGTCATCATGGGAGGCAATAGCGGCTGCAGCAGGGCACAGAGAAGGAGGCACAGATCTGGTCTCTGACTTCATGGTGTTGGCTGTAGGGCAAAACAAGAATGGGAATGGAAAGGAATGTAGCCTGGGGAGTCTAGCAGAGAAAAATGGGGACCGCATCTCCAAACCAGATCAGCCCCCCACCCCCCACATGTATCCGAGGCTGATTATATTGACTGATGTGGCTTAATGGTCCTTTCTTCCTGGATAATGGTATATTTGCAACTGAGACATGTTTCTCTTTACCGAGAAACAAGTAGTGCCGTAGCGGGGGGGAGGGGGGGAGGGCAGGCAAATCGAGCAACCGCCCCAGGTGCCAAAACTAAGGGGCACAACAGATGCTGCCCAGCTGACGCGGGGCACAGGATGAAGCCAAGAGTGGCTCGTTTGGGGGAGGTGGGGGCATGGGGCAGGGGGAGGGTGGCTCCTGCCGCTGTGTGCACTCCTGGGCAAGCATGGCGGGGCGTGTGCCCCCTGGGCCTTTGTGCGAGGCAGGGGCAGGCTGCTGCTGCAGGCTTTGCCCTGGGCACCAAACTTCCTTGCCATGGCACTGGAAACAAGACTGGGATAATAGTTTGAACAGGCCATCATAGGATTAGAATAAGTGACAGGCAGCGTTAGCACAGTGTCTCCCACACCTTCCACTTGAGGGTCCTTTTTTTTTTGGACCAGATCTTTTCTTTTCCCAGCCCAGCCCCTTCTCACTCCATTACATGAATCAATTAATATTGGGTCTGAAGTAATAAAACAAGATGAAAGCCAACTTACTTTAACATTATGTCTTCCTCCTTCATGTTTTGTCCCTGGGCACTTGATTTCCTGAACCAAGGCTCTGCTAATCAGGTCTGAACTTCACTTCAGGACTGTGATCCTTTCTACTCCTCATCTGGTTTCAGTGTCACCCACACCATGCAGAAGGGACGGAGGGAAGTGCTCGGTTTCAGTCTTTAGCCATGCAGCCTATCTTTGTCTTCTGGGCAAGAACTCTGCCCTAAAAAATGTCTTGTGAGGGGGGATTTTAAATATCAGAAGACAAACCCTGTAAAGTTCCTCTTTTGAAGACTCTACTTACTCTCTCTTATTTTCTTTGGCCTTAAATACAATGTAATGTAGCCTTTAGCCAAGAAGTAGCTAGATTCTAGGACTCCCAGGTCCATTTCTAATATGGATGATAAACCAGTGATACAGAATGAGGGTGGTTTCATAGGAATCATAGGAAAGTAGGACTGAAAGGGATCTCACAAGGCCACCTAATTCAGCCCTCAGCTCAAGGCAAGATCATCCCTGACTAAACCATCGAAGCCACGTGTCTGTTTAACCTGCTTTTGAAAATTTCCAAGCATGCAGAACCTTAATTCTTTCAGCCTTTCCTCATAAGCCTTACCTCCCAGTCCCATAATCATTTTTATTGTCCTGCCTTTGACTTTTTCCAAATTGTCTGCATCTTCCTTGAAGTGTGGGGCCCAAAACTGGACACAGCAGCACTGGTGAGGCCTCACCTGGAGTAAATAGAGTGGAAGAATCACTTCCCTTGATTTGCAAGTGGGACTCCTGTTAATAACACTTAGGATGCTGTTGGCCTTTTTGCCGCAAGAACATAGTGCAGACTTATATTCAGCTTATGACCTACTATAACCCCAAGGTCTTTCTCTGTTATACTGCAGCCAAACCAGTCATTCTCCAGTCTGTATGTGTGAGTGCAGTTATTCCATTCCACGTGCAGGGCTTTGCATTTGTCCTTGCTGAATCTCATCTGGTTGACTGTGGGTCATTTCTCCAGTCTATCCAGGTCATTCTGGGTCCTAGCCCTGCCCTCCAGAGTATCCATAATTCCGCTCAACTCGGTGTCATCCACAAATTTGCTTGAAGTACACTTAATCCCATCATCCAAATCATGGAATAATACCAGACCCAGGGCAGACCCCTGGGGAACCCCTCTTGATGCCTCCTCCAAGCTAGATGTTGAGCTATTGAAGACTACTCACTGAATATGATGATCCCTCTGGTTATATATCCACCTTATTTTCATCTAGTCTGTATTTCCTTAGGTTGTTAATGAAGGCAGCATGGGAGACAGTGTCAAAAGCCTTGCTAGAATTAAGGTATGCCACGTTCACTGCTTTCCTTTTATCCACAGAGCTTGCTTTATCATAGAAAGAAATCAGATTAGTTAGGCATAACTTGCTCTTGGTGAATCTATGCTGATTGTTCTTGATTGCTTTCTCCTCTAGGTGCTTTGCAATGGCTTCCTTGAGGATCCACTCCATGATTTTTCTGGGTATAGAGGTCAGGCTGATTGGTCTGTAGTTCCCCAGATTCTCCTACTTCCCATTCTTAAAGATGGGCACTATATTTTCTCTCATCTATACATCTAGCACCTTGCCCAACCTAAATGAATTATCAAAAAGGAGAGCCAAAGGCTCTGAAATTACCTTAACCAATTCCTTTAGTACCTTTGCTGACTTCAGTACCCTTGCCGTCAATTCCTTGTTGACTTGAAAGCATCTAGCTTCTCTAATTCCTCACCTGTTCTCCCATTACTCTAGGCTGTTTGTCTCCTTCCCTATCTCTATTGCCAACTGCATTTATCATCTGGTAGCTGCTGCTGTTTGTGAAAACTGTAGTAAAAAAGGCATGAAACACTTCAGCCTTCTGTGCATCATCTGTGACTAGATTGCCTCCTGCTTTCCGTAAGGGACTTACAGAGTTTCTGGTTTTACTTCTGACATACTTATAGAAGCCCTTTTTATGCCCCTTGGCAGCTGCATCACAAATAGTACCTTGGCCTTCCTAATTTTTCTCCCCGCATGCCTGTGCAATGTTCTTATACTCTTCCCTAACCCTGTGACCAAGTTTCTACTTTCCTTTGGTGCAATGCATGCATTTATGAAAGGGCCACACATCCTAGTTTCTGGAGTGAGGCCATCTAGCATCCCAGCCATAGATCCTTCTGCCTTGCCCCAAAGAAACAGCTTTTCTACCTCTGTCTTCCTCCAAGGGCTCATCATGCAGGCTACAGCTAAGTTCCAACATGTATGGCACACCTTTTGTTTTGAGCACCTGGATTTGGGCCTAGGACATCATGTGAGCTCTGCATAGTTTCTCTAAGCCAGATAGTCTCACCTTTCGGTTCTGAGTCTGCCTTCTGAACCCAGGTCCTTGGCACTGCAGAAGGGTATCAGCTCCTCCCATGGATGGGTGCAAAAGTGGGTTCTGCAATCACCCTTTCACTGTAAGAAGGTCTGAGTCTTGGTGCCTTTGGTACCTTGCAGTGTAGCCATGACATGGACCCAATGTACCTTCTTTGTCCTGTAAGCAGGGAATTCTGGATGACCAAGCTGGTGAGCTTTAAAAGACGAATGTGACAGACTGTGGCAGGCAGCTTACAAGAGAAAGCTTATCTTACTTTCTGTGGACCAAATCCTTATCTATTTCCTGCAGCCTGAATCTAGACATGGCTCCCTGACTCTAACCAGAGACCATGACCACTAAGTCGCATGGAAAAAATACCTAGACAGGAAAATACATACTGTCACACAGCTAAGATTTGGCCCAACATGATGTGTTTTTATATACCACCCCATTTGAAGCTGCTAACTGTTATCTTCATTGGACTCCTGGCCAAGCTTTCCAGTAAGATACATGGTTGTTTTATTACTTACTTTCTTTCAAGAAAATCAGTCGTGGAATAGTTCTTGATATGTTCCAGTGTTTCTATGGGTGCAGAGTTTAGCCTGTCAGTCCAGAGAGAATTAATTCTATTCACACAGCCCTGAGAGCTGGCAGTGAAAACACACCCTATCTGGATTGTAGTTCAAAGTCTCCTCCCATCCACACAAACACAGGCTTCCAGCATCTGGGTTTATAGGTGCTTTGTCCTTGATTCTGCCCACTAGGCAAGGGGACACAGGTCAGCGTCAATATAGGTTCTAACCCACCCACTTAGCAGTGTAGAGGCAGGCTGCAGCTCAGGTTCAGATGGTCCCCCTATTCCCTTCCCATGAGTCCCCTGGAGCTGTCCTTTCCTGCCTTTCTACCTACTCCTCTCCTGCACCAGGAAACATCTCCCCCTTTACTAGTTAACACCTCATCCCATGCATTACCCACTCTTCCATTTCTATATAGCACTCACCACCAAAGCAGAGGACCAGCTAGAAGGTCATCATCCAAACATAATGTCAGCTGGACAAGGGTCCCATCAAGGCTCAGGAGCAGAAAGAGTTTCCCTGCAGACTGCTAAGCCATGGCTTACATTTTAAAACTTAATAGTTTAAGGGGGCAGGCAAAAGATTGAAAGGGGTATTCATAAAATGGCTGCTTTTCTTGATGCTGGTTTTTGGTAGCCCTGATAGTCTACTACTATTTATATACAACCGGATAAGCCAGAAGAGTCAAGGAAGGATGGTTTCTGGGTTAAGCTTCTGAACGGTGATGCAAAGAGATCTGTTCCTACCTCAGCCACTAACTCTCATTTTACCAAACGGTGAATTTTCCAGCTTCTCCTGAGTGTCCACGCTGGCATCAGCTCTTCTGGAAAATTGGAGTAGCTGGGTATGTTACCCTGCTGGGAATAATTGTAGTGCTGACTCTGCAGGGTGAGTAGATTGAGGCCACTTAATTCAACTATATGTAACACAGGGTTACTTATGGTGAAGACATTCTCATAATAAGAAGCCTTTTATTGCTTACCAATCCCCCAAGTGGCACCTTTCACAGTAAGTATTGCCATCTTGGTTCTCAACGATTTTCATAAATTGAGTAAAAGTGGCTCAAATATTTTCAAGTATGAAGAAAATGGAGAGGAAGGAGATTTTTTTTTTCATTAAAGGTGAAACAATCAGTGACCTTTTTTTTGTACAGCAGTGCTGGCTTAGCAGTGGAGTTGTTTGGGAGTTTTCCATCATAGTCATTGTACATTTTTTCCAAATGATTTTCTTCACACAGAATGAACCCCCCCAGTACTATTCATTTAGTTTTATTTTATACATTGTGTCTTTTCATTTGACTGGTTAAAAATTAAATAATATACATCAGAAAATGATTTAAACAGCCGCTGCTCTAAGTAGTGCTCCCCCCCACTTCATCTTCTTGTTTTTTCGTTTAAGCCTTTCTTTCTTCTGATGATGCAATGAATCAGTTTGACACTTGCAAAGTGGCTGTGTCACACATAGCTCCCAGCACCTGTGCAGTTTTGCTTAGATCAAAGAACCATGGGTAACACCAGTTAACAGCTCTCAAGCAAAACATCCCTGTGTCATCTTTGCCCATGTGCCAGATGATGGAACGTGTTGACACACTGGATGACTTATCCACCCCAGACAAAAAAATAAGGGGGGAGGAGAGAGGGGAGGGGGGAAATGCATCCCTTTCTCTGTACCTGGAGGAGGAAAGTGCGGGGTGGGGATAAATGCTTTGGGAGAGGTGGGGGAAAATAGGGTGAGCAGAACCCTGCTGGGAGAAAGGGTCAATCGGGAAGAGCAGGCAGACAGAGCCCTTGGCAGTGAGACTGTAATCAGGACGCTGGAGGAGGCTAGGGGAAAGGTAGTGGGGGCTAGAGAAAAGGCATAGAGGCATGGGGAGAACACCTGAAAGGGAATTTGGGGCAATTCTGATATGTGGGAAAGCTGGCATCCAGGCCCCAAACATGGTGGGAGACAGTGATATGAGAGATGGGAACATGCAAGATCCTGGTGGGAGGGACCCTGAGGGAAGGGGTGCATATAGAGCCCCTGATACCATGGGAAGAAAGGAATGGGGCAGTGAGGGCAGGAAATGTGGTCACAAAACACTCCAAGTAAGATGAGAGAGCGGGAAGCCCCTGAAAAAGAGGGATTGGGAAGTCAAGAGGTTGGTGTTGGACATCATGTGACCTCTTCTAGGATGCTTGGCCTCTGGGTGAGGGTCACAGAAGAGAAAGATGAAACTGAGTGTCATGTATCAGTGGCTGTGTCTATACGAGACACTTGACTGTACAGTAAACTAATCTACTGTGCAGTAAGGTGTCACTATCTATACGTGCAGGCACTTAGTGCACAGTAAATTAGTCTACTGAGCCGTAAAATTACTACTTGTATATGCAGGTAGTAAATTTACTGCTCAGTATAGCCAAACAGCATTAATTACACCTGTAGACATTTTTCCTCCCAGTCCTTCATGTGGCCCCAAGACTCCACTAGGTGACATGTCCCTCACTTGCCTGCTAGCATTCATACGCCACATGCAGTGACACTCATTCACCGGAGATGTTGTTTTACAGTCTTGCAGGAGCCCCCAGCAGCTGGAGCAGCCTCACAGGCCTGTGCAGGCAGTGGGCTCATGCAGAGTGGTTCCCAAAGCATGTGCAATGCCAGCCAGCTGGAGAACCTGGTGTTTGACCTGAGACGGGTGTTGTGTGAGCCAGGCCAGGGCAGCTCAGCAGGTAAACACATCTCCATGCATCTGGGAGCCTCTGCCCATGTGAGGCAGCCGGATCCTATGGGGTCGGGACTCACGACCTATGGGTGTTAAACCTGACTTCTACACTTTCTCTCCCATCCAGGCCTGCCATGCAGGTTTATGACATGACCTGGTACCTGGAATAACCACCATGGCTATTTCAGGGGTAACAACAGCATGTCCAATCCTCTTTCCCTTCATTCTGAATTTGAAACAAAAAAAAGCCTGAATTTTAGAATTTTGTGTGGAATGGAAATTTGAAAAAAAAAAAAAATCCAGTTTGGGACCATGCAAATGGTTGTTTTCAACAGCACAAAACTGTCTTCACTTCATAACTTATCTTTCATTACTTTTATTTTTTGATTCTATTTCCATAAACTCCTAAATCTGATGCACTACAAATGGCATGATATTAAAATACACTCTTTCTGTAGCCTTTTTTATTGTGATGAAAACTAAAACAAAGCTAACAAAGATGAAAACAAGGAGTTGAGGGTGGTGGGGAGGAGGGGGCTGTTGCCTGCCCCACATGCAAAGCAAATAAGATTAAAGGGCTGTGGTAGGATTTACAGTCCAGTCCCTTCCCTTTCAGTGCCAACTCTGCCAGTGCTTCTTAGTCCCAGTCTCTAGCCCCTTACCATTCCCTGGCCATAGCCCACCCCCAACTCTGCCAGTGACCTTTAATCCTGATGCACGACCCCTTTGCTATACCCAACCTGGTCTCCCTTGCCTCCCTTCAGCTCTGCCACTGCTCCTGACCCCAACCCCTAATTCCCCTCTCCACCACTGTCTTAAGCCTGCAACTTCTCTCACAGACCTACCAACCCCCTACTCAGCCCCAGGACACTATTGATGGGGAAGAAATTAAGGAGTAATCCATGCTCAGCATCTCCAGACTCATCTGAGGGACCTCCTTCTCTCTAATTTCCCCTGCAGAGAGCTCCCAGTGCATCTTCTGTCCCAGGGACTGGCTGCTGCACAAGGGGAAATGTTACTGGGTGTCCAAAGAAAACAAAATGTGGAACAGCAGCAGTGAGGACTGCGTGAGGAGGAGCTCTTGGTTACTAGTGATCCAGAACCAGGAGGAGATGGTACCATTCATGTTGCTGTGGGGTGGTAGGGGCAGCAGTCCCGAATTAACAGAGGTTGCTGACACTGGAAAATGAATTGGATTCACACAGTGTGTGGAGTTAGAGTGCATCCTTTATTCCTCAGGGTTTATCTACATAGGAATATACAGGGAAATTCATCCACTTTGGGTAAAGGCATGCATTTTCAAGTGGATTATTGAAACCACAGTGAATACCAGTGTGGACACTGCTCTTCAGAATTACAGTGGCCTTCCTTCAAATTACAGGTTTCCCTCAATTTATGCGGGTTCTTTATATGCAAATTTGCTCTTATGTGATGAGCATATTTAGACCCATCAATTGTTACATGCGAGGTAAATTTGCTCTTATGCGGTCCGCATAGACGCCTCCCCCAACCAAGCAGGTAAGTCTGTGGGGGGAGGGGAAAGGGCCGTAGCCCCACTTACCCCAGCCCTGCCTGCAGCGGTCCCAGGAGCAGCCGACACTAGCTGCCTGCACCAGGTCACAGTGCAGCCCAGCGGCTAGAGGCAGCTGGCATTGGCCACTCCCAGGGCCACTGCAGCCAGGGCTGGGCTGCCCGTGGCTCTGCTAGTTCGCACTCACCCCCCACCGCCCATGCTGGCGCAGCCCCAGGAGCAGCCGACACCAGCTGCCTGCACCAGGGCACAGCGCTGCCCAGGAGCAGAGGTGAGTGCGGAGAGGTGGAGGCCAGGTGCAGAGGGACAGGCAGAGCACAGTGCAGCCCAGTGGCTACAGGCTGCTGGTGCTGTCCGCTCTGGGGCCTCTGCAGCCGGGGCTGGGGTGAGTGCTGCTCTGTTCCCTCTGCTTTGCTGCCTTGTGCAGCCTTGGGAGCAGCACCCCTCCCTCCACCCCTTCCCTAGTCAGCCTCACTCCCTTCCTCCCTCTCTCACCACCATGGGAACCTATCCCTGTTTGTTACATCGTAAAGTGGGTTCGCTTTGTGCAAATTCAATTTATGTGCCGTTCTCCGGGAATGCATGTACCGCATAAATCAAGGGAAACCTGTAGCTGTATTTGCTGTGGAAGTGCAGTAAACTAGACTGAATTAAGGACTGTTTTAACTCCTGAATAGCAGTAGCCACATGGGAGCTTAATTCATTGTCCACTTAGGAAAAAGTGATCTGAGTTCTCTTCTAGTGATCTGAGAATCCCCATTAGACAAGCCGTCAGTAATTCTGAGTGTGGACACATTTCTTTTGGGATAAGAGTATCCACACATGAAAGTACTGGGGATGTGTTTAAGAAACGTGGAGCTATGCGGTGGAGGTGGCGGTTGGCTGTTCGAGAACAATCAGTAGACTTAATCTGATGTTGTTTCCAAATAGGTATTTCAGAATTACTATTCCAGAACACCTATTCTTATACAGCTCTAAGTGTAAATAAACCCTAAGATGATAAAAATGAAATGTCACCCCTAGCAGCAAGATATCAAAACGTTTGTTTAAAAATCAGCTGCTTCAGGTGCCAACATCTCAGTTACACTATGCTTTAAGGTATGCATATGTACATGCATATGTTGGTGCTTGTGTCTTTGTCAACTGAATCAGATGAGTGCTGGCAGCACTGACAAAGATGAGTGCTAAGAGAGTTATAGCCCAATGTATTCACCTATGTGCCTCTCTATATTTTACAGGGCTATATACAGACAATCACACAGGTGAGAAATCCTATTTGGATTGGACTTCACTTTAAATCTCTTGAGAGGAAGTGGATGTGGATGAATGGCTCCCTGTTAGATGAAAAACTGTGAGTCTTTTCTAATGCATGGTTTTTTTATGGGAGGGGGCAGGGGTGTGCGGGGGGGGGGGGAGAGTGATTTTCTCTATCTTGAGTTTATTCTTTGTGTTTGATTGCTTTTTAACTATGGAACATTTGAAAAACATTAAGCACAATTAGCTCATTCAGGAGATACAAAAGTTCGTATCTCATAGGCTCGTAGAAAGTTAGGGTTGGAAGAGACCTCAGGAGGTCACATCTAGTCCAACCCCTTGCTCAAAGCATGACCAGCCTCAACTAGATCATCTCAGCCAAGGTCTTGTCTAGCCAGGTCTTAAAAACTTCCAAGGATGAAGAGTCCACCACTTCTCTAGGTAACCTGTTCCAGTGCTTTACCACCCTGCGAGCTAAAAAGTTTTTCCTAATATCTAACCTAAATTTTCCTTGCTGCAGCTTGAGACCTTTGCTCCTTGTTCTGTCATCTGCCACCACTGACAACAGTCCAGCTCTATCTTCTTTGGACCCCCCCTTCAGGTAGTAGAAGGCTGTTATGAAATTTCCCCTCAGCCTTCTCTTCTCCAGACTAAATAAGCCCACTTCCCTCAGCCTCTCTGCAGATGTCATGTCCTCTAGCCCACCAGACCATTTTCATTGTCTCCATCGCTGGTCTCTCTCCAATTTGTCCACATCTTTTTTGTCCTGGGGGGCCTAAAACTGAACATAGGATTCCAGATGTGACCTCAGCAGTGCCAAACAGAGGGGAAGAATCTCTTCTCTTGATCTGCTGGCAATGCTCCTACTAATACAGCCTAGTATGCCATTAACCTTCATTGCAACAGGAGCATGCTGTTGGTGCATATTCAGCTCATTGTCTACTGTCACCCCCAGGTCCTTTTCTGCAGAGCTGCTGCTTAGCTAGTCAGTCCCCAGCTTGCACCAGTGCATGGGAAGCAACAACTTTTCAAACCCACAAGGGCTGCCTTTTCTGCCTGAGAAGCTCTGGGTCCCACACCAAAGCTTGAATTCACAACCGCCTTGTCCCCAGCTCACCACAGAAGCACCTGAGCCACACAACACTTCACTTCCTCTGAAGCTATTGCAGCAGGGGTGTCAAACATATGGCCTGTGGAGCCCACAGGCAAACATATGGCCCATGGGGCTTCTAGGGGGACAGGGAATTCAGGGGTGAGGCAAGTGAGGGTGGTGCCTGCCATCACAATCTGAGGTAGATATACTGGGGATACTTGTTGGTGGGAGACGGTAGAAGCAATGCCTATATTAACCCCAGCAACTCCCCAGTGCAGCTCATTCTGCAGCTGCCACTCTCTCTGTCATGGGAGGTGGGTCTGGGTCTGTCCCACAAGTGCCTCATGGTCTGGATCCTGCCCAGGGGGTCCGGGGGAGTTTGACACATTGGCAGCTTATAGGGGGTGCGTGTGGATGCACATGTGCCCTCTGAGTGTGGTGGTGCACCCCCAGTGAAAAGGCGCTGCAAACGCTGCTGGCAGTGCCTGTGGGTGGTAGCCGCTTGCCACCCCCTTTCCCAATCCCCACCCCTACCAATACTGCCGGAGGCATCTGCGGGCAGTCTGCAGTTGCCGCTGACCACTGCCGACACTGCTGGTGGCATCTGCGGGAGGTCTGCAATTGCCGCTGGCCACTGCCGATGCTGCCAGTGGCATCTGCAGGCGGTCTGCAATTGTTGCTGGCCACTGCCAATGTTGCCGGTGGCATCTGTGGGTGGTCTGCAATTGCCGCTGGCCACTGTCGATACTGCCGGAGGCATCTGTGGGTGGTCGCTGACTGCTGGTCGGCACTCACCAACATCCCCCCCCGCTGCTGACAGCGCCACGGCTGCCTGCGGATGCTTCCCGCTTCCCGCTGCCACACTCCCATCGCCGCCAGTGCCGCCACCACCTGCAGGAGCTCACCATGCCCCCTCGAGCCTCTTGGGGCATGCAGTGTTCATGGCTTGATACCCCTGTATTTCAGAAATGAAAAACCTAAGCCTTCCAAAACCACAAGTCGGGACCCACTAGCAGATCTAGGAGCAGGGCAAAGGAGTGCGTTCCCTGACTCCAGCTGTCATGCGTGTGCGGTGAATGTTGAGCTCACTGCCTGGTCAGTGTGGACTCTTGCCGGAGCTCTGCATGAGCAGTGAGCTCTGGACTCATCAGCTGACTGAGGTGGGCTCTGGCCACACTTTCACAGGGCTCTGGCTCTACTCACTCTTCCCCAACCTCCTCTTCCGTACTGAATTCAGCAAGCAGTGGTAGTACTCATCCCTTGGGCTCAAAAACTGCGTGAAAGTAGAGGCTGTGGCCAGACCCTGCACCAAAATCTCATCTATGGCATGACTAATGGCAGGGATGCGACTGCATCACTGCATCCACTTCTGCATTCCCCTTGTCAGGTCCCAGAAGCCAAGAGACTGATTTAAAACACATGAGGTAGTTTAAAAAAATCCCTGGGTTCTTTTGTTTCATATTGCAGAACTTGAGCGTTTGGAGGTTCATGTTTTCAAGGTCTTCTTCCCAACCTGGAGAGCTAGAAACCTTTTGTTTTTCTTCTTTTAAATGGAAGTTTTTCTCATGTAATCACATGTGTCCAGGAGCTGGGACTTAAAAGCAGAGACTATCATGAGACTTTCAATAAAGCTGGAAGAGCTCACAAGGGAAATGTTGAAGTCTGCAGCATATCATAAGAAAGGCTTGTGGGATAGCTTGTATTTCAGAAGTTATGAAGAACAGAGCACCAAGTTTCGGTGTAAGAGGTTATTTGGGTTTAGAGATCTCTTCTGAAACTGGATTGTGTGGTCTGTACTATAATTTCACGCTCTAGGAACTAAAACTAAAGCTAGGGTTTACTTCGTGATGTGGCTTCTCAACTTGTGGAGCATACAGCATGCAATTAAGCTCTGGTCTACCCTTGAAATGTATTTATATGACTGTGTTGATTGAGGGTGTGACTTTTTACTGATATGTTTGTGTTACGATAAACTAGGGTGGTTATAATCATAGTTTATATGTTGCAAATTCCAGGGAAACTTCTAGTCCCGTTGTTGCAGGCTTACAAGTGAGCAAAAAATCAAATAGAAAACAAATATTTCATAGATTTCATAGACATTTGGGCTGGAAGGAACCCCGGAGGATCATCGAGTCCAGCCCCCCGCCCCAAGGGCAGGAAGTCAGGAGGGATCATAGGATCCCAGCAAGATAAACATCCAAATGTGTTTTGAAGGTGTTCAAAGTGGGTGTTTGAACCGCCTCTGGCGACAGTCTGTTCCAAACATTGGGGGCTCGGACAGTGAAGAAGTTTTTTCTTATGTCCAGCCTGAACGAGTCACAGTGGAGTTTGTGACCGTTCAATCTTGTCATCCCTTGGGGGGCTCTGGTGAACAGTCGTTCCCGCAAATTCTGATGAGCACCCCTGATACGCTTATAGGTGGCCACCAGATCACCTGAGCCTGCGCTTTTCCAGGCTAAAGAGCCCCGCGGGTCTCAGCCTGTCGTCATAAGGTCTGTTTTCCTGCCCTCTGATCATGCGCGTGGCTCTCCTCTGCACCCTCTCAAGCTTTGCCACATAACTTTTTTTGAATTGTGGAGCCCAAAACTGGACACAGTACTCCAGCTGCGGCCTCACCGAGGCCGAGTACAAGGGGAGAATGACATCCCGGGATTTGCTCGAGAAGCATCTATGGATGCAAGCCAGCGTTTTGCTTGCTTCACTAGCCGCAGCATCACACTGAAGGCTCATGTTCATCTTGTGGTCAATCATGAGCCCCAGCTCCCTTTCATCTCTAGTGCTAACCAGCGTAGCACTGCCGAGCCTATATGCATGGTGCAGGTTTTTCCTCCCAAGGTGAAGAACCTTGCATTTCTGGTGTTAAACACCATCAGGTTTTCGTCTAACCATTTCTTGAGTCTGTCCAGATCCACCCGGATCACCCTCCTGTCCTCAGGTGTGGATGCTTTACCCCAGAGTTTGGTGTCATCGGCAAACTTGGCCAGTCCGATTCTGACACCAATGTCTGCATCATTGATGTATATGTTAAACAGTATCAGCCCTAGGACAGAGCCTTGTGGGACCCCCTGGTCACAGGACACCATAATGATAGGCTCCCATCGACCACCACCCCCTGGGTCCGACCGCAGAGCCAGTTCCCAGCCAGCGGATCGTGGTGACGTCAAGGTCGCAGTTAGCCAGTTTAACCAGGAGGTGATCGTGGGGTACCAGATCGAAGGCTTTTTTAAAGTTGAGGTATATGTCATCCATCTCTTCCCCTTTGTCCAGGTGATAAGGCACTTGGTCATAAAAGGAAATAAGATTTGTCAAGCAAGACCTACCCGCAACAAACCCATGCTGGGTATCCCTCAGGAAATTGCCTTCAGTTAGCCTGTTAAGGATGGCCTCCTTGATAATCTTTTCCAAGACTTTCCCCAGGATAGAGGTCAGGCTGATGGGCCTGTAGTTTGCTGGATCTACTTTCCTCCCTTTCTTG
The DNA here is from genome assembly GCF_052110815.1 of Crocodylus siamensis. Classification (NCBI taxonomy): domain Eukaryota; kingdom Metazoa; phylum Chordata; order Crocodylia; family Crocodylidae; genus Crocodylus; species Crocodylus siamensis. The sequence goes on from NC_143409.1 coordinate 52,788,915, forward strand.
AAGATTGGCACCACATTGGCCCTCTTCCAGTCTTTGGGCACTTCACCAGAGCGCCAAGAACTCTTGAAGATCCATGCCAGAGGCTGGGCTATGATGCTCGCCAGCTCCCTGAGTACCCCGTGGTGTAACCCGTCAGGGCCGGCTGACTTGAAGGTATCCAGCCTGTCGAGGTGTTCCTTCACGAGGTCTGCTTCAATGGAGGGCAAGGAATCTCCCTGACCCGGGCCTCCCTGACCTGTAGTGGGCAGGGGGGTCCCATGGGACTGATGGAAAACTGATGCAAAGTATCCATTTAGCAAGTTAGCTTTTTCCTGGGCATCGGTTGTCAGTTTTCCCCTCTGGTTTAGCAGGGGTGCAATGCTGCCCTTGCTTTTCCTCCAGCTCCCCACATATCTAAAAAAGGACTTTTTATTTTCCTTGATATTTGTAGCTAGCTCCTTTATTTGCTCTCTTTTGGCTCTTTCAGGGTAGTCATAGATCCTTGGATGCACAAGTCCAAAGTTCTTTGGAAAACATACATCTTTATATGTACCTTTTTTTTTGAACCATCTAACTACAGGCCAACATGTGCATGCACACAGCTAGATATTGTTTCTTTCCCATTCTTATCAATGCATGACCATTTCAATTGCTTTCCACATTCATTGACTGTCTGTCAACTTCCAAGTCAATCAGGAAGCTATATCTTGATGGAGAAGAACCACTTAAATATAATCCAGTGAGGTAAAGGCATGGCTGGGCTCCTGGGACAGCTGCCACACAGAAGGACAGCAGTGACTGATGGTTCCTACTACTGTTTGCACAGCTGCAGGTAGCTGCACATAGCTTGTTCTGCATTGTCCATAGGACAATGCAGACAGAAGCTCAAGCATTTTCAATTCCATTTGGAATAACAAGGGAGGCAGGGAGGAATGCACCCTCCTTTAACCAGCTGCTTTACTTTTCTTTCTCTGGCTTCTCCTTTGGGTGGTCGCTTTTCTAAACAGGGGCCTTGGAATTGAACTTGTGTCTCCTGGGGCCGCACACATCACTTAACCCCAGAGCCTCCCCTTCCTACTGAATATGCAAAAAAGAAACCACCGCTGCAGGTCTCGTGGGGCTGGGACAGAATGATGTGGGCAGGGAGGTCCAGACAAGCCAGCAATAACTTTCTCTTTCTCCCCACAGGTTCCCCATGCAGCAAGGTGGTGACAGGAACTGTGGTGTGTTGAAAAGAGACCAGACAGACTCTGAGACCTGCAGCACTGAGCTGAGATGGATCTGCCAGAAAGCTGCTCTCCTGGTATAAGCAGTGATGCTCTTGTCTGACCAGCAGCAAACACAAAGCCCTCTAGCTTCCTCTGCTGCACCAAGCATATTCTAAGGTTGATGTGCATCTGTCTTGTTCTGGAGTTTGGCACATCTCCTTAGAGGGTGTAAAGTGGAAGAGCTCCACCAAGGTCAATGGAGCTCTGCTGATTTACACCAGATGGGAGTTTGATTACCAGACACAGCTTGACACTGAAAGCAGATACAGGTTCTACAGCAGACTGGTCTATGCAAAACCCCATGTATAAATAAAAACAGGATATAAGAGACATCGTCAACTAGCTGACAGGTAGGAGAAATAAGTAGAAAGGATAACTTAATAAATGAAAAAGCAAGACTATTTAGGAGGGTTATTATAACTGTGGAGTACAGAGAGTTTAGCAGGGATCAAGTAGGTTATAATGCACTGTGAAATCAATGTCCAAATTAAATCCCTGGTTTTTACTATGCCATGAGCTAATGATTTTTTATTCCCAGGTCCATCTTTTGTAAATGTTTTGTACATTTCTTGTAGCACAAAGGCTGTGAGGTCAGAAAGGGAGTGTTTTTTTCTGGGACAAATAATCTCTTATCTGTGTTCTTGTGTTGCTGTGCTTTACCTTTTTTCTGTGGTTATTCATTTTGCTGTGTCATATTTATCTAGTTTTACCCACATATAGTTTCCGCAGATTGTATCTGATGTATAACTTGTGTCAGCTTTTTTTTTCAGACACTGGAGGAAGGTTAATTTGGTACCTAGCTGCTTGTCTATGTCTTTCCCGTCTCTCAAGTTGGTCCAATAAAAGATATCATGCACAAAAATCCTTGCCTCTCACGCATTCCCTGGAGCATCAAAAAAAGGCTTCAGCATCACCCTTACTTTTTCAAACATTTCCCTGGACTTTTTATTTCTTATTTCAAAATTGGTAAGATCCTAAAAACATTTTTTTAAATAGTCTTGCTGTGTGATACAGGGACTAATCACTATTGGCTATCCCGGGAGCTTGAAAGAATAAACGAGAAGAAAAACAAAGCCTCTGGTCCCTACCTCAGCCCAGTCTCTTCCCATGGTCCACACCAAAAATTACAAAACAGGTAAGAGATGAGGCCAAAGACCAATTTATTAGTATTAATAACTCCTGGATAGTTTCAGTTAAACACTTGCCAGCATTTCTGGAAATTCTAGCAAGGACTCCATGCTGAAGATTTAGGACCACCTTGCCACTGCTGTCAAGGTTTTTAGGCCTGGGGAGACTGTTAGAGCATCCAGATTGTCCTCCCGTGGTAGCAAAGGCCACACTTTTTGATTCTGTGCTAAAGCAGAAAGCTTCCAGGTGCATGCAGGGTGCCTTTTAGAAAGACAGATCCAATCTTGCCGCGAGTGCCAGGAACTCCAGCACATTCTTTAGGAGACTGCCCCAGGGGTTAATGCATTGCTCTGGCTGTAGGTCCTTCTCATGATCTGCTCCTTCCACAAACTTGTGCTCTTTTAATGAGGCCTGCATTGTAGTACCAGCTCTAGTCAGCTGCCATTTAGCCATATCTAGACTGCAGAGTATACCTGTGTCCTGATTTAACACTTGCATGTAGGTGCTGCCTGAGCCTGTCTCCAAGCCGCCTTGCTTCACAGCTGCACATACAACCCAGACCCACCTGGCAGCATCCAAAGGTGTACGTGGATTTGAAATTACGATCCATCAGGGCCCATCCCAAGGTCCTTAGAGATTTGTGCTGCACTAGGAATTGACTCTTGGGAGATACTTGGAGAACTTACCTGTGCATCGGAAGGGGTTTAATACTCCTAATCTCCACAACACATGTAGTTAAGGTACTCATAATTCTGCCTGCTCCTCACTCCTGATTGCTTCAGGCAGATTTAACACTACAAGCTGCTCATGCTTGTGGCCAGACTTTCTGAACTCTTGCAGATATTCTGTGCCATGTTCTAGGGGCCATTTCAGCAGCAGCTTCTGAGACCCAGAAGGCACCAGCATTCAGAGGGCATTCACATGGAGACATCCATCACCAGCCAAGGTACTGGGAGCCCAGGACCGGGAAGGACCTCCTGTATCATTGAATCTAGGACCCTGATAATCTCAGGCAGCTATGTCAGATAACCCTCCTGCTGCTGCAGACTCCCCATTCTTTCTGGTGTGGGAGAACAAGGACAGTGCGGTGGGACTGCACTGTGGAGCAGGACTCTGACAATCTAGCAGAAACCTTCTGGAGCCATGTGAGAAGCTCACCCCAGCCCTCCAGCATCAGGATGTATGCAGACAATGACAAGGCAGAGCCTAATCCATTTGCTATCAACTGCATAGGGGCTGTGAGAATGGGGGCCTATGAAGTGAGTTGACATTGTTGGCTCCCGTTTATATGGAGCTCTGTCTTAGAAGTAGTCACAGTCTGCGTGCCACTGATCCCAGTGATGTGGGGCATGGTGGCAGAGACGTTCGTGCATCTTGCTACAGCTCCAGAGCTGTGAACTTGAGGCTAGTCCAGTCTCATGCCCAAGATTGGCCCCTATCAGTACAGCTGTGAACAGGTCCCTGGTTATTCAAGCTGGGGAGTCAAAGGTGGCCAGATGAGACACTAGCCACATTACTCCCTGTCCGCTGTCTGCTACAGAAACTGGCCTGTCTTAGCCCCATACAAGTGGCTCCAGTGGGCTTGTCTGCACTGCAGCAGCTGTACATCCCTGCCAGGATGGGACTCAGCACTTTCTTCCCACCCTGGTCAGCAGACACTTTCCACAGCCAGAAATAGGCCAGTAAGACCACTCCTGGTTTGTCCCAAGTCTGCCAGTGATGGAGGTCTCAAGAGCATCCTCACCAGCTTGGAGCACGCCACTGGAAAGAATCACAGAATACAAGGGCTGGAAGGGACCTCGAAAGATCATTGAGTCCAACTCCCAGCTCTAGGCAGGAATACTGCTGAGATCAAATGATGCCAGCAAGGTGTTTGCTTAGTCTCATCTTGAAGACTCCCAAGGTTGGGGACTGCACCACCTTCCTGGGAAGTTTATTCCAGATTCAGGTCACCCTTACTGGCAGGGAGTTCTTCCTTACATACAACCTGAAACGGTCCTTTAACAGTTTATGGCCATTGCTCCTTGTCCTCCCCTGAGGTGCTCTTGTGAACAGTTTTTCTCTCAGCTCCCAATGTTCACCCCTTACATACTGATAGATTTCACAGATTTCATAGACATTAGGGCTGGAAGGGACCTCAGGAGATCATCGAGTCCAGCCCCCTGTCCAAAGGGCAGGAAGTCAGCTGGGGTCATAGGATCCGAGCAAGATAAGCATCCAATTTACTCTTGAAGCTGTTCAATGTAGGTGCTTGAACCACCTCCGCTGGCAGGCTATTCCAGACCTTGGGGGCTCGGACAGTAAAGAAATTCTTCCTTATGTCCAGCCTGAAACAGTCTTGCAGTAGTTTATAACCACTCAACCTCATCGTCCCTTGGGGCGCTCTGGTGAACAAACGTCCCCCAGATCCTGGTGGTCACCCCTGATAAACTTATAGGTGGCCATCAGATCACCCCTGAGCCTGCGCTTTTCCAGGCTAAAGAGTCCCATGTCTCTCAGCCTGTCATCGTAAGATCTGTTTTCCTGACCTCTGATCATGCGCGTGGCTCTCCTCTGGACTCTCTCAAGCTTCTCCACGTCCTTTTTGAATTGTGGAGCCCAAAACTGGACGCAGTACTCCAGCTGCGGCCTCACTAAGGCCGAGTACAAGGGGAGAATGACATCCCGGGATTTGCTCGAGAAGCATCTATGGATGCAAGCCAGCATTTTGGTCGCTTTACTAGCCGCAGCATCACATTGCAGGCTCACGTTCATCTTGTGGTCAATGATGACCCCCAAGTCTCTTTCTTCTGTAGTGCTAGCCAGTTTAGCACTGCCGAGCCTATAAGGATGCTGCAGGTTTTTCCTCTCAAGGTGGAGAACCTTGCATTTTTCGGTGTTAAACACCATGAGGTTCTCGTCTGCCCGTTTGCTGAGCTTGTCCAGGTCAGCCTGGATCACCCACCTATCTTCTGGCGTGGATGCTTTGCCCCAAAGTTTGGTGTCATCGGCGAACTTGGCCAGTCCACTCCTGACTCCAGTGTCCACATCATTAATGAAGATGTTGAACAGTATGGGTCCCAGGACAGAGCCTTGAGGGACCCCACTGGTCACAGGGCACCATGATGAGTGACTGCCATTAATTACGACCCTCTGGGTCCGACCACGGAGCCAATTTCCCAGCCAGCGGATCGTGGTGGAGCCAAGGCCACAACTGGCCAGTTTGGCGAAGAGGTGATCGTGGGATACCAGATCAAAAGCTTTTTTGAAGTCAAGATATATGACATCGATCTCATCTCCCTCGTCCAGGTGATAGGTCACCTGGTCATAGAAGGAAATGAGATTGGTCAAACAAGACCTACCCGCAACAAACCCGTGCTGGCTATCCCTTAGGATGTTAGCCTGGGCCAGCCCCTCAAGGATGGCCTCCTTAATAAACTTTTCTAAGATCTTCCCCAGGATAGAAGTCAGGCTAATGGGCCTGTAGTTAGCCAAATCCACTCTCCTCCCTTTCTTGAAGATTGGCACCACATTGGCCTTCTTCCAGTCTTCGGGCACTACACCAGAGCGCCAGGAGTTTTCAAAGATCCGTGCCAGGGGCTGGGCTATGACGCTCACGAGCTCCTTGAGTACCCTGGGGTGCAGACTGTCAGGGCCGGCTGACTTGAAGGTATCCAGCTTCTCAAGGTGTTCCTTCACGAGGTCAGCATTGATGGAGGGTAGGGGAACCCCCTCACCCAGATTTCCCTGTCCCATAGCAGGCATGGGCATCCCACGGGACTGATGAAAGACTGACGCAAAGTACCTATTTAATAGGTTGGCTTTTTCCTGGGTATCAGTTGTCAGTTGCCCCATCTGGTTTAGCAGGGGTCCAACATTGCCCTTGCTTTTCCTCCGGCTCCCCACATATCTAAAAAAGGACTTTTTGTTGTCCTTGATGCTTGAAGTTAGTTGGAGTTCAGTTGCAGCCTTGGCTTTCCTGGTTTGCTCCCTGCAGGACCGGACCAGTTCAGAATAATTCTCCTTGGAGGTGAATCCCGTCCTCCATCCTTTGTAGGCTTTCCTTTTTAGCTGCAGGAGGTCCGCTAGGTCCCTGGAGAGCCAGGGGGGCTGCTGTGCCTTCTTGCTGCCTTTCCTCCGTGTTGGAATAGATTTAGCTTGTGCATTGAGGATTGCTTCCTTGAGAAGCAACCACTCTTCTTGAACTCCCATCTCCCTGGGGTCATGGTCCCTGAGGGCCTGACCGACAAGCCTCTTGAGCTTGTCAAAGTTGGCTTTTCTAAAGTCGAGGACTTCTGTGTTGCTGACTGACTTGCCAGCTTTACAGTGGATGGTGAAGGTGATCAGCTCGTGGTCGCTGTCACCCAGCTTCCCATCGATCACTAGGTCGCCGATTAGGTCGTCCCCTGTAGTCAGTACCAGGTCGAGCAGCGCTTTGCCTCTCGTTGGCCCATAGACTTCTTGAGTCAGGTAGAGTTCATCCACGCACGAGAGAAAGCTTTGCGACCGCTCGGATTTTGCTGAGTGATCTTCCCACAAGATGTCCGGGTAATTGAAGTCACCCATGACAACCAAGGTCCTGGAGCAAGCGGCCTCAGTCAGTTCCCGGGCGAACTCCTGGTCAAGCTCAGGACTTTGAGTGGGAGGTCTGTAGTAGACTCCCACCGTTGTGTCCCCTGTGCCTTATTCCCCACGAATTTTTATACAGAGGGTCTCTAGCTGTCCATGCTGGTCGCCAACATCAGCTTGCAGGGACATGTAGCTTTCCTTCACATAGAGAGCTACACCCCCGCCCCTTTTGTCAACACGATCCCTCCTGTACAGGGTATAGCCCTCTATACCCGTGGTCCAGTCATGGGTGGAGTCCCACCAGGTCTCTGTTATCCCAATGACATCGTATTTCTTTGCACTGAGCAGGAGGACGAGCTCCTCCTGCTTGTTGCCCAGGCTCCTGGCATTAGTGTACAGGCAGGCAAGTGTGCCCTTGGGGGCTCTTGCCTTGCCCACAGATTGTGCCAGGGCTGGGGCAGGGGTGGGCTCCCTTAAGTGTCTTGGTCTGCTGGCTTTGCAAGGGTTGCTCAGCGGGCCAGCAGTGGCGGTAGTCCCCCCATACCCCAGCAGGCTTAGTTTAAAGCCCGGTGGAGCAGGTCAGCCAGCCTGGCTGAGAAGAGCCTCCTCCCCAGGGGAGAGAGGTGGAGGCCATCTCTTCCCAGCAGCTCGCTGCCTCTCTCGCCAAAGAGTGGGCTGTGGTCATGGAAGCCAAAGCCTTCCCGATGACACCAGCTCCGCAGTCTTTGGTTCACTGCGTGGATCCTCCTCTCCCTCCTCAGCCCATAGCCCGAGACTGGGAGGATCGACAAAAACACCACCTGAGCTCCCAGAGCCCTAAGCCCCACTCCCAAATCCCTGTAGCGCCTCATGACTTGGCTGGGGGTGCTCCGAGCTGTGTCATTGGTGCCCACGTAAATAAGGAGCATGGGGTAGTGGTCTGTGGGCCGGAGGAGCTGCGGGATCCTCTCCGCAATGTCTCGGATGCGGGCCCCCGGGAAGCAGCAGACTTCCTGGGCTAAGGGGTCGGGGCGGCAGATTGCCCCCTCAGTGCCCCGCAGGATGGAGTCTCCCACAACAAGCACCTTACGTTTTGTCTTGGGAAGAGCGGGGCCAGTAGCTGTGGTTGAGCCTGGGTTGCCTGCGGGAGCTGGCAACTGCGTGGGCTCTGCCGGGGCTGCAAGAGGTGCAAACCTGTTGCTACGCTCCGGCGGGGCAGGGGCCTTGGTGCGGCGGGCCTTGGGGCCCTTGACCACCTTGGTCCATGCCCCTGACTGGGCAGAGCGGGAGGTCCCAGAGTCCTCCTTAGTTGCGAGGGAGACGGAGCTCTTCCCTGCGGCTCCCCGGGGGAGAAGGGCCTGGCAGTAGGAGTCGATCTCCTGCTCGCAGTCCCTGATGGCGCGCAGTCTCTGGCCTGTGGCCTGGAGCTCCTCCAGCTGGCGCGCCAGAGACCCCAGTAGGGAGCAGACCCCGCAAGGGGAGGTGGCCATGCTCCCGGGCCCCAGAGCCTGAAAAAGGGACAGGCAGCCCCCGCAGCCAAGAGCCAGGGGCTCTGTCTGCGTGGAGCCCAGGACCACGGGCTCTGTCTGGGCGGCCGTCTCCGAGGTGCCCGATGGGGGGGGCCGCAGAGCCCGAGGGGACCCTCGGGGTGCGGCGCGTGCCCATCCGTGTCATGCCTCTGGTAGGCTGGCTACGGCTGGGGCTGACTACTCTAGGGGGGTCGCAGGCAGGGTCTCGTGCCCTCCCACGCCCTCCCCTGCACGAACTCCACACTAACTCGAGTGCCTGTTTGCGCAGCCTGTTTGCGCGGCTCCGGTCGCGTGGCTCCCTGGGGGGCTGGGCCAAGTAGGGGCCTGGGCGGGGGCTTGACCCGGCCCTGCTCCATGCAGCTGCCTCCTCCCAGGGAGCGAGGAGTTAACCCCTTCCCACCACAAACCCGCTTACCTCCGGCTGTGCTGGGGGTCGGCAGGGGGCTCTGCGGCTGCTGAGGGGGTGTCTGGGGGACTTCGGGGGAGCGGGGGCGCAGCGGGCTTCACCTGCGCATCTCTCACTGCTCTGGAGATGGTCATCAAGTCTTCAATTCCCCAGGCTGAACAGTAACAGATCCCTTAGTCTGTCCTCATAATGTTTGTCCTCCAGGCCCTTAATCATTCTTGTGGCTCTTCTCTGCACCCATTCAAGATTCTCCATGACTTTTTTGAAGGGTGGCGCCCAGAACTGGACATGCTACTCCAGCTGGGGGTCTCACCAGCTCAGAGTAGAGGGTGTACTGAGACCCATCCTGTCCAGGATATGCCATGATCATCGCATAAACTAGCCCAGTGAGATCTTGTGGCCTTGGCTTCCACTGGCTACGCAGGGACCAGGTGCAACAAGTGCTTCCTTGCAGATGCTTTAAATACAGTGACTTTTTAATTTTATTTTTTCCTGCTCTAAAGTTGCTGTTTGATCTAATCTCCAAATTACACATGAGAACAAGGTAATACACCCAGGAAATACAAAAGAAAGTTTATTTGCTTTTCTTTCATTTTGTAAAAATAGCTCAATTACATGGACAGACAGCTTTTTGTCTCAAATATTAACCAGCTAAAAAAAAGTATATAAAAAATATTTTACTTTCTTTTAAGACCTCTTTTTCCATGCCTTCTCTGAGATTCTGCTTTCTTCTCACACCCTAGCTCTGGCACAGATCCAGTTCTTTTTGGTGGTACAGCTTGATGAGCCAATTCCTTCATCATTCAGATAGGCACAGTTTCCCCCACCCCTCACCTCAAGCCTGTGAAAAGTAGCCATGAAACAAGAATCAGTCAGTAGCCAAGGAATTTACATGCACACACATGCACATGCACACACACATGCACACGCACAAGAGCTCAAAAGCTTACAATGATTGGGTGCCACCAGAGCAAACCCCTTAATGGACACTCTTACTTCAGTTTAAGGGTAGCAGGGTTTGGAATAGCTTAACCCAGTTCCAGAGTGATTTTTTCCATTGGGATGATCAAGAAATTTAATCTGTATTCACTTCTAAAGTGGATTAGTGAAACTGCATGAGACACAGGCTGTGTTTACACAAGATGCTGACTGTGCAGTAGCTTATTACTACTGAGCAGTAGCATTGCGTGGCATGAAGCATGACACAATGCTACTGCACAGTAGTAACAAGCTACTGCACACTCAGCATCATCTAAAAGCTATTTGGCAACACTACCGCGCAGTAACTCTAGTTACTGTAACAACTGCACAGTCAGTGTCTTGTGTAGATGCAGCCATTGTATGGACAGGCTATGCAGAATTGGAGTGGCCTTCATTTAGTTTAGCTTGCTTCTTGCATTTTTGGTATGAAGGCAACTTTTATTCTGAACAAGAGCATCCACACAGAGATTCAAATCGGTTTAACTAATCCACTTCAGAAATTAAAACAGATTCGTTTTCCTGAGAATTTTGGGGTAGACAAATACAGGCAGGCACCTGTCTCAAGCACCAACTTGGTTAAATCTATGAAAATCCTCATGTGGACCTCTTCTGGGTAAAAGTAGCTTATCTGGGTTTCGTTTACCAATTTCATAGATTCATAGATTCATAGATGCTAGGGTCGGAAGGGACCTCAATAGATCATCGAGTCCGACCCCCTGCATAAGCAGGAAAGAGTGCTGGGCCTACATTACCCCAGCTAGATACACGTCCAACCTTCTCTTGAATACCCCCAGGGTAGGGGAGAGCACCACCTCCCTTGGGAGCCCGTTCCAGACCTTGGCCACTCGAACTGTGAAGAAGTTCCTCCTAATATCCAATCTAAATCTGCTCTCTTCTAGCTTGTGGCCATTATTTCTTGTAACCCCCAGGGGCGCCTTGGTGAATAAATACTCACCAATTCCCTTCTGTGCCCCCCTGACGAACTTATAGGCAGCCACCAGGTCGCCTCTCAACCTTCTCTTGCGGAGGCTGAAAAGGTCCAGTTTCTCTAATCTCTCCTCGTAGGGCTTGGCCTGCAGGTCCTTAACCATACGAGTGGCCCTTCTCTGGACCCTCTCCAGATTATCCGCATCCTTCGTGAAGTGCGGCGCCCAGAATTGCACGCAGTACTCCAGCTGCGGTCTGACCAGCGCCCGATAGAGGGGAAGTATCACCTCCTTGGACCTATTTGTCATGCATCTGCTGATGCACGATAAAGTGCCATTGGCTTTTCTGATGGTTTCGTCACACTGCCGACTCATGTTCATCTTGGAGTCCACTAGGACTCCAAGATCCCTTTCCACTTCCGTGCCACCCAGCAGGTCATTTCCTAGGCTGTAGGTGTGCTGGACATTTTTCCTCCCTAGATGCAGCACTTTGCATTTCTCCTTGTTGAACTGCATTCTGTTGTTTTCTGCCCACTTGTCTAACCTGTCCAGGTCTGCTTGCAGCTGTTCCCTGCCCTCCGACATGTCCACTTCGCCCCATAGCTTAGTGTCATCTGCAAACTTGGACAGAGTACATTTCACCCCCTCGTCCAAGTCGTTGGTTTGATTTACAACTTAAGGTAAATCGAAACAAGCCCTTTAAAAACTGGAATAAGAGCATCCACACTGGCATCTATACCAGTTTAACCACATCACTTTAAATTCACAGCTTTAGTTAAGCCAGGACAACTCTATATATGCCAACAAGCCTAGAAGGAGACAGCAGGATTATGCTCTGCAGTGGCATACACTCTGAAAAAGTGGGTTTTAATTCCTGTATCCTGGATCTGCCAAGGCTCCACTCAGCCCTGGCCAGGGATTCGACTCCAGGGGCGGGCAATTATTGCGGGTGGCAGGCCACTTACTGAGTTCTGGCAAGCCATTGAGGGCCTCGTGACAGGCAGCCAGGGGCAGATAAATATCAATTTTCTTATTTTTTAGGGGCCTCATGGGCCAGATAGAATGGCCTGGTGGGCCACATCCGGCTGGCAGACTGCATTTTGCCCACCCCTGGATTAGAGCAACCTAACAGTAGTGGAAGTGGGTAAGTGAAAGGGGTGGAAAGAAGGTTTTTGTAACTGGATGTGAGTGACAATTGGGAGGCATGGTTGGGATTGGCAGGAGGATTTGCTTGTGCTGGGGTTTGGGCAGGGACTGGGTAGCTGGGGAGAGCTGGCATTCTTGGGTTTTGGGGTGCTATTGAGGAATTCTCTCCATGGGTTATTCATTTACTGTAAACCACTCTGAGCCTTTTGGCTAGGGCAGGGTATAAATCTAATAAATCACATAATGGCTGCAGCAGTACAGAATGGCTGAGTAGTGCCGCTCTACAGACCCCTTTTTCTGGTGTGCTTGAGAGCAGTGGTTTGGGGGCATATGTCTAGGGGCATCCTCACCACCACGGGTCTGTGTTTGGCATGTGAAAAGAAGAAGTGGGTAGGCAACAGTCTCGAACACATTGCAGAGCTCATGTGGATGTGGATGTTCCCTCACACATGATCAGGGATGCTCCCCATCAGCGTGACCGACATGGACCCACCTTACCCACAGTCCTGGGCCTTGTCTTCGCAACACTCTGTTGTAGGGGGAGGGTTATGACCAGCCATGTTACATCCAGGGCTCCTCAGAAGTAGCCAGGCCCCCTTTGAAACGGGCCGGAGTGGAGATATCAGCTCCTTGGGGGTTCTGGGCTGGAGTGATTCCACCTCCAAGGGGCCTGCGGGTCACCTTGAACTTGAACCTGGATCACCCATGCCCTCTGAACTGGCAAGGCTCTCCCTCCAGAGAGCAGCCTATGCTCATAGCAGGCCAGTGAGAAGCAGGGGACTTCTCTTTCCACCATGGCCTTGCCTCTTAGTGGACATATTTTGTCCGAACTCTTCCTTCCCGCTGTGCTTGCCTTTGCCTGCCATTTCTGTGCAATGGCAGCGATGCAAGAGGTTGTACCTCTTTGTCAGTACCAGCACTAAGGGCAAAGCATTCACAGCAAAGGGCAGGGACACTTGAGTCCAGAGGAGGGCTGGCCTTGTGGCTGAACTACTGCCTCTGGACTGGGTATATGGGCTCAGTCTCTGGCTCGGCTAAACGCTTTGAGTGACCTTGGGCCAGTCACGCCATGTCTCTGTACTTCCATGTCTCTGTTCATAACATGAGCTTAGCAGAATTGACCAGAGGAGGCGAAACTTGTTCATGGCTGCCAGGAGCTCAAAGACTGATGGTGAAAGATGTAGCTACACTGGGCATAGAGTAAAATATTTCTCACGGGCCAATTTCCTGAAACTTAAAATAGCTTACCTTTACATTGGAAGTGTACCGTGACACACTCTATTATTCCGCTGGGCCATCTCGACAGCAGTTGTCAAACCAGAACTACATAAAACCAGCTAAACTGCATAAAACCGACTAGCCATGCAATGTTCAACACAAGGTCCCCAGGTCCCTTGGCAGGGGGAATCCCCTGGTGATACACAGCCAGTGCAGCATGGCTGAGGTTGGCTGCTCTAGCAAGACATCATGACTATCTTGCTCTCTTGATGGGGGTAGGGAAGGTCTCCACTGGGACATTAGGGTTGTATCTTCCTGCCCTGGCTAGAGGAGGCAGAAGGGAGCTCAAGTTAATATTTCTTCCAGGACACACAACCCTTAGCTATGCAATGCTTTCTCCCTGCCCAGAATCACGTTGTGGTATCAATAAGAGTTAACAACATAAGTCTGGGCGGAGTATTGAGGATAACACACACCTTGACATGAGCAGGTGGGCTGAGTTCACTCGAGCTGTTGATCGGTCTGGGCTCAGCGCTTTCAGCACCAGTGACTTGATACTGAGCAGTTTTAGGGAAGGAAAAGTGACTCACCTGTTGTCAAACATGCTGCCATTGGCCCAGGTCCAGGCCTGGCCCGGCTCCCTCCAGAGGCCGATCCAGTGGTAGGGGATGCCTTTGTGATGAATCAGGAAGCTCTGAAAGGATAAAGGGAAAAGCCTGTCTCCTTTCTGAACATTCAGAAGCAAAACCAGGGAGCTCATCACTCCTGTGCTGCAACCTCAGGATGCAGTGCAGGACAAGAGCAATGTGCTTACGGTGCCACAAGGGAGGTTTAGGCTGGATCTTAGGGAGGACTTTCCTCGCCCTGCAGGAAGGGCAGAGCCAATTCCCTGGGGAGTGGCTGGGGTTGGAAGTGTCTAAGTGCAGGTCCGACAGACCTTGACTGGGATGGTTTAGATGGGGATGATCCTGCTTTGTGCAGCAGGTGGGACTCGATGGCCTGCTAAGATGTTCTATGATTCTGCATACACCGATACTATCTGACCTCTGGATCCCAGATTTAGCCGTCTACTGCAGTGGCTGGGCAGCGGCAGTGCCCTCATCTCCCTTGCTTTTACTTATGGCTGTGGGGGCCAACTTTTTAGTGGGGGGCCAACACTTTCAGAGCTGTGCCACAAATTAGTTCTGCACCCTCCCCAAGTGCCAATCTGATTCCCTTCCCCTGCCCAATCTGCTGCTCTGCTTCCTGCCCTACCTGCCACTCCCCAACCAGCTGGACACCACCCACCGAGGCTGCCCAGGCCAATGGTGGCATCCATGCTGCAGGTTGGCCGCCCTTGGCCTACAGCATGCTATGGGCTGGGGCTAGTGTTCCTGGTCCTGAGCCTTGTATGCCTGGGTGAGGGTTTGAACTGGTGATTTGGCAATTCCTTAAGAAAATGGTTGCTTGTGAAGGCAGAGGACTGGATTTGATGGTGTAGGAGGCCCTTTTCACTCCCATGTTCCTATGCATGCATCGCTACATTTGGGATCCAGAAGGACTTTCACCCCACAGATCGCCTTCCTCTGTAGCATAGAGCATGGCCCTCTTCCTTGGTTCACTTGAGCATATTTTAACAAAACTTCCTCTCATTGCATTGGGGCGGGGGGTTGACAGGGCCCTCATCCTCCTACCTTACCTATGCCAAGTTGAAAGGTGTTTCTGCTATTTCAGGAAAATTCCTGTGTGGACTTTTAGGGTGCTTGTCCACTTCTGTTTTAAGAGTGCCATGGTTTGGCTTAATTTAACCCAGTTCCTGGTAGGTAAATGTGACAGCTGTCCCTGAAGTTTTAAGGACACATATAAGCACCTGTCTAGGATGGTTTAGACAAGGAAGATCGTGCCCTGAGCAGGGGGTTGGACTTGATGTGACCTCATGAAGTCCCTTCCAGCTCTGTTTCTCATGATTGCATGATTTCACGCTGGGCAGCACACACATCACATGCACAGGCTTCAGTGCTCTTGCTGAGCAGGGACCTCTGTACCTCTGGGCAGGAAGAACCCTGCCCCCTTCATTGTACCAAAGTCTTTTTGGGTGCTGTGGTGAGAGGCGGCAGAAACAGGTGCTGAACAAAACCCCAACGCAAGCGAGATGGACAACATTTGCATATTCCAAGGCTACTGTTGTACAGCTGGTTGGGGACTTCTTGTGAACTATGAGCATGGCTAGCTGGTCAGTTTTCCAATTATGGGGGTTTTCTTCATATATTCAAGACATGGATATTTAGCTCCCCTCCCCCATGCTCTCACTTTCCTTCCAGCTCATGCACTGTTTTTCTTTTCTCCAGATCAGGCTGCCCTCTCCTCCATACCACACCCCCCGCCCCATTTTCCGCAGAGGCAGGGTAAGTTTCCTCCTTCCTCTGCAAGGCCCGCTTCTTCTCTTCCCCTGCACTGCAGCAGATACTCCGAATTTCCTGTCCCATTTCAGCACTATCTGAAAACCAGTCTGAGAGTTGTAACTGAGCCACTGTGAGTCACTGGTGCTGCCCTGTGCACACATGAATGTGATATCTGGAATAAGTACCTTGTAAAAAAACCTGTCCTTCTGAATGTATGGGGTTAGAATTGCAGAAAAGCACCGGAGGACTGTCCATGCTTCTCAGTGTATGGTTGTGGGGACTGTGAAAGTCCTTGGAGGACCACCAGAAGTGAGTCACTGTAGCTTGCAGTCCTGCTGCAAAGTGTGTAGCCCAGCCACATCAAATGCAGGGCTGCTTTGATAGCCTGACAGATCTGACAAATAATGTGTGTGGATGAGAGCTCAGTACAGTCAATACTCAAGTAAGAGCCTGAGCAAACTTTGCTGTGAAGACACCCCCTGAAACAGTGAACCCAGGCACCTGCCTACATGGTGTTACTGGAACCCCATACTGAGCTGGGGAGGAGCCTCCTTTTCCAGGAGGTGAGTGGGCCTGGAGCGTTGTTTCTACTCAGCTGCCCCAGCCCTATGCAGAAGGATTCCTCCCACACAAAATTTGAGCAGGAGTGTGGCAATCACAAACTGGTCGCAGAGACATCCTCCCACTTGGAGTAGGGTTCAGCCATAGGTGACTGGTAGGGGAGACATGGGGGGGCACATGCCCCCGCCCTGACAGGGCCATCCCTCACCGCTGACAGCTTCCGCAGGTGCTCATCAGCCCCGTCCCTGCCACTGCTGCCTGCGGCTTTTGCGGGTGCTCACCAGCCCCATCCCTGCCACCGTCTCTGGCTTCTGCAGGTGTCCCCCCAGACTCAGGAGGCACTAGTTTCATAGTTTCATAGTTTCTAGGGTTGGAAGGGACCTGAGTAGATCATCTAGTCTGACCCCCTGCCATGGCAGGAAAGAGTACTGGGGTCAAACGACCCCAGCAAGGTGTACATCTTGCCCATGGGTTCAACTGTTGAAGCCTCACTCACTTTGGCCTCCCAGCATAGGACAAAGCTAGACTTTTTCACCTGTTAGGGATGCTCTGTCTGTCCAGACATAGCCTGTTCCTATCCTGTACAGTCTACTACAGACATGGAGCACCCAGGGCTCTCACCTTCTCATGGTCAGTGTCAATCCCAGCCAAGGTGGCACCTTGTGAGGCACAGAGGCTCTGGCTCTTGTTCCAGGTCGTTTCATTCTTTGAGAAGAAGTAGCATTTCCCTTGGTACCCGAGCCAGTCATCTGGGCAAGTGGCCGCAGCTGGGAAATCTGCACGGTCCAAACAGAGCTTCGCATTCATGGCTGAAAATGATGACATAACACGAGGTAAAAAGCTGCTCTCCTGTTCTTCTATATCTCAGATCTGCGGATCTATGTTGGTATGCTTGTTAAAGGACTGAGAAGTCTTTGGGCTTGTTTTAACTCAGTTTTAACTGGTTAAATGTAAGGGACCTGGTGAGTTAGGTGCTGTGTGGGGGACCTTCCCTTGCAAAATGGTAAAGCATTGGAAGGGTAAGAGAAAATTGGGGGAAAGGGACTAAGGTCAGCATTTGTCATCATTTGTGTGGAAGTCTAAGTGGCGGGACCTTCAGATCCTGAGTGACCAGGAGGCTTACGGGACAAAACAAACAGAAGTTACCTTTGGGAATGCCACTGAAATGTTATTTATTTACTTATTTTTGAATGTCATGTCCCAGGTCAAATCAGCCCAATCAGTTCCAAAGTCTGTCCACTGAGCAGAGGTCAATTGTTCAAGTGTGTGTGGTGCTACCACCAAGTATCCTTCCTCCCAGACTCTCCGGCCTGGGACTTCAGATACTCCCAAATCCATGGCAGGCTTCCTATGTGCAATCCCCAGGCCCAGAAGCCTTGGAGTCCAGATGCCCCTGGTCTTGCCTGGCCCTGGCCAGAAGGCCGAAGGAAGAAGCAAGCTAGAGGGAAAGCCTGAGAGCAACCCCCCATCACCATAAATTGTGTAGCTGGGATTCTCCCACTGGGAGTTTATAGTAGACTGGCTGGGGGGCCTGCCCACAGTGCAATGGACAGGTCTCCACCGTCTACTACACTGAGTCATTCAAAGCTGGGAAGATGGGGATCTCCCTGGCCAGGTCAGTAAAACCATCATCATGGGGTTCTCTCTGGGCTGAAACATTATTATGGTATCTCCAAAGAGACAGCTAAAAGGCAGTTCTAGGGAGACAATAATACAGAGGAACCAGATTACAAGGCACATGACTGCTGCAGGGAGACATACCAGATAAGTATCAAACCTCACCGGAAAGAGTATTTATAATTTACTAAGCCCTGTACTGGGTCCAAGTTAAGACCTGTTATTTTCTTGTTTCTAAATAGTGGAAAGCTCCACAGGTGCAGTTTCTTACAGTGGCCAGCCTAGAGGTCTGTGCCCACTGGATCCTAAAAGGGCCAAAATCCTCGATCCTGTTCAAGATCCAAAGAGCTGGGTTGCATCGGCTACTAGAAGTAGAGCAGCCACCTCTGTTGAAGTAGAGCAGCACCAGCAAAGTAGTGCCCCCAAGGGTGGTGCAAAGCAGCACCCTCTGACAGTGGTGTGGTGCAGTGGCCATGGTAAAACAGGGCCACCAGTAGCCTTGAGGTGAGGCAAAGGCAGCCGTGGAGTAACCCAGTGTTGGGAAAAAAGGGGCTAAGGTCAGCATTTGTCACCATGTGAGGCACAGAGACCGCAGCAACAGAGCAGCACCACAAGCGGCGGCAAGAAATGGTGGCAGCAGCATTGGAGCAGTGTCCTGCAGGGGCAGTGAGGAGCGGTGGTGGCAGCGGAGCCATGACCCCCAGTAGCAGTGGGGTGAAGGGAAATGTTGGGGCTAGAAGCTACATTGGCTCTACTGGCTACCAAATTCACCCTGCCTGGAACTAAGCGCTAGCTCTGATCGTACCGACTGTGTTAAGCTGTTCATAGGCCGTTGAGGCAGGCTACTGATTATTAAAGGTTTCCCAAGACTGCCTGTTTGCCCCGTTTTCTTTCCCCCGTTTAAAAACCCTGGTACGGATTTAATATTGTTGGCGAGCAGGGAAGTTTGTCCGCATTGGAACAGCCAGGCAGCTTTTACTTTCCCAGGTTTGTCAGCGGGGGCTCGAATCAAGATACAAAATTTGTGTAACCCCCCACGTTAGGTTGAACCTGGCTCTTGTTATGGCAGAAGGGTTACAAATAATCACCTTGGCTCCAGGTCACAGAGAATCCCCTTGACGGACTATGGCAATGGCCAGGGGGAAGGGGGAAGGAGGCCAGGAGAGGCTGAAGCTTTGGTGAGGGGTGAGGGGCAGTTCGGCCCCATTGCCTTCTCCCAGCCTGTCCTAGTTGGCTGCTGGATGAAAGAGGGCGGCAAACTTACCTGTCTTCTCCTCTTCCACAGCAGAACCAGTCAACATTTTCATTCAAACTCTTTCATTTTCCTCCCATAACCAGAAACAGTCAGAAAAACTTTGCTCATGGGTTTTCTGTTTTTCCCCCCAAATGTTTTCATTTTTCCTTGTCATTGAAACAGATCTTTCAAAACTCGTTTAATTCTGAAATTTAAAGACCTGGGGTTTTTGGCACTGTTCCCTCTTGTCTTGTTGCTCCTGAGTGCACCAAACAGAGCAGAGTCTCTGGGGTTTGCTCTGCATTGTTCTGTTTTGCTTCCTCCTGCCCCATCATTATTTTTCCCCTTTATTGCTCTGCAACTTGCCAAACCTTCTGCCATGGGGGAAAAGTCACAGAGCAGCAAAGGGACAAAGCAACCCCCCTCAACTTGCAGGCATTTAAAAATGTGCAGGGAAGTCTTTCAAGAGTAAACCAAAAGAAATGAGTAAGAATAAGCCATTTTGAACATCAATAGCATAACTAGAGGAGGGCAAATGTGGCGGCCACAACACTTTCACCGCAAGTATCGCTCCAGCAGCATTTCCTATACGGGCGGTCAGCACTCAGCTCCGGGGCCTGCAGCCCCAGGCTGGCTTCTCCCAGCTCTGGCATCTATGACCACTCCAGAGCTCAACAGAAAAGGCCAAGAGTCAGAGAGCCTTGCACTCACCTGCCAGCACCACTACAGCAACCACGAGGCCCACTGTGAAGCCAGCGGCGGCAGCTGCTATGAGGGTCCTTCGTGCTGTTGTCTTCCTGAACTTGTAACCTGAAAGAGGCTCAGGTGTGAACATGCAATGGAAGGTGGGGGGCTGATGGAGCCCAGATTTATCTTTGAATTATGGGTCAGGGCAAGGACAAGGGATGGCTGGTACATCCTGAATTCAGGGCCTCAGAAGAACCTCCCTGCCCTCAGCAAAAGGCAAGTAACTCGCACCTGGGCTGGTCAGTGGATGGGGCTCTCCCAGGCCTTCCCTGGGCTGACTTCCCCAGGCTGGTGCCCGAGGCAGCTGAGTGGGAGACTGAAGGGACCCCAGAGCAAAGAGCCGCAGGAACAGGCCAGCTGCTCCTTGCACAGCTGTTCTGCTGTGTCCATGCACGTGTGTAAACCTGGAGCTCTGAATTCACACGGAGCCCACAGAAACTAGCTGGGATAACGCCGTCCTTCTGGTGCTCTGGAGAGAGAGAGTGAAGGTGTCCGAGGCAGCCCTACAAAATACCTTGCATCCCACAGCATAATTGGGATGTTACAGCCCCATACAGAAAACTGAAACTATAGACACAAAACCAGGATCCATTCCTACAAGAAGCTGTGAGTGTAATAGGGTCCCCACTATTTTTCCGGCCCAAAGTTTGCGCTGTATCTCAAGTGCCAAATGTAGCTTTCTCCATATTTTTCTCCAGCCTCCCCCAGGAAGGGGAAGAACAGAACTGGTACCTGGCTCCTCTCTTTGCTCTTGCCTTCCTGGGTGGTGGAGGGACGGCGCCTTGTGATGTTTCGCTTCCAAGGGACACGATCCACTCCTTGTGGCTTCTCCCTCCATGACAGGCTGGGAAAGGGGGAAAACCAACAATTCTGCTTGAATCTCTTTTTTAATCGACTGCGTCTACCAGGAATACGCAGAATGACTGTAACTGAAAGAGAGAAAAACCTCTGGTTTTTTGCTTGGTGTCTCTGGCAGCAGTCTGTGGTGTGATTGTTTATTTTCTGTATTACAGGAGTGTCTAAAAGCCCCTGTCCATGCTCAGGACCTTATTGTACTGGGTGCTGCATGTACAGGACAGAAAGATGTTCTTCACCCATATGGCTCGCACCTGGAGGCCCCAACCATGGACAGAACGAAGCACATATTTTGCTTCGCACACTGTGATCCAGTCCCCGGCCATCAATGTTCATGCACACGCACGAACATCTCTCCAGGATCGAGACCTAAGTATCAGACAAGAGGCTTCCAGTGAACATGCCAGGCAGATGAGTCTGCAGTGCCTGGAAATTACTATCATGTTTGCAGTTTCTCTTCTGTATGTATTTGAATCCCCTAGCTGTCTCACAGGGGGGTTTTATTCAGCAAAGATGGAAAGAGAAAAACTTCTAAAAAAAAAAAAGGGCAGATGTTTAAAAAAAAAAAAAACCTGGCAGAGAGTGTGTGGGTGAAACACATATCCTGCAGCTGCTTTTAACTCATTTACTGATGCTTCAGGCTGATGGTGCCTGAAAATTTCATTTCCCCTGTCCTACATTTGAATGATAAACCACCACCAAGGAGCTGTGAGGACAAACTGCCAAGTCCAGATCAGTAGAGCTGGAAGGGCTGGTCTGAAAGACAACCTGTTGGGTGGGAAATCAATAAGGGGAAGAGCACAGTGAGGATGAGAGCCTGTGATGGGAGGGTGAGGAGACAAGGCATTTTTAGAGGGATGGGAAATGGAAAGGGAGGGGGGTCTACTCCTGGCAGAGGAGCCTGAAAGCATCTGGAGCAAAGTTAGGTCCTGAGATGAGTCAGGCTGCATCCTAGTTCAGTAGTTGCCCCATCCTAGTTAAACTCTCCTTACTCAGGTGTCTGGCCCCTGCCACTCTTCCTCCTCCTGCCAGAGAATCCATCTCTCCTTCTGCCTCACACAAGCTACAGTGCCAAAAGTTCGCTTAGTTTGGGAGGAAGGACCCAATTTATTCCTGTTCTGGAGCTCCTTGATGGGATAAAGGGGGTTTAAGAAACTCTTTCTCTGAGCCCTTCCCCATGTCCCCGGGCTCTGAACACTTGGCCCTCGTTGACCTCTCCCTCCCTCCTTTCCCCCAGTTAATCCACATCAACCGCCTCCTTTCTACACCCCCCAGAGAAGCAAACTCACCAAGGTCCTGTGCTCCAAAAAGAAAGTACAGCTGAAGGCTTCAGAGCCACAGACTGGAAACTCCACCCCCTTATTTGACAAGGCTCAGAGAGGGAGGGGAGAATGGTATCACTTTCTGGAGAAAACAGACCCTGGGGCTCTAACACACTTGGTTTGGACTCCCTGCACAACTCAGGGCCTGGACAAGTCCACATGGCAACTGGTAATTTGACTCCGATACCTGAAGGCAAAACCATCCTGGATTTAATGGAGTAGCAAGGTCCCTGGGTGCTGGCTTAGTCTGGCGACAAGTCTCTGGCACTGCGTCTTCCCATTTATGGTAACCTGTGCTAAGCTCATTTAAAAGTAATTATGGGGTTCCCACCTAGGTGCTGATCCTATCCCTACATCCACCACCACCACCTTACCTTTCTTTGCTGAAAACATACCCTCTGCCTGGAAACACAGATCATTTATATCAGTATAACTTGCATCGTTTTGTATACCGGTGTAAATTATATCAGGGCCTGGAGCAGAAAGAGGTGCAACTATCCCTGAATAGCTGTCTGCAATTAATGGTATCATAGCACCTTCCCACAAGACAACATCGGATGTGGTAACAACCTGTCTGCTTACAGCAAAGAACTGGCCCCGGCGAGCCAGAGACACACCAGTTATATTGGTATATCTTCAATAGAGTCTCTCTCTTTCCCCTCATTCCTGATTTATCCCAGGGTAATTCTACACCAGATTTAAATAATACCAGTGTGAGAAATAGCAGCAGTACAAGCCTGGGGGTTTCCAAAGAACAGAAACCTCAAATGGGAAAGTGAACATTGCCATTTCAAGTTGAGCAGAGGGAGAAACGAGCACTCATGATTCATGATTGAGGTTTCTAGAATTAGATAGAAAAGCTCCGTTAATGTGGCTGGTAGGCCGCAGCATGGTATTAAAGAGTGCGCAGGCCGCTTGAACTCCATTTTTATTTTGTTTTTACTTTCCCTTATTTTTCAAGTTGGGGGGAAAAAAACCAAACCAGGGGGATGGATGGAGAAAAAGAGAGAAAAGAAGGCTGGGAGAGGGGCTGAAAAAAAAAGAGAAGCAACACTGGCCTGGCGTCACTCTCAGGTTTCAATCACAGGGATGAAGTAAAAAATGTATTTTTCAAAAAGAAACCAGACGCTCAAAAAAGGAACAGTATCAGCAGAATTGAAAACATTCAGTGTAATTTTTGAATGAGTTGAAAAACCATTTTCTACGGACAGAAGGGGGCACAAAGCTCTGCTTCATTAATACCTTATGGGTGCAGATTGGTTTTATGAAGAGACATAGAGTAGGGAAACGGTTTCTCCAGGGGTACACAGAGTCACGCTGCGACTAAAATATAGGCGCTCAACTCTCCTTTTCCGAGCAGCGATGAATTTCTGAACGTGAGTCCCCTACTCCTTCTCTAGTCAGAGCCACCCAAAGAATGAGCCGCGGGACGGGTGTATCTGGAGAAGCTGTGGGTAGCTAACGTTGTGAAAGGTCCAGAGCATGGGATGTTTCATCCATGCAATCGTGGTGCATCCAGCTGTGGCCATTTCTGCAGGAGCAACAGATTTCTCCTTTGTTCCCACCTATAACAAAGAAAAGCACAATGCTTTGAAGTAAATGTCTTGAGTTCCTCACACTGAGGGGCTTCCCCTGCTGCTTCTGGTTGAAAACTTGTTGAACTGCACATTTGAAGAGAAATACCAACCACATCATTCATTTGAAACATTCTGCAAAAAGCCGCCAACAACCATGACGTTTCTAAAAGATTTCAATTATTTAATGGTTTAGACGTTTTATTTTGGAAAAATATATACTTATTTTTTTGGTACCCTTTAGCAGAAAACTGACCAAGGGCCCAGATTATACACAATCCTTTGGATAAAAAGGGTACCAGAACATGGGTGCCCCCTTCTCTAAATCAATGGGTACAGTTGGATCCATGGCTGTGGATACATCTACACCCTGGCCAGGATGCTCTCAAGCCTGCCCCAGTCCTTCTCATACATGCCAACCTCAGAAATGTGCAGTATAGAGGCTACTGCAGGCTTTTCCCTCTGCAGCCCGTCTCAGGCCCTCTGCCTCCAGGCTGCTGTAGATTGTCTGTTGTGGACAGTCCTGGAGCGGCATGTCTAAATTTGGAGAGTTGTGCTGGGCAAATATTGGGAATGTCCTGGTCAGGGTCACACTGCTGCCATGCTATCAATGCACCCAGCACATGTGTGTGGATCTCTGTGCTTGAGACTTTTGATTTGTATTAGTTTGTTTTGTGGCTTACACAATGTAGGTGTTGTTTCGTGATGAGCCATTTTGCAAGACTTAAGCATTTTTAACACTGTTTTTCAGCCCACTGTGCCCAATTATTCACTCTGATACCTGAGCTGCAGTGTTACAGAATCTCGTGTGCAGCTGACACTGTTGCTTTTGGAAAACCACATTGCTTTACAAACAACATGCATGTGAGATTCGCAGCGATTAGACCGACACCTTCAACAACCAAGCAAAGGCTGAGCGAGAAGTAAAAACTAAATCATAGACTGTTATTATATGGCAGCAATAGAGATCTTAGCTGGATACTTTCAGGTTTAGGAGGCAAAGGGATTTTTAACGCAAGTTGCTAATATATTCACTTGCGTGCTTGCTGAAGCAAGTATGAACCTCCTTTCAGGCTTGTCATTTTTTTCATTAAATTTGTCATGGCAGAGGATGTGCCTGACTCAATGATGCGCAACCTTTTAGAGCCACAGCAATTAACACCGCCATCGCTCCCCTGCCACCAAATTTCAGGACCTGTGTGGCGCCCTGTAGGCTGAAAGACATGGGTCCCTGAGCGAAATCTGGCCCGCGGGCCAGAGGTTAAGCATCACTGATCTAACTCAGAGACTTTCTTCATTAGTCTGTGTTTTCCAGATATGGGCATCTGCAAGAGAGAAAGACTGCAGAGATGAAGGGAAGACAGACTTGTTCTCAGCTCTGCAATGGTGTCTTTAAATGGTAGTGCCAGAAACTGCTCTGCTCCAAAAACAGCATCTAGTAATCTCTATTAATATAAATGCAAAACAGACTGAAGGCAGATAAAGTTCTTTACAAAAGATCACATTGTCAGTATTGGCTGTGCTGCTCATGTCTATACAATGCTGCAGGTGCATTATAGCTTTGACTTTCAAAGTAAACCTCAAAGTGAAATGCCCTCTGATTTGCTTGTGTCAGCTTTGAAAACTGGACTTGAGAGTCTGAAAAGGCTGGCCGTCTGTCTTATAGTTTCATAGTTTCATAGTAGCTAGAGTCGGAAGGGACCTAGGTAGATCATCTAGTCCGACCCCCTGCCTTGGCAGGAAAGAGCACCGGGGTCAGATGACCCCGGCAAGGTGCTCATCTAACTTCCTTTTAAAAATCCCCAGGGTAGGAGCCTGCACCACTTCCCCTGGAAGCCGGTTCCAAGCCCTAGCCGCCCTGACTGTGAAGTAGCGCCTCCTAATATCTAATCTAAACTTACCCTCCGCCAGCTTGTGACCGTTATTCCTGGTCACTCCTGGCAGCGCATGGGGGAACAGGGACTCCCCCAATACCTGCTGATCCCCCCTGACCAGTTTGTAGCAGGCCACAAGGTCCCCCCTTAACCTTCTCTTGTGGAGGCTAAACAGGTTCAGGTCCCGTAGCCTCTCCTCATAAGGCCTGCCCTGCTGACCCTTGATCATACGAGTGGCCCTCCTCTGGACTCTTTCCATATCGTCCACGTCCCTCTTGAAGTGTGGCGCCCAGAACTGGACGCAGGACTCCAGCTGCGGCCTGACCAGTGCCGCACAGAGGGGGAGGATCACCTCCCTGGACCTGCTCGAGATGCATCTGTGGATGCATGACAGGGTACGGTTGGCCTTCTTGACTGCCTCCCCACACTGCCGGCCCATGTTCATCGTGGAGTCAATGACGACTCCAAGATCCTTTTCCGTCTCCATGCTGGCAAGAGGGGAGTTCCCCAACCTGTAAGTGTGGTGCCGGTTCTTCCTCCCCATGTGCAACACCTTGCACTTATCAGTGTTAAACCCCATCCTATTCTCATCCGCCCACCGTTGCAACCTGTCAAGGTCAGCTTGTAGCCTATTGCACCCTTCTAGTGCACCCACATCCCCCCACATCTTAGTGTCATCAGCAAACTTGAACAGGGTGCTTTCTACCCCCTCATCCAAGTCACTGATGAAGATGTTGAACAGTGCGGGCCCGAGGACCGAGCCCTGCGGAACCCCACTGCCCACGTCCTTCCAGGTCGAGAAGAACCCATCCACTACCACCCTCTGAGTGCGGCCCTTCAACCAGTTGGCGACCCATTTGACTGTGTGGGCATCGACACCACAGTCTCCCAGCTTTTTGATGAGGACAGGGTGAGAGACAGTGTCGAAAGCCTTCCGGAAGTCCAGAAAGACTACATCCACAGCAACCCCTGCGTCTAATGATTTGGTGACCTGATCGTAAAAGGCCACCAGGTTGGTCTGACAAGACCTGCCACTGATGAACCCATGTTGGTTGCCCCTGAGCATACATTCCCCCGCAAGGCCCTCCTGGATGTGTGCCAGGATAATTTTTTCAAAGAGCTTACCCGGGATTGAGGTAAGACTAACTGGCCTGTAATTTCCCGGGTCCTCTTTTTTTCCCTTTTTGAAGATAGGGACCACATTGGCCCTCTTCCAGTCCTCCGGCACCTCGCCAGAGCACCACGAGTGCTCATAGAGCCGCGCCAGGGGTCCCGCAATGACCTCGGCCAGTTCCTGTAGAACCCTAGGGTGAAGATCGTCCGGACCAGCGGACTTGAACACGTCCAGCCTCTCCAGAAGTACCCTAAGTAACTCCTCGCTAACCCCTGGCCCAGGCGTGTCTCTCCCGGGGCCTGAGGGGGGCCCAGCAGGGAGGTGGCTGAACTGGTCCCTACTTAGGAAGACAGAGGCAAAGAAATCGTTAAATATGTTAGCTTTGTCATCTGGCGTGATGACTAAGTTGCCCATCGTGTCCTGCAGGGGCCCCACATTACCCGGGACCCTCTTTTTACCCCCTATGTATTTGAAGAAGGACTTCTTATTGTCCTTAATCCGGGAAGCTAGTCCTATCTCCATCTCTGCCTTGGCCTTCCTGACTGCCCCCCTACATCCTCGGGCGACTGTAACATAGTCCTTCTTGGTGATGACCCCATCTCTCCATTGGGTATATGCCTCCCTTTTAGCAAGGAGACATTCCCGGATGCTCTTAGTGAGCCATGGGGGTTTATGTGCCCTCCTGCTCCCTTTGACCCTTGTTGGGATTACCTCCCTTTGGGCATGGAGGATCATCTCCTTAAGGAGCAACCACTCACCTTCGACATCTGATTCCCTTCCCCTCTGGGTCCTCAGCGCTTCCCCAACGATCCTCCTTAGCTTGTTGAAGTCAGCCCTCCTAAAGTCTAGGGCTGTTGCCTTGCTGCAGCCCTTTGCCACCTTACGCTGGATGGTGAATTCCAGCAAGCGATGATCACTGTCTCCCAGGTGGCCCATCACCCGCAGCCCCCTCACCAGGTCGTCACCCGTGGCCAGCACCAGGTCCAACAAGGCGTCTCCCCTGGTGGGACTGTGCACCTCCTGGGTTAGATGGAGGTCCTGCACTCTGGCTAAGAACTGATGTGAGCGATCAGACTTGGCTGACTGCTCCTCCCAGCAGATGTCTGGGAAGTTCAGGTCCCCCATGATGACCACATCCTTAGCCCTCGCTGCCTCTGTGAGCTGACCTAAGAATTCCTGGTCGAGCTCTTCTCCCTGGTTGGGAGGTCTATAGTAGACTCCCACAGTTAAGTCTCTATCCCCTGGACTGCCTTTTACTCTAACCCAGAGCACCTCAGAGTGCCCCCCCTCTACCCCCTTGCTAATTAACGAGGAAGTATATTCCTCCTTGATGTAGAGTGCTACTCCTCCACCTTTCCTTCCTATCCTGTCCCTCCTGTACAGCCTATAGCCCTTGACACTCACCGCCCAGTCATGCGATGAGTCCCACCACATTTCTGTGATCCCTACTATGTCAGGGCTGGTGACTGCTAGGAGGAGGGCGAGTTCCTCCTGCTTCTTCCCCATACTTCGAGCATTCGTGTAGAGGCATTTGAGGCCTCCAACGGTTGTGCCCACTGACCCCTAGTCTCAGCAATGCCCCGTCCCCCATCACTTACCTGTTTCTCCCTTTTGACCATTGGTCTGGGCTCGCTGGCTGTTGCTGGGCCTGGTAGTTCATCATCTCCTCCGCCCTCATCTTCCCCCTCCCCCGACGAGCCTAGTTTAAAGCCCGCCGAAGGAGGTTCACCAACCTGGAAGAGAACACACGCTTACCTTTAGGGGAAAGGTGGAGCCCATCCCAGTCTTCTGTGACTGTCACACTCCGGTCCAATTTGTCTCTAATGGAACAGCAAATCTCTAGACATCCCAGGATCCCTGCTTCTGACACTTAAAAATGATGGTGGGAGGGAGATGCCGGTGTCTTCTGATTGCTGCACTTCTGCCACTGTGGATGGGCAAAGCATATTTTTTAAGGGGACTTCAGACTGACATAGAGCCTATGTACACGCATTCTGTGTGTGTGCATGTGTATGTGCATATTGGGGAAGGTTTCCCCTTGCAGTTTTGGCAGAAGACAGCATTTTCCCACCTCCACCTCAAAGAGATAGGCTGCTTATTCTCTCAGAATCATAGAAAAGTAAGGCCAAAAGGGCCCTCTGGATGGCATCTTGTCATGCGTCCTGCTCAAGGCAGGATCACCTCTGCCCAATTGCAAGTAAACTTCCAGTGAAAACCAGGGATGGGAGAGTGTCACTGCTCCACAGTCTTCAGGGTTTCACCAGGCCACACCCTACTTCCTAGTTTGGCAGATGCTGAGTTTGGCCAGGGCCAGGAGGAAGCTGACCGGGAGGTCCCAGGACTTGGTGGGGCCATGGATGGAGAGTGTGTAAAAAAAGAGGTACAGGAAGAAGTGCAGAGGGAAGAGGCTCCTGAGGAGGTGGTGTAGCAGTTGCAGTCTGGCACACTCAAGGCACACGTGCCAGGGACTCCCTCTGCTGACAAAAGGGGCAGGTATCAGGGATGCCCATGAAGCATACCCTACACACTCTTGTGGAGGTGGCTCCATGCAGGTGCCCAGACAGGCCCAGGAAGAGGCCACCTTCTTACAGGTCTATAGCACCCTCTGCTAGGGAATGTCTACAAGGTAGACTGGAGTGTCACATAGAGACCCCTGAGCTGGCTCTAAACCCATTGGGGTGCATCCCAGAAACAGTCTAGCCATGGTAACCCAGAGCTTTGCAATGACTAAATGACCCAGCAGAAAAGCAGATTAAAACATCAAATGCTGAGTTCTGACATGTGGTTTTTCTGTTTTTGGAGCCTCTACTTGTGGCTTAAAGCCAACCCAGGTATGTCTACTGCCTTCAGTGACAACATGGCCTCAGTGGTGAGATGGCTTCGTTCCCCTTTTTTCCTCTGCGGTCACATATTTTTAACCTGTTATGCAAATGATAATGAATCACTATGACTTTGTCTGTCCTTCAACCGCTTTTTGTGATTCTAAAATTTCTCCCCTATTGTGAATGAAATCAGGGAGGGAACCTATTTATTATTAAAGAATAGAATGAGTGCGCTCCATGTCTCTGAGAGCAATAGCAGTCCCCCAGACTAAAATGAGATAACTACTTTGAGTGAAAGTTCATTCAGAAATGAGCTTCTGACATGTTTAAGAAATGACTCTTAGTGTAAAGGAACTTGTGGTATGCCTTTAAAGTTTGGAGTCTTGCACTGGTGCTCACCATGTTCTGCTTTCCAGTCCTCAAGAACCCCGCCTAAATACCAGTGTGTGCAGGTGCTTAGACCCTACATTTTATATGGTTAATCAACTGCATGATTTGGCCCATGTGATTCTTTCATATTACATACATTATCAAAGCCTGTCGTCGTAAGGTCTGCTTTCCTGACCTCTGATCATGCACGTGGCTCTTCCCTGGACTCTCTCAAGCTTCTCCACATCCTTTTTGAATTGTGGAGCCCAAAACTGGATGCGGTACTCCAGCTGCGGCCTCACCAAGGCCGAGTACAACAGGAGAATGACATCCTGGGATTTACTTGAGAAGCATCTATGGATGCAGGCCAGTGTTTTGCCCACTGTACTAGCCGCAGCATCACATTGAAGGCTTATGTTCATCTTGTTGTCAATCATGACCCCCAAGTCCCTTTTGTCTGTAGTGCTAGCCAGCGTAGCACTGCTGAGCTTATAAGGATGCTGCAGGTTTTTCTTCCCAAGGTGGAGAACCTTGCATTTTGCAGTGTTAAACACAATCAGGTTCTCATCCACCCATTTTCTGAGCCTGTCCAGGTCAGCCTGGATTGCCCTCCTGTCCTCGGGTGTGGACACTTTACTCCAAAGTTTGGTGTCGTCGGTGAACTTGGCCAGTCTGCTTCTGATACCAATGTCCACATCCTTAATGAAGATGTTGAATAGTGTTAGCCCAAGGACAGAGCCTTGGGGGACCCCACTGATCACAGGACACCATGACAATTGACTTCTGTCAACCACCACCTTCTGGGTCCAGCCACAGAGCCAATTCCCCAGCCAGTGGATCGTGGTGGACCCGAAGCTGCAGTTGGCAAGTTTTGCCAAGAGGTGATCATGGGATACCAGATCAAAGTCAAGATATACGACATCAATCTCTTCTCCCTTCTCCAAGTGATAGGTCACCTGGTCGTAAAAGGAAATGAGAGTGGTCAAGCAAGACCTACCTGCAACAAACCCAAGCTGGCTATCCCTCAGGATGCTGGCCAATTTGCTGGCCAATTTGCTAAGAATGGCCTCTGATAATCTTTTCTAAGACCTTCCCCTGAATAGAGGTCAGGCTGATGGGCTGGGTCCACTTTCCTCCCTGTCTTGAAGATAGGAACCACGTTGGCCTTCTTCCAGTCTTCAGGCACTTCACCGCAGTGTCGCGAGTTCTCAAAGATCCGTGCCAGGGGCTGGGCTATGATGCTTGGCAGTTTCTTTGGTACCTTGCGATGTAGACAGTCAGGGCCAGCTGACTGGAAGGTGTCCAGTCTGTCAAGGTGTTCCTTCACGAGGTCAGCATTGATGGAGGGTAAAGAATCGTCCTCATCCAGCTGTTCCTGTCCTGTAATGGGCAGGTGTGCCCTTTGGGACTGGTAAAAAACTGATGCACAGTGCCCGTTAAACAAGTTGGCTTTTTCTGGGCATCAATTGTCCCATCTGGTTTAGCAGGGGTCCAATGTTGCCCTTCCTTTTCCTCTGGCTCCCCACATATCTGAAAAAGGACTTTTTATTGTTCTTGATTCTAGTAGCCAGCTGGAGTTCAGTCACAGCCTTGGCTTCCCTGATTCACTCCCTGCATGACTGGACCAAAGCAGGGTATTCCTCCTTGGAGGTGGATCCAGCCCTCCATCCTTTGTAGGTCTTTCTTTTTAGATGCAGCAGGTCCACTAGTTCCCTGCATGTAGCTTTCCGTGACATAGAGAGCTACACCTCCGCCCCTTTTGTCCACTCAGTCTCTCCTGGACAGGGTATAGCCATCTATACCTATGGTCCAGTCATGGGTGGAGTCCCACAATGTCTCCATTATCTCTATGATGTTGTAATTATGTGCGTTTTGCAGGAGGACCAGTTCCTCCTGTTTATTCCCTAAGCTCCTGGCTTTCATGTACAGGCAGACAAGTGCCCCTTTAGGGACCCTTGCCTTGCCCACAGCTCATTTCAGGGCTGGGGCAGGGGTGGGCTCCCTTAAGTGCCTTGACCTGTTGGCTTTGCAAGGGTTGCTCAGCAGGCCAGCAGTGATGGTAGTCCCCTCATGCCTTGACGGGCTTAATTTAAAGCCCAGTGGAGCAGGCAAAGCCAGTCTGGCTGGAAGAGCCTCTTCCCCAGTGAAGAGAGGTGCAGGCCGTCCCTTCCCAGCAGCTTGCTGCCTTTCTCACCAAAGAGCAGACTGTGGTCATGGAAGCCAAAGCCAAAGCCTTCCCAATGACACCAGCACCACAGTCTTTGGTTGATTACCTGGATCCTCCTCTCCCACCTCAGTCCGTAGCCCGAGACTGGGAGGATTGAAGAAAACACCACTGCACCTCCAGCCCCTTTAGCTCCAATCCCAAATCCCTGTAGCACTTCTCGACCTGGCTAGGATTGCTCTAAGCCATGTCATTTGTGCCCACATGGATAAGGAGCATAGGGTAGTGGCCAGTGGGCTGGAGTTCAGGGATCTTCTCTGCAATGTCTCGGATATGGGCTCCCGGGAAGCAGCAGACTTCCCAGGCTAAGAGGCTGGGATGGCAGATCGTCCCCTCAGTCCCCCTCAGGATGGAGTCTCCCACGACAAACACTTTGTGTTTTGTCTTAGGGAGAGTGGGGGCGGTAGCTATAGTTGAGCCTGAGAGCACATCATTGGCATCTACAGTCCCTTGATACAAGGATGACAATTTTTCAGTACATGGGGAAGTCAGTGGTGAGTCTGTAGAGATCTGAAATCCATGTGTTCTACTGCAGATGTAGCAAATAGTTTTGGGAGGAAGGAGTAGATCTTGGTGATGTCGAGTCACAGCTCTTTCCCTTTGTTTGTCTTATCTATTCACCTCCATAGGGAGGTGAGTTTGCCCAAAATGATCAGTGCTTCGGCATCATGATGCAATTGGGGATTATTCAGTGCTTTTCTGGAGACATCACTGATGGTAATATTCCAACACTTTCTGGTGTTTCCAATACACTGTGCCAAGGCCTCTGGTAAGTCAGGCTTGACTGGCTCAAGCTCTTGAGCTTCCACACTTGGCCTTGATCCCCGACTAATGTGATTGCCCTCATTCTCTATACCTGGTTTGGCTGCTGAGAGTGCCACTCAGTCCTTCTGAGCATATCTGCAGCCTCACGCTGCAGGCACACCTCGACATAGCCCAAGGACCCAGCCCCAAAGGAGACACCCTTCCTAGTCAAAATGCTGTGGAAGGCCCTGGCTACCTTTTCTAGATCTTCACATTAACCTCTCTTAATACTTACTGCTGTGGTGGTGTTGCTGCATCCCAGCTGGACCAGGAGCTTCTCTGCCATAGTTGACAGAAGCAAAGTGATGCCGGAAAGAGAAAATAAAATGACTGAAGTGGGGAGGTCACTGTGGGTGAGCTTCTGCCCATCCCGTTACTGCTGCGCTCTCCCTTTGTGCAACCATTGGGACAGTTCTGTGCACTGGCACTCAGAGAGGATTTGGCCATCCTCCACTGAGAGCTTTTACTGCAGTTTCAGGATCACCTGTAGGAAGAACACCCCACTCAGCTCTTGATGTGGCAATACCAAGGAGAGAAAGCCCAAAACTACCACTTTTAAAAGCAAAATACAGGAATTGTACAGTTGCTTTCCCACCAGTTTGGTCACCTACATCTTGCCATAATAGAGCTCCTTGGCACTGTCCAGTGTCCCCCATGTATGACCTTCGTTCCTGTCCTTGTACTGTCTTTTTGTTGTCCCAAGTGATCAGTGATGTATGTGTCCTTAGTGGCCCCATTCATCAAGGTGGGGTACTAGCTCTACTTGGCAGGTTTCAGCCCGTGTTTTGAGATGGGACATTAAAAGGCCTGCCACAACAGAGATGTCCAGGGCTAGGAGAAATCTTGAGAGAGAGACTGCGGATCTAGGAGCTTCTCCTGCCCCACTCCAAAAAGAGCCAGACTGTGGGTCTGAATTGGCTGCAAGAGCAAGTGAACATAGACACTTACTCCAGTCACGGTTTGCATTGCTGAGACCCTAGAGGTCAGGGGGCTGCTTGGCTGTAGCTGGCAGGAGGAAGGTGACACTTGGAAGGAGGGAGAAAAAAAGATTCTGGTGATGGGGGACCTGCAGGGGTCTGCCTTTGTGTAACCCATCCTCATCCTGGACTTTCACCTATTCCCAAAAATGCAACCTCAATCTCTTTTCAGATCCCATTGCCACCCACAGCAAATACAGTGCTAAAAAGCACATATAGGTTGGAAGTCAAAAACTCAAAAGTTATGAAATGTTAAAATTAAGGTCCCAACTTTACTCACTGTGCCACCCATGCCCCTGCTCTTCTCCTGAGGTTCCCAGTTCTGCCGCATAGGGGCTAGTGTGAGCCAAAGGCAACCCCAACTTTTCCTCCCCACTATATATTTTCATGGCACAGGGGAAAGCTGACAGTGAGACAGGACTGCACAGCTCATCAATGTACTGTGGTGAGGGGGAAAATTCCCCATTTCCAGGGATTCTCTGTATTCCTGGGAGAAATGGGGTGGGGGGCAGTGTTACAATCAATATTGCCCATATACCCCCACTCTTCCCCACACTGCACACTGCTAAAGACAAACAATTCCACTAAGACCCACACGGTACCTCTTCTGCACTGTTAAAGACCCATCAGACACAACTAGTCTCACATACATGCACTAATGCATTACATGCTATATGACACACATCGCCATACATCACACATACTAGTATAGCCAGGAAGAAGACCCAGATCTCCCAATCTCCAGCTCTCCCATTGACCACGTCCACAGCCTGATCTCCTGAACTTAGGCCCTTGCCTTAATTGGCTCTTACTTGTGACACCCATTTCTAGGCTTCCCACCTTCAATTGCTCTCAATTCTCTCTGTATTCATAGGAGAGGTAAGAATGGATGTATTATGTCCATTAATGCCTTCCCCCAAGCACTGTGGTAACATGCACTGCACAATATCCAAGACAAACAATTTTACCTTAACACAACTAGTCCCCCTGCCACACTGTTGATATCCACCAGACACAATCTCACAATTACACACCCACATGCATTACACATTGCCTATTATCCACAACCACTCTGTGGGCACATCTACACAAGATCATAGAATCATAGAAGTCAGGTCGGAGGGACCTTG
The DNA here is from genome assembly GCF_052110815.1 of Crocodylus siamensis. Classification (NCBI taxonomy): domain Eukaryota; kingdom Metazoa; phylum Chordata; order Crocodylia; family Crocodylidae; genus Crocodylus; species Crocodylus siamensis. Next base: position 52,823,628 of record NC_143409.1, read on the forward strand.
TAGATCTTCCAGCCCGACCCCCTGCCTGGGCAGGAGAAAAAGACTGGACTCAGATGAGTCCAGCCAGGTAGGCATCAAGCCTCTTCTTAAAGCCCCCCAGGGTAGGAGCCAGCACCACTTCCCTAGGAAGTTGGTTCCAGCTCCTAGCTGCCCTGACTGTGAAGTAGTTCTTGCAGATGTCTAATCTAAATCTACTCTCTAATCACTTGTGTCCATTATTCGTTGTCATGCCAGGGGGGTGCTAGGGGAAATCCTAAACCCTTCTGGTCCCCCCTAGTGAGTTTATAGACAGTCACCAGATCCCCCTCAGCCTTCTCTTGTGAAGGCTGAACAGGTTTAGGTCCCGCAGTCTTTCAATGTAGGGTCTGCCCTGTAGTCCCCGGATCACGCGTGTGGCCTCCTCTGGACCCTCTCCATGTTGTCCACATCCCTCCTGAAGTGCAGTGCCCAGACCTGGACGCAGTACTCCGACTGTGGCCTGACCAGCGTTGCATAGAGGGGGAGGATCACTTCCCTGGCTCTATTTGAGATGCACCTGTGGATGCAGGACAAGGTGCGGTTAGCCCTGCCAACCGTGACCTTGCATTGTCGGCCCATGTTCATCTTGGAGTCAATAATGACTCCAAGATCCCTTTCTGCCTCCGTGCTCTCAAGAAGGGGGTTTCCCAGTCTATAAGTGTGCTGCTGGTTTTTATTGCCTAAGTGCAGCACCCTGCACTTGCCAGTATTGAAACGCATCTTGTTTATGTCAGCCCACCCCTGTAACCTATCCAGGTCTTGTTGCAGTCTTCCCCTCCCTACTAGCGTGCTCACCTCACCCCAAATTTGGGTATCATCAGTGAATTTAAACAGGTTGCATTTCATCCCATCGTCCAAATCGCTGATGAAGATGTTGAACCGTGCAGGGCCAAGGACCGAGCCCTGGGGGACTCTGCGGCCCACTTCCCCCCAGGTCGAATATGACCCATCCACCACCACCCTCTGAGTGCGACCCTCCAGCCAATCTGCAATCCATCTCACTGTGTAGGCATCAATGCCACAGTTGCCTAGTTTTTTAATGAGGATGGGGTGGGAGACGGTGTCAAAGGCCTTGCTGAAGTCTAGAAAGACTACGTCCACGGCAACACCTGCATCCATTGCCTTTGTGACCTGATCATAAAAGGCAATCAGGTTGGTCTGACAAGACCTGCCCCTAATGAAATCATGCTGGTTGCTCTTGAGCATCATCCCTGAAGCCGGCTCATCACAGATGTGCTCCTTGAGAATCTTCTCAAAGAGTTTCCCAAGGATAAAGGTAAGACTGACGGGCTTATAGTTGCCCAGGTCCTCCCTCTTCCCTTTTTTGAAGATGGGGACCACATTAGCTATATTCCAGTCATCTGGCACCTGGCCCGAGCACCACGAGCATTCGTAGAGCCATGCCAAGGGTCCTGCAATAACCCCAGCTAGCTCCCTCAACACCCTGGGGTGGAGAGCATCTGGACCCGCTGACTTGAACACATCCAGCCCCTCCAGAAGCTTTCTAACCTGGTCCTCCCCAACCTGAGGTCAGGAGGCATTCCCCTCGAGTCCATCTGGCATCCCAGCGGGGAAGTCCCGGTCCCTGCACAAGAAAACGGACGTGAAGAATTGGTTAAAGAGGTCCACTTTCTCCTCTGACACAACCACCAGATTGCCCACCGTACCTTGCAGGGGCCCCACGTTACCCGGTGCCTTCTTCATCCTCCCTATGTAGTTGAAAAAGGACTTTTTATTATCCTTGATCTTGGACGCTAATGCTAGCTCTATGTCTGCCTTAGCTTTCCTGACAGCCCCCCTACAGGCCTGAGCAGAGGAGGTATACTCCTCTTTGGAGATAGCACGCCCCTTCCACTGGGTGTACGCCGCCTTTTTGGCAAGCAGGCATTCCCGGACACCCTTGGTGAGCCAGGGGGGCTTCCGGGCACTCTTGCCCCCCTTGCTTCTTGTTGGGATGGTCATCCCTTGGGCCCTGAGTATCATTTCCTTAAGGAATGACCACTCGCCCTGGACACTGAGTTCCCCTGCCCTCAAGGACCCCAGCGCCTCACCCACTAGTCTCCTCAACTTGTTGAAGTTGGCCCTCCTAAAGTCTAGGGCTACCATCTTGCTGCAGGCCCTTGACACCCTGCGCTGGATGGTGAATTCCAGCAAGCAATGATCGCTATCGCCCAGGAGATCAAGAACCTGGAGGCCCCTTACCAGGTCATCGCCTGTGGCCAGGACCAGGTCCAACAGGGCATTTCCTCTGGTGGGACTGTGCACCTCCTGGATTAAGTGGAGGTCCTGTATCTCAGCTAGGAACCTCCTGGAACGGTCCGCCCTGGCTGACTGTTCCTCCCAGCAGATGTCTGGGTAATTAAAATCACCCATGACAATTACATCCCTTGCCCTAAGTGCCTCTGCAAGTTGGCCTGGAAATTCCCGGTCCATCTCCTCACCTTGGTTGGGGGGTCTGTAGTAGACCCCCACCATCAAATCACTCTCCCCACAGTCCCCTTGAATCTTAACCCAGAGCACCTCAGCCTGACCTTCCTCTGACCCCATCCTGCTGGCAGAGGATGTGTAGTGCTCCTTGGCATAGAGTGCCACACCCCCACCTTTCCTTCCCTCTCTACCACGCCTGTAAAGCCTCTAGCCCCTAATGCTAACTGCCCAGTCATGGGACGAATCCCACCACGTTTCTGTTAGCCCTATGATATCTGGGTTTGAACTAGCTATTCTGATGCTATGTTGCTGTAGCAATGAGCTACTGAGCTGTAGCTTCTTGCTACATGAATGGTGACAGAGACACTACTGCACAGTAGCTCATTGCTACTGTACAGTAGCAGCTAAAAATACCATATGGCAAAGGGACTGTGCAGTAACACTGGTTATAGTGCAGTCATAAGCAAGTACTAAATGACTGCTCAGTAACAACTAGGCAGTTGGCCACTTGTGTAGACATGGCCAATAATTCATTCATAGAAGCCATATGACTGTGTTGTCTAAGAAGATTTAAGAAAGTTATGAGACTTACTAAGCAGGGCAAACACCATGACTATGAATGTGGTTTTTCTACTGGCAGGGGAAAACCATGAATGTGGCGGGGAGCAGTAAAACACCAATTAAAATGGCACTGTGTAGTGGAGGGTACACTCTGGTCTGCTTGCAGATAGGACTCCCTATGAGACCCTCATAGCTGGCCTCCCACTTTGCCTTCAGTTGGGAGGATTTTGACTATACACCAACTTTATGGAAATGGGAGACTCCTCCCTAGTTTGTTCCTGGGGCAATACAGCAGAGGGCAAGTAAAACTCAGGGGCATCTGAACCTGTAACAGGGGGCCGGCTCAGGACCACTTTCCCAGCGGCCTGCCCACATGTCCCTGGGCTAACCACCCACATTCTTGCCCGCTAGGCCTTGATCTCAATTAATTGATAGATGTTAATTAGTGGGAGGCTGCCCATTTCATGCCCCGATGCCAGGGGGCACTATCTGCAGCTCCATTCCTCCCCTACACCGCTGCCCAAGCCTCACAGATGGCATCTAGGTGGTCTCATTATCACCAGCCCCACACTGGGCCCCAGAATCCTCCTATCAGGATCCCTCCAAGATCCTTCCATTCAGGTGACCTACCCCCTTCATTCAGCTATCTAGCTCCCTGCAACTATTTTCCCCTCTCAGGTGTGGTCCCCCCGGGACCTTTGGCTACCAGCCCTGGCCCACCTCCAGGCCAGTCAGGACACCAGGCCCTCAGCTCTTGGGCATCTCTCATAGTAGGCCCCTGGCCCTTTTGACCATCCTGGTCCTGGTCCCAGCATGGGCCAGTCAAGGGTATTCCCTTGATGAAGTCCAAGTCTCTAGCCCCTCTTTCTCTCTCTCCTGGGGTCTGCCCTCCAGGCCCTACAAACAAAGGGCTTACCCAGCTGGCTGTGGGAGCTAGGGGTTAAGGTGCCCTAACCCACCTCTCACCAGGGCAGTAACTGGCCTGGCATTTACTGGAGGCTCCCACACCACTGGGAGCCCCACCAGCCCACCCTCTCCCAGCAGGGTACAGTTTTAGGTCATGCCCAGGACCACGGAGCCTCCTATCCATCCCCTACAGCTCCTCACTTACCTCCAGCTGATAACTAGCAACACCCCAGCCAGACAATGTAACTGTCTAGCCTTTAGGCAGCTGAACTGTACTGTTTATATGGGCAGCCCCTGGTCCCAAAACGGCTGCCCTAATCAGGCACCTGGCAGCTGCCAGCTCCAGGGTCTTAAAGTGGCAGCACAAACAGTGCCCTGACACAGAACCCCAAGCCTCCTGTCTTGGGACCTCCACGTAGGACGCTTACCAAAGAAATTGAAGGTATCTGAAGCCCCAGGCGGGGGGTGCAGGATGCTTGCTGGTAAGAGGGCCACATATGGTTCTTGAATGACTCACAAGGATTTGGAATTGATTTGGCTGATTTGACCTGAGACATAACAATTTTCCATTAGAAAAAAAAAGGAAGAATGTTATGAGACGTCATGTCTTTATTTAAGGTTTTCATTTAAACAAACTATTTCTAGAGTATTAGTGAAATTCAAGAGTTAGGCTGAATAAGTGGTCTAGCGCTGAAAATGTAGCAGAAAGAATATTAGCATTGTTAAAACCTGGGAAAGTTTAAAATTGATTTGAGGTTTCTTGATGAAATTGAAAATTTAAAAACGGCTCGGAAATTAACTAAGCTTGCTGGTTTATTCTATCAATAAATGGTGACTCTGGCATTGCTATGCCAACAACAGTGTGAAAGGTTGGGCCCACCTGGTAGAGAAACAGATAGATGTAGTTAACTGTGTTAGTCTGAAGTCAAGTAGCTGGCAGGGTAAATCTGCAACAGACTAATTAAAGTGTGTGTATTCTAATATAATAAAAGGCTTTGTCTGTCTGTCTGCCTGTCTGTCTGTCTGTCCCTAACCCTTTTGCCCAATTGCATATGCACAGATTGGCTGTGCAGGCTGGGTGGCCGGGGGCGGGGCCAGCTGAGTTAAAAAGGGAGCCCCTCCACCGGGGCTACCTCCCCCTGCAGCCTCTGGTGCAGCAGCTCCCTCTGCCCCACCTCCACACGTGGTAAAAAAATAAAGTGGCACAAGCACTTTACAAGTGGCACGGCCAGCTGAGGACATGTGGGATCCCCCCCACTGCAGTGGGCTTGGACCTGAAGTGGGTGGGGGGAGGAGGGGTAGTGGGGTTGGATCCAAACTGCGGGGGGTGGGGGCGGACCCGAACCGGGAGCGGGGGGAGTGGGATTGGACCCAAAGCGGGGGCAGGACGGGGCTGGAGCAGGGTAAGACCTGAAGCGGGGAGGCGTGGGCTTGGACCCGAACAGGGATGGGGGGAGTGGGGGTGGACCTGAACCAGGGGGGAGTGGGGGAGCAAGGTTGCACCAAAAGGGGGGGGGGAGGGGGAGACCCAAAAATGGGGGGGGCAGGGTCAGACCTGAAGCAGGGGCATAGGGGGGAAATGGGGTCAGACCCAAAGCGGGGAGAGGAAGTGAAGTGGGATCCAACCCAAAGTGGGGGCGGGGGGCAGGGGAGGCAGGTTCAGACCTGAAGTAGGGGGGAAGAGGGGAGTCATACGCCAACCAGGGGGAGGAGGGGCAGGGTCGGACCCAAACTGGGGGGGAGGGGGAGAAGCAGGGTCAGACCCGAAGTGGGGATGAGGGGGGCAGGGTTGGACCTGAAGTGGGAGGCGAGTCAGACCCCCAGCTGCAGGGAGAGGAGTTGGGTCCGAAGCGGGGCAGAGGAGAGCGTGGTCAGATCCAAAGCAAGGGGGAGGGGAGGAATGAGGTCGGACTCGAACCAGGGGCAGGGCCATGGGACTTCTTCCCTCTCCCCTGTCCACCTCTGCCTCCTTCTGCAGAGCAGCAGAGCTCCCCTCCGCCTGAGAAAGTGGTGGTGGCAGCAGCGGCTGCTCCCCCCATCCTGCCTGCATCCTCCCCTACAGCCAGTCACCACCCCTGCCCCCACAGGGCCTTCTCACTCTTGGGTGGGAAACACCAGGTAGTCTCCAGCTTCTCCCCCTGGTCCTGCCTCCCTCCCTCCACTGCTGTGCTCACCCAGCCACACAGGGGCTTGCAGGAGGGTCTTCCCAGGCTCAGAGTCTCCTCACAGGCAGCTCCTCTCTTGTCCCGCCCAGCGGTGGTTCGGGGGGAAGGGGGGAGAATGGACGCGGTGCAGCACTCTCAGTGCAGCCTCTCACTGCTGCTTCTGCAGGGCCCCCCCATGGAAAACCGAACAAATTAATCTGAGTTTTTAGGCAGTTCTCAGGCCCAGATAACAGTCCTAATAGCTCTGAGTCACCAATCCTGGCAATCTTCAAAAGGCGTCTCAATGCCCATCTTGGTGGTGTCATCTGGCTCCAGCGGTCTTTCCTGCCCAATGCAGGGGGGCTGGGTGCAATGATCTATGAAACTGTGAAAAGCTCTTGGCTGACAGCAGGTGCAATGAGAAATGCTGGGTGTGTAGAATTAATGGGTAGTGGCTTCAATACTTTCCCTGTTCTTTTCATTGGAGTTATCCCCAGCTGCCTCTCCACAAAGGGTTACCAGATTGCCCCCCAATCCAAGACTGGATCTTTACCCCGGGGCTCCTGCCAGGTAAGCAACAATCCAATGATTTCCCAGGAAGGAAACGCTGCAGGGTGCGCCCAGCCCTGAGCGCAGGGCAGTGAAACTAGCCCCGTGCCCTCCCGTCTCACGGCCATGGCCGCTGCGCGCTCTCTGCAAGGCCTCCGGGACGAGGCGACCTGCTCCGTCTGCCTGGAGTTGTTCACGGACCCGGTGATGATCGTGGGCTGCGGACACAACTTCTGCCGAGCCTGTATCGCCCAGTGCTGGGAGGGGGCCGAGACAGACGTCACCTGCCCCCAGTGCAGACAGACCTTTGCCCAGAGGCTCCTGGGCCCAAACAGGCAGCTGGGCAATTTAGTCGATCTGGTCAAGGGCCTGAGCGTGGGGTCAGCGGAGGGAGCCGGGGGCACGACGGTGTGCGAGCAGCACGGGGAGGATCTGGAGCTCTTCTGCGAGACGGACCAGGTCCTGATGTGTGTGATCTGCCGGGAGTCCCGGGCGCACCGAGCTCACACCGTGGCTCCCATCCATCCATTCCATCTGCAGCTCCTAGTCTGGGTGTGCAGCTGGGTGGGACTTACACTTCCTTTTTGACATTGGGTCTTTCTCTCCTGGGGCCACTGCACAACTGCATTGCTGCACATGGAGGCTGTTTTGTGCTAGCCTCTGTGCAAACAACCCTACTGGAAGGAGATGAGGACCTTGTCATCAAATCCTTCTTTTGAACCCAGATGAAGCAGGAAAGCCGCTCCCCTGGCCCTGGACACGCAGAGCAGCTGAACCTCCTCCAAGGTCACTGACCCATGGCTGTGTGTGAAGGGTGTGTCTTGAAATCAGGGGGTGTCTGGCACTATAGCTGGAGCTGGAGCTGTACCGCTGGGCTGTGATATTTCAGGACCGGGGCCTCGCTTCTGAGTTTCTTCATTTCAGTGCCCGCAGACCAGACCTCTTGTCCTGCCCGGCTGCCCACGGCTGGCTGGCACTCTGGCCTGGCGACCGCGGCAGATTCAAGGCCGTGTTATTCTCTGGTCAGTGCGTGTCCCTGACAGGCTGCACTTCCCCGCTGGTTGCAGCGCTGCCTCGTGGCACATCCCTCGGACCGGCTCCATGTTTCTACCTGCTCTTCCCCCGGGGCAGGAGCTGGCTCCACAATCCCGCTGCACACTGGCTGCTGGCTGCTCCGGCTGTGCTAAGCGCGCACCGTTGGGTGCTGTGTCCAGGCAAGGGCTGCGCTGTGCTGCAGCTGCTGGTGCAGCCGGAGCGCACGGACGTCCCCGGGGTCGCGCTCACAGCGCACCCGCAAGCAGCCCTTGCGGTTATGGTGCGGGGGAGAGACTCCAGCTTCTCCCCTCCAAGGAGAACCAACCCGAGGAGTTTCCCTTCCCTCAGGAGCAACTTGAGACTCAGCTGCAGCTGCTCAGGGGAGAGAGGACGAGGCTGGAAGCCCTGCGAGGGAGTGAAAGTCAGAAACACCAGGAGTACCGGCTGGGGGCTGCTGGGCCGGGCTGGCGTGGGGGAGAAAGGAAGGGACGTCTCCTGCTCTGCACATTTGGTGGGACGGTGACCGTGGCATTTTGTGACTGCGCATTGCAGGGTGTTGTGGCAGGTGCACACAGCCAGGCCTTCCATGCCCCCTCATCAGTGATGAGCAGGGATCTGGATTTTCCGTTTGGAGCAGAAAAATGTGGATTTTCTCCTTTAAAGGAGAAAAATATGGGAAATGGCAGGTTCCTCCTTGCAGGCTGGCAGAGTTGCAGCCTGCTTGGGGTTGGGGGGGAGGGAGGAGGACAGTCAGGGGCTGGGGGCACCATGTGCATGTGCACACAGGCACACCTGCACTTGGCAGCTAGGCAGAGTGGTGAAGAGCAGCTGCCCCAGCTCCCTGTGGATAAGTCTATGGGGGGGCATAGGCAATGCGGGGAGAGTTGGAGGGGGAAGATAGATGTGGCAGCAGCAGTTCTCGCCGAGCCCCTGCACTGAGGGAGGGAGTGGGGCAGGGTTCGCTGCTGGCGCTGGGGGTGCTGCCCACCTGGGATGGTGTATGGGACCTGGGCCCAGGGCAGTAATGCAAGACTGCAGGGCCCAGCTGGGGATGGACGTACAGGCAGCTTGGTGAGATGGTACAGGGGCTAGCAGGGAGCTGGCTTCCCACTGTTGCACGCACTCCCAGGGAGGGATCTGGCACCATAGACAATGCAGTACAGTGGAATGTGGCCCTTTCAGATCTCTGTGCCCACGCAGGGCACGAGACTGCAGCTGACCAGATCGGCATGGGCAGAAGCCACCTCCACAGCCCAGCAGGCAGGACCCGGCATGGGAGGGAGGAGAGGGGCAGTGAGACTTGTTGCTGCTGCCGCCCCTGCCCCAGCACCAGCCATGCTGCCAGCAGCGCAAAGGAGCAACAGACTTGGGGAAAGGCCATGCTGTCCTCACTTCCTCCTGTCCCAACCGCTCTCACACTCAGCCACAGCTCTACCCCGCCACCATGGCCTGGCCACCACTGCCACTCCCCCCAGGCCACCTGCATTGCCCCCAACTCCACCTCCCCTCCAGGGTACAACCACAGCCCGGCACGCAAGCAGCTCACAGTCAGTGGCGAGGGCAGTGGGCCTGCCTGTTCTGTTAGTCCTTGTGCTGGCAATGCAGGACCATTGGCGTGGGTGCTGAGTCTCACTGCTCCACTCTGCCTTCCCGCGCCAGGTCCTACCTGCTGGGTCGTGGAGGCAGATCTTGCCCATGCTGGCCTGGCCAGGCTGCAGCCCCGTGCCCTGCCATGGGTGCATAAATATGGGGGTGGGGTCACATGCCCCACCACATCCCCCCTCTTACGCATCACTGGGAAAAGGGAGCTGTGGAGCGAGGGGCACCAGTGGGGGAGGTGAGCTACAGGTTGGGAGTGAGTGGCATCAGCAGGGCCAGGGGGCTGTAGGTTGAGACTGAGGGGTACCGTCAGGGCTGGGGAGTGTCCATGGCCTATGAGTGAGGAGCATCAGCATATCAGGGCTGCTCAGCACCAGGGGAGGAACAGCTGAGGCTGGACCTGCATCCTGGTGAGTGAAGGGGGCAGGACAATCTCTGATTTGCTATGATTAAAAAAACAAAATTAAATCCCAAAATATACAGGTATTTAGAAATGATTTTATTATAATGGTTAAGGCAATTGTAGTCTTCCAGATTCCTTTAAAATTATAAATATATCAAACATTGTGTTCACCTGATACCTATATATATATAGCGGTGTTTCACTTTAATTACGTATAAACGTGGATTTTGGATTTATATCATAGATTTATAGATTCATCGATGTTAGGGTAGGAAGGGGCAGTGGTGATGTGTAAGGGGCGCACAGGGGATGCACATGCACCCCCTGAGCAGGCTGATTCCCCCCCTTACAGCCAGCGCTCCCCGCTTAGGTGACGTGCAGGGGCAGGCGGAAGCACCGATGTCCCCCCTGCGGATGCTGGCTGGGGAGTAGGGGCGCCAGGAAAAATACATGATAAAGTGCAGTTAGTTTTGTTAATCACTTCGTCACATTGACGACTCATGTTCATCGTGGAGTCAACTATGACTCCGAGATCCCTTTCCACAGCTGTGCTGCTGAGAAGGTCGTCCCCGAGCCTGGAAGTGTGTTGGTAGCTCTTTTTGCCCAGGTGCAGCACTTCGCACTTGTCTTTGTTGAACTGCATCCTATTTCACTCTGTCCATTTTTCCAACCTGTCCAGATCTGCCTGGATCCATTCCCTACCCTCTGGTGTGTTAAATTTGCCCATGTTTTGGTATCATCTGCAAACTTCAACAGGGTGCTCTCTGCACCCTCATCCAGGTCACTGATGAAGGCATTAAATAGCACCGGATCAAGGTCCGAGCCTTGCGGGACTCCACTGCCCACCTCTTTGCAGGCTGATACCGACCCGTCCACCACCACTGTCTGAGTGCGACCCCTAAGCTAATTTGCCCCCCACCAGACCATGTAATCATCTACATCACAGCCTGTCACTTGATTTACGAGAATGGAATGAGATACCGTATCAAAAGGGCTTCTTAAAGCCGAAGTAGATGACATTGACCTCGACTCCTGCATCTCAGCATTTTGTGACCTGATCATAAAAAGAAACCAGGTTAGTCAGGCAGGATCGACCTGCAATGAATTCATGCTGATTTCCTTTCAGCATTATTTCCCCTGCTGGGCTCCCACAAATGTGGTCCTTCATGTTTTTTTCCAGAGTTTTCCCAAGAATAGAGGTGAGACTAACTGGCTTACAGTTTCCCAGTTCCTTCCTCCTCCTCTTCTTGAAAATAGGCACCACATTGTCCCTTTTCCAGTCCTCTGGGACCTGACCCGAGCATCTTGAGTGCTTGAACAGCCGTGCCAAGATGGTCCCAGGCAGGACGGGGCTGCTGGGGCGGGGGAGGAACGGCCCCGCCTGCCCCGGCTGAGCTCTGCCCTGACGCTGCGACTCTCTCTGCCAGCAATGCTCACTCTGGATCCAGACACGGCAAATCCCCGCCTCGTCCTGTCGGCGGATGGGAGAAGTGTGAGATGTGCAGACACAGAGCAGCAACTGCCCGACAATCCTGAGAGGTTTGATACGTACCTGTGAATCCTTCACAGCCCAGCACACACCTTGGGTAGACGCTGCTGGGAGGTGGAGGTGGGGGCAAGGGGCTGGGCTGTGGGGGTCGCCAGAGTCTGTGATGAGGAAGGGAGGGATCAGATTTAGTCCTGTGGAGGGGATCTGGGCTGTGCAGTGCAGTGGGAATCAAGTCTTTTTTACATGCCCCCATTTCTAGGCCAATTACCAAGGTCCACAGCCTAAACTTGAATGCCCTACCTTCCCAGGCCAAGCTCAGCACCTAAGGGCTTGAGCTATACAGCAAGCCCAACTCCTGCCCCCGACTGATCTCCCTGCCCAGACCAGCACAACACACACATAACTACAAATGGAAACCACCAGCCCCACTTAAAAAAAAAAAATCAATGCCTGATGGAGGGCCCTCTGTCCCACAAAACGAAGCCACAGGTAGCCACAAGCACACCTGTCTTCCCTGCCAGCATGATGTGCAGGTCCAGGGTTGCGGGCTTCCTCACTGCTCAGGCCTCAAGGCTGTCAGCTGCCCCAAAATTGAAAAAGAAAAAAAAAAGCATTTGCCTGCACTGATTGCCACTTCCTCACCCTGCCCCCCCGGTGCCCGGATTGAAGCACTGGGCCTACAAATGGGGGCTCAATGTCGCATGTCCAAACCGAGGGGGTTTGGGTATGCCAGGGTGAGGCCAGCAGCTTTCAGCCAGGGAGCCTGGTGCTGCTCTGATCACTTCTGCAGCCCATCACAGCTTGCCATGTTTCGGGGGGAAATAGTGAGCTACAATCAGGTCCAGTGTAGCCCTAATAGTGTTTTCTCACCAAGCACGGGCAAGGAAGCGGTTCTGATCCGTCCAGCTTTTACTGGCCTGGATCTATCACCAAATGTCATCAGCTGGGCACATCTTATTAATGGCAACAGGACCTGACTAATTGAATCAAGCACCTCAGACCAGGAGTTGCGGGCACCCTAGAGGTCATCCTTGCAGCAGGGGAGATCCCCCAAAGGTTTGCTACCCAGCCGAGGCACTTAGCTTGGTGAGGGATGTGGCAACAAGGGGGAGGCAGTTACCTGGAAAGGGAAACCTAGTCAGACTAGATCTCGGGCTGCTGGGCACCAGGTGAGTCCAGTACTGGACGCCGGAGCTGGGATTTACCCTACTGCTGCCCCGAAGGGCCCCACTCAGGAGCTCGCATGCCTGAGCCAAGCGCTGTCACTGTGATGTGCCCTGACTGACAGCGCGCGTGCACGCACCGTATTTCTATACCGAATCTACCGAAAGTCGGTGACGCAGCGCGAGGTGCAGCCGTGCCCCGCCTCAGCCACGTGCAGGCGGCCCTGCCCCCACGGCCCAGGCCCCACCCCCGCGGCAAGCGGCAAGCGGGCGGCCCGACCGGCACGAGGCGGTTCCCGGCGCGAGGAAAAGGGGTCCACAAAGCACGTCGCCTGGCGCGGGGAAGGAAGCCCGCAAGGGCGGGCCGGGGTGACCCGCAGCACTGCCAGCGGGTTCCCTCGGTGAGAGCCGGAGGCCCTGGGCCCCGATCCCTGTGCCGGGCTGCTGGCCCTGCCCGGGGAGAGCTTGCTGCTGCCCTCGGGGGGCCCGGCAGGTCGACGGGGGCCTGTGCCGCTGAAGGCCTCGGAAGTGAAACCCTTGGGTGGAGGCAAGTGCGGGAATTTTTTAATTTTATCTTCCCAGGGAAAACTGGTCACGTTCGGGGAATGCGTTTTTAGGCCATTCCGTCCCACAGAAGTCCCAGCAGTCCTGAGCTCTTGGCTACTCCAGCAGGTGCACTGACCCTCTCCCAAGGTGTCCTGAGAAGTGCTGCGGGTGTTGTATTATTGAATCATGGCTTGAAGGATTTTTCCTGTTCTTTGCATTGCAGTTGTGCCCAGCTGCCTCTCCACAAAGGGTTACCAGATCCCCAGGAATCCAAGGGCTGGATCTTCACCCTGCCAAGTCTGCTCAATCCAGTCATTTCCTAGGGTGTGCCCAGCTCTAAGCTCAGCGGAGTGAAACTAGCCCCGTCTCCTCCCGTCTCACAGCCATGGCCGCTGCAAGCGCTGCACAAGGCCTCCGGGACGAGGCAACCTGCTCCATCTGCCTGGGGTTGTTCATGGACCCGGTGATGATCGTGGGCTGCAGGCACAACTTCTGCCGAGCCTGTATCGCCCAGTGCCGGGAGGGGGCCGAGACGGACGTCACCTGCCCCCAGTGCAGACAGACTTTTCCTTGGACAAACCTGGCCCCAAACAGGCCGCTGGCGAATGTAGTGGATGGTCAAGGGCCTGAGTGTGGGGTCAGCGGAGGGAGCCGGGGGCACGACGGTGTGCGAGCAGCACGGGGAGGCTCTGAAGCTCTTCTGCGAGACCGACCAGGTCCTGATGTGCGTGATCTGCCGGGAGTCCCGGGCGCACCGAGCTCACGCCGCGGCTCCCATCCAGGAGGCTGCGGAGCAGTGCAAGGTATGGTGGTGCAGCTGGGTGGGACACATACACTTCCCTTTTAGCACTGGATCCTTCCCATGTGGCTCGCTCTGGAAGGCAGGCCCTGCTCACAGGATCGGCCACTAGCAGCAACTTCTCAGGCCAGCAGTGGATGCTGACGACGGTGCAGAAGTCTCCATCATAAGTGCTGATTTGGTGCCCTCAGGGATGGCTTTACAGGCTAATGCTGGATCCAGATGTGAAGTGGTGGAACAGGCCCCATTCAGGAGAGCGTGGCCAGGAGTTCCTTTTGTATCTGAGCACCTCTTTCCTGTCTCTGTCCAGGCCTGGCTACCAAATGTTGTGTTGTCCTGGTTCTGGATTAATGCTGCTTTTTTTGAGGCATCCCACTGTAGCTGTCCTGCTGGGTTGTAATACTTCAGGACTGGTGCCTTCCTTCTGACTGTCTTCATTTCTGTGCACAGAGACCAGCGTTGTGTCTTATCCTGCTGGGCTGCCTAAGACTGGCTGTTCATGACTGTGGGTTCAAGGCCATATTATTTTCTGTTCAGTGCATATTGCTGACAGTCTGCACTTCCCCGCTGGTTGTACTGTTGCTTTGTGGCATGTCCCCAGGCCCTGCTTGCATTCTTCAATCTGCTCTTCCTGCAGGGCAGGAGCTGGCTCCACAATCCCGCTGGACATTGGCTGCTGGCCGCTCCGGCTGTGCTAAGCGCGCACCGTTGGGTGCTGCGTCCAGGCAAGGGCTGCGCTGTGCTGGAGCTGCTGGTGCAGCCGGAGTGCACGGACGTCCCCGGTGTCGCGCTCACAGCGCACCCGCAAGCAGCCCTCGCAGTTATGGTGTGGGGGAGAGACTCCAGCTTCTCCCCTCCAAGGAAAACCAACCCGAGGAGTTTCCCTTCCCTCAGGAGCAACTTGAGACTCAGCTGCAGCTGCTCAGGGGAGAGAGGACGAGGCTGGAAGCCCTGCGAGGGAGTGAAAGTCAAAAACACCAGGAGTACCAGGTGGGGCTGCTGGGCCGGGCTGGCGTGGGGGGAAGGAAGGGACGTCTTCTGCTCTGCACGTTTGGTGGGACAGTGACCGTGCCATTTTGTGACTGTGTGTTGCAGGGTGTTGTGGCAGGTGCACACAGCCAGGACTTGTAAACCCCCTCATCAGTGATGAGCAGGGATCTGGATTTTCTGTGTGGAGCAGAAAAATGTGGATTTTCTCCTTTAAAGGGGAAAAATATGGGAAATGGCAGGTTCCTCCTTGCAGGCTGGCAGAGTTGCAGCCTGCTTGGGGCTGGGAGGATGACAATCTGGGGCAGGGGGCACCACATCCATGCGCACACAGGCACACCTGCACTTGGCAACCAGGCAGCGTGGTGAAGAGCAGCTGCCCCAGCTCCTATGGGTAAGACTATGTGGGAGCATAGGTGATGCGGAGAGAGTTTGCAAAATGAAGAGTGAAGAGATCCCAGGCAGGACGCCAGACCTGCGCCACCCTCAGCTCTGCTCCAGGTGGTGGGAGGTTGGGGGTCCCAGCCATACAGACAGGATCACGGGGCCTTATGAACCATTCCCTGGCTCTGCCCAAAGCGGCTGCCCTCCCTGACATGGTTTCTCCCTCTTCGTGGCAGCAAAAGGCAGCAGCTGAGAGGCAGAAGATCCTGGCTGCATTTGAGCGACTGCGCCGGTTCCTGGAGGAACAAGAGCGGCTCGTGCTGGCCGAGCTGGGAGAGCTGGAGAGCGGGATTGAGAAGAGTCAGGGTGAGACTGTCACTCGACTCTCCAGGGAGATTTCCCATCTTGACAGCCTGATCGGGGAGCTGGAGGGGAAGTGCCAGCAGGCCGCCAGTGACCTCCTGCAGGTGAGGCCCATGAAATGTCTCCAGTCCAGGTGCCGGGGAGGAAAAGGGCTAAATCTTGGGTATGCAAGGACCAGGTGCAGAACTGAGGAGGGGTGACAAGGGCAAGGGTCCCAGACAGGCACGGGGCGGCAGTGATGAGAGATGCAGAATAGCAGCCCCAGCTGCTGCTGCCCTGTGTGCGTCCACTACCTAGGGTACACAACTGCTCTATTTTACACCTTTTGGGGGTCACTGAATCGGGGCTTGTAAAAGGGCTGAACTTTTCCCAGATCCTTCTGTGTGCGGCACTCGGAGTCTGAGGACAAGTGTGTCCACCCGGTCAGGGTTTCCCTGGTTGTGGAGCGCGGCACTGAGCTCACTCTTGCATCTTTTTCTCCCCCTTTAGGACATGAGGAGCACGCTGAGCAGGTAGGTGACTCCACCCTGCTCCCCATAGAGGGAAGAGTCTTGGGGACCATGCAATGGGCACATCCCTGCAGGGCACCACAGCACGGCAAGCGCTGGGACTGTCCCTGAAGTGGGAAGCATGAACATCCCCCTTTTCTCCTTGGGGAAGTGATGGCTTTGGGCACTGGCAGCCTGAAGACTGTAAGGTGTAATCTGAGCTTTCCCCCTCTTGACCCTGGGAAATAGTCCTGGTCATCAGAGCTCGAGCCAGCTGCCTGTGAAGTCTCAGCTCCTTTCTGCTCCCAGAAAATGTCCTGGACATTTTGGAGCTGAAGAAAACTTACTGGTCCCTGCTGGGTGAGCTGTCACTGCCACTGTCTGTGCTGCCCCTGCTCCTGTGGCTGCGGCACATGGCCAGTCAGTCTCCAGGTCCCTCCATCCACCCAATGTTTTTTTTTTAACATGCAGCCAAGTTCCCAAAGGCAAAATCAAATAACACAGATGAGTTTTTTTCCCAGGTGTGAGGAGGACCAGTTCCAACCAGCAGAGGGGATATGAGACTCTGCATCTTGTCCCGAAAAAGTGTAGCTCTACAGGAGACTTTAAAGAAGTTTGAAGGTACTGAGTTGGGGGCTGTGAGGGAAGCGTCCTTTTCTTCCTTTTTGACAAGGAGGAGACAAGCAGTTTGTTTGTATTTGGAGCCAGCATCTTTTTTAATTGGGAGAACAACCTAGCACTTTCAGCTTATATCACAGGTCACAGGGTGAAGACGTGTGGAAAGGGCCTGTCTCTGCCTTTGGGCAAATCAGTGATGACCCTGGGCTCCTCCAGGGACCCCTTTGTCCAAGCTGCAAAGCTTCAGGGTCTCTGCTGCTCTGGCACTGCTCAACATGGGCACCTGCCAGGCTCCGATGCCTCACCTCAGTCCACCGAAGTTAAGAGCCGAAATTAAACGTGAGGCAGGCTTGAGGCAGCACCTGACGGTTTGGAGTCTGCGGCGTGGCCCCGGAGGTGCAGGGGGGAGGGTTCCTGAAGGGCCAGGAGAGGAGCGGGGAGGGAGCAGAGCAGGCCGGTGGGAGGCGTCTTGTGTGAAGCTGCACCTCTGGTGTCCTGCACCCCCACAGGGGCCACTGGAGGCGACTGTCTGGACCTCTGGACTTCCCTACCCCTCAGTCAGTGAACAAGAGATTTGAAAAGCTTATCCCCTTCCCACAGGCTCCCCCTGCAGCCCTGCTGCTTGTCCCTTTCTGTCAGTGAGTGGTTCCTGGTCCTCCCAGTGCATAAGGGGGCTGGGTGGGCCGGGCGCTGAGCTGGCCCAGGTCTGTGGCTGTCACATTTCTCCCCCTACTCCTCTGCCTGCACCTGCAGCTCCCCCGGCCTGTCCTGGGGGAGGAGGCCGCGCTGCAGGGGAGCAGGGAGACGTGGGGGCAAATTCTGCAGCCACAGTCCCAGCAGCAGAGGGGGAGCTGCCCCGGTGTCTCTGCTCCATCCCAGGGGCTCAGGACCAAGGCAGGTCCCAGGTTGAAGTCTGAACCAGACATGGGAGGTCTAATATCTGCGCCCCTTTCCCCTGCAGAGACTCTGCCGTCCGCCCTGGAGAAGGGCAAAGGGGGACCACAGGGATCATACACAAGGGGTAAGCACTGGGGAGCTGGTCCTGGCATGAAGACAATGATCCTGCAGAGCCCACGGCCGCCCCTTGCACAGCAGTCAAACCCTTTCCCAGCCCAGCACCAAACCCCCCGTGCTGGGACATGGGACACTGGGCTGGGATTTTCCTGCCCTTGCCTATGGATTTGCAGCTGCCTCCTCCCTTTCCCCCAGGGCAGGGCTCTCCCCCGTGCCCGGCTGAGGGGCTGCGGGCTGGCCGTGCTCAGCCCAGGGCAGAGGCAGGTCTGGGGGCCCAGGACCGTCCGAGGCAGGACGGGGCTGCTGGAGCGGGGGAGGAACGGCCCCGCCTGCCCCGGCTGAGCTCTGACCTGACGCTGCGACTCTCTGCCAGTGATGGTGACTCTGGATCCAGACATGGCAAATCGTGACCTCGTCCTGTCGGCGGATCGGAGAAGTTTGAGATAGGCAATCACATGGCAATATCTGCGCAACAATCCTGAGAGATTTGACTCTGAGCTGTGCGTGTTGGGCCGTGAGGGATTCACCTTGGGTAGACGCTGCTGGGAGGTGGAGGTGGGGGTGAGGGGCTGGGCTGTGGGGGTGGCCAGAGAGTCTGTGAGGAGGAAGGGAGAGATCAGATATAGCCCGGAGGAGGGGATCTGGGCCGTGCAGCGCTGTTGAGATCAGCTCTGGGCTCTCACGGCCCCTGCTCCCACCCGCCTGTCCCTGCGCCTGGTGCCCAGGAGGGTGCAGGTCTGTCTGGACTGTACAGAGGGGCTGGTGTTGTTTCTTGATGCTGACACCGAGGCCCCGATCTTCACCTTCCCGCCGGCCTCCTTCGCTGGGGACAGAATCCGGCCCTGGTTCTGGATGTGGGGGTTTGGATCCAAGCTCAGACTGTGCCATTGAGTGTTTGGGGGGGGGATGAAGAGCCGGGGAGTGGACCCCCCATATGAGGAAATGGGCGCTCTGGCTTCCCATTCTCTATGACCCCGGAGGAATCCCTTCTACCCGCCCCGTCCCCTCCTCCCTGCCCCGGGGAGCTGCCCAGGTGAAAGCTGCTGTCCGCACTGACAAACCCATCCTGTTGCAGCAGGCGGCATCCAGCCAGTCTGTCCTGACACTTTTTGGCCCTGGAGGACTCGACTGTGGCCACCAGAATGGGCCCTTGTGGACGCTGCCAGCTCTGGGACCACCACCCCCTGCAGTGCCAGCAGCCCAGGGCTGGGGCTCAGGGCCAAGTGCCTCTGGGTGCCCTTTGCCCAGACCCCGGCTGGGGCTGGGAGTAGGAGGCTGACTAGGCTGGAGCCTGAGCCCAGCCAGGCGCTGCCTGTGGGAAGCTGCTGTCTTGGTTTGTGCTTGAGCTGGTTTTTCCTGTGCAACAAAGGCCCCTGGGTGGGGGCTTCCCAGAGCTGGAAGAGTTTCACTGGGGGGGCAAGCACTTCCCTGCCTTCAGCTCTTCTGACACGAACAGTTCCCTTGTACGGTCTGGCCCTGGGCCCCTGGTAGCTTCACATCCATAGCGATCTTAATAAACACCTCAGCTGGGGTTTGCAATGGCTTTGTTGCTTGGGCCTTCATCCCCCCCTGTTCTCTGCCTACATCTGCCCTGTGCTGGCTCTCCATGCTTGGGCTCATATAGCAGGATGTCCCCTGTGGGATGGATACTGCTTTTTCTGGGCCTGGACATGGGCCTTCTTCAAAGGATGCAACTCAAGTAACAAAACTAGGTGAAGCTCTTACTCAGCCAGAACCTCCTCTGTTCACTCTGGCACCCAGTTGGGGCTGAGGGTGGGGCAGGAAGTCCACTGACCTTCACTCCAGATGTTTTCCACCTCTGGGATATGCTGCAGAATGAGGTCAGGCAAGATCCTGGGGACTTTTCATTACTGTGAACCCGAGTCCACTATACTATGCAGAGCCTTGGAAATGGTAGCAAAGATGGCTGGGACAGGACAAAAAGGAAAAGCAGGACCTGTAGGGTGGAAGTCATTTTCCCAGCCCCAAGCTCATCACCCTAACTTCTGGGTTGGGACCTGGCTGGAGAGGTTCCTGAAAGATGCTGTGCAAACCGAGTATATCAGTAACCTAAATGTGAAGCCTGGGCAGGGCAACATCCTGCAGGTCACCTCAAAGTAGGGCACCAACAACCTCTTCGTGACATGCAGGAATATTGTGTGTTTTGCAGACTGGTCCTCCATCCACCAGGGCCTGTCTCGATTGCCTCCTGATCAACAGTCCCATCCATTACGAGAGAAGAGAGAGCAGAGGGTTTGGGTATGCCAGGGTGAGGCCAGCGGCTTTCAGCCAGGGAGCCTGGCACCGCTCTGATCACTTCTGCAGCCCATCACAGCTTGCCATGTTTTGGGGGAAAATAAAGTGAGCTACAATGAGGTCCAGTGTAGCCCTAATAGTGTTTTCTCACCAAGCACGGGCAAGGAAGCGGTTCTGATCCGTCCAGCTTTTACTGGCCCGGCTCCATCACCAAATGTCATCAGCTGGGCACAGGTTACCGGGCTCTTCTGGGATGAGCCAGCTGTGCTCTTCTCTTACACTCCTCCTCCATGGACTGGCAAGCCAACGGGTAGAGGGCCATGTTCTTTGATTGCATTGCGGATGTTCAGCCTTTCACATCCATCCCTGGTCGTTGCTGGTGAAAACACACGTGCACAAAACCCTGGATTGCCGGGAGGTTTATTATTTCCTTCCCTAGAACAGGGCTTGGCTACTTGAGATGAACTCCTTAAACCTGAGCTTTACCATCTTATGAATGCCAACAGGACTTGATTAATTGGATCAAGCACCTCGGACCAGGAGTTGCGGGCCCCGCCCCGCCCCCGCGGGAAGCGGCGCGCGGGCGGCCCGCCGAGCCCGGGGCAGCACGAGGCGGCTCCCGGCGCGAGGAAAAGGGGCCCACAAAGCGCGTCGCCCCGGCGCGGCCCCGGGCCCACCTGGCAGCCCGGCGGGGCGGGCGCAGCCCGGCCGGGACACCCCCCCCCGCGGCCCCGGCGCCTCCAGCACAGCCGGGGGCGGGGCCGGCGGCCCGGCTGGACGCGCGGGAGGCGGGACGGCGGTTGGTCGGCGCTGGGCCCCGCCCCGCGCCTGGTGTCCGCCGCCGCCCCCGGCCCCTCTCCTCTCCTCTCCTCTCCTCTCCGCCCGCCGCCTTCCCCGCCGTCCCGAGTCGCTGCGCGGAGCAAACGGGCCGGGCCGGGGCCATGCGGGGCCGGGCGCGGTCGTTAGAAACCCCGGTGGCTGCGGGGCAAGGCAGAGCCGCTCTCGTGCCTCGCCGCCCCGCCCGGCACCCCGCGAGGAGGCAGCCCCTGCGGACTCCCGGCTTGCCGCCCGGCTCCGGGCACGGGGAAGGAAGCCCGCAAGGGCGGGGCCGGGGCAGCTCTGCCGTCCGCCCCGGAGAGGGGCAAAGGGGCACCACCGGGATCATACGCAAGGGGTAGCGCTGGGAGCTGGTCCCGGCATGAGCACAACGGTCCCGCAGAGCCCACGGCCGCCCCTCGCACAAGAGTCCGACCCTCTCCCAGCCCAGCACCAGCCCCCCGCGCTGGGACCCGGGGCGCTGGGCTGGGATTTTCCTGTCCTTGCCTGTGGGTGTCTCCCCCTTTCCCCGAGGCCAGGGCTCTCCCCCGTGCCGGCTGAGGGGCTGCGGGGCGGCCGTGCTCAGCCCCGGGCCCAGGGCAGAGGCAGCTCCGGGGGCCCAGGACGGGCCCAGGCAGGACGGGGCTGCTGGGGCGGG
The DNA here is from genome assembly GCF_052110815.1 of Crocodylus siamensis. Taxonomy (NCBI): domain Eukaryota; kingdom Metazoa; phylum Chordata; order Crocodylia; family Crocodylidae; genus Crocodylus; species Crocodylus siamensis. The sequence goes on from NC_143409.1 coordinate 52,844,851, forward strand.
GGAGGAACGGCCGCGCCTGCCCCGGCTGAGCTCTGCCCTGACGCTGCGACTCTCTCTGCCAGCGACGGTGACTCTGGATCCAGACACGGCAAATCCCCGCCTCGTCCTGTCTGCGCGTGGGAGAAGTGTGAGATGGGCAAACGCATGGAAGTATCTGCCCAACAATCCTGGGAGATTTGATGTGCAGAATTGTGTGCTGGGCGGTGAGGGATTCACCTGGGGGAGACACTGCTGGGAGGGGGAGGGGGGGTGGGGGTGGGGCCGGGGTTCTGGGCCATGGCGGTCACCAGGGAGTCTGTGAGGAGGAAGGGAGCGATCAGATTTAGCCCCGAGGAGGGGATCTGGGCCGTGCAGTGCTGTGGGATTTTATTCCAGGCTCTCACGGCCCCTGCTCTCACCTGCCTGTCCCTGAATCGGGTCCCCGGGAGGGTGCAGGTCTGTCTGGACTGTGCAGCGGGGCGGGTGTCTTTTCTTGATGCTGACATAGACCCCGATCTTCACCTTCCTGCCGGCCTCATTCACCAGGGACAGAATCCGGCCCTGGTCCTGGGCATATGGGGTTGAATCCAACCTCAGACGATGCCATTGAGTGATTTGAGGGGGGGATGAACAACTGGGAGTGGACCTCCAATGTGGAGAAACGGGCCACCCTGGCTTCCCGTTCTGTATGAACCCAGAGGAATCCCCTCTACCCGCCCGTCCCCTCCTCTATGCCCCTGGGAGCCACCCAGGTGAAAGATGCCAGTCTGTCCTGGCACTCGGTAGCCCTGGAGGACTTGAGTGCAGCCACCAGAACAGACCCTTAGGGATGCTACCATTTTTGGGGCCACCGGCCCCTGCAGCACCAGCAGCCCAGGGCTGGGGCTCAGGGCCAAGTGCCTCTGGGTGCCCTTTGCTCAGAGCCCAGCTGGGCTGGGGCTTGGGGTGGGAGGCCTCCTGAGCCCATGCAGGTGCTGCCTGTGAGAAGATGCTGGGCTGGTCTATGCTTGAGCTGGTTTTTCCTCTGCAGCAAAGGCCTCTGGGCTGGGGCCTTCTCCGACCTGGAAGAGTTTCACTCAGGGTAGGCACGTCCCTCCAATATGGACAGTTTCCTTGTACTGCCTGGCCCTGTGGCTTTACGTCCACAGAGATCTCAATAAACATCTCAACTGGGGTTTGCAATGGCAGTGTCTCTTGGGCCTTCATTCCCCCTTTTCTCTCCCTATGTCTCCCCTGTATTGGCTCTTCTAGCTTGGGCTCATACCACAGGACGTCCCCTGTGGGATGGACACTGCTTTTCTTTGGGCTGCTCTTGGATCTTGGGCTTCTTCACCATGAGGCCACTCAAGTTGAGCCAAGCTTGTATTTACCCAGAAGCCTCCTCCTCCCCTTGCGGCAGCCACATGGCACTGAGAGTGGGGCAGGAACTGCACTAACCTTCATGTTAGGTGTTTTCCGCCTCTAGATATTGACCGCAGTGCAAAACAGCACTGTTTCGTTTTGACTTCTGTTTTGCTGGGAAAGTGTTTTATTTTGATTTTTATTTCACTTCCAAAACACTGTTCTGTTTCATTTCATCAGTTGAAATCATTTCTGTTTTGATGTTTTGCCCATAGGCTATAATGGCGAAGCATGAAACTTTGTCATTTCGTGCCTGATTTGGATGAAAAATACAGAGATGGTAGCCCGTTCTAAGGCCATGAAGTCTGCCAAATTTCAAGGAGATAGGCACAGTGGTTTCTGGGAAACTGCACCTCAGGCCTGCTGTTCAGAGCAAAACTTGTGTCACTTGTAAGTGTGAAAGCGCAGAAAACATTTCATAGATTTGATAGACATTAGGGCTGGAAAGGACCTTGGAAGATCATCAAGTCCAGCCCAAAGGGCAGGAAGTCAGCTGGGGTCATAGGATCCCAGCAAGATAAGCATCCAATTTACTCTTGAAGGTGTTCAGTGTAGGTGCTTGAACCACCTCCGCTGGCAGACTGTTCCAGACCTTGGACAATAAAGAAATTCTTCCTTATGTCCAGCCTGAAATGGTCTTGCAGTAGTTTATAACCACTCAACCTCATCATCCTTTGGGGCGCTCTGGTGAACAAACGTTGCCCCAGATCCTGGTGGTCACCCCTGATAAACTTATAGGTGGCCATCAGATCACCCCTGAGCCTGCGCCCCATGACTCTCGGCCTGTTGTCGTAAGGTCTGTTTTCCTGACCTCTGATCATGCGCGTGGCTCTTCTCTGCACTGTGTCATAGAAGCTGGGTCGGAAGGGACCTTGTAGATCTTCAAGTCTGACCCCCTGCCTGGGCAGGAGAAAAACTGGGCTCAGATGACTATAGGCAGGTAGGCATCAAGCCTCTTCTTAAAGCCCCCCAGGGTAGGAGCCAGCACCACTTCCCTTGGAAGTTGGTTCCAGACCCTAGCCGCCCTGACTGTGAAGTAGTTCTTACAGATGTCTAATCTAAACCTCCTCTCCAACAACTTATGGCCATTATTCCTTGTTATGCGGGGAGGCGCTAGGGGAAACAAGGTCTCTCCCAAACCCTCCTGGTCTCCCCTAATGAGCTTATAGACTGTCACCAGGTCCCCCCTCAGCCTTCTCTTGTGAAGGCTGAACAGGTTCAGGTTCCGCAGTCTCTCATTGTAGGCTCTGCCCTGTTGTCCCTGGATCATGCGGGTGGCCTCCTCTGGACCCTCTCCATGTTGTCCACATCCTTCCTCAAGTGCAGCACCCAGAACTGGATGCAATACTTCAGCTGTGGCCTGACCAGTGTCGCAGAGAGGGGGAGGATCACCTCCTTGGCCCTGCTAGAGATGCATCTGTGGATGCACAACAAGGTCCAGTTAGCCCTGCCAACCGTGACCTCGCATTGTCAGCCCATGTTCATCTTGGAGTCAATAATGATTCCAAGATCCCTTTCTGCCTCTGTGCTCTCAAGAAGGGAGTTTCCCCATCCTATAGGTGTTACCAGATTTGCCCGCTACTTTGGGGTGTGCTCATTTATTAGGGCTAGGGTCTTGGTAATTCTATCAATGTGCTGCTTGTGTTACTTGTGTTTCTATTATGGAGCTGTATCTCTCCCTTCTGCAAGCCCCCACCCCCAGTGGAGCTATCTTGCAGGACTCAGTTCAGTGGGGCTGGGTTCCTCCAGGCCCCAAATCACTCATACACACAAACACACACAGATCAACGTGACACGCCTGACCTGGCCAGGTTGATCAGCATGGACAGGCTGATACCCTCATATGCCAAGAATCAGTTCATCAGAGCAACAATAAACTACAGTCAGACACAAGCACACAGTTAAACAGAATACCTCTGAATCTGGCTGGGTGTCCAGATGGCACCCTCATGGGCCAGCATTCAGTTCATTAGGGCACGTCTGAGCCAAACTGGGTCAACCAGCCTGTACAAGCTGATCCCCTTATGTGTTTCAAACTCAGCACATCCCAATCTTTTAGTCTCTTGATGAGCAGACCCCACAGTATTTCTGGGTTTCACAGGGATCTTTAGCTTAGGTAAGAGGGGCGTTGCTACAGTGCAAGTGGGGAAAGAGAAGTAAAGAAGGCAAAATATACCCAGTTAGCACCAGTTTGATTATAAAAGTTATTTATTGCTAAGTAGATGAAATATATATTGACACTAGTAGTGATAGACATACAAAGGAAAAACAAACACAAACAGTCACAGTATACCCTGGTTTCACTAAATATTTGGGGAAACTTAGCTCAAGCTTAACTAATACAGTTCAAGTTTAGAAATCTCTGCTTAGAGAGAGAGAAGAGTAGAGAGAGAGAGAGAGAGCGGGGATCTCCCCAGTCCAAGGCACTCGGGTTGCAAAGCCGACAGGTCGAAGTTCTCAGCACGATCCTTGAAAGGATGGGCCTCCTGCCGCCTCTCCAGAAGAAAGCGGGCGGTGTCAGCACACACTGCTGCTGCTTTTACAGATTTTTATACCCCCAGTTCAGCTTCTTTCAAGCATTCTCAATAGTGTAAATCAAATTGTCCTTTCTATTGACCAGGGGTTATCTGGGTGGAACATCTCAGGAACTTGATTGATACTCAGGAAACACCTACTTGGGAGCCAGCTTGACATTCCTATGGATAGCAGATATACTTGATGGGATCTCTCTTGGTGTCTTCAGAAACAATAGATTGCAGCATCAGGGTTTTTGGATTTTTACTTGCTGTGAACAAGCCTCAGCTTAGCATGACTTTTCCAGATCTTACTATAGTCTTTTAATAGACTTAAGGCACTTATTGGAGTGTTCATGACCTGTGGTGAAGAGGACTTCCACCAGTCGTCTCGGGAAAAGTATGACAACACTTGTGGTCTGGGCTCCAACGGGCTGGACGCTGTGATGAACCCTGTACCATTGTTCAAATGCTGCCCATACCCCCTCGGACTCGGTCTATTGCATCAGCATTCCCTAACCCGGCAACCGAGTTGTAGCCAATTAAATTTACATCGGCCTCCCATAGTGGGACCGGGGAATGTACGGCCCGAGATGCCTAGTAAACTTACTTTTGCTTAGAGATGTGTGTGTGGGGGAGGGGACGGGAAGGAAAAGTCCTTTGTGAATCCAGATTAGAACTGGTCTGATAAATGCTGATCTGGGTGTGGGGGTTGATCAGCATTTGGAGCACAGCTTCCCCATCATCCACTGCTCCCCTGCTTCGCTGACCCCAGAATTCACTGCAGTCTCTGCTTCAGGTTTTCTGTTCTCCATCTCTCATGTAAATGAATGGTCATCTGGTCCCATCTCAGATGCAAATGAGACCTAGGGCAGTTGTTTCACTTTTGTCACCCTTATCTGGAGGGTTTTAGGTGTGTCTCTCACTGCATCTTAATCAGTTTCTGTTTAGGGGGGGAATTCTTTGTGAGTCAGACAGTCTGTGTCTTGTGTCAGGGTTCCCCAAAAACATGGAGCGGACAGGTAACATAGGTGTGCTGCTGGTTACTACTGTCCAACACATCCTGTTTTTGTTAGCCCACCCCTGCAACCTATCCAGATCTTGCTGCAGTCTTTCCCTCCCTACTAGCGTGCTCACCTCACCCCAATTTTTGGTATCCTCAGAGATTTTAAACAGGGTGCTTTTCACCCCGTCATCCAAATTGCTGATAAAGAGATTGAACAGTGCAGGCCCAAGGACTGAGCCCTGGGGGACTCTGCTGCCCACTTCCCCCCAAGTCGAATATGACCTGTCCACCACCACCCTCTGAGTGCCACCCTTCAGCCAATCTGCAATCCCCCTGACTGTGTAGGCATCAATGGCACACTTGCCTAGTTTCTTAATGAGGATGGGATGGGAGACAGTGTCAAAGACCTTGCTGAAGTCTAGAAAGACTCCGCCCATGGCGACACCTGCATCCATTGCCCTTGTGACCTGATCATAAAAGGCAATCAGGTGGGTCTGACATGACCTGCCCCTAATGAAACTGTGCTGGTTGCCCTTGAGCATCATCTCTGAGGCTGGCCCATTGCAGTTATGCTCCTTGAGGATCTTCTCAAAGAGTTTCCCTAGCATTGAGGTAAGACTGATGGGTGTATAGTTGCCCAGGTCCTCCCTCCTCCCTTTTTTAAAGATGGGGACCGTGTTGGCTATCTTCCAATTATCTGGCATCTGGCCCAAGCACTATGAGCACTTGTAAAGCCTTGCCAAGGGCCCTGCAATAACCCCTGCTAGCTCCCTCAACACCGTGGGGTGGAGAGCATCTGGACCCACTGATTTGAACATGTCCAGCTCTTCCAGAAGCTCTCTAACCTGGTCCTCCCCAACCTGAGGTCTGGAGGCATTCCCCTCGAGTCCATCTTGCATCATGGTGGGGAAGTCCCGGTCCCTGCACAAGAAAACAGAGGTGAAGAATTGGTTAAAGGGGTCTGCTTTTTCCTCTGGCGCTACCACCAGATTGCCCAGAGGATCTTGCAGGGGCCCCACATTTCCTGGTGCTTCTTCATCCTCCCTATATATTTGAAAAAGGACTTTTTGTTATCTTTGATTTTGGACGTAAGTCCTAGCTCTATGTCCATCTTAGCTTTCCTGACAGCCCCCCTACAGGCCTGAGCAGAGGAGGTATACTCCTTTTAGGAGATAGCACCGCCCTTCCACCAGGTGTACGCCACTTTTTTGGCAATCAGGCATTCCCGGACACCCTTGGTGAGCCAGGGGGGCTTTTGGGTGCTCCTGCCCCCTTGCTTTTTGTTGGGATGGTCATCCCTTGGGCCCTGAGTATCGTCTCCTTAAGGAACTACCACTTATCTTGGGCACTGAGCTTCCCTGCTCTCGAGAACCCCAGCGCCTCTCCCGCTAATCTCAACTCATTGAAGCTGGCCCTCTTGAAGTCTAGGGCTACCGCCTTGCTGCAGGCCCTTGACACCCTGCGCTGGATGGTGAATTCCAGCAAGCGATGATCACTATTGCCCAGGTGGTCAAGGACCTGGAGGCCCTTTACCAGGTCATAGCCCGTGGCCAGGACCAGGTCCAACAGGGCGTTTCCTCTGGTGGGACTGTGCACCTCCTGAATTAAGTGGAGGTCCTGTATCTTGGCCAGGAACCTCCTGGAACGGTCCGACCTGGCTGACTGTTTCTCCCAGCAGATGTCTGGGTAATTTAAATTACCCATGACAACTACATCCTTCGTCTTAAGTGCCTCTGCAAGCTGGCCCAAAAGTTCCCAGTCCAGCTGCTCCCCTTGGTTGGGGGGTCTGTAGTAGACCTCCACTGTTAGATCCCTCTCCCCACACCCCCCTTGTATCTTGACCCAGAGCACTTCAGCTTGCCCTTCTGACCCCATTTTGCTGGCAGAGGATGTGTATTGCTCCTTGACATAGCTTCTCCATATCCTTTTTGAATTGTGGAGCCCAAAACTGGATGCAGTACTCCAACTGCGGCCTCACCAAGGCCAAGTACAAGGGGAGAATGACGTCCCGGGATTTGCTTGAGAAGCATCTATGGATGCAAGCCAGCATTTTGGTTGCTTTACTAGCCGCAGCATCGCATTGCAGGCTTATGTTCATCTTGTGGTCAATGATGACCCCCAAGTCTCTTTATTCCAAGCCTATAAGGATGCTGGAGGTTTTTCCTCCCCAGGTGGAGAAGCATGCATTTTTCAGTGTTAAACACCATTAGGTTCTCATCCGCCCATTTGCTGAGCCTGTCCAGGTCAGCCTGAATCACCTGCCTGACTTCTGGTGTGGATGCTTTGCCCCAAAGCTTGGTGTCATTGGCAAACTTGGCCAGCCCGCTTCTGACTCCAATGTCCACATCATTAATGCAGACATTGAACAATATGGGTCCAAGGACAGAGCCTTGGGGGACCCATGATGAGTGACTGCCATCAATAACTACCCTCTGGGTCCGACCACGAAGCCAATTTCCCAGCCAGCAGATCATGGTGGACCCAATGCCACAATTGGCCAGAAAGCTCAGTTCAACCAAGAGTTCTAGTTTTTCGTATGTCTTGAGTTCAAAAAGTGCTTTTTATGCTGTTTTTCCATCCCTCCCCCAGAGCACTGGGATTGGAAGGGACCTTGGGGCAGGATCACAGTCACTGGCCAGCTACACAGTCAATATCAGAGCAGTCCTTTTCCCTCTCTTCCCCCTCCCACTCCTTAGTTTTCTCTCTAGCTGCAAGCAAGCCAAGCTTTGAAGCTCGAAATATTTTGAAACTTTTCGACTGCCCTTGTTTCATTTTGAGGCTGCTTTGAAGCCTTTTGTTTTGTTTTGTTTCAATTTTACTTTTTCAAACTTGAAACAGCATCGAAACACACGCCTGACCTGGCCAGGTTGATCAGCATGGACAGGCTGACACCCTCATATGCCAAGAATCAGTTCATCAGAGCAACAATAACCACAGTCAGACACAAGCACACAGTTAAACAGAATACCTCTGAATCTGGCTGGGTGTCCAGATGACACCCTCATGGGCCAGCATTCAGTTCATTAGGGCATGTCTGAGCCAAACTGGGTCAATCAGCCTGTACAAGCTGATCCCCTGATGTGTTTCAAACTCAGCACATCCCAATCTTTTAGTCTCTTGATGAGCAGACCCCACAGTATTTCTGGGTTTCACAGGGATCTTTAGCTTAGGTAAGAGGGGCGTTGCTGCAGAGCAAGTGGGGAAAGAGAAGTAAAGAAGGCAAAATATACCCAGTTAGCACCAGTTTGATATAAAAGTTATTTCTTGCTAAGTAGATGAAATATATATTGACACTAGTAGTGATAGACATACAAAGGAAAAACAAACACAAACAGTCACAGTATACCCTGGTTTCACTAAGTATTTGGGGAAACTTAGCTCAAGCTTAACTAATACAGTTCAAGAAATTTTGCACAGCCCTATTGACCCCACAAACTGGGTTTGGAGGTAAATCAGGACTAAGGGTGAAAGCATTTGCTGTTTTTATTTTCTCCAAACCAGTTTTTAGGCAATTCTTAGCCCAACTGGAGAATTTTATGCTGGAAAGCTTTTGGATTACATTAGGCTCGCCAGAAGTACGCTGTGTTCCTAATCATTGGGTAGTCTATCAAGAAGCTTCCGATTTTGTTTCCAATGCATTTGTCCTGAACAGCTCCGCACAAAAGATTAACAGCCATTTTCACCAGGAATTGAAGGGTTTCACCCAGGGATTCCCACAGGTTAACAGACAGTCAGAGCCATTCAAAGAAAGGAAACATCCAGCTCTTGCTCTAGTCCAAGCCCAGCTCGGAGCTCAGGAAAGTGAGACTAACCCTGACTCCTCCTGTCTCACAGCCACGGCACTGAGACCGCTGTGGGAAACCTCCCCGATGAAGGGACCTGCTCCATCTGTGGAGTTGTTCAAGGATCCGGTGATGACTGTGGGCTGTGGGTGCAACACCTGCTCAGTCTCCATCACCCAGTGCTGGGGTGGGGCTGGGATACCAGTAAGTGTCCTCACTGCAAACAGGCCTTTCCCCAGGCAGCTGGCCAATGTTGTAGAAATAGGCAAGCACCTGAAAGTGCCGTCAGCTTTGGGGACCATAGGAGATGTGGTGTGTGAGGAGCATGGGGTGATCATATCCTTCTGTTTCCAAAAAGTGAAGCAGGGAGGCTGCTCCTGTGGGTCTGGACACACACAATAACTGAACTATTCCCGCATGTCTGACTGGGACCCGCTCGCACCTGTGTGAAGAGCTCTGGCAGGAAACCAGGGAGTGCCAGACCACAGTTGCCCTTTAGCAATGGGAAGGGAGAGGGGGCAGGTCTCCTCCTTCAGCCCAGTATATATGAAGCCTCCTAAGTCTCATGGTCATTGCAGTTCGCTGGTTGGGGCCCAGTCTCCCACTGCTTATTTGACACAGCTCCAGGAGCAGGATTTGTTCTAGCCTCCTCAGTCTTCCTGCTGGTGATGGTTTTCAGGGCGCCACCTCTATGCTTTTTTGTGTTTGACTCTGGCCTCTTGCTAGCTGATGGTGGAGACTCAGTGAGAGTTATCTGGGTCCTGGTCTCTTTGGTGTTGGGTGCTGGGCTCTCTTGGCTTCTGCTCTGCAGCCCTCTGCTGCTTCTTCTCATCTGCTAACCTCCAGTTACAATTACTTCATAGGACTTTGGTCCACCAGCAGCTTGGACTGTGGCCTGTTGCCACTCTTTCCTGTGCTGCTGCTGCCAGACGGTTGAACCCAGACTCTTCCCAATATGTGGGCAGGCCTCAGGTTTCTGCTTCTTTACTGTAACATGCTGCCTGCCTGGCTTGATTTGTGTTAGCAGCCTCCAGTGTTTTCTGCTTTCCCTCCACCAGGTTGCAGCCACCCTTCTCTCATGGGAGTCAGAATTCTTGTCCTTGGCCCCACCAGCATCTGAGCTGGGCTACTGCCATATTTACTCAAGTACAAGATGATCCTGAATATAAGATGAACCCCCAATAATTACATTGGATATATGGAAAAAATTGTTATATAGTTCTCCAGGCATAGAATCTAATTATTGGAGGTTTGCCTTCAATCTGCCTACCACCTACTGCCACAGCTGGAAAAATAAATTGAGGGGGAGCAGGGAGGTGAGATTAGCCCATTCTCCTCATCCTCTGTATCAGACCCTACTCTTCCTGAGCACGGGGACTCCATAAACACACTGCTAGGCAGCGCTTTCGGGATTTATAAAATTAAAATGAAAAAAAAGGAAGCATCTTGGGCCAAATCAGTTCCAAATTCTACTGAGCAGAGCGCAATCGTTCATGTCTGTGTGGTGCTACCACCAGCAAGTATCCTCTCCCCCAGGCTATGGGTCAATTCCCTTACTAAGGGCTGCAGGGTAAGAGCCTGCCTGAGCCTTACAGAGGTTGCAGCACAGGAGCCTTATACTATCCCCCAACTTCTCATGGGTGTCTTTTAGATGTCCTGGGGCCTGCTTTATCAGGGGGAGACTGACGGATGTTGCTTATGAAGTCTGGTGCATGGACATTGCTTGCTGGTACCAGAAGCCTTCCTCCGGGCCTTAGCCCTCCCAGTCCACTAGAGAGTGTGATTTCCCCTGAATCATCCTGGAGTCAAAATCTGGTGAACAAAGACAGCCTCTTATCCTTGGATCTACATGGGAGGTGCAAGGTTGGGTGCTCAACCTGGCCAGGGGTTGGGTTCTCCTTAGGAGGTTTCACCAGCGAGGCATGAGAGACCAGGTGCATTTTCATGGTCCTGAGGAGGTCCCAACTTTCTCAGCGGGAGATAAGGTTGGCTACCCACCTGCTGTCTGTGCGTCTGCCCACCAGACTGGCCTATCACTACTCGGGAGCTCAGAATGAACACGATACTCTAGGCGAGACCTAACCAGAGCTGAGTAGAGGCACAATCACCTCTCCTGTCTTGCACTTGGCGCTGCTATGGATTCAGCCCAAAAACCACATACATGTGTTCTGCATCACACTGCAGCCTAATATCAAGTCTGTGATCTACCAGGACAACCAGATCCTTCTCTGTAGTGCTGCCAGCCAGCCTACATCCATTTTCTATCTGTGTTTTCGATTATCTCCCCCCTGGGTTGTAGTACCTTACATGTGTCAACATTGAACTTCACCCCTTAGCTTAAACTCAGCTTTTCAATCTGTTGCGATCATTCAGAATTGCCCTCCCCTTCTCCCTGTTCACAGTCCTTCCCAGTTGTGTGTCATCTGCAAACTTGCTCAAGAAGCTTTCTATGCCAGCACCCAAATCATTAACAAACACATTGAACAGCACCAGGTCCAGGACAGACCCCTGCGGGACTGCACTTGACTCCTCCTGCCATTCTGACTTGGATCTGTTAATAAGTATCCTTTGCTTCCAGCTATCTATCCACCTTACACTAGTTTTGTCCAGCCCACATTTCTCCAGTTTGGTTAAGAAGGCCACGCAGGACCTTGACAAAAGCCTTGCTGAAGTCCAGATATGCTGTATCCACACCATTCCCTTCATCCACCCAAGTAGTTACTTTGTCAAAGAAGTTCAAATGCCTTTGACATTATTTGTTCCTCCTAAATCCATGCTGGTCACAAGTAAGCATTGGGAAGAGGAAAGGCTGATCTTTACAGATGGCCTTCCTTAGGATGTCCTCCAGTAACTTGAGAGTTATTGAGGTAAGGCTAACCAGTCTGTTGCTTTCTGGTTCTCCCTGTTTGTCCCTTTTAAAAAGGGGCACCACGCTGCCCTTTTCCAGTCCTCTGGCACCTGACCCATCTCCCATGATTTCACAAAAAGCATTACCAATGGCTCCAAGATTGCCTCTGCCAGTTCCTTCAGTACCCTGGGATGGCGCTGCTGATATGAATTCATTCAGACCTATCAAAAGCTCTGACTGTCTCCTGGTATCCCACCTCCTCAGCTTGCGCCCTTTGTTTCATAGTTTCATAGTTTGTAGGGTTGGATGGGACCTGAGTAGATCATCTAGTCTGACCGCCTGCCATGACAGGAAAGAGTGCTGGGGTCAAACAACCCCAGCAAGGTGTTAATTCAGCCTCCTCTTAAAGACCCCCAGGGTAGAAGCCAGCACCACTTCTCTTGGAAGTTGGTCCCAGATCCTAGCCGCCCTTACCGTGAAGTTGCGCCTCCTGATGTCTAGCCTGAATCTATCCTCTGCCAGCTTGTGACCGTTATTCCTGGTCACTCCTGGCGGTGCGCGGGGGAACAGGGACTCCCCCAGTGACTGCTGATCCCCCGACTAGTTTGTAACAGGCCACCAGATCCCCCCTCAGCCTTCTCTTGTGGAGGCTGAACAGGTTCAGGTCCCGGAGCCTCTCCTCATAGGGCCTGCCCTGCTGTCCCCTGATCATGTGAGTGGCCTCCTCTGGACCCTCTCCATGTTGTCCACGTCCCTCTTGCAGTGCAGTGCCAGAACTGGAGGCAGTACTCCAGCTGCGGCCTGACCAGTGCCGCATAGAGGGGGAGGATCACCTCCTTGAATCTGCTCAAGATGCATCTGTGGATGCATGACAAGGTGCGGTTGGCCTTCCTGACCGCGTCCCCACACTGCCGGCCCATGTTCACCTTGGCATCAGTGATGACTCCAAGATCCTTTTCCGCCTCTGCACTGAGGAGAAGGGAGTTCCCCAGCCTGTAGGTATGGTGCTGGCTCTTCCTCCCCAGGTGCAGCACTTTGCACTTGTCAGTGTTGAATCCCATCCTGTTCTCGTCTGCCCACCCCTGTAACCTGTCTAGGTCTGATTGCAGCCTATTCCTCCCTTCTAGTGTGCCCACATCCCCCCACATCTTAGTATCATTGGCAAATTTGAACAGGTTGCTTTTTACCCCCTCGTCCAAGTCACTGATGAAGATGTTGAACAGTGCGGGCCTGACAATCAAGCATGGGGGACCCCACTGCCCACATCCCTCCAGGTCGAAAATGACCTATCCACCACCGCTCTCTGGGTGCAGCCCTCAAGCCAGTTGGCGACCCACTTGACTGTGTGGGTGTCGACACCACAGCCCCCCAGTTTCTTAATGAGAACGGGATGAGCGACAGTGTCGAAGGCCTTCCGGAAGTCCAGGAAGACTGTGTCCACTGCTCCCTGTGTCCTGGCCCCTCATGGACATGTGCCAGGATAATTCTCTCAAAAAGCTTGTCCAGGATCGAGGTAAGACTAACTGGCCTATAGTTTTCTGGTCCTCCTTCTTCCCCTTTTTGAAGATGGGAACCACGTTGGCCCTCTTCCAGTCCTCCAGCACCACACCAGAGCACCACAAGTGCTTGTACAGCCGTGCCAGGGGTCCCGCCATGACCTCAGCCAATTCCCTTAGTACTCTGGGGTGGAGATCGTCCAGACCAGCTGACTTGAATACATCCCGTCCCTCCAGACATTCCCTAACTAGTTCCTCACTAACCCTTGGCCTGAGTGCACCTCCCCTGGGCCTGAGGGGGGCCCAGCAGGGGGTGACTGTTCCAGTCCCTGCTTAGGAAAATGGAAGCAAAGAAATCATTAAATATATTGACTTTGTCATCTGGTGTGATGACCAAATTTCCTAACGTGTCCTGCAGGGGCCCCACATTACCCGGAACCTTCTTTTTGCCCCCTGTGTATTTAAAAAAGGACTTCTTGTTGTCCTTGATCTGGGAAGCTAGTCCCAGTCCCATCTCTGCCTTGGCCTTCCTGACCTCCCACTGCATCCCTGAGCAACCGCAGTATAGTCCTCCCTGGTGATGGCCCCTCCTTTCCATTGGGTGTGCGCCTCTCTTTTTGCTAGGAAACATTCCCGGATCCTTCTGGTGAGCCATGGGGGCTTGTGTGCCCTCCTGCTCCCTTTGATCCCTGTTGGGATTATCTCCCTTTGGGCTTGGAGGATCGTCTCCTTAAGGAGCGACCACTCTCCTTGGACACCAGGCTCCCCTCCCCTCCAGGACCTCAGTGCCTCCCTGACTAGTCTCCTTAGCTCGTTGAAGTCTGCCCTCCTGAAATCTAGGGCTGCTGCCTTGCTGCAGGCCTTTGCCACCTTGCGCTGGATGGTGAATCCCAGCAGGCGATGATCACTGTCGCCCAGGTGGTCGAGCACCCGCAGCCCCCTCACCAGGTCATCACCCGTGGCCAGCACCAGGTCCAACAAAGCGACTCCCCTGGTGGGGCTGTGCACCTCCTGGGGTAGATGGAGGTCCTGCACTCTGGCGAAGAACCTATGTGAGTGGCCAGACCTGGCTGACTGCTCTTCCCAGCAGATGTCCAGGAAGTTCAGGTCCCCCATGACTACCACATCCTTAGACTTCACTACCTCTGTGAGCTGACCTAAGAATTCTTAGTTGAGCTCTTCCCCTTATTTGGGAGGTCTGTAGCAGACCCCCACCATTAAGTCTCTTTCCCCTTGACTGCCTTGTAATCTAACCCAGAGGACTTCAGAGTGCCCTTCCTCTGATTCTTTGTTAATTGACGAGGATGGGTATTCCTCCTTAATGTAGAGCACCACACCCCCACCTTTCCTTCCTATCCTGTCCCTCCGGTACAGCCTATAGCCCTTGATATTCACTGCACAGTCATGCGTTGGGTCCCACCATGTTTCAGTGAGCCCCACTATGTCCAGGTTGGTGTCACCTAGCAGGAGGGTAAGTTCCTCCTGCTTGTTTCCCAAATAGGTGTCTGGCTGCAGCTTAATACTTTTGTGAGGACGGAGGTAAAGTAGCTCTTGAGTATCTCCACTGTCTATGCATCTTTAGTTAGAAGTTCCCTATGCCTAGTTAACAGAGGAGCCCAGCTTCCTTGCTCTTTTTTTTCTGGCCAACCCACTCATGGAACTTCTTGTCCTCAGCCTCCTTGGCCAGAAGCAGATCCTTCTTCATCTCTGTCTTTTGATTTTGTCCCTGCAGGTCCTTGCTGTTTCCTGGTACACATCCTTGATGACCTGCCCATTCTTCCATTGTCTGTAAGCTTTCCTTTTGCATTTGAGGCATTTCAGCAGCTACTTGTGCAGCCACATTGGTCTCTTGCCATTGGTCTTGTGCTTTCATTGTGTCCAGACAGTTTCTTGTTGGGCTCCTACTACTGTGCCCCTTGGAAGCTTCCAGCTCTCCTTGGCACCTTCATCCTTCAGTCTATCCTCCATGGCACCATGCCTATTAACTCCTTGACTCAGATGATATCCACCTTCTTTTGACATCTAGGATCCTAATTTTGCTGACCTTATGCTTTCCCTGACACAGGACCTGGAATTCTGTCATATCGTGATTGCTACCCCCAAGTTGCCCATCACCTTCATGTCCTCCACCAGTTCTTTCCTATCGGTGAGGACAAGTTCCAAGGTAGGTGAACCCCTAGTGGTGTCCTCCCCCTTTTGGAGCACAAAGTGGTCCTCCACACAGCCTGGGAACTGGCTTGACATTTTGTTTGGCTCATCTTGTTTAGTCCCCACACTTCACACATTTGTATGCATTCAGATGCATTTTCATAGATTTCATAGACGTTTGGGCTGGAAGGGACCTCAGAAGATCAGCCAGTCCGGTCCCCCGCCCAAAGGGCAATTCTGCACTTTGTTGTACTTGCTTCTCTTTTCTACCCCTTGTTGCTATCCTGAAAGTCAGTTGTATCTTTGCATTTTATCCCCTCTGGACTCTACGCTCTTGCTGGAGGGTTTTGATAACTTGCTCCCATGGAACGCAGCTTAAAGCCTTCCTTACTAGGTTGGTCAGACAGTGCCCAAAGATGCTCTTTCCAGGCCTTATCAGATGGATCTCTTGACACCAGTCCTCCTCCCAAGAATATCCACCCACTGTCAAAGAAGCCAAAGCCTTCATGTCAACACCATCTCAGCTACACATTCATTTCCAAGATATAACAGTCCCTGCCTGCACCCTGGTCTTCTAGGAGAAGAAATCCGTGATAAAACCCAATTATGCTCCAAGTTCCTTAATCCTCTTGCCAAGAGCCTCATGGTCACTTTTGATCTGTTCAGTTTCATTCCTGGCAGTGTCACGGATGCTCTGGGATGCAGCCAACCTATCCTTGCATCCCAGCCACATCACATCTCTGTCCTCAATACCACCAGCCAGCCGTTACTCTTACTGCCACAACAAGGCCAAACTCAAACTAGAGATGCCCCCACCCATGCCCAGACACAAACACTGAACGCAACACACTACCTGCCCCCAGCCAATCAAGGAATTCTTCATTCAGCCACTTCCCACCCACACCTAGGTCCCCTTTTCCTAGGACCCCTCCCTCCAAAAAGTCTCCCTAAAGGTCAAAACTTGAACACAACTGAGTGAGGACTGCATTCCTAACCCAAGCCCCGGGACACAGACAACTCAGCTGCTCCTGCTCCGTGGTCACCAGATTACATAAGAATAAGGCTCCAGCCCCAGGTGGTACCCAACCAGTCAAGTCATTCCCTAACCTGAGCCTCCAAACCTAATTAAACAATCCAGACCCCATCCTGAATCCTTAGGCAGCTCCCAGCCCAGGCAGACCTCACCCTGATGGCTGAAAGTAGCCAAGGCTCTTCTCTCAAACCCTGTAGCTCTTGCCCTCTAGACAAAACACCTGGTGTCACCCAGTCTAGTCATTACCCCACTGCCCTAATTACATCCTCTAAACAAGCCACCCCACCCTACAATGCAGACTGGAGGCCCCCCACACCCCTGTGGGATGCTCCATGTGCCCCAGCACCACAGCGATCACAAGCCATGCCTGCTACTTCAAGGTATGTAAAAAAACTTTTAAAGCCGTGCCTCTGCCTGAATCGCCGATTCTCCAAATCAGCATTGACTCTTCAGATTTGGGCTCAGCTACATTGAATCAGGGACAGTGATCTGAATCAATGAATCGAATTGGGCTGAATCCGAATTGAATAGGGCCCGCTTTGCACGCCCCTAATCTGAATGTAATGTGTGTAACAGCAGGAGGAACCAGGAGCAGTCTGCAGAGCTGAGCTCGGTGGGAGTTTGAACCGCAGCTCCCAGAATCCTCTGGGGCTGTGGGGGAGGGAAAATAGGCGAGGCAATTGAAAGTTGGAGTAAGGGGGAAAGAAAGCGGCATGCTGTGGAGCCTGACCAGCCCTACGCAGGGGGGCGTGCAGTGTAGCTGGAGGTCTCGCTGCCTCAGTCAGTCGGACCTGTGGACCGAAGGAGCTGGATTCAGACTTGGGGGCAGCTGCGCGTGTCTGAATGCTCCTGGGACTAAAAGCTTGTTTGGGGAAGACTCTTGGTGGAGTCTGGGAGGTGACAGGTAATTAAGGGGCAGAGTGTATACTACCACAATGCAGCTGTGTCTTTACCCTTACTTTACCTTTGGCCAATTGACTTGTGATCCTAACCCCTATGATTTGCTCTGTACAAGTGGGAACTCCCCCTTGCTTCTTGTGCCAGTTTCTGGGGATACAGGCTGGCAACTAGGCTGCGATCTGTAAGAACCTGAACTTTGTGGCACAGCTCTTCAAAGTATTGCCACCACTTCCCAAAAGCCACTCTGATGCCCATGAGTTGACAGGTCAGGATCTCAAGATTTCTTTTCTTGTGGGCTGAGTTTACAGGGAAAGAAGATGCAGGCAGGGGCAACGCATAGGGAGTGCATGTCGTTGTGGGTGCACCCCCTGAGGGTGGCAGTGCACCGCCTACCAAAAGGCTGTTGGTGGCTGCGAGTGGTTGACGCTTGGTCAGTGCTCGCCCCCCTCCCCCCCCCCCCCGACTGCCGACAGCACCGGTGTCATCTGCAGGAGCTCCCTAGCTTACTGCCGCCGTGCTCCCACCACCGCCGTGTCCCCCCCAGCTGCCAGGGACACGCATCTTTCGTGGATGCAGGATTTGGTTCAGGCTCTGCCATTGTGAGAGCCTATTAGTGTGCTGGATGCATCTATTTCTATCACAAATGACAAGGTTGGGTCTGGATGAGCTAGTAAAGGGGCAGGGGTGAAGGCCCCTTTCAGATATTCGAAGGAGCACTGGGCTTCCAGAGGCCATTAAAACTGGAGACTTTTACTTAGTAGGTGGGGAGAGGACTAGTAGTAGACAGCAGTAAACCTGATAGTCTGCCAGATGTGGAAAGTGCAGCTGAGCTCTAAATCATCACCTCCAACTTCACCGTGCTCAGCAGCCCTTTGGGCATCTAAAATCTGAACCAAGGAGAGAGAAATCAAAAGGGAAGATCTATTGGCTTTATCCCCCCCGGTGGGAATGCCACTACCAAATAGGAATTGGAGCATAACATGGCTGTGTCCATGGGTGTAAATGGAGGCCTGACCCCAGCAGGGTCTCAGTTGGACTCCCCCATGTTCCCATTCACTCGCTGTGGGAGCAAAGCAGACATTTGGCCTTTCTCTTTGCAGCAAATAAGGCTGGCTGCATTCCCACGTGGGGCGTGACCCATTTTGGATAGCGGGGGCCTTAGTGCTCCCCTGTGCTCTTATTTGCCCCTGCTCAGGGTCTGGACAACAAATGCTTATGTATCTACTTTTTTTTTTTTTTTAGTAACATACCACTCTCTTCTCCATAAGACTACGTCACAAAAAAACAGTGGGAACGGCATTTGGGAAGCAGGCTTTGAAGTCAGGCCTTCTGAACAGACATCAAGGGACCTTAACTGATCTGCACCCATGCTCTCCCCTTGAAATGGGATGGTTCAGATTTCAGTTCCTTTGACGCACACTCCCTTACCTATGCACATTGCCTCCAACCTCCACCGCCCTTTAGAAATTCAACAAGAAATGGGCGCCTTGAAAACCCCCATTCCCTCCCTCCTTTCTGTGCCTGCCTCCAACAAAATGAACCAGCCCTCCTGCCATAAAGCTGCAGCTCATTCAAAAGGCACAAACTCATTTTCTTAAATGCTATAATACAGGGAAAGGGAGGAGGCAGATTTATACACTGGGGTTGGGCGGGGGGGGCGGTATCAGCAGAAAGGACAATTATGGAGATGAAAGAGTGTGCTCCAGGATCATTAAAACATAGAAAATGAGAGCTGGAAGGGACCTCAGGCCACCTAGTCCAACCCCCTGCTCAAAGCAAGACCAGCTCCAACAAGATCATCCCAGGCAAACTTTGTCTAGCCAGGTCTTAAAAACCTCCAAAGATGGAACTACTGCCACCTCTCTGGGGAACCTGTTCCAGTGTTTCACTACTCTCTAAGTGAGAAAAATCATCCTAATATCTTACTTAAACTTCCCTTGTAGCAACTTCAGATGGCTACACCTTGGTTTTCTCAACTGAGAACAATCTAGCTCCATTCTCTTTGGAATCATACTTCAGGTAGATGAAGGCTGCTATTAAATCCCCCCTTAGTCTTCTCTTCTCTAGACAAAATAAGCCCAGTTTCCTCAGCCTATGCTGATAAGTCATGTCCCACAGCCCCTTTACCATTCCTGTTGCCCTCTACTGGATTTTCTCTAATTCTTTTTGGGGCAGGGCAAAATTAGACACAGTACTCCAGATGTGGGCTCCCCAGTGCTAAATAGAGGGTAATAATCACTTCCCTTGACCTACTGGCAACACATCTACCAATGCAGCCCAGGATGCTGTTAGCCTTCTTGGCAACAAGGGCATACTGTTGGCTCAGTCAGCTTATAGTCCACTGTAACCCCCAGGGCCTTTCCTGCAGGATGGGTTATTAACCTTTTGGAGTAGCTCCTATGGGACATTCATGGGGCCAAATGGCTTTGGCATTAGGAGGGGAACCTCAGCATTCCTAATGGGAGATGACAACATGCTGCATTTCACCCTGAGGATGCCTTCATTCTTTCCCCACCCTTCCACAGAAGGGGCTGCACCTGTCACTGGCTGCACCTTCTTTACCTCTACTATCACATTTAACCCAGACAAGAAGCTCACTTCCCCCTGGCCAGAGGTTGTTTCAAAAGGTGCAGGGCATGGGCTGCAGAAGTCCCACAGCCACTACTGGAAGTGGCACAGCTGCTTTTGCTGGAGACCCTACTCCCTGGTCGGTGCTTGCAGGGGGGGCACCGGTGCTCCCATCTGCCCCCCTGCCTGTTGCCTAAACAGGAAGCACAGCCTGACAGGGGGTGTACTGGTGCTCTCAGGGGGTCCATGTGCACCCCCTACATGTTGCCAGTTGGGCAGGGCACTTGGCTACATAGGCGTGATGCCACAAATGTGCTCCTGAGGCTTAACACTGGTCTCTTAGGGCTCTGTGCAGCCCGGGGTACACAGACCCTGCAAGCCTGGGGGGTGCTTTGCCTACCATGGTATTTCAGGATGCCTCTTTCAGCCTGAAGTATCCAAAGGTAGCCAGCTGAGCAAAGGGAACAATAAAGACTTGTCTTTCCCATCTCCCCTCAGGAACTTGCAGCCAGGCACACTTTAAGAGATAGCTTTATTGATCAGAGAGGGAAAGAATGGGGGAGGGTGTAGAACAAAGGAAGTTAGAAAAACACCTTGAGCAAGTTCTAACAGTCATACAAAAAAAAATGGGCTCAGTGGCCCTTTTAATACACATCTGAATTTACATAGTTCTAATCTACTATCAAGTTTGTATGTTTATTACAAATCATCCAGAGAGTCTCTCTAGAAGTCCATGCTTGTTTAAGTCTCCACAATGACTGCCTCCCCTTCCCAAAATGCCTCCTGCAGGAAGAGGAAGTGCAATCTCCCCCATCTCTTAGGAATGTTCATAGCCCAGTCACCTTGGTGACCAGGCCTAGTTGCCTCACTGACCAGGTTGACCTGAACCATGCAGCTAAACAGAAGGCGGCTGAAATGTCCCCATTCACAGGACGCAGAGGGGGATTCTTTGCAGTCTGTTCCCATTTCACAGCTCGGGAGAGGACATAGAGACCAGCCACAGGAGTATCACGTTAAGCTGTGTGTTTGATTACCAGGGCTTGGTTTTCCCCAATTAAAAAAACCCAAGCAAAATGCAAATTCTCTAATAAAACCCCCCACATCCATGATTCAAATTAAAGCTCCCCCCACCCCACTGGTGCCCTTCACTCATCCCCAAAGTCCCCCCAGTCTTGTTTGTGCTTCTTGACCCCCACCCACAGCCCCTGCCCCCCCAGCCTTGCCACAGGGGCCCCCTACCTATGACCCACAAACCCCCAGTCCTGCCAGAGGTAGCCCCCAACCTTCTGCAAGCCCCAATTACTGCACAGGCTTCAGGAGGAAAGAGTGAGCCTGAGCTGAGTTGGGGTTTTCCCACCCTTTTTGCAGATAGCTCTTGCAGGTTGAGGCTCAGCCAGCCTGCAAAGCTCTTTGCAGAAGCAGGGAATCCACGAGTTTCTCTGCTAAAAGGGAAAACTCCTGTTTTCTCCGATAAAAATGGGAAATCTGTGGTTTTCTCCGTTTTTCTGTGGGAGACAGAAAACCTGGATCCCTGTTGATTACCAAGGAATCTGTTGTAAAGAATGGTATGAAGGGAAGGAGGGTGGGGCGGGGGGGAGACACCTCGCATCTGGTGGTGCAGAGTTCTGATAAGGGGCTGAGAAGCAAAGCCTGCCAAACTGAGCTAATGGGGTGGCAGCAGCTGTTTCGTACAGACCACAATAGGCATGTGCAGGCCTGGGAGAGGGTTGATGCAGTGGGGAGGAAAGGCATGGTCATGGTGGAGATCAGGGAATGCTTCTCCAGCAATAAATGTCCTCCCTTCTGCAATTCTAGAGCCTCACATTCAAGAACCCTGGGCCCAGGAGGTAAGTTGAAGCTGGGAGTCGGCCAAAAGACAGTCCCTAGGTGTCATTTGGAGCCAGCTGTCTTGGGGAAGGCATCTATTGTAAAGGCACTTCTTCTCCCCCTGGGAGCACTGGCTGCTTTTAGAGAATGATAGGAGATGGCACAGGCTCCAAGGCTGATGCTAAGACCACCTTCTCACAGGTTCCCCCAGTATCTGGGCTGGCCTCTGCCTGAGGTGGTTCTTTTTAACGCCTCACCCACATCAAACCTGGAAGGCAAGCCTCTGTGTCCTTTGGGTTTTGCAGTGCCCTAAGCCAGGCTGAATGAAGGGTGAACTGTTGCTGCAGTACACCAGTGTGAGACTGGTTCCCTAGATGCAGACGCTGGTGGGTGCTGAGCAGGTATATATCCCCAAACTCTTCCTGTATTGCTGGCAATATTATGGACACTCCCAGATAGCGATGCACTGGTGCTGGGCCAGTTTCGAGGAGTGGATGAAGCACTTTGCTCAATCTGAGCACTGATGTGGCTTCTCCCTTGTGTGGATCAGCTGGTGCTGGGCCAGGTTAGAAGATTGTTTGAAATTTTTCCCACACTCCGAGCACCGATATGATTTGTCCCCCGTGTGGTTGAGTGAGTGCTGGGCCAGACTGGAGAAATGGCTGAAGCTCTTCCCACACTCCTAGCACTGATGTGGCTTTTCCCCTGTGTGGATACGCTGGTGGCGAGCCAGGCTGGAGGACTGAGTGAAGCTCTTCCCACATTCTGAGCACCGATGTGGCTTCTCCCCTGTGTGGATACGCTGGTGCTGAGTCAGGTTGGAGGACTGAGTGAAGCTCTTCCCACACTCCAAGCACTGATGTGGCTTCTCCCCTGTGTGGATACGCTGGTGGCGAGCCAGGTGGGAAGACTGAATGAAGCTCTTCCCACACTCTGTGCACTGATGTGGCTTCTCCCCTGTGTGGATACGGTGGTGCTGAGCCAGGGTGGAGGAGTGTGGGAAGCTCTTCCCACACTCTAAGCACTGATGTGGCTGCTCCCCTGTGTGGATACGCTGGTGCTGAGCCAGGGTGAAGGAGCGTGGGAAGCTCTTCCCACACACTGAGCACTGATGTGGCTTCTCCCCTGTGTGGATACGCTGGTGCTGGGCCAGGCTGGAGGACCGAGTGAAGCTCTTCCCACACTCTAAGCACTGATGTGGCTTCTCCCCTGTGTGGATACGGTGGTGCTGAGCCAGGGTGGAGGGGTGTGGGAAGCTCTTCCCACACTCTGAGCACTGATGTGGCTTCTCCCCTGTGTGGATACGCTGGTGCTGAGCCAGTCTGGAGTTGTAAGTGAAGCTCTTCCCACACTCTGAGCACTGATGTGGCTTCTCCCCTGTGTGGATACGCTGGTGCTGAGCGAGGCTGGAGGACTGAGTGAAGCTCTTCCCACACTCCAAGCACTGGTGTGGCTTCTTCCCTGTGTGGATACGCTGGTGGCGAGCCAGGTTGGAGGACTGAGTGAAGCTCTTCCCACACTCCGTGCACTGATGTGGCTGCTCCCCTGTGTGGATACGCTGGTGCACAGTCAGGCCGGAGGAGTGAGTGAAGCTCTTCCCACACTCTGGGCACTGATGTGGCTTCTCCCCAGTGTGAGTACGCTGGTGCTGAGCCAGGCTGGAGGACTGAGTGAAGCTCTTCTCACACTCTGAACACTGATGTGGCTTTTTCCCTGTGTGGATCAGCTGGTGCCGGGCCAGGTTAGAGGATCGGTTGAAGCTTTTCCCACACTCTGAGCACCAATATGGTTTCTCCCTCGTGTGGTTGAGCTGGTGCTGGACCAGATTGAAGAAGTGGGTGAAGCTCTTCCCACACTCTGAGCACTGACGTGGCTTCTCCCTTGCATGCATGCACCAGTGCCTTGCCAGTTTGGAGAGGTTCGTGAAGTTCTTCCCACACTTCGGGCAGCAATGCTGCATACGCTGGTGCTGGGACAAGTCTTGACAGCAGATGAAGTTCTTCCTGCCCTCACTGCAGTGGTGTGTCTTCCTCCTCAGGTAGATGCACTGGTGCCAAGACAGGGAGAAAAAATGGGTGAAGATCTTGCCACACTTGACAGCTGTGCATGATGATTCCCCCTCTGCACATGTAGGTGCTTTATCAGGTCTGTGGGGCACACAAAGCTCTTCCCCCATTTAGTGAAGTGGTGGGGTAGCTCTCCAGAACGGGTCTCATGGTGAGCAACCAGGGTAGAGAGGCAGGTGAAGCTCTTCCCACTCTTGGGTGCATATGTGAAACTTATCTCTGGTGTAATTTACCTTGTGAAGAGCCAGGAGTAATGGGCACCTAAAGGTTTTCCTGACCTTCGGGAAGGGGTGGGCTCTGCCCCTGTGCTTGCCAGCGAGCTCCTGCTTCCCTCTGAGGCCCTCCCCAATGCTTTGGCTTGGATGCAGTACATCTTTCCAGTGGCTTTTGAGGTCTCTCAGCTCCACAAATTCTTCCCTGCACCCAGGGCTCTTTCTAGGTTCTGTCCCTTCTCCACTCTCAAGCTCAACTGGAGACGGTACCTGGTTCACTGCTATATTCTCCTTCTGCTTTTGGGGCCTCCCCTGACTCTTGTGCCATGGCTCCTTTTCAGGTCTCAGAGAATCCATGTCACGCAAACTCCCTGGGGAAGTCTGTGCTGGTTCCAGGTCTGCAGACCTTTCCTCAGGACACTGCTTCTCAGCTCTGCTCAGTAGCCAGGCACCTCCTGCATGGGGAAGAGAAACTCCAGATTAGTCCCTACTCTGCTGGCAGCAGGCTATTACTGCTATTACTTCAGCTGGGACAGGCCTTAGAGCAGGCCTGGACCTTGGCACTTGTGTTCCCTCAAGAAAACAAGGTTTTCCTGCCAGAGCCATTGCTAGGGGTGTGCGGGGCCTGGGGTATATCAGTCTGTGCACGGCTAGGGGGTGGGGGTAGCAACTGCCCACAGAGGGCGGCAGCAGCGTTGATGATGGGGAAGGGGGTGGTGAGCTGCTGGAGCCTACAGAGCTTGGTGGTGGCAGAGCCAGTGGTGCTCGGCAGTGGTGATGCATGGCGGCCGTGGCAGGGCCTGTACGGCACTGCCCACGGGGCCCCCCAAAGTGCGGGGCAAGTTGCCCCGATTTGCATCCCCCTAGGGACAGCCCTGCTTCCTGCCAAAACCACAAGCGCTGAGGAGCAGGTCCCTGTGCTGGGCGAGTGTTTCCTACGCAGTGGAGTTCAGAGCCTGACTCTCAGAATTTCTGGCCCAGCTGTCCATAGCATCACCTCAGGCCCTGCTGAGACAAGCACACGTGGGACACATGTGTTAGGGTAGTGTGAATAGCTTCTTGCTCTAATGGGCTGAGGACAAAGGGAGGACTTAGAGCTGTGGCTATGTCTTCTGAGAGGAGCAGGACTGTGCTTCCTGCCTGCTTCCAGGGAAAGGTCTTGTTCAAGGAATGCACCCACAGAGCTTTCCTCTGCTGATGGGTCCCAGGTGACCTCCATATCACAGGAGTCTTCAAAGGGTCTAAGGCTTTGGCATGAACCTGAACCAGGACTCTGTGCCGAGTCTCAGGCTTTGTGACACTCAAAGCCCCAGAGAGGAAACAGGATGGGGGCAATTCTGGTGCAACACACAAAGGATTCACTTCCTCCCACAACCTGAAATCTTATTCATCCCACCTGTATCATGGAACCATTTAATGCAACCTGAGACCCTGGTGAAACTCTTCCTGGGTTCCAGGTCAGCCTGACCAGGAGAAGCCAGGGAGACCCTGTTTCTTTCTTGTCCAACAGGAATGGCTACACAGCGTCTCTGTATACCATGCTGATTTCAATGGGGGACTACAAATAAAATCATACCCTGGCAGAGGGTGTTACAGAGGTGTGGCTGCCTTGTGCTGAGGAATGAACTCTTACATTGCCAAGGGAAGATGGAAACTTAAGATCATGGCAGCCCAGGGAAACCAGATCTGGGCCAAAAAAATCAAGACAGCAAACTTGATTGTCCCCTAACATCTGTCATTTGGAGGGAGAAGGAAACAGTTGCTTGTCTCCATATTGCTGAATTCCATAGAGTGGAAACAACACCTGCCTGGACACATTACAACATCATGTGTTTGAGGTCAGCACCCTGGAATGGCAGCACAGGGCAGGCCAGCAGTTTCCATGTCCCCCTGGCACTCTGGCTACGGAGCATTACTGAGAGCAGAGTCAGGTGGAGAGGACAGCCACAACTCACCTGGCAGCAGGTCCTCTGATCTTGAGATTTCCCCACAGACCTCATCATCACAGACCCAGAGCTCCACTTGTCCTTGCTGGATGCTGTAGATTAAGTCAGGTGTGGGACCTTGATATCCTGTTTGGGCAGTGGTTAAAGAGCATTTGTGACTGGGTACTGGATGCAGAATCACCAGTCGGGATTTGGGGAATGGATCCAATGAACTCAAGGTGTTTAGTAGGGTGGTGATGGACAAGGGAGAATGGGCATTTAGGATGAAAGAATGCCCTGCAAGGAGAAGCCTTCAAGAGATGATGGTTCTTGTCACCCAGGTGATGGAGGGATGGTCATAGGAAACTGCAGCAGGACACTAAGGTGCCTGCTACTTTTGGGAGCAATGAGGAAGGAGCCCAGGTGCTGCTTGCTAGGGCAGCCGGAGGGAGCCAGTGACTCACACCTGTTAGCAGCCAGCTGACTGGAAGGAGCAAGGCCTGGCTCCCATTTAAACCCCAGGGCTGAGGCCTGGTGGGCAGTCCCCTGCTGGCAGTCAAAGGGGGAAGAGGTCTGCCGGAGTGATAAAAGGGAAGAGGCCTAAATGCACGAGCAGTTTGGCATGGGTGAGGGATGGAGCACCCTTGGGGGTGGCTCGAGTGATGCTTTAGCCAAGTGGCTCAGATTTATGTTCTAGCCAAGGGGCTTGTGTTTTGTTTACTGTGTAACTGGAGGTTTGGGTGGGGCTATTAGGGGTTGGAGGAGGCCTCATAGGGGGCCCACGGTGGTGTGGGAACCCCAGCCCCAAGGAAGGGGGCAGTGAGAAGCCCCAGAGACGGGGGCAGCGACCTTCGACAGCCAAAACAGGCAACATTGGGAGTGTGTTGACCCCAAGCACCCAGTAAGGCAGAGAGAGTGACAAGGTCGCAGAGAGCCCAAGTGCCCAGTGAGGTGCAGGGTGAGAGAGGGCTGCGGAGAGCCCGGGCGTCCAGTGAGGCAGAGAGAGACTAGGTCGAAGACAGCCCAAGTGCCAGAGAGGCGCTGTTAGGTAAGACAAGGCTGTGAAGAAACAGAGCGTCAGCCAGGCACTGATCAAGATAGGGCTGTGGAGAGCCCAAGGGATAGTGAAGTACCGAATAAGACCAAAGAACATCCAGCGCATCTGCAAAGCTTGGGGCGTGGTACAGGAGTAGTTGCAGCCACGCACGGCCCGTAAGGCCGGGGTGCATGGGACACCCATTACAGAAACGCGACTAGTAATAGCAGGAGAACCGTGGCCAAGAGGACGAAAAGCAGCCCCCCCTATAAAATTTATAAGACCAAAGACGTGGCGGGTGAGATTCGAGGGTGCTTTTAGGCAGCTTGGCATGGTACAGAGGGCAACTAGGGGAGAGCACGACGACCCTAGGATGCCCCTTCGGTTACAGAAACAAAGCACAAACCACTCCTGATTTAAAAAGGGCACTAAACTGACGGTATCACTAGGGACAGGCATGGGGATTGATATAAAAGATAGGTTAACTTGCTTAACTGAGTAAGTCATAAGTTCAGTTCAAGCATGAGTAGTTCATAAGTTTGTAAGTTCATAAGTTCAAGTCTTTTAAGTGTTTGTCTAACAA
The DNA here is from genome assembly GCF_052110815.1 of Crocodylus siamensis. Classification (NCBI taxonomy): domain Eukaryota; kingdom Metazoa; phylum Chordata; order Crocodylia; family Crocodylidae; genus Crocodylus; species Crocodylus siamensis. Next base: position 52,872,174 of record NC_143409.1, read on the forward strand.
GTTGATTAGTAGACAATTTACCCCATGCATATGACAGATATGTAATACTAAATATAATCTTACGAAAATGTAGGTGCTAATACAGAAGACATCTATTTTGAGGCTTGACCCTGACCCAACCGGAAAGAGGAAGATGACCCTGACTCAGCTGGAAAGAGGAAGGTGCCCTCAACTGAAAAGGGGAAGATGCCCTTATGATGATGACAGTCGCAAGAGATAATTATAACTAACAGAAAAATACCTAATGATGACTAACCTCATTATACCATATGTAAGACAAACATATAAATATAGAGGGTTCAACCCCTCTTGGGCATGGCTCTTGGGCCTCAAGGCGGGAGTCCACCCTTCTGCAGAAGCAATAAATTTTCTACTGGGACTTTTGTGTCTCTTGACTCATTATCACGGCTAGTGCCCACGACGCAAGACCAAGCTGTCCTTTCCTGTTTGGGCAGCTAACTCAGGTTTTGCTGACAGGATGCAGTAATCCATGAGGTATTTGGTACCAAAAACATAAAGCTTTCACTGTTTTCAAGGTACCAAAAAAGAAGAGATATTGAACACACTTGTGGATGGATAATATTTACCGTATCAGTGTAATTCTGGGACAAGGAGTGAAAATGAGCTTAGTGAAGGGACTTGTGGCAGTGAAAAGCATACAAGACAGGTGGCTGACAATGAGACTTTTTCTGGGAGACAGAGTAATTAATCATCACCAGGGCCAGGAAAGGATGATTTCATAATAACGAAAGCTGCAACTGAGCAATCATCCCCTCTGCTGGGAGCATCATACCAGGAGGGGAGATGAGTGCACAATTTGGCAAGTACTACAGGGTTTGACACAGTTTCTGGGAGTCATGGATATGGACAAGAGGCAAAAGGAGACATTTCACAGCATGTGAAAGGCCATAATATAGAAATGATCTATGTGGTCTTTGTTGAGCTAGAGAAAATACTGAAGCACTTCCCTAACAAAATCTTCTGGGGGAAAGGGAGGGAAAAGAAAGCATCAGAAAAGTGAACTGACCAAGTAAAAGCTAAGTATTTTGACCCTGTGCACAAGCCAGAACAAGCCCATGTATTAGAGATCCTCTGGAAATGAAAACTGTTTTTTACTAGGTCCTGCAGCTAACCTACTTCTTTTTATCATAATGATGGGAGTCTGATCAGCAGACGGATTTTAGGAAGCCCACAAGAAAACTTTTGAGAGTGGCAGAGGGAGCTTGAGAGCACAGATCTTAACAAAAATACAGCAAAGCCAGAGTCTCTGATCTATGGAGATGTAGATGACAGGGAGAAATGTGGACAGAAACTTCCAGTGACCCCTTGGTAGAAGTACCTGGGTTACATCACATGTACATCTGTCACTAGAGGAGTTGAGGAAATGCATCATCCCTGTTATGAATTACGCTCGTAAGCCATGTGCAGTTTGCTCTAGGCTGGGGCAATGATCACGCAGAGCAAGTACCCAGAGTCAGATACAGAATCTTTATTTGCTGCGGCGAGGTGCCTCCAGGGAGGGACCCCGCCTATTAGATACTATTTTCTTTTATACCTTTGTTAGTACATTAGCGTTGGCTCGTGCTTGCTTAAATACTCAATCATTTACTAACTAAACTTCTACTCTATCTAATCTGGTTACATTGTTTATGTGAATACTGAGGTTTAACCTTTGTGACTGCATGCTCTATATACTCTCACCAAATAGTCTGCCTCTTCTAACAACAATTGTTGCACCACTTTTAAGGTTCCTTGTTGACCGGATTCAGCTAGCTTCATATCTTATCAGTAGCTCTTACATAGCACTTCTCTTTTCAACTGTCTAGTAAGTGCTGTGTCCGCTCCTATGTATTGAGGTTAAAGGTAAAAGAAATGGCCTCACTTCTATACTGCAAAATCCACATACAACAGTCCCTCCTTTTCTTTTGCTCGTCAGAGAATTATATGGGAACAGAATAATAACTGTAGCCATGGACTATGTTTAAAACATCCCCCTGTTGTAGCAACAGAGGCCAGTAAGACTTTCTATTAACTTCTGCTGGGTCATAATGAAAGGAGAAAGGGGAATTAGATATCACAGAACTAAGCATGCTAGGACTGGAGATGATATGAACATGCTGAGAAGGCAAAGGGAGATCATGTTGCCAAGAAATTGCTGCATATGGAAGAGCCAGGAGTTACAAGAATGGGGAAGACTCAAGTGAAGGTGGCTGGATGAAATTAAGGAGGATATATACCAATTTGAAATGTGAGAGAGGTCTGATCACTGACAGAACAGTGGGGAGGAAGTGGATGTAAATCTCCAGCCAAAAGTTCATGAGGATGAGAGTGCTGAAACAGGGAAATGACTACGAACCTCCAGAGTTCACACAGTTCCAGGGAGAAGCAAAAATCAGAGCTTTACCCAGGGAAATGAGGGCTTGGTAGTTCTTCAGCATCTGATCCCAGTAAAGCACCTTGTCTTCATCTTCCAGCAGCTCCCACTCCTTCTGTGTGAAATACACAGCCACGTCCTCAAACACCACCTGGTGCTGTAGTCACAAGCGTTACACCATCAGTGTCTTCTGTTCCAGCTACTTCCAGCCTCCACGGCCCTATTGGGAATCGCTGTGTACTACAACTAATTGCAATCTGAGCCATGACAGGTAAGGGTACACATTTCAGCTGAAGCCTGGGGAACTGTGATTGGATGCGGCTGCGGACACAGGAGTTCATGTGTCAGCTTTAGCCCAGCTCATCATGTTTTCTTTGCTCTGTCCTTCAAGGCAGCCTGGGCAGCACTTTTAGAAACAGAGAGCCCTGGCTCTCTGACCAGGCCTTCCCATGCCAGCACCCCTGGCTTTCTGCATGTGGGAAGGAGCTCCTGCCAGTGCCAGCTTGGTGTGCTTGCAGCCTCCACCACCACAGGCTTGATGCTGTTTAGGCCTCTCTGCTCCCCAAATTCTTTGCACTACCCCTGGATCCTCCTGCTCTCTGCCCTAGCTGTACTCCCACTCCCAACTAAACCTGTTGTCCTGCTCACCTCTAAGCTCCCCACATGCTTTGGAGGCCTGCCCTGCCTCTTCTCCACTTGGTCTGGCTCGGGTGTCAGGGAGCCCCTTTCTTCCAGTCTCCCTGGGGAAGTCCTCTGCAGCTCCAAGTTTACAGGCTCTTCCCCAGGAGAGTGCTGCTCAGCTCTGCTCAGGGTCCCAGCACCTGCGGGTGGGGAAGAGAATGCACAGGTTGGCCCCGGTGCTGCTGGTATGGGGAAAGCCCTGCGAGTCTCTTGTATTGGTCTGGGATCAAGGCAGACAGAGGCTTCAGTGTGTGGAGGAGGGGGGAAGAAGGAAGACTCAAAATCCCACAGCTCCAGCTAATAAACCTCTACGGGCATGAGGCTGGAGATGACCCTGAATAACTCTGTCCCAGCATGGGGAGGCGATCACAGCACTGTCAGAGCCTTCAGGGAAAATCAGGGACATCACTCCCTGGGAAAAAAAGCTTGAGGGGAGTTGGTGCTGTATTAGGATCCACATATTAAGGGCAGGGGGAGAGGAAATGCAAGGTCAGTCTTCTCCTGGGCATGTGAAATGATTCCAGAGGCACCAAAAGAACAAGAACTGCTGATCTGCTGGAGCACTGACCCCATCAAAATGTTGGGGCAGAGATTTCTCCACTGAGGGGTGGTGTCTCCTGATGCTGGAAAGGGAAGGACCACTGCTTCTTACCTGCTTCTGGGCCTCGAGTAGGGCACCAGCCTGAGCAGCTTTCATCTGCTGACAACTCCCAGGTCTCCTTGATTTCAGGGGAATCTGCAGTAGGACAGAGGTCTGGGTTAGCTGTACCTGAACCAGCCACAGGCCACTGGGAAGTCTCATTTCCCCATTACCTGAACCAGCCCCTTACTGGGCACAGGGGGCTCATGGGGGCAGGCGAATGGGTCCAGTGAACACCGACTCTTGGAATGTGAATTATGTCACTGATTGTTACCATGGCAGCACAACAAGGCCCAAGCAAGAGAAAGCTTCTCTGTGCTGGGTGCTGCACACATGCAATGACAAAGATCAGGGTCCTCAGCCTCAGAGCTGCCCACACACAGGGATCAGGTCTGTCCTGGCCCAGCCACGTGGTTATGAACCTTGCAGCCTTGGCACGCGCTGGGGCAGACACTCAGGCCTCTCCCACTGCATGCAGGACAGACACTCAGGCAGTCAAACCCACACAGAGGTCTCCATCCTATATCTCACCTGACTCCTGGTGGGGCAGGGGCTCCTCTCTGGGCACGTGAGGTGGCTTGTCCCCAGGGCCTGGGATTTCCATGTCTCCTGACTCCTCCAGAAGCCTGTCTGCACGATGGGCATTTGGCTGCTCCGGCCAGGAATCACTAGGTTCCCGCAGTGCCCCAGTTTGCTGCATCTTGTCTGAAGACACTTCCTCGGCCTTCCCACTCATTGTGACCTGGAAACCAGATAAATGAGTCATGGGGCAGCCTGGATCTGGGAGAGATGGGGCTGGGAGGGAACATCCCCCAAGCTCATGGAGACAGGGACAGCAGCAATCATGTTTGGGATGAAATGTTTTCACCTGCAGCTTCTCATCCTCCTCCTGTCCCAGGCTCATGCTGCACCCCCACTCCCAGCTCTGCTTCTCCTGGAGCAGGATGGATAGAAACTGCTCCAGCACCACCAGCTCCAGGATCTGCTCCCAACTGTGGCTTGGGAGATCCAGCCAGTGCTGGCTGAGGTCCCACAGGTGGCCAAAAGCCCCCCTCTGCTTCTGGGCAGCAGAGGCCCCTGAAGCATTGAGACCAGGTCTTGGGTGGGAAGGTCATCCTCCAGAACTGTGGGGTCTCTGAGGGAATCTAAGCCTCGGGAAGGGGGCTGCATGGCCTGCATCATCTCCTACCCCCAGATCTCCCAGCACTGGACCAGCTCCTCCTGCAGCTGCTGCTTTACTGCCTGTGGTGCCGACCACCTCGGGGATGCCCCCCTGGTCTCAGGCCAGATGACAGGAGGGAGCTGTCCTGCCCCCTCAGCTCCTGCCCAAAGACCTCCTGGGTCCTGCCCCTCCAGCTTCACCTCTGGTTGCACCAGGGCTGTGAAGGGAAGGTCCACAGCTGCCACGGGCTCCAGCACAGCAGCCACTGTCTCCACCAGGAGAGGCCTCACCCAGCCGGGTCCTGGGGTCTCGCTCTCCCTGCGCGGCACCTGCTGACAGTGTCCGGCCTCCAGGGCCACCTGTGGGAAAGGAGGGAGCACAAATTTCACCACCTGATGGGAGATCTGGGACCGTGATCCTGTCCCAGCCTGAGGCCTGCCCAGCCCCGTCACCCCCGACTCTGCCCACTCAGAGCAGCCTCAGGGTTGTCCTCGCTTCCCTTCCCGCCTGCCGCACACGGCGCGGACCGGGCTAGCTCCAGAAACCCCCAACCCCAGCTCCTTCCCCAGCCTCCGCCAGGCCCTGCTGCACCCGTGTGGCACCTAGTAGCTCACGTCCCACAACCCCACTGTCCCTCCGGTGCCCTCACAGTGCTGACTCCCCTCTGCCATGGGGACACTGCCCTGCCCAGCCCCACAGCCCCTCCCGCAGTGCCCTGCGCATGGCCCCAGCTCCCCCTAGCCCCAACCCGCAGCCACGCGACTGCACCAGGGCCAGGTTGTGTCGGCCTGGGCAGCGTCTCTCAACAACTCCCGGCCACCAACCAAGCCTCCTGCCCCACATCCGCTCATGAGCCTGTCTCCCAGGGTCCCTCAAGTGCCCCCACAGCTCCTGGAGGGGGCACAACTCCTCCTGCCTGGCCCACAGCCCAGGACCTCTTCCCAGCCAGACCCCCCTGGACACATCAGGGCCCAGAGCCCCCCACCCAGCCCACCCACGTGGGGTTTGGCTCTGGTTCGGGGACAAAACCCTGCAGACCCCTCCCCACCTTCCTCCGGGGGGACGGGCAGGGTCTCCCCGCCCAAGGCTGCAGAGAAGGCAGCACAGCTCCTGCTCCACCCAGCCCCCCACCCCATGCCACTCACTTTCTCTTCCCTCCCTGCAGCCTAGGGGCTCCTGGGAGCTGCAGCACAAACCCTGGGCTCCTCCCAACATGACGTCAGCTACAGGTCATACCTGCTGCAGCTCCCCCGCCCCCCTGCATTAACCCTTTGTTGGCAGCAGCCAGCAGGGCAGGGCTGCTCCAAGGGGTGGAGACCCCCCCTCCCCTGCTGGGCTCAGGGAGGCACTAGTGGGGGGGGGTTGCCCCTCGCAGCCTTAGTCTGCCCCCAACCCCCTTGCCTCAGTTTCTCCTGCCCGGCTGTAACAACCCCCTGCAGTGCCAGGCACAATTGCTACAGCCAGGGAGGAACTGACTTGGTATTGGCTGTCCCAGGGGTTAGGGTCCGAGGCCAATGGGAAGGGACAAACACAAGTCCCTAGGCATAAAGATGTCCACTTAAAGCAGTTTTAAGGACGAGATCACTTTTTGAATGCAAGTCCAAACAAAATCTACCACGTGCCATTCCCCCCTGCCCAGCAGGGCAGTCTGCAGGGAGAGAACGATGAGGGGCAGATGGAGAAAAAGTTATTTGCAGGGGCATGCATGTGCACTCCCCCAGAAGGTAAGTCTGTGGAGGAAGAGGCAGGGGAGCGGGGCGCAGATCAAGGTCCCTGTGGTGAGGGAGTGGGGCCCTGGCTGGGCCGGGCGGTGGGACAAGCGGAGTCCCAGCGTGATGTATCCGCGATCTGCCAAAGCCCCTCTCCTTCAGGCAGCAACCTCCAAGGGCACGTTTCCGGCTTAGCTGCGCCTCCATTGGCCGACACAGGCCCCCTCGCATTGCAAAGTGCGCCCTGCGTCTGGGAAAAGCCACAAACCGTGCAGCTGGCTTAGCGCAGGATGATCAGGGGCTGCCTGGATTTCCCTTTCACTCCAGCTGCAGTCGGTGAATTTGGTGCTGGGGGTTAGACAAGCCACTAGAGATCGGAGCAAGGACAGGGCAGACCCTCCCCGCCCAGCTGGTGAGGTTGGATGCAGGGGACTCCCCAGTCGCTGACTGGCTACTGGGGGGGCATGTGTCCCCCCAACTCAGGTAGCACCAGTCACCCATGGGGAAGACTAAGGGGGGAACTGATTTACATTGGCACGGCCACTTTGTTTTTGAGCCGGGTGGCCCGCCCTGCTCTGTCTACCCCACTGCACCTAGGAAGGATGGGGGCAGCAATTCTTAAAACCTCTGTTTTGCTGCAAAGTGCAAAGACAAATGCGCTCGGATTGGTACACTGACATGCCCTTGCTTCGCTGCGCTTTGGGGGAACTGAACCAAACCAATTCTCCTGCGGCCCTGGAAAGTTTTTTTTTTTTTTCCCCTGTTTTTTTGCACCGGTCCTGGAAGCACTGCAATACCAGGTCAATGCATGGAGTGGATGGAGCACGCTCCGGTTCCACCGCCCAATACCAAAAAGAATCTGCTCAATACAGACCTCCTATGGAGGACATATCAGAGACAATTACCCTGGGGAGCTCGCCTACGTGGTCACGCTGCTTCCCCTGCCACCCACCTGCGACTTGGCATCCCGGTACGGCAATCTGCACCAAGGACCACAGCAACCTGCCTGCGCACGTCACCCGTGACGTCACGATTCGCAGCTGCTGCGTGAATCTGCCAGCTCCTCCGCCAGCAACGCGGCCCCGCACGGCGCCGTCCCGCCCACAGCCAGCTCCGGGGGCAGCCCCCCCCCCCGGCTGCGGCGTCCAGCCCAAACCGGCCCCGCGCGGCCCCGAGAACCGGTGGCTTTATGGACCCGGCCGCAGGAAGAAGAGCCGAGGGGGCGGGGCATGCCCTGGCTCCGCCCCCGCCGCGGCAGGAAGTCCGCGCAGTCCCCGCGCCGCGACCTGGAGCTGCGGTCGGTGCGTGTCGCGCGGCGGGGGTGGGGGCAGGGCGCGCGGGTCCGTCCCCTCCCCTCGGCGGGAGGCTGCCGGGAGCGCCGGGCCGGGCGGGGCGGGGCGGGGGGGGCTCAGCCGGGTTTGCTTCCGTGAGACCCGGCGAGTCCCTGCGCCCGGGTACGGGCGTGCGCGCACACAGACGCATGCGCGTAAATGCATGGACACAAGCACGCAAGTGCACGTGCAAACACACTCATGTAAGCGTATGGACGCATACGCACATGCACGTATGGCCACGTGAGCGTGCCCAGGCACGCACACTCCTACACATGGACACATACATGCGCATACGGCCGTGTGTGTACACATGCAGGCGTGGACATGCATGCATGCGCACTCATATGTATGCACATGTGGACACGCACACGTGCATGCACATTCATGCACCCACACGTGGACACGTTCAAACTTGTACACATGCACATCTGGCCACATGCCCCCCCCATGTCCCCCTACCAGTTGCCTGTGGGGACATGCGTGCGTGGATACCTTCACGCATGCATGCACACTCATACACATGCACATGGGCACCGGTACACACACACATGCATGCATGGACACACATACCCACGCATCGGCATGCACACATGGTCACATGTAGATATGCATGCAGTCATGCACATGCACAAACATACATGCACATGTTCACACACAAATACATGCACAAATACACACACACATGCACACATGTGGGCTGCTGGGCATGGCTGTGAAACAAGCCAGGGCGTCCCCTTTCTCTCAGACCTGTGATAAACTGCGCCAGCGTTGGAGCTGGAGCCGGGAGCAGGGTGAGTCCCTAGCTCAGAACTGCTTTACCTGCCTGGGAAGGAAGTGCCAGAAGCCTGTGGCATCTCAAGGCAGGGCCTGTAGGCCTGCAGGGTGCTGGGATTGGCACGAGCTGTTTTTAACCTTTTAAGCAAAGGTGAAAAAGCTCAGTTTGGAAAATCTTGGGACTTGTTAGAAAGGCTTTTGAGAAGGGGACGGGGAATGGGAACATCCTCCTTGTGAACAAGAGTTGCACAGTCCTTTCATGCTTCCCTTTGGGGAGGCCTCCGTGCAAAAAGTGTCCTTGCAGTATTTGCCCCAGACTTCTAATTCTTCTGTAACTGGCCTCAGAGGAGACAAATAAGGAGAAAGAAAAATACCCCTTAAAAAATGTCCCTGTATCAGATACAGACATAGGCACGGAAACTTGCATCTGTCTTGCCAGTTTCCCTGGGAGGAAAGTGGGGTCTAGTGCAGTAGGGCAGCAGGGAGCTGGGACCCCTGGGTTGCATGTGGAGTTGCACACGCGCCTGTGCCCAGTCTGTTCTTTGTCCAGCATCAAGCTCTTCACAGGGCACTGGCGGCGCAAGAGGCAGGTTGCATTGCTCTGTGTTGCACTCTGCAGGTCCCTCCTCGGTGTCACGCCAGTCAAAGGGGCCCCTTCCCCTAAATGGGCTTCAGCTGGCAGCTGGACCTACCTGCTCCTAAACATGCTGCTGAAAAGGGTTGGATCCATCAGGAGTCGGTGTCTGAGCTCCCTCCACCCGCTGCTTCAGCGTTGGACCAGACCTGGGCCCTGGGCCGTCCCACCCGGATGGAGAGCTTCATCTGATTCCAGGTTCCCAGCACGGACCAGGACCCAGCTGAAAAACAAGGAAGAGAAGCAGAAGAGGCAGCGCAAGAGACTGGAGTCCATTGAGGCTGGAGTGGCTAGGAAGTTAGCGGTAGGGGTTACTGGGGAGAAGGTGGGGGGGCTCTCTAGCTGGTGCAGTCCCCTCACAGCCAGTGCTGAGCCCAGTGCCCCGCTGCAGGACCGGGAGAGCTGTGCTGCAGGGAGCAGGATTGGGGCGCTGTCAGGCATGATCTTTTCTCAGTCACCTCTGCCCAAGTGCCACATCTTTGCCAAGACTGAGGGCAGGTCTGCATCTGTTCTTGAGCCACCCTAAATATCCCCCTCTGCCTGCCCAAGCTGCACAAACTGCCCCTCTCCATCTACACTACCTCGAGGTGGCAGCAAGCAGAAAGCATGAGAGAGAGAAGTAGCGGACGGGCTGATTCCTAGAATGACTCCGTGTGATGGAGCTCTTCCTATTTCTTTTCCTTGGGTGGAGCCCTCCTAGGACTTAGTCTTTCTACTTTGTCATCAGTTCTGCCCTTAGCTCATAAGCAAGGAAAGACAGACCTGTTTGCTGCACTGTGACAGTAGGATGAGGCCTACCAGGACTGTCCTTGGCAGCTAAAGAGAGGTCACTAGGTATGCAGCAAATGTTTGGGATGACAGATTTAAAAACAGGGATGTAAGGGAAGGTTACAGGTCAGTAACCAAGTGCCAGGGAAGGATACGGAGCAAAGAGTCCCAGCCAGCACCCACTGCTCCCATTTAGGGAGCCAGTGGACTTCATCTAGTGAAATTTTGCTCAGAGAAGTCCACAGAAAGGAAAGAAAGAGCCTCACAGTTGCCCAGGTCCCCTCTAGCCAGCATCTCCATCCTGATCTCATAGAGGGACAGTTTGGCTAAGGCCCAAAGGAGATTTATCGGGGGTCTCCAGGGTTTTGTGGTGCTATGGATGGAGTAAAGTGAAGCTGAGTCAGTGGTTGAGAGTGAGGTGCTGTAGAAATGTTACTGGTGCCATTCTTGTGCTTACACTTGGGGAAATTATGAATGCTCAGGAGGGAAGGGCTGGCAAGGGGGAACCTTGATGCTCAGGGAATTTGAGTATTTTGCTCAGGCTTTTTAACACTGAGGATCCGCAGGCCTGGGCTAGAGGGCTGTTCTGTCCTGTCCTGTTACCGTGTTGTGTGGTGCTGGGCACCAGTTAACCAGCTGCCCTACCCCAACCTGCATTTCAGCACTGACCGCCCCCTGTATAAATAGCCCTTGTAATCGTCAACACAGTAAATATCTGCACTTTGTTAAATAGCTGTGGGGCAGCTTATATGGGCATGGATACCGATTTCTCTCTCAGCATCCTCTTTGTTTTTTCTCTTTCCCAGGTGCATCAGAGAGAGTCTAAGGCATGGATACCAAAAGATGTGGTTTTGTATGACATCCCTACTGCACCTGGTCAGAAAAAAGGTACACTGGGGAAAACGTCATTCCTTGTGCCCCCTCAAGTCCCCTTCTGGTGTAGGCATCCCCTGCCACGCAGGTACATCCTGGAGCATCGTTCCTCTCTGCCCCTGCTCCCTAGGTCAGACATTGACACTGCCCCTGGAGAGAGGTTGTCAGAGACATTTGTCTTCAGGGCTAACCATATTTTGCTCTTACCACAGATACATCAGTGCCCCTGCCAGCGTCCTACAATCCCCGCTATGTAGAAGCTGCGTGGTATCCATGGTGGGAGAAGGAGGGCTTCTTTAAACCAGAGTATCAGGTGAAAATATCCCCTCAGTTCCAAGCCCAACCCTCAAGATGAGCTGTAAAAGAGCTCAGTATGGTACTGGGACTGCTGTGTAGCAGGAAGTTGAGGAGTGGGGGTTCAATATCGTGCTTTTCCCTCTCAGTTGGTGCTGGCCCAGTGCTCCACTGGGTGTTAGAGGCACTGCTTAACACACACTTCCTTTGTGTCTCAGAGCCAGCAGCCTCAGAGGAAAGCAAAGACCTTTTCCCTCTGCATCCCCCCACCTAATGTCACAGGGTCCCTGCACCTGGGTCATGCCCTCACTGTTGCCATTGAGGACGCATTGGTACGGTGGTGAGTAATGGTTCCAGGGGGCAGCGGACGAGTCTGGGGCCTTTTCCCTCTAGGGCATGATGGCTGGAGGAATTGGTTAATTTGGGTTGGGCAGTGAGATAGGATGTGTGGGGTCTTTCCCATCTGGGGTGCTGGCTCTGATCAGATGCCAGAGCTGGTTTGCAGTGAATGGGATGCAGGTGGCTGTCTGTATTTTGTGTGTGTGTGTGTGTGTGTGTTGCAGGCATAGGATGCGTGGTGATACAGTGCTGTGGGTGCCAGGATCAGATCATGCTGGAATTGCCACTCAGGTAAGATGCAGTAATTATCTGGATTCCAGATGTATTATAAGTAGGCTGGCTACTGATCATATAGGCAAGGGGCAGGTCTGCCACTTCAGCTATTACTGTCTATGTCCCAAAACCTCAAGAGTAAACATATATCCCAGTGTCCATCTGGCTACCCACAACAGCACAACATAGATCGTGGCGGGCAAAATGCGGCCTGCAGGTCAGACGTGGCTTGCCAGGGCACTCTATCTGGCTCGCAGGACCCTTAAAAATTTTAGAAAATTAATTTTTATCTGCCCCCTGGCTGCCTGTCGTGGCCCTCAATGGCTTGCCAAAACTCAGTAAGCGGCCCTCCACCTGAAATAATTGCCCACTCCGACATAGATTCTGAACTGTACTACTTGGGCAGACTCAGGAAGGAGGAGGTGGGTGGCACAGAGACTGGCAGCAGGTTTTCTTGGGTTTCTTGAGTTCTCTGATCTTCCCTCCAGTCCATACTTCATATTTATTCTTGGTTTGCGCTGACAAATACACTTTGATTGGTACAGTTAAATGTCTTTGTTTTACTGAGATTTGGGGGAGCTGAACTAAATCAATTCTTCCGTGGCCCTGGAAAGTACTGGCTATCTGGGATTTGACATCCTTCTGAAAACTGACATTTTCAGAAGGAAGAATTTTTATTTCCTCTCACCAGCTACGAGTGTTGCTTATGACCTTCCTGTTTTCTTTTCACTTTTCATTTATCATCTCTATCCTTGTTCTTACAGTTTATCTAGGACAGGGGAGACCAACCTTTCTGGGAGGAATTCCAAAAATTAGCCCCATGCCGTGGGCACTTTCCTTTGCCCAGTCTGCTGCTCTGCAGATCTGTCAGCTGGTCTGCTGTCTGTCCCCTCCCTGATTTGGCAGGTGCCAGGCAACAGAGGCTGCCCATGACTCTTGTGCTGCAGGGTGGCCACACCTGATTTAGGAGATTAAACAAAAATACATTAACACAGCCTAAGATAGCACAGCACGCAATGTAGAGACAGGCCCCTGGCAGGCCCTGTTTTTGCCAGGCTTACAGTGGCCCCCGTGGTGCAACTGGGGATAATGGAATTTCCTGCTGCATGTGCCAGATCAAAGAGGAACCCAGCAAATGCAGTGGAGAACAGGGGAAACTCTCCCATCCCCAGCTGTGTACTCATTTAAAGTGGCATCCAACACCTGAGACCTAGGGCTGCCTCCTGGGATAGAGTAGCGGGCAGCTAAGTTTGGGACCAAGATCCTGGGACTGCCCCATTTCAAATTCCAGGTTCAGCTGAGTGTCAGGATCTGGCACCAGGAGGCTCCAGACTTAGTTCAGATTCAGGGATTCCTCCAGCCCAATCCTGAGGATCAGGCTAAGGAAGGCTTGGACCCTGCACTTGCCCCTTGCCCTGAGGCTTGCTGGGACCTGGCACCTTTAATGAGCTTTGCACTGCAGCTCCTGTGCAGCATAGCAGTTTGGGATTATTGGCTCCTAATGTTTCCTTCAGCTGAGTTACTACTAGGCCTTGGTGGCTAGTTGGCTGGTGCCAAAGCCTGGTATGTCCATGCTCTGTTCGTAATCATAGTTGAAAGGGGACAAATTGGGGCCTTCCTCCACATCGTCCCTCCTCAACCAGGACGATGGCACCATGGTTCCCTCACCCTGCCTGAGGAGCAAGCTTCCCCTTATGTTCTGCCATGGGAACCTGGCACTACTCGCTGATCGTGGTTCAGTTGTCTTTGTGCCCTTTCAGGTTTCATCCACTCTTTGCTTTTGTCCAGCTTCTCCCAACTGAAACCCAGGAATAACTTCCCCAAAACCAGCTTCTTTTCTTCTGGATCCGGCACAGGCCTCCCATGGGGAGTGACCTGGTTGCTTTGCTTTGCCTCAGTACGCAGAGCCCTTTTCCTCTTCACTTGTTCTTTGTACCACCTACACTCTTCTCTGCTCTTCTCTTTTGTCATCAAGGAGCTGACAGCAGATCCTCAGCCTCTGCGTACACACCACCTTTCTACACAGCACAACATTGTCTTCATAGGCCCTGTGAAAATCTTTAAAAGGTTGGCCTATGTTGTATATCAGCCTCCTGTGGCTTGATAAGTGATCCTACAGAAATGCCTCCGTTATTTCACCCTCTTGGAGGGCACAGGCTAGGTGTCCTCACCAGTGTCCGAAATGGCTGCAACCAGAGGTTTTTCATTGTGTTTTGGACTGACCTATTGCCTTTGTTGCTTGAAGGGTGTCCAGTTCTCCTGTACTGATCCAGGGATGTCAAAATAGCACTCTAAAAGGAAGGGATGTTGGAGTGGCAGAAAATATAAGGCATCTATTAACTCTTACAACTAAAATTTTTATCAGTCAACACCCATTCATTCAGCTGATTACAGACACGATCATGTAGACAGCAAGGCCTATACAACATCCTGCATTACCAAACCTTCACTGGATGTGGGTCACTTTCATTGGTCCTCTCCAAAGATTTTACTCACACCCCCTTTTTTTTACATCGAAGTAACTATTGAGCCATGCAGAAACCAACTGACTGCCTAAAACAGCTATTCTGGCACCTGCCTAGGTTTTAAGAATTGCTGCTCCCATCCTTTCTAGGTCCAGTGAGGTAGAGCAGGGCTGGGCACCCATCTCAAAAACAAAGTAGCCATGCAAATGTAGATCAGTTCCCCCTTAGTCTTCCACGTGGGTGACTGGTGCCACCTGAGTTGCAGGGGCACATGCCTCCCCAGCGGCCAGTCAGCGACGGGGGGTCTCCTGCGGCCAATCTTGCTGACCAGGAAGCACGAGTGGCACCTGGAAATGCCAGTGGCACTTCTCCTGGCACCCCCACTCCCTGGCTGGTGCTCACAGGGGGTGTACTGGTGCTCTCACCTGCCCATTGCCTAAGCGGGGAATGCTGCCTGTCAGGGGGTGCACCAGCGCTCTCAGGGGTTGCCTATGAACCCCCTACGCATTGTCACTGGTCTTCCACATGTGGATGAAGCTGGGTGCTTGCTAGGCAGGGCCCACTGGAGGGGAGGGCAGGGGGTTATACATGGGTTGGTGTCTCTATTTACTCTCTTCTCTGGCAGGCGGTGGTAGAGCGCAGGATCTGGAAAGAGCGGGGAACCCGGCGGCAGGACCTGACACGAGGGGAGTTCTTCTCTGAGGTCTGGAAGTGGAAAGAGGAGTGAGTAGACACCAGGTCTCACCACCCTGAGGGAGAACTGGTCCTGGCTGGCACTAGGGAGTGTTGTGCTGTGGGGACTGGGGAGGGAACTCAGTAGGGGCATTATTCCCTTGCAGTCATTACTTACCCCAGTGTGGCATTTTGGGGCACTGTACTTCAGGGAGAGGTGTGGGGTCTCAGTAGCGGAGTTCATATGTTTTCACTCGGTGCTAAAATCAGTGTACCCACCTCTACCTAGGAAAGGGAATGAGATTTTCCGGCAGCTCAAGGCTCTGGGGGCATCTCTGGACTGGGACCGAGCCTGCTTCACTATGGACTCTGTGAGTGTCTGAAATGCAAAGATAGTGCTGACTGTCATCCGGGACTCCTGTGCTCTGTTCTCAGCTCTGGGGGAGCTGGGAGTGGAGTTAAGCAGAGGGGTTGGGAACCTGTACTCCTAGGTCCTCTCCCCAGGTCTGAGAGGGGTGTGGGAGCTAATGGAGTCCACTTGAGACCCTTACCAAACTCTCTGCCATTTCTTCCTCATGCACAGGGGTTCTCAGAGGCAGTGACAGAGGCATTTGTGCGATTGCACGAGGATGGACTAGTGTATCGAGCACAGCGCTTGGTGAACTGGTCATGTGCCTTGCAATCAGCCATCTCTGACATAGAGGTGAGTGCAGGGTCGGGACCATGTTGGGGGTTAGGGGAGGGTCTCTTATGCCCTCTTCTCCCCAACCCTTATGACTGTCTCCCTGACAGGTAGAAAACCGGCAGCTCCAAGGCCGCACACTGCTGTCTGTGCCAGGCTGTCCAGCCCCAGTGCCCTTTGGGGTCATGGTCACCTTTGCCTACAAAGTGGAAGGAGAGGAGGGTGAGTATCCAGAATGAGCAGGATTGGGAGGGGTTGAGCCCCCTTGTGACATTGCTGCCTGGCTTTGGCTCAGCTGCCCCTCAGTGCTGGGCAAATGATCTCTGTCTGTCTGTGACCCAGCTGCTACACTCCATAAGCACCTGCATTTCTAATGATAATTTGGTACATGACTTTCCTGCTTTCTTCTCTCTCCTTTCCATGTCTGTGCTGGAGAAAGACCAGGAGGTTGCTGTTGCCACAACCCGTCCAGAGACTATGCTGGGTGACGTGGCAGTAGCTGTCCATCCTAATGACCCACGGTACTTGGTAGGTGCAAAGGAAGGGATCCATGTTGACCCCTAGGTGTGGGGGGCTTTCGGCTGCAGAGTGGGGATGCACTTAGGTGGGAGGTCATCTCCATATTGTTGGATGGTGGAGCCTCTAGATCAAGGCAGTTTTTACGGGTATGGACACACGTAACATGTAGACTTATTTAAATGCAGTTTATGCCTTAAGTAGTTAGATTTACAAGCCTGTTAAACCAGGGTAGAGCTGCCTGGAATGGATCAAAAGTGTACCTGGAAAAGCAAGCCCTCCTGAGCCAAATCACTATGAACCAGACCAGTATTCTACATAGACACTAGCTGTTGCGTGGCATGAGTTTGCCCTTCTAGACATCCCACACTGCATTGCTCCTCAACACCTCCCTCAGTGCCCTACTCTCCTTCCCTCCCTTGGTGGCTACGACCAGCCACTTCTGGTATGCAGCCAGAAGACTGCCTCTTTTGTTGGCACTTTTTATCAAGGAGCTCCCTGGCTCTGCTTGTTCAATAAAAGCTATCTTTCTAACAGGCAGCTGTACCCTCACTCCCTCATTCCCTACACGTATCCAATCACTTCCCTCCCCCATATACACACCCCAGCTCAGGCAAGCAGACTGGTCACTTGCAGGCTATAGAAGTTTTATCAAACTCATCTTCAGAAAAGAAGGGAAAACAGGAAAGTGGAAATGCCCTCAGTCACAAGTCACACACCCCTCTGGAGTCCCCAAAGTGTGGGCACAAGCACTCCCCACCCACTTTCCTGCTGTGGGACACGGGGCTGGATGCTGACTCATCCCTTGATGTCTGAGCCACAGCACAGCTCTGATTGAACTGGTTTAATGGGATGCCTTGATTGCTTCCATACTTGGATGACCAGGCTAAGTGTAACATATACAAAGAGCCCTCATCACTCTGTTTGCTAAGAAACAGGTTTTGGGGCCCTCTGCTTTAGCCACAATTCTGCAGCTTGGAAATAGCCAGTGTTGACAGCAGGAGAGGATTCCCTTCTCCATACCAGCAGGGATGTGCTGTTGTGGGAGGGTGGAAAGGTGAGAACTCCTCGTCATGAAGACAGACTCATGTCTCCTAAGAGACAGAGGTGGGTTACTAGCCATGCGAACATAGGAGTGGGCTCCATGAAAGGAGGGTCATAGTCACAGAGACAAGGGGCACAGATCTCTTTGTAGAAGAAGTGGAAGCATAGCCACGGATATAGGGGATATCTCTAGGAGAAGTTAATTGTAGCCATGATAGTGGGATGGGGTTTCTTTGTGGGAGAAGTGGGTCATGACTTTGGGGATTGGGGCACCTGTGGAGGTGATGGAGAGCCATGGATCTTAGCTTGACATCGCTTTATTTTGGCAGCATCTCCATGGGAAAATGGTTCGGCACCCATTCACTGGGCGCCTCTTGCCCATCATTGTAGACTGCATGGTAGAGCAAGACATGGAGACAGGTGAGCATCAAGCCTCCTACCCTGTGGACTCTAGAGGCAGGGTTCTGGGCAGAGTGGGGGTGGGTGTTGGTGCTGGCAGTGGCATCGAGATACCAGTTCAGTAGTCTTCCCTCTTCACATCATCCCCTCCAGGGGCTGTGAAGGTGACCCCAGCCCACAGCCATGCCGATTATGAGCTGGGCAAGATGCATGGGCTGCCCCTTATCTCTGTGATCGGGGAGGATGGCTCCATGACAGCTGAGTGTGGGGACTGGCTACAGGTAAGAGTGCCCCTTACTCGTGGCCCATAGCACCCTGCCATCCTGGTTCATGTGCTGGTGCCCCTCAATTCTGACACACAGGCCTATGCTGGTACCCCTCAGTTATGAGCCACCACCTCCCTGTTTTACTCTTGCTGGTTTGTTCCTTGCCAGGGGCTGAATCGCTTTCTGGCCCGTGACAAGGTAGTGTCTGCCTTGAAGAAGCAAGACCTGCTCCGGAGCATGAAGGGCCATGCCATGGTGTTGCCCCTCTGTAGGTAATGTATCCTTTTAACCTGAAAGTGGTGTTGTACCCTGCATCAAGCCAAGGGGGGTCATTGTGCTACATGGATAAGGGCAGAGGTCTCGATAAGGGGTGCTGTCCGCTCACATTTAGTATTGACCCCAGTACCGTCTTGGGAGCTAGAGGGGTGTTATGCTGTAGGGAATGGACATGGGACATGCCAGAATATAGCAAGCAGGTCTGTATTTTTTTTCTGTCACACAGTCGCTCTGGGGACGTGGTTGAGTACCTGTTGAAGAGCCAGTGGTTTCTGCGGTGTGAGGGTATGGCCCAGAGGGCCCTAGATGTGAGTAGTGGTAATGGTCCCTTGGCTGAAAAGCCCTATGACTATCACTCAGCATGGGTGTACTGACTCCCATACCAACGCTGCTCTAGCCTTTGAGCCCCACTCCTCTCCTGGAGCATGGGATAGGACCCAAGAGGCTCCATTCCCTGTCTCTTGTATAACCCACTCCATCCCACTGGCTTCCCGGAGCTGGGACTAGAACCCAGGAGTCCTTGACCCTTGGCTTCTTCCTGCTCCAGATATTAATTCATCTGAGTCTGATTTTTCACTTAAGCCAGGAAGTTGCCTTCATACTGGGCAGGGCAGAACTTTGACTTACAGCCTTTAGCTGAGATTTCTGATTTGGGATAAGTGGATAGGTCTCTATGGGGATTCTTGCATCTCACATTTAGCAAGAATGGGATACTGGGGCTCTCCTCTGATCAAATCCTCTCCAGGTCTGGTCCAGGTCTGGGAGCTGCACTGACTTCTGTTCTGTCTTCTCTCATGGTTGTTCTGCTCTCCAAGTTGCATTATAGCTTCACTCTTTGTCCTCTCAGGCTGTGGCATCAGGGCATCTGAAATTCACCCCAGAATTTCACGAGAAGAACTGGAGCACTTGGCTTTCCAACATCAGGTGAGGAGGCTTCCTGAAACTTTTTCTGACCACTGGACTCCACTCTACTTTCAGATTTGGGAGAGAACCCAGGATTTCTAACTCCCAGGTCTTCCATTCTCTCCTTTGCCACAGAGCTTGTCTCTGTCTAGTTTCTGAGCATCCCTGCAAGAAATCACTGCATCACTGGCAAATAAACTGCTTGGGCAGCATTGCTTGGTCACAGCCTCTAAGGGGATAGTCCATCTGCGAAGCAGCAGAAGGACAAACCTGAAGTGAAACAACGTCAGTGGCTTAGTTGACTTTTTTTTTTCCCTTGCAGTGATTGGTGTATTTCCCGACAGCTGTGGTGGGGCCATCAAATTCCAGCCTACCAGGTGTCCGTTACACAGTCGTGTGGCTTGGGGAAGGTGAACCCCTTTCTGGAAAGTTATTGGCTGCAGATACTTGGCTATGGGGAGATCCTGACCACTTCAGTGCTGTGGGGAGTTGGGGCCAGGTGCAGTGGCCTCATCTCTGACCTCTGCTAGCAGGGCAGCACTATGAGCAATGGGGTGGTGGGGAGGGTTGGCTGTGGAAAGAAATCCCAACTATCCAGCCCTGTCCCAGCAGGGGGTACTTTACTTGACTCTTGACATTAAAACTTTTCCCCCTTTTTGTCTTAGGATGAGAGTGGTGCGTTGTGGGTAGTGGGCAGGACAGAGGCAGAAGCCCGCAAGAAAGCAGCAGGGATTCTGGGGAAACCAGAAGAGGAAGTGGAGTTGGTGAGAGGTAAAAACAGAAGAGGACCCATGTGGTCCCAACAATCACAATCAGAGCTGAATCTCACCTCCCCACTTCTGCCCCACACATCTGCTTAGGAAGTAGTGCTAGGGGGGTGCAATACTCAGTTTGTATTTTCCCAGGCCTTTACCCATCATGCTCAATTTCTTCCAGGGGTCTCGTGCTCAGTTTCTTCCAGGGTAGACCCCAGTGTCAGTTTTGAGAAGAGGTGGGTGCAAGGCTTAGATGTCCTGGGGAGCAGGGGAGGGAGGTATAAACCTTAAGATGTTGCCTCCAATTTCAGCTTGTTACAGAGCCAGGACAGTCACCCTAATGGGGACAGGTGAAATGCCCAGAGGTAAACAAAGTCGCTAGCCCCTTAGAGGCAAGGAAAGGTTGCTTAGGTCTCCAGTGAGCTGCCTCTCCTGAGGGCACCTGCTCTCCTAGCTGAGCCAGAGGCCCATGGGCTGATGCTCTGTGCTCCATGTTTCCAGATCCCGACGTGCTGGACACCTGGTTCTCTTCTGCGCTCTTCCCTTTTGCGGCACTAGGCTGGCCCCACCAGGCGAGTGACACGGGTGTGATGGGACAGACAGGGGCTGTTGGGGATGGTGGGTCTATACTGGGACATTTGGAGGCTGAGGTAGAAGGGCCAAGGTAGAAGGCCCTTTGGTCCATATAGGGTCAAGTGACTGACACTGGTCCCCTCCCCAGACCAGCGACCTCCAGAACTTCTATCCCAACAGCCTCCTGGAGACGGGGAGTGACCTGCTTTTCTTCTGGGTGGCTCGGATGGTGATGCTGGGGGAGCAACTCATGGGAAAGCTGCCGTTCTCTCAGGTGAGTGTACTGGTGGGAGCAGGGGGTTAGGGGTCAGGAGTGATGGATATTGGCTTAGTTGCAGGCATGGTTGATTTATTCATTTCTTTCTCTCCACCCCTTCCCAGGTTTTCTTCCATTCCATTGTCCATGATGCACATGGGAGGAAAATGAGTAAATCACTGGGGAACGTGATTGACCCCCTGGATTTCATTCATGGGGCCACGCTGCAGGTACCACTCTTCACAGACGTGCATGCGTGCTCAGTCCCTAAACACTTCTGCACCTTCCTTGTGGCAAGAGACCGGAAAATAACACACCAATCTCTACGACCCCTCTCCCCAACCTGAAAGAGACGTAGCAGTAACAAAGCAGCCCAGCATCTCCTGAAAGAGACCATAATAATGCATGTGTGATACACCTCACAATAGCGTATCCTTCCTTGTCAGGCCTGCCCCTAACCTGTCTCTCCTTGGTACAGAACCTGCAGGGGAGGCTGCAGGATGGGCATCTGGATCCCCGGGAAGCTGCCATTGCTGCAGAGGGACAGGTGGGTCCTTCTCTTTCCCCTGATTCCTGGCAGTCGGCTCCCTCCCACCTTTGACTTCCTTTTCTATCCTGCTGTAGAAGCTAGATTTTCCGCAGGGCATCCCCGAATGTGGCACCGACGCACTCAGATTTGCACTGTGCTCCCACAATGTCCAAGGTAAGAGTGGGTTCGTCTGGGGCGTTCTTCTCACAGGAGGCACCAGCCCTAGAGCAGGGGTGGGGAATGGGCTGTAGGGCCTTTTGCCTCTCTTGGGCATAGACTCTAATGAAGCCCCAGGCTGGTGGTGAGTAGGACACGGGGTCTTTTACCCCTACAGAGTTCCAGTTCCAATCTGTGGGGTTACTTCCTGGCTCAGGGAATGGGACAAAGGGTCTTTAATCTCCAGGGGATGCCAGCTTTGATTCAGACTCATGACAGTGGTACTGGCTGAGGCCTTTACCCCTCTGTGTTGCCCCTAGGGGATGACATTAATCTGGATGTGGCTGTGGTACTGAGCTCCCGTTACTTCTGCAACAAGGTGTGGAATGCTGTCAAATTCACGCTGGGGGCTCTGGGAGAGGGGTTTACCCCACAGGCCCCCAATGAGGTAATGGTCACCTCTGCTGTGCGGGATGGGGGGGGCGGTGCTACAGTGGGTGACATGAAGCATAAACAGGATTGCTTCTTGTGCTCTTTGCTGAGTGTGGGCAGTACTGCAGGGGTCCAACTGATTTGGTAAACATGGGTGTTTCTGCCCAGTGTGGATGATGCAGTGTGCAGCAAGGACTTGGGGGGGATACTGGCTCATCTTCATGCCTGCAGTATGGCTGGGTAGTACTGCATGGCGCACAGTCCAGTGGGGAGTAGAAGGACATCAGTTGCTCCCACTGGTGGGGATGGGTGCTATTGCAGGCGGGTGTGATGTGTGGAGTAGCTTGCATCTTGTGTCCTCCCCTGATCATGGGTGGTACTGCTGGGCACTGTATACTGGGGAGGCAAGAACACTGGATACTAGTGGTTTCCTTTGGGAGCAAATGGTTCTCCTAGCAGGCAGCCATGAGCAGGAAAGATTTCCTTCTACCCTGGAAGGGGTCCAATCCCTTGCCTTCTGCCTCTGCCACCCAGGTCTTCCCCTGCTCCCCGATGGAGCGGTGGATACTGAGCCAGCTCTACAACACGGTTGCAGACTGCGACCAGCTGTTTGAAGAGTACGAGTTCCATTTCATCGCGTCTGCTATCCACACCTTCTGGTTGAACAACTTCTGCAGCATTTACCTGGTGAGCATGTGTTCCCTGTTGGTATGGGTTCAAATCCTGCCCTCCCAGAGCAGTGTTTTGAGGTTTTCTAGCTGTTGAGCTTGTTTCCATATGTTCATAAACAATGTAGTCATGAGAAGTCTGGGGAATAAGCAGGTCAGCGTGGAGTGGCACCTATAGAACTGTTGAAGTGTTAGAGCCCAGGGCTTGGAGAGCAGGGGAGAGGGTGTCAGGCAGGGTTGCAAGTCACCAGCGCAGCTGTGTTTGTGGTAGACCTGGACACTGGTAACTTGTCAGGAGAAAGTGGGATACCGGCTTCAATGTGCCACTTTCCTGTGTTCATTCCCTCATGCTACTTATTCTGTGCATCCATCCTGTGCAACTGAGTGCAGTCCATCCATCCATCCACCCACTCAGCTGTCCATTTGGCTTAACCCAGCCCAACATAGCCATCTGGTTGTGCACTCAAACAGCCATCCATCCCTCTTGCCCAGTGCAGCCTATTGAGCTCCACCAACCCGATTTGCTCATCCATCCACCTGTCTGACACAGTCCAAGGTAGCCAGCTTGCAATAGCTGGTATCGATATGGGCATTGCCATTCTGGTCTGTGATTCTTTTTCCCTCACTTGGCAGGAGTCAGTGAAGCCTGTGCTGCGTAGTGGAGACGAGTCTCAGATCCTGCAGACCTGCCAGATTCTCCTCACCTGTACTGACTTTGGCCTGCGCCTTCTCTCACCCTTCATGCCCTATCTGACGGAAGAACTGTGGCAACGCCTCCCTAAGCCAGATACAGGCTCCTTTCCCAGTATCTGTGTAGCCAGCTACCCCTGTGCTGACCAGCTGGTGGGTGACTGCTATGAAGATGTTTTGGGGCTGGGACCTGTTAGATCTGGGTTCAGTTCTCAGTTTTGCCACTAGTCCCCTGTACAGCCATGGGCAGGTCTCTTGGCATCTCCAAGCCCCCTGTGCACTGTGAGTAAAAACCCTCCGTACATATAATTGAAGTGAGCTGTCTGGGGTAGAGGAGTTCCTCCTTTTGTGTCTGTGCAGTGTCTGGCACAACAGGGCCCCGATCCCAGCAGAGGCAGGAGTTTGTTGCTAGGGGTGCTCTCAGAGTCCAAACAAACCAGTGGAAAGTGGGGGCAGGCAACAGGGATAGATGGTTGGTTTTGTCAGCTGGGAAAGCAGCACTCATTTCTTAGTGCAGGATCATTGGCATAACCCTGAGGAAGAGGCCAATTTCCTGTTGGTGCAAAAAGTCATCCAGAAAGTGCGTACCCTGAAGATGACCTACTGTCTGACAAATGCAAAACTGCCTGGTAAGCAAAGGGGAAGTCTGCCTCCAAGAGGCAGCCCAGACTTAACAGCCCAACGATGGGGGACTGAGTGCTGGTTGGACTGAGAGTCCAGCAAGCCACGTTCCTGTATACTACTGGATACTCCTTCCTCTATGGCTCCCAGGATGCACTGGGATTATTCCTGTTAGTTACTGGTGTGGCGGTAACTGCACGTTTATGGCTGCCTCCCTCCATTAAGACTTAGTCTTGTCAGGATGAAGAGCAGATGAATTCCCAGAATGCCCTGGGGCTAGTGGTATGCTATTGATAATGATAATAATAATTATTATTTTCACCATTTTTGGGCCCCCTTTCTGTCTGGGCCCCGGGTGGCTGCCTGGTTCGCCCGTGCCTGTATCCAGTCCTGGCTACAGCTCCCAGCATGAACTGGCAGGGCTTGGGCAACCAAGCTCAGTCTAGTGCCATCTTGTTTCCTTCAGTACAACGAATTGGGTCATCGCAGGGGTGACTGCAGTTCCCAGCATACACTGGGAGGGCAGCCTTCCTTCAGGAAGTGATGGGATGTCTCTCTCTCTTCTGCAGTGTTTCTCCTGTGTGAGAACCCAGCTTCCCATGTGGTGTATGAGGAGTATCGGGACCCTTTGCAGACCTTAGCCAAGGTTCATTCGCTGAAGCTTCTCTTGCACCCTACAGAAGCACAGCCTCTCGCAGGCTGGGTAGGGGACAGAGTGAATGACCACACTGAGGTCTATCTGGATGTGAAAGTAAGAGCAAGGCACAGTCTCCAGGCTTCAGGGCAGGTGTTGGGGATGGCAGGGTGAGGGTCAGGAAGCTTCATCACCTTCTGCCCCTTGTTGGATGGTATAGCTCATTGAGGTGTGTTGTAGGAAAGGTTTTGGCTTCCTGTGGAGCAGTGGTGATCCACCCAGTGAGGGAGGTTGGAAGGGTAGGGAGGGCGGCTTTCTGACCCCATATGGGATCTGACCTGTAGATGGGATATGTGCTGCTCATCCAGAACTCATGGGTGAAAGGTTGAACACCACTGCTCTGTAGCATCCAGTTATTGGCTAGTATGAGAGGCAGGATCCTGGACCCGATGGGCCTGGTGGTCTGATCACTAGATGTAAGGCTAGATGAGTCTACTGGTCTGATCTGGGGTAGCAGGGCGGAGGCAGGTGAGACTCCTAGAGCTCATTGGTCTGTAGCAGGCCATAACTGGACTCATCCATCTACTACAGGACAATGGAGGGGGCAGCAAGAGTTTCTAACCTGCATGTCTGACCTCAGGTCTGAGGCGGAAGGGGGCCAGGAATAAGGGAGAAGACAGGAGGGGGGGATCATAACTGGATTTAGGTTACTTGGAGCCTGATTCCCCTTGCTCTGAGGGGTAAATCTCTCTGGCCATTGGAAAGAGTGCTTTAAAGAGATTGAGCCTGTGGATTGTACCCTGGAGTTGATCCCGGGACGCATGTGTCCTTGTTCTCCACTCCAGTATGAGGATGCGGTACTCAATACCGCCATTAAGGGGGCGGCATGGTCACCACCCATTTTACTTGGCTTCTCAACATTTTTTCTGTTCTCTCCTGTACAATCCCAGGGGCTGCTTGACCCCAAGGTAGAACTCACCAAACTGGCATCCCGGAAGCAGAAGCTGGAACACCAGTTCTCAGTGCTCATGGCACAGACCCAGGCATCCAGCTACCAGGAGAAGGCTTCCCAGAGAGCGCAGGCAGAGCATTGGATGAAGGTGTGAGAGTGGATGAGTGTGTGTGCATGCCTGGGTATTTCTGCTTTGGGTGGCTCAAGAGATTCTGTAGAGGATGTGCTGGTAATGGCAAAAGCTCTGGGTGCCTATTATGACCCCATGATGTTGATGGCATCTGATTTCACTTCTTCCTCCCTGATAGATCTCCAGGCTTCAGAGGGAGCTTGCATGTCTGGATCAGGCTGTGGACAGCTTCCAGCGCATGGCTACCACACAAGGAGCCCATCCTTTGACCACTGACGAATGAGGCATCACGGGGCTACTGAACCAACCTGGAGGATTTGTTGCTGGGTGTGGAAAGGACTCAAGTGATTGGGAAGCAGAGGCTGACTGCGTGGCTGAAGAGCAACGTGGCTGAGAAGCAGGCTGGGGTTTGACCCTAGGTCACAGCTGCTGCAGGGTGCAACTTGGTGCTTTAGCATTAGAGCACTGGTGTGTGCTGCTCCGGTCTGGCCATCAGGGGCTACTCTCGCTCCATATATGAGTTGTAAAGACCATTTTTGATTGCATAAAACGTTGTGCAGAAGCTTCCTCTTTAGATTGTGCTTCTACCTCATACTCCCTCTCACCCACAGACTCCAGGTCTGACCCCCGAACTCTGACTCCCTCCCCTGCATATGCAATTGGAACAAAGACAATGCTGAGTTGCCAGATTTTGGGCATTTTTGGCTGATGGAGTAGCAGTCTTTCCTGGCCACATAGAGACATAGAAACCTGAGCAGAGGCTGTGCTGTCATGGCAGATTTAATCTGCAGTGGTGCTGGCTTTGCTGCAAAGAAAGCCAGGCCCCTCCTGATAGCTTGTGGGTAATTTTGGTCCCCTTAAAAATTTGGGCATCCAGTGTAGGTGTCACAGTCCCTTTTTTTTTTACTAGTGTTAGGATGTCAATGGGATGATAATGTGTGTGCATTCCTTTGGTTGATGCACCGTGTGTGTTCATGTCTATGTATGGGTCTTGCTTGTTAGCAATTGCTGTACAGAGCTTGAGAGTTGAAGAGATGAACAAATGCAAAACTTACCGAGAGGAGGCTAAGCATTTGTGTGCGTGTCTGTGTCTTTCTGTACGTCACTACTTCACCCACATATAGCATAAAGGATCTACAACTGGAGAGAGGCCTTGGGCTGTGAGTTGGGGTTGATTCTGGTTCCTTTCCTGGTCCCCACTTTAGGGGAAATGAAGGTTTGGTTCAGCAACTTGGTTAAGGCTTTTAGCAGGTCAATGGCAAATCTGAGAATGGACTGTGAGGGCATGTCTCCCTGAGCGGAAACGTGTTTCCCCAGGGACAAGTAGCAGAAAACCTTATGCTGCTGCTACTTGTCC
Source organism: Crocodylus siamensis (assembly GCF_052110815.1). NCBI lineage: Eukaryota > Metazoa > Chordata > Crocodylia > Crocodylidae > Crocodylus > Crocodylus siamensis. The sequence goes on from NC_143409.1 coordinate 52,899,005, forward strand.
CTGGGAAACACTTGTGCCACGTGCACTGTGGCATGCAGCAAGTCACCCTAGTGGTAGGGGAGGCTGGGACCAGCAGTTTTTCTGGCCCCAGCAGCCTTACCTTGGGGCCTCTGGGAGCAGCACCCATGGTGCTCATGCACCAGGGAGCCCGGATGGTAGCCAGAGTGTGGCTCCAGCCAGCCAGGCTCTGGTTTTGAGTGGCACACGCTGCTGCAACCTGCACCACCCCACTTTTGTTTGGCATGGATTTTTTTGACACCAAGATCTCCCAGGGTCAAAATCCCTGCCCCCAGGCTGCTAAGTAGCATGGGGAATGTCTGCATTTGTGATGCAGACCCATCTGCAGTGCCACATACCACGTGTCTGCACTCATCTGAATGCAGCCTGGGTGTCCTGAGCTCTAGGCCAGAGGGGGAACAGCACTGGGTAAATCTTCAGGGGCATATAAGCACGTGCACAGTAAAGGACTTGGTGGGGCTTTGTGTGCCACTCACGGGAGTGATTGCAGTTGTAGCAGATCATAATGGGAAGAGTGGGCTTGTGCTTAAAGGTGACAATAGGGTTCACTCTCCAGCTTTGCCACTGATCCTTTGTGTGTGGGTTGCTACATGCTTCCTCCCACGCCCCCACCCCTCAGACAGCTCTTAATATGAGTATGTGCAGTCCGGGCATGGTGGGGTCCTCACCCAGGAAGCTGAGATGGAGAAAAACCAAGCAGCTCCTAACTCTTATCTAATAGGTCAAGTGTGGGAGCCAGCACTCCTGGGTCCCATCCCCAGCTCTCCAAGGGAAGTGGCATAGTTGGAGCAAGGCGAGCTGCAAAGGGTCTGAGATCTGTCCGGTGGCTTATTGATTCTGGAAAGCTGAAGTGCTGGAGGTTGTGTGAAACCTAACAAAAGACAGGCTCGAGCTACTCACTGACAAAGGGGAAGTGACAGAGCAGCAGTTGCACTCTGTACAGAGGGGGAAAAGTCACTTTACCTCAGAATAGTCTGTTGAATTAAAACCAGCAGCTCCTGCTCTAAGCAACTAGACTTCACCGCTCCCGGGGCTGGAAACAATCCGGGAATCCTGGCTCCCAGCCATCCCAGAGTCACTTTTAGACCACCTACTCCTCTCGCAGAGCTGGGGATAGAAGCAGGCACAGGACCCTGTCCTGCCCCCCCCTTTTTCTCATTCGAGCTCCTCCATGCTACTTACCAGCCACAGCCACAGCAGCAGATCAGCTCTCTGGCAAGGCTCCGGGAGGCAGTCCCTGAGAGCGGAAACAGCACTGGTTTCACTTTCATTTCGCTCTGGCCGCAATGGCAGCCCCCAACCCCTTGCGAGCCCTGGAGGATGAGCTGAGCTGCCCCATCTGCTTGGATTACTTCAAGGACCCCGTGCTCCTGTGCTGTGGCCACAACTTCTGCCGGGCCTGCATCACTGAGGCGTGGGAGGGCCTGGAGGGGAACCTCTCCTGCCCCCAGTGCCGAAAGCGGTTCCAGGGCAGGAGTTTCCAGCCCAACACCCTGCTGGGGGCGGTGGTAGAGAAGGCCCAGGTGGTGGTGTCCCAGGCTGGCCGCGGGAGTCCGGCCACAGGTATGTGCCAGAAGCACGGGGAGGCCCTCCACCTGTACTGCCGTGAGGATCAGGCCCCGATCTGTGTGGTGTGCGACCGGTCCCTGGAGCACCGAGCTCACGCTGTGGTTCCCAGAGAGGAGGCTGCCAAGGAATACAAGGTAAAGGACACCTCGTGCTTCACCTCTTGGGCTTGGCACCTGCCTGCTGTTGAACACAGGACGGAGCTGTCCCCTTCCTCCTCTGACCACAAATGCCATCCCTGGCCAGGGATCCCCCTCCCCCCAGACTGCCTTCTCTTCCTTCCTAGATTTATCCCCCCAGCTGAGGCCAGGCTGTAACCCAGGGGTGCTGGCTCCCAGGCCCACCCTTGCTAACCCACAAGATGCCACTTCCCTGCCAGAGCTGGGTGTAAAAGCCAGGAGCCCTGCACTCCCTCCCTGTGTATCTGGCCTGTCTAATGTTTCAGATTAACCCACTGCTATCCAGTTGAGCCCAGTGGTGTGTTTGCAGAGCTGATGCACCCCGTTCAGGCCCTTCTGCCCTGAACCTAGTCTGAGCTATCCCACCTCTGGAAGGACTTTGTGTGTGGAGATTGCTCAGCCTACATGGGCAAGAGAAGCATCATCCCCCATTCCATAGATAAGGCTAAGTGACTTGCCCAAGGTGGCACAGGCAGTTGGTGGCAGAGCTGCGAGATGCTCCCCCTCCCTCTCCCCTAGGTCTCCCAAGCCCCTAGTCGAGTGTTTCCCTTTTTCTCCATCACTGATGTGACCTGAAGATCTCAAGAGGTCCCTTCCAGCCCCTAACATCTATGAATTGGCAGGAGGAACTCCACAAGTGCCTGGAGAGTCTGAAGGGTGAGAAGCAGAGCAGGGAGGCTCTCACCATCAGCGAAGGGAGGAGAATAGACGGCGTGCAGGTAAGTGCTCCTTCCTGACTGCCTGGGATTCCTGCCTGTCCCTTCTTCATCCCTTCCAATGCAAATTCCCATGGAGGGTAATGAATGGCCTAACAGTACTAAGCTGCTTCTGGGATCTGATGATTAAATGCAGCCCACGACCACTAGGAGAGTCCCCCTGGATCCCTTCTCTGGCAGCTGGTCCAAAATAAGAATGACCTCTACTCCTGCTATGAGCTCATGGTGTTACTCCTCTACTCGTGCTGCAGATGGTGGGCCCCCAGGCCACCCTGCCTCCCCACCCCTGACAAGGACAGCCTCATCCTAGAGAAGCTGCTTTCACGGGCTGCCAAACTTTTGGCCTGCTCAAGCCTGCATTTCTAAGATCCACAGCCTGGACCATGAGCGAGAGCACTGGGGGGCGAGCACTGGGGGGCGGGGGAGGTGGTGGTCAAACAAGCTGAATGTCCTTGTCTACACCCCAAGTCATGACCCAATTAGGAGTTGCCCTCTGGCAGGAAGAACTGGCTAGTCATCTGGGCCACAGGGAGCCCTCCAGGGCTGGGTAATGGCATTTAGGTGGCTGGGAACAGCTTTGGGTGTCCATATATCTATCTACCTTAACTCTGTACTGCTTTCCTTGCTTGCTCTGAGGCCCTTATGGCTAAGGGCAAGCAAAACCTTGGGGCATCCAAGCCCCAAGCCTCTGGGCTTGGGCCTGCACGTAGGATGCCTGCCAAAGGTTTTGGAAACATCTGAAGCCCCAGGTGGGGGTGGAGGATGTTTGCCGGTAAAAGGGCCACTTATGGTTCTGGACACTTGGATTTGGAATTAGTTTTGGCTGATTTGGCCGCGGATGCAAATTAAAAAAAAAACAACAAAAAACCTCTGCACTGCTTCATGTTTTCATGTCTCCTTACCCGTCTTTCTACCTCTTGTGTTCACCTCTTCTTCTGTCCCATCCCTTAACATGTCTCTCCCCTCTTCCCCCCTGCCTGTTACTCTGTCTTTTTCTATTTCTTGCTCTCCTTTCTCTTTCTGCCCCCTCAGCTCATCCACTTCCCCACCTTCTGCACCTCTCCATCTTTGAGCTTGTTGACCTGAAGCAAATGACTGGTCGAGTCACAGCAGAAAGGCCCCAGGTGGGAACACTTTTTTCTGGAGGAGTCGCTTTTTATTCTGGAAGCATTTGTGCCCTGGAACAAAGTGACCTCTGCTTTCTAGGGGTGTTGGATGTAGCGTTGGTTTAAGGGCATAGGCAGACAAGGGTCTTTGGGTAGATGTGATATCTTTTCTTACAGAAACTAAATAGTTGGATTGTTTTTTGCCAGCTTTTTGGGCACAAAAAGAAGGGTGAAGATGGGTGTTTGTGCCCAAAAGTTGGCAGAGAACATTTTTTCCCAACTATTTAGTTGCTCTAACAAAAGATCTCACATCTACCCAAAGACCCTTGTCTGGCTTTGCTTTGTAGTAACATGTCTGCATGGAGAGTGACTCTTTTCAATCAGTTGCCCTGTGTAGCTCAGCCTGATCTTTCCTTGGCATGTTCTTCCCAGTCTCTCTTATTTTTTTCTCTCTGAGTGTCTGCCCATCCTCTTGTTTCTCCCTTGAGATGGTTGGAAAACGGGTTGTGTTGTGCTTGTTTCTTTTATTAATTTATTTATTTCCTCCTGTGGAAAAAATGAGGTGGAAGTGCAGGGAGAAATTGTCTGGGTAGGTGGTTTTTAATGGAAAATGTCTACGTTTCTGTCAAAAAACAAAGGATAAAGGTTTACAGATACATTCTCTTCTTCTGTTTATTGTCTAGATGTTAAGTTTTCAATCCAAAGTCTATTTGTCTGGGGCAGCAACAGCAGCAACACGTTCTTCAGCTGTTTCCAGTTTTATACTGGAAAATAGTTTTCATGTACACCCTTGCCTTCTCTCTGTCCGCCTGTCCCCGAAGCCCGCTCTGTCTGCTACTTGCTCTGCCCTCTGGGTAGGGATGCCCTGGCTGGCTCCGTGGTGCTAGAAGCCGTGCCCCACTCCTCGGCCTGACCACCCCAACCAGCTTTTCTGCCCATCATAGGCACGTGTGAAGGCCGAGAGGCAGCGGGTCACCTCCACTTTCGAGCAGCTGCACCAGCTGCTGCAGGAGAAGGAGCGTCCCCTCCTGGAGGGGCTGGACAGCATGGCGCAGAGCCTAAGGGAGCTTCACCAGGGGAACATGGCCCCACTCCAGGAGGAGGTGCTGGTTCTCCACGGGCTGATTACTGAGCTGGAGTGGAGGTGCCAGCTTCCCGACTTGGAGCTGCTCAAGGTGAGGGTGCCTGGGCAGGGTTGAACCTGGGGGGAGGAGCGATGCCACCCCCTCCACCAAAACCTCACTCTTGGCTTTCCCCTGCTCTCGTCCATAAGAGACTCTCCCTGGGTTCTGGGCAGTGCAGGGGCTCTGACCTATGGTCGTATCCAGCAGGCCAGAACCCACAAGCCAAGTACCATTCTTCAAGATACGCTAATGCCAGAAAGACACCCTGCCTCTAAGGCACTTGCTCCCCAACCCAACACAACACCATCCCACCCCATGTCCCTTACCGAGACAGGGGACTTCCCAGCCCCACTCTTCCCCAACCCCCTGCTGCAACACCCTACTCTGTGGCTAGAGGTCTGAGGGGCTCTTTTTCTTTCCCAACTAGGAAGCCAGAAGCACCTTGAGCAGGTAGGAGGCTCCTTCTTACCCTTGGCAGATGGTAAGGGGTGAGATGGGGGCTGGGAAATGTGGGTGTCACAGAGGGGAAGGGGCAGGTTGGGCTGGGGAAAGCAATGAGGCAGGTCTCATGGGGTTTATGGTGGGAACAGGATGGGACAAGAGTATATGGGGGCCATTCGGGGGCTACAGGGGGAACCATACAGGACAGGTTGGGTGGGGTCTGTGGGGAGGGGAGTCTCAGAGGGGTGGTGTTGGAGCCCCAGTGGGGGAGGATGGGACTAAATGGGGTCCCATTTGTCCCTTCTGGCCCTTTATCATTGGCCATCCCCCTGGTTGCAAAGAAACCACTCAGGCTCCTGGCTCTCAAGATAACTATTTGTAAGACTTGTCTTCTCAACTCCCCTGGAGCCAGCGCCCCTGAGAGCAGCTGACCCTGGCACTGCAAACACACTTGCCCTTGTGAAGGGGATGTCTCTTCCTGCAGGTACAAGATGCCGACATTTTGCAGGTGGGTCCCTGTGCCCACCGAGAGCCTGGAAGAGACCGTCAGGCACATCTCCCGCAAGAGGCGTGCCCTGTGGGCCGAGATGACGCAGAGCAAAGGTAAAGGGGGCTCTCTCGCAGCCACGTGCTGATTTCTGCAGGGCGACACAAGGGGGGTATTGCAGAAAATCATTACAGCTGCCAGGTTTCCTAAGCAGAGGTTGTCCCTGTCTGTCCTACAGCACCCTGGCCTGCTTTGAGATCCTTATTAAGAGCATCGCAGGGAGCTGCTCAATATTAGCCCTGTTTGGTGTGCAAAAAGAGAAACCCAGAGGTTTCAAATGGGAATGCAGCATGTCAAAGCTGGTCTGCCCTGTTGTGGTCTTTCTGAGTCCCTTGCAACAGGACTTGCTCTGTCGTTTATCCATAGTCAAAAAAAATGAGTCCAAGCTAAGAGCTGGCACCTCTTGAGGGGTGCCTGGAGTTTAAAAAAGATGAGAATTGCGGGCGTAGGGACTGCTTGCAGTGTGGCTGTGAAGGGCAAGGGTTGTGGGGACAGTTGCACCGGGTACAGACTCATCCAATTTTCCCCTTTGCCTTCCCAGAGATCCTAACCCTGGATGCTTCCTCTGCTCACCCTGGCCTAGTGGTGTCTCCAGACCGACGGAGTGTGGGGCATGGGAAGAAGGCCTGGCGTTCCCAGCCCCAGGACCCCCGGCAGTTCTTCCCTTCCTTCTGCATCCTGGGCTCTGAGGGTTTCTCTTCGGGCCGGCACACCTGGGAGGTGGGGGTGGAGGGTAAGGAAGGCTGGGCCGTGGGTGTAGCGAAAGAGTCGGTGAGGAGGCAAGGGCCTATGGGCCTCCTGCCCCAGAATGGCGTGTGGGCTGTAGAGCTGGGACGGTACATGTTGCTTCCCTTGGGGCCTGCACAGCCTCAGAAGGGCCCAGACTGCAGGCTAAGCAGGATCCAGGTCTGTTTGGACTATGAAGAAGGGCGGGTGACCTTTGTTAATACCAAGAACAAGGCCCTGCTCTTCACATTCAGGGCTTCCTTCACAGAGAGGCTCTTCCCCTTCTTCTGGCTCTGGTCCCACCATGCCCAGATCACCCTGTGCCCTTGATGTCAGAGCAGCATCTTGCGGATGCACAACCAGCTTCCCATTCCTTGGGGTGCCAAGGTCCATACCCCATAACCCCAGTAAAAGGTGATGGGGATACACCCAACAAACACAGACCAGGACAGTCTGGTTCCTGGGCAGCCAGAACATATCCGGGATCACTATGGGCTGGTTCCTAGGTAATGGGGCACAACCCCACAAAACCCAGACAGAGCTCCCATGGCTCCCGATCTGCAAATACCAGTGGCTCTGGCCCCATTCCCCTCCTGGAGCTGTAGACAGAGCCCAGGAATCCTGGCTTCCCATTGTCTTTACTATAAGTGGTGTGAGCTGGAAGAGCCCATGGCTCTCTGTCAGCATTATGGACAATGACACATGGCCCTTATTCTGTGCAGTATGGGGTCATTCACTACCATATGGGTAGACTTGTTCTGCTTCTCTTTTCACTCTGTTGCCAGCTGGGGCGAGCCCTGCCCATCTTGCACGGTGTGACATTGCCCAGGGAAGCTACATCTGGCATGGACTGACCCAGGGGAGACCTTTGTTTTTGCTAAGTGTATTAGAGCCCTGGGGAAAGCCGGGTCTTTAGAGTCTATGGAGCATTCCCCCCCTCTTCCTTGTGCTGCATCACAGACTGCAATTAATAAAGACCGTTTTAAAAGGAGCAGGAATCTCAGAGCATTTCCTTCTTGCCCCTCGGGGAAAGGTTGAATTAGCAACAAGAACAGGAGCAGTTAGCTAATTTAACGCAGGTCAGAAACTTCCATCCTGGGAATTCTGCGTCACATCCAAATGCGGCCTGAGCCAGAGACAATTTTCTAAGGCTCGGCTGTGGAGGTTACTCAGGAAAACTAAGGCAAATGAAATACAGAATTACCAGTAGATCATTCATCTTCTTATTCCTTATTATCCCTGTGTAAACGGCCCCTCTGGAAAGATTCTGTGTTTGATTTACAAGTTTAATATATATATTTTTTTAGTTTTGCATCTTGGGCCAAATCAGTTCTATTGGCTAAGCAGAGTTCAGTCATTCAAGTCTGTGTGGCACTACCACACAAACTTCAGTGCCCACATAGACTTGAATATGGTAGCACCACACTGATGTTACCACAACATCTGTGTGGTACAGGTGTCCTCCCTCCCAGACTTTTCAGCCTGGGGCTTCAGATACTCCCAAATCCATGGCAGGCATCCTGCATGCAAGCCCCAAGCCTGGAAGCAGTGGAGTGCAGAGAGCCCCTAGTCTTTCTTACCACTAGACAAAAGGCCAAAGGAGCAGGCTAGAGGGAGACCCCAAGGGCAATCCCCCATCACCATAAAATGTGTAGCCGAGATCCGGCCATTGGGAAGCTAAAGCGCACTGTTGTAGGGGTGCCTACCCTCAGTGCAATGGACAGGTCTCCACCCTCAACTACACCGAGTCATTCATGGCCGAGAAGAAGGGAATCTTCCCTGCCAGGTCAGTAAAACCACCTGGGCCAAAACCACCCTCATGGTAGCTCCCTGATGAAGATGCTACCATGTTTCTAGCTAAATATCTGCCCCTCCCTTGTTAAAACGTTGTTGTTCTGCTATGAATCAGGAGAAATTCAGTATAAGGGATCCCCCAGCAATGTTGTTGCTGCTGTTGACCGGTGCTGAGGCCCTCCCTAGAAGCAGCTGCATTTCAGGGCTGCATAAGTGATCCCTGTGCAATCGTATCGCGAGGGTGCTAGCCAGCAGCCTGCACCACTCCAGAGGCTGGCTGTGTTTTAGCCCACTGGACGGGTGATCCCAGTGCTGATTGAGTGCCCTTCACACCAGGGACTGTCTTGCTGGGTGCTGACAGAAGTGCTGGTTTGTCACATGCTCAGCCCCCTGAAGTGCTCTACAGCTGTGCCCTGACAGAAGTGCATGCCTGCAGGTGAGTTAAAAGTGCCAAATCGCATGACAAACTGAACCCTTATTACATGTGGGTTCAGATGAAGGCGCTCAAAGTGGAATACCTGCATTGATGTCTATCAGTGCGCACCAGGAGCAGGGCTGGGCTGATGCAGCCCAGTCCCACCCTGGATGCTGTCCTCAGGATGGGGGGTGGGAAAGAGAGGGGGGGAGGGAGCTCAGTCTGGAGTTTGCCCAGCAGTGCTGGAGGGTGGGGCAGGTGGGTTGGAGCCCCACTGAGACAGGGGTGCTCCAATCCATCCACCTTGCCCTCCACCACTGGCCGAACCCTGGACTGAGCTCCCCCTCTCTCCTTTCCAGTCCACCTCTCCCATTCTGAGGATAGCACAGGAGTTGGAGGGCGGCGTGAAGCTAATGGAGAGAGGCTGCAGATATGCTGCTGCTCCAAACTGGAGCTTGATCCCCCAACCCATGGACCCAACAGTGAATGTCTCTTGGGTTGGGGGAGGGGGGAACATTGTAACATATGGTGCTTCCTGTGAATGAGTTACAGCAAGAACCTGCGTGTCAGTCGGTGGCCGCTACGTGTATGCAAACCCAAGAGTCCCAAGTCTGTTCCCCCTTTACCGTAACCACAACCCACTACTGTCCCAGAGCCTAGGATAAACACAAAGGCCAGGAGCAGAGGTGGAATTGGGCAGTTCTGCACCCTGGACAGTGGTGCCGCTCTTCCTGCATTGACTTAGGGAAGCTGGGATGCAAATCTCAATCTCCCTTAGTTATGCTACTGCCCAGAAGTGCTGCCAGCCAGCACCTCCGCTTTGAAAAAGCAGTTGTGTTAGGCTGGAGGTCCTCCCCCAGGTAGCAGAAGGGGGCACTGCAGCAGCTTTGCCTTCTCCAGTGGCTGGTTGGGGGGCAGAGGGCAGTGGGCAGGCTTATTCCTTGTCCCATTCCTGAGTCATAAAGACAGCTGGATCCAGGTTCATTGGGTCCAGGGAGAGGGGAAAAGACTGCAGCAAGGAAATTTCTGCTTGAAGCTGTTGCAGCTTGCAGTGAACAAGGCTACAACTCAGAATGGGAGAGGAGGGTTGAGGAGCTGCGAAGTGGGAGGGCCTAGCTCTAAATTCTAGTCCCAGGGGGATCAGAAGGCCTGGCTGGCCCTCCTCCACCTCCTACCATGGGGCATCTGATGTAACCAAAGATTAGAAGAGGATCACCACCCCCTGCGCTCCCATGATGGAGGTGAGCAGTTACCTCTCGTAGATTGCTAGTCTGGTCCTGGGATGCAGCCATCTCTGGGTTGGAACAGAGTAGCAACCTATGAATATGCTCATGGTAACATCAGCATATGCACGCACACGCACGCGCACACATGCACGCGCACACACACGCACACACGCATGCGCACGCACCCCTACCCCATAAGCAGCATTTGAGCCTCCATCATGAACTCACACACACACCCCTACCCCATAAGCAGCATTTGAGCCTCCATCATGAACTCACGCTCTAGCTCCTTCTGCTCGGGCCAAAGGAAGAGAAGCCGGATGAACCAAGGCTGCATCAACAGCTGAGCTATTCATGAGCACCTGGTCAGCTCCCCTCCAATGATTTCAAGCCTGCAGTTGGATTTTGGCTAGGAGACCATGGTTAATGAAAAAACCACAGCTACCTGGCAGGATTCATGAGCTTGGAGAAACAAGGAAGATCTTAAAAGTGACTCCAATGGCTGGATCAACTCCCTCTGGTCACCAGGGTCTCCCACAAGACCCTCCAACAGTCACCCTGTTTAGCCTGCAAGCCAAGCAGAGGGCAGATAAGGGTGCCAACATGTTTAAATAACTGCCTTTGTAGCTGCCAGTGGCTGAGAGAGAACATTTCTATGCAGGTATTAGCTCAGTCACACCTTAGTACTGATGGTGGTTTTACTGCAATCAGCTTAATGCTAATGGGAAAAAATGGTCCCATTATGGAACACATTGGCCTGGGTTGGAGAATGGGAAACTGGGCCTTTCCCCTCTGTGTGGTGCTGGTGCTGAGCTGGCCCAGACTAGGGGGTCCCAGCTGGCAAAGAGGGGCCTGGGAGGGGATCAGAGGGTTGGATCTGGCAAGGAAGCCAGCAGACATAGTCATTAAATGAGAGCTGAGTGGCCAAGTTGCAAGTTCTCTGTTCAGGCAGGACAGGGGTAGTCTTGCTACACGGCTGCTGCCGGGCACCCAGAAGCGACTGCATATACCATGTCATTGCATACTCCCTCCCCGCTTTTTGGTTACTTCAGCTACTGTTGTGCTGTAACCTGGAGTTGTCTGCATCTTGGTGCTGAGTGAGCAACACTGGGACAATTTCACCATGGGGCTGTTACCCAGATGCCTCCTCCCCAGTGGCAGCTGCATATCTGAAGTGGGATCAGAAACTTAGGGCAAAACTGGGAAAAGTAAATGTATTTATTTCCCTTTTCCAGGCACAGTTGCCCTCCTTCCACCCTCCTCTCCCCCTCCTCCAAGTCTGCACCTGTGTACTTAGTGTGTCATTTTTAGCCCTCTTGGGTGGCCTTGGCTCGCTCTGCACCTGGTTGCTTATGTCATACTTAGTTTGCAGCTGAAGGTCTTTGTGCTGTTTCTGTGAAGACCAAGGCGGTGTAAAAACCGTAGGCAGTGGCTGGGGTTAGGTCCTCTGCCCATCCATCATTAGGCTACTAGTCATGATTACAGGTCCCATCAGCATCTGTGAGCCAAAAGTCCAGCCTCCCAGTGGGCTGGGCGGGGAACCTGGGCTTTAGGGCCAGCTCCTGCCAGGCCCTCACCCTGCTTCTGATCCAGAACTTGGGGATAAGGACTGACAGTTAAATGCCCTGTAGGTGGTGTTGGGGAAGAAACTGTGGAATTAATTACTGTAAATGGGCATTGTGCAGATGAGAAGGCTTTGGCCATTTAAATGCTGATTTTCAGTAGCAAAAAAGGAAGGCGACCTCTTTCTCCCACAACAGTGAATCCCCTTGGCCACTGCTACTCTGCCGCCCCAGACCTGGAGCTGGAACCAGAGCAAGAGTGGGTGCAGAGGTAGCGGATGGGAGGTGAGGGGATGTGCCCACTCCAACGCCATTTCAGCCCCCTCCCAGCACCCTGCCTTAGGCAGTGGCCGGGATTGGGGCTCAGTCTGCCTTTCCATCATTAGGCTACTACTCCTGCTTCATACCAAATTTAAACTACTAGACCCCACATTCTTCCAAGAGTTTGGACTAGAGCCCACTGCTCCCAATTATGGCCAACTCCTCCACTCCAGATGCAGAGCCCAGGAGTCCTGGCTCTCCAGTCAGTTGGCATTTTGACCTCTATTAATTTCACTCAGTAAAGGAGAGGATTATTTTTTCCTGTCCTTGAAGGGGTCATCAAGACAAAAATCAGGATCCTGGAGATAATTGGTTTAACATCCCCCTGATGAGAAACAGTGATTGAAATAGCAACGAGGCTTCCAGCCGCACAGCCCAGAAACTGTCCTACTTCCCCAGCTTCATCGGACTGACTGCCGGCTGGAACGCGGAAAGTATCTATCTTTCTCTTTAATCTCTCCATGTCCTATTATTTGTCTTTATGTCTATATGTCTGTCTGTCTGCCCTTCCTTCTCTGTTCAGACCTCTCAGTCTGACTGCCTCGCTTCCCAACTACCTACCATACTTTGTCTGTCTGCTGTTAGACCTTAGTATGCTCTCTCTTTTCTCCTTTCCCAGGCTACAAGAGAAATAGCTTTACGGGTGGTTGCACATATACTGCATGCTCCTAAAATGTAATTTAGGGAGTCCAAAATTATACCTTTTTTTATGGATGCACACTATCTTAAATAGCATCGATGCAACGTACCCTTTTTCTTGTTTAATGCAGTGTTGGAGTGATATTGTAGTTACGATGGTTCAGGAAATATGTGAGAGGCAAAAATGTTTGTGGGTGATACCTTTTATTGGCCCAACTGCATGGTTGGGATAGACTTAGACAAGTTTTCAGCCACTCACTAAAATCTTCCTCGGACAAAGACTGACTTAATAAATCTCTTTAGTATACTTTTAGTTGGAACTAATGAGTCAGTAAATAATGAGACCGACCTTGTTTGATAGTGGGGTGAGTGCTTTCCATCCCTGCTCAGAGTTGTCTGTACGACACAGACTTTTAACGTTTCATATTTCCTACAGTTATTTATTAGTGTTGGCTTGAAATTAATAGAGCTAGTTGAAATATTTCAAACAAAATAAGCCTTTTTGTACCTCTAAAAATAATTTTTAAATGACATTTTTCATGCGAGACTTCTGATATTCTTTGCTTTTAACTAGAAAAAAAGTTATCTTTTTATCAAAACCTTTTTCTCCCAGAGTGTGTTTCAAGAACTGTACTGATGAATTTCAATAAGCGTTTGAAAACGAAATGAAAATGGAAAAAAGATCCATTTTTGAACATTCCAAATTTTATAGAATTTCATTTTTTTCTTCATTTTTATGAGCTGCGGAAGGCTGTGGCACTAATTTCATTACTAGTTGAGAAATATTTGTCTGAATTTATTGGAAAATTAAGTATACAAGAAAATCTAATTTTCTTTCCAAAAAGAGGGGTTTTTTTTCAATGTAAAAAACAAAACATCAAAAACCAAATTCTCAGAAAAATGAAATGCCATGGATAATATTGTTCTGTAACATGTTGATATTTGAATTTTTGCCAAAGAAATGACATTTCTCATGAAAAAAGAATTTTTTTCCCAATCAGTTCTATAATGGAGCCTGCTCCAAATTCTGGTAGGTGAGAAGTGCCCATAATTATGATTAGATGTCAGAGTGTCTCACACAAAGATATATGACTTCTCCTGGGTTCTTGTTTTCCACCTGCAGGTACCAGCTGTGCTAAGAAGCAAAATGGACACAGCCAGTAGAGTTGTGACATCTGACCATCCTGGAAAAGCCAGCCCACCTGATGGTGTGGGCACAACTATGAGCACTGGGGATGGTGGTATGGCTGATGGGATCACTGTTCTTGGGACTGCCAGTAGCCCCTGGGAGACTGGTACCTATGGAGACAGGGATGCAGACATTCATGGAGAGAAGGACATGGCTGCCACCGCTGCTTATGAAGATAGTGCTGTCACCCCTGAAGATGGAGGCATATCACCCACCATCATAGAAACAGAAGTAAACACCATCCTTAGAGACAGAGATGCCACCATCAGTCTTAGAGGGGTAGATGCCATTTTCACCCCCAGGGATGGAGATACTACAATCAGGCGTAGAAACATCACCCCCAACTCTGGAGACACTGACAATGCCTCCAGCCCTGGAGGGGCTACTGCCCCTAGAAATCCTTCCATGACTGCCTATGGTGAGGGCACAATTGTTACCACTCCAGGATATAACATCCTAGCTATAGTCTCTGGAAAAGCCACCGCCTCTGTCTCTGGGACAGTTTCTGTTCTTGGGGAGACAGTTAGCTCTGGAAAGTTCCCAGCCTTCAGTGAAACCAGAACTCATGCATCAGTAGCCACCTGTAATAAGGCCAACCTCTTTGGGGCCAGAAATGTCCCCGATGACCCTGGCACCTCCAGTGAGAACAAGTCTGTGGGACAAACTCATGTTCCTGGAGACAGCAGCCCCTCTAGTGAGACTCCCACTTCTGTTGCAGCCAGCGCTGCCCATATTGAGACTATTACCTTTAGGGACATAGAGGCCCTTAATCTGGAAAAGACCCTGCCAACCCAGCGAAGAATTTCAGGGAACATCACTATTCCCAAAGAAACCATCTCCAGTCCTGAAGATCCTGCTGCTGCCCTTGGAGACACTGCTACGACCCCTGAGGCCTTTACTGCCAACTCTAGAGACTTCACTTCCCCCACAGCCTCTGGAGAGGACACTACCAATCAAGGAGACACCCTTTCCACTACCTTGGCCCTTGGAGAGAGCACCATCAACTCCATTACCCCTGGCGATAATACCACTATCACCATCTTCAGCCCTGGTGATCCCACTACACCTAGGGACAGTGCTGCCATCACCTCCAGAGATGTGTTCACTACTGATATCCTTGGAGATGTCAGCACTGATGCTGTTCCTATCACCTCTGTCACCACCGATGCCCCTCCTGATGAGGGGGATATAATTACTGCCTCCACAGACAGCTTTCCCATTGCTGTCTCTGGTGTCACCCCTACTCTCTCTGGAGATGCCATTGTCATAGACAGCATTACAGCTGCCCCTGGAGACACCCATGTCACTGCCGCCAACCCTGGAGAAATTGAGGCAACCACTGCCCCCACTAAAGAAGAAAACACTTTCACCACTGTTCCTGGAGATGCTATCGTCACCATCACCATCACTGCCGCCCCTGAAGAAGAAGAAGAAGAAGAAGAAGAAGAAGATGACATCACTGCTGCCACTGGAAAAAATGAAGATGATACCACTGCTACCCATGTAGATACCCCTGCTGTTCCTGGACAGGATGATGACACTGCAACTTCATATCAAGATAATGATCTCATCACTGCTGTCCCACAAGAAAATGACATCATTGCTTCCTGCCAAGATAATGATGTCATCACTGCCAGTGCTGGAGAAAGTGATGACATCTTCTCTACCCCTACAGAAAATGAGGTCATTGCTTCCCCTGAAGGAGAGGATGACACCATCACGGCTGGCTATAAGGGAGATGGCAATATCCCTGCTGCCCCTGAAGAGGTCAGCATCCCTATAACCATCATTGCTGCCCCTGGTGGTGATGACGGAGCCAATGCCATTACTGACACCCCTGGAAAGGGCAATGCCATCGCTGATACCCCTGGAGAAGGAAACATTGCCATCACTGATGCCCCTAGAGGAGGAGGTGATGTCTTCACTGATGCCCACAGAGGAGGAGATGGCATTGTCACTGCCACCCCTGGAGGAGGAGTTGACATCATCACCACTGCCCCTGGAGATGGAAATAATAGTATTCCCATCAGCACCCTCCCTGAAGGAGACAAAGCCAAGACCCCCCACCATGAAGATGCCATTGCCACTACTCCTGGAGGTGACAGAGCTGTCACTGCTGCCCTTGGAGATGGAGGTGCTCATGGAGATGACATTATCCCTGAAAAAGATGATGCCATCACTCCTACCCTTGGGGATTCTGTCATGACCATCACCATCACTGCTGCCCCTGAGGAGGTTACCCCTGACATTGACACCCTCACCCTTGGGGAAGCTGACACTGCCATCACCACTACCTCTGGGGAGGTTGATACTGCCATCACCACTGCCCCTGGGGAGGGTGACACTGACAACGCCATCACCACTGCCCCAGGGGAGGCAGATATTGCCATCACCACCACTGTTGGGGAGGCTGGCACTGCCGCTGGGGAGGCTGATATTGCCATCACTACCCCTAAGAAAGCTGACACTGCCATCCCCACTGCACCTGGGGAGGCTGATAAAGACACCACTATTGCCACCACCCATGGGGAGGCTGACACAGACACCACCATCTCTACCACTCTTTGGGAGGCTGACGCTGAGAATGCCATCTCCACTGCCCCTGTGGAGGCTCTGGCCACCATCATCACTGCTTCTGAGGATGCCAAGGTCACCATCACCACCACCCCTGTTGAGGCTGAGGCCACCATCACTGCTGTTCCTGAGGAGGCTGACACTGACACTGCCATTACTCCTCTTCCTGGGGACACCAATGCTGTCATCACCACCACCCCTGGAAGAGATGAGGTTATGACAGTCCCTTCTGAACATGCCATCGTCACTATTACCATCACCTCAGTCTTCGGGGATGAGGAGGCTGCCTCTACCCTATTTCCTGAGGATGAGGAGGCTACACTCACTCCCACTTCCAGGAGTGATGGGGCCATCACTGCCATTCCTGGAGACCCCATTGTCCATATCACCATCACCGGTGCCCCAGAGGAAGACGATGCCACTACTCTTGTTTCTGGAGAAGGCACCGGTGCCATTGCCCAGGATGATGATACCATCATTGCTGCCCATGGATATGACATAATTGCTGCCACCCCAGGGGATGGTGACATCACCATTGCTGCTAATTCTGGAAAGGATGATGCCTTTACTGCCCCCCTGGTAAACTACCCTGTCACAGCTGCTGCTGCCCACGCACATGTCACTGATTCTGCTATCAGCCCTGAAGGGGCCACCCACACTACTGCTGCCTCTGGAGACACTAACATCACCACCACTGCCCCTGTGGATGTTGCTGTCACCAAAACTACACTTGGAGATACGAGTGACTTTGCCACAGCCTCCAGAGATGCCAGTACCAAGCCTGTGGCCTTTGTGGATAACACCATCATGACGACCCCAGGAAGTGACACCATCGCTGCTGTGCTGGGAGGATCTGACACAGGTGCCATCACCACTGCTACCCCTGGAGAAGATAATGCCATCACCACTGCACCTGTGGGTGATACCGCTACCACCACTGCTGCCTGTGAGGACACCATGGGTATCACCATCCCTGGAGACACCACCACTGCTGTGACTGTCCCTGTAAATGACACCATTGTTGCTGCCACCATTCCTGGAGATGCTTCTATTACCAGCACACACCATGGAGATGCTGAGGCTCCTGGAGACACTGTCTCTGCTACTGCTATTCCACCTGAAGAGGTCACTTCCTATACTGCCACCCACAGAGATGCCATCATCTTCCCCAGAGGTGCCCCTGCCATTGTCTCAGGAGATGTTTCAGCCACCTCTGACCCTCTTGAAGACATCAGCATCCATGGAAATCTGGGCATGAATGCCCCTGCGGGCGATGGCACTGTTCTTGGAGGTGACATCGCTACTTCTGGAGATGTTGATGTCCCCAGATATGACATCATCACTGATGATGTCACTAGAAATACCCTTCGAGATGATGACATCACAGCTGATGCCCCAGGAGCTGACACTGTACCTGGTAAGTTGATGTGAAACCCAGAATGGAGGTTGCCCCCAGGCCGGGAATGGGGAGGGAAGGAAGCCAGGCAATCCCTGTCCTGATGCTGTGACAGTTCTTATCTCCAGGGAGAGGCTCTGTTGCTATAGCAGCAGCCACCACTCTGACATAAATGGATAGTGACACCGTCAGCCCCATGTCCAAAGGATACCCCACACACGACATGAGCCATATACTAAGCAGGGAAGCATAACTTTGCTCCATTCGATCTCACAGAGCAATCACTCATCCTTTTCTTCTCCTCCTCCAGCAGCAGCCTGGGAGCCCCAGACTCCCCTGCAGTCTTGCTCCTTTGTCTTCATCGCCGTAGTCTGCATCTTCATTGCTGTGGTCCTGCTCACCGGGATTTTTGCGGTAAGGGCCCTGTGTGTCACTGGATGCTTTGGAAACTGCCCTGTCCCTTGTTTTCCCACTCTTGGGAAACCCACACTTAGTCCTTGTCCTCCAGTCCTTCTGCATTCTGCTCTGAGGTGGCCAAATGCTGGGCTCTGTAGTCAGGTCTGACACTTGCTGTTGCCCCAGGACTCCCGGTTCTCTCTCCAGCTGCCCCGGGGGAGCAGGGAGTGACTCTAACATATTGGGAGGAGGAGATGACATCATCATCAGCACTGCCCCTGGAGACAAAAATGACAGTATTCATCAGCGTTCTGGGAGTCGGGACACCCAGGTGCTGTTCTCAGTCGTGTAAGAGAAGGTGGCACTAATGGCTGGACTGGGGCTGGGAACTGGAAAGCCAGGAGTCCTGGGCTCCCAGCAGTAGGAGGGGAGTTGGCTTTGGTGGTTGGGCCAGGGGAGAACTGGGGATTGGGATTCCTGGGGTTTCTATCAGTTTTGAGAAGGTCCTGGGGCCCGCTGTTTGTTACTCAGACCATTTCACTGATGACCATGCATGTCTCTTCCAGGCCATCCATTATGTGAAGGTGTTTATCATCAGCTCTGCCACCTTCTCAGTCCCAGTCGCAAACTCATTCCCCTGAGATCCTTCTCCACGGTTGGCACCTCTGAAGCAGCCAGGTGCCACTTCTGGATGGCACAGAGAGACTGCATGCAAGACATTCGTAGCTGACTCAATGGGCAGAAATGGAGGGAAGAAGTTCATCTAGGTCCTCCCTTTAATACAAGGAAAATGTGTTTCCACTGGCCACTGTCGCATAAGAAGGTCAAAGCATTGTGGTGTGTTTTGGCCAGGGCTAAGGACAGAGGAAAAACTGCTGTATGGGGCAGTTCATCAGCTCACAAGTCCATACAGACTTAGAGCTCTGGTCCATCTAGTCTGGGATCTCACCTTGTGCCACTAGCAGATCAGACCAATGGTACATCCCACCCTTTTTCCGACTTCTGCCTGTGTGAGTGAGGGAAATGAAAGAGCACAACAGCCGGGAAGGAAATATGGTGTCATCTCCTTCTCAGGCACCAGTTCCAGTGTGACCCAAGCCACCAGGACTGGCTGGCTCACCGGAGGGGTCCCACCCTCTCTACAAGGCAGGGTCTGATCTTCAGACTGGGTGGATAGGCTGGCTCAGAGGGGTAGAAAAAAGGGATATGGGGTCTTTCCCCTTCTTTCTCTGTAAAATTTCCTTTGTGATAGTAACTCAATAAGGTATTTCCCTTTTTGTTGTTTAATCTGATGTGCAGCACTACTTTACAGTTGTAAAACAGCCACCACAAATAGAAAAGAACTAGTTAGCTGTGTTAGTCTGAAGTCAGGTAGAAGACAGGGCAGAGTTGGACCGTATAGATTAACTTGGAATTAGTTAGTCCGTAGGCTGCAATTATGCCTTGCCTTCCACCCCGGAGAGAGCTGTGTTTCTGAGCAAGCTTCATGCTGCATTGCTGTGCAGTTGAAACCCAGCCATCCTCCCCCAGAAGTAGCTGCACTTCAACATTGGCTGAGCAATCCCTATCCTGCTTTGTCATGCTATTCTTACCCCAGAGGTAGCTGCATTTCAGCACTGGCTGCCCAAGCTCTACGCAGCATTGCTCTGTGGTTGTAACCAGGTACCTTGCCCACCCCACCAGAACTAACTGCATTCAATGCTGATTGAGCAATCCCAGTGCTATGTGGTTGTTTCCTGGCCAGCCCACCCCAGAGCTAGCCATTGGTGATCATGCCAGCTCTGTGCAGCCATGGGCAGGGTGGCTGTTATCCACCTGCCTCATCCCCAAGCTGGCTGTGTTTCCACAGCAGGAAGACTGCTTGCTTCAGATTGGTTTGTCAGTCAAATACCTTGTGACCTTTTGGATCTCTTTGTAAATAATCAATCTGATTAATAAATAGGATATCTTTCCCTATCAGCTCTCCTAAGTGCCTGCTATGTTTGTCTGGCTCCGTGCTTCATAAAAAGAGGTTTCTCCTACTGGCTTACAGAGTCATTAAGCCAAAGGGCAGAAGAGTTCAGCGCATGTTGTAAAGGAAAATGCTCTTGGGTGTAGTGCCCGCTGTTTTCGCTAGAGGACAGGAGCAAACTACTTTGGAGACTCCTAGACTGAGCCTTGTGTAGTTGGGTTGTGAGAAGCCTCAAGAGAAGCTTCTGATCTCATGAGACCCTCCCAGCTCCCACTCAGAGAAGATGCCAACTCAGTGTGTATTGCCAATGCCTCCAGAGACAGGGGTTGAATTACACTTTGTCTCTTGGGGGGGGCTAGAAAAAAAATTGGGCTGCCCTAATAAAATCAGAGACCCCCCCCTCAGGTTATAATTTTCATATCTTCCAGGGGGGGTTCTTGTCTTTTATGGGGGGCTCAGCCTCCCTGAGCTCCCCCATAATTTGAACCCTGGCCAGAGATATCTGGGAACAACAAGGCTGGAAAGAGCGTGACGTTTGAGTGGGCTAGAGCAGGGGCAGCTCGGAGTCAGGACCCCAAGGTCTATCCCCATCTCTGGGGTGGAATCAGATCTAAAGGTTATATCATTTTGGTTGGGGGTGCAGTATCCTGAATTCACCTCCCAGCTCTGGGTTAGAAGTAGGGTTGCCAACTCTGTTTGCTTCTATTTTGGGAGGTTTCGGGGACACCAACCTGCCCACAATACATAATGCAAATGTGTGCTTGTGCTTGTTACGGATTAGGGTGTGTAGACTTTACATCAGGAAGGCAAATGCACATTACTATTACATTTTAAAAACCCACAGGACTAGTGTATAAATGGGATTCAATATTTAATGTTTATTTTAATGAATGCCCTATCATTTATCTCCTGGGTGGCTCTCGGCAGTCTCCTGGAGATTTATATCTAGTTCCTGGAGTCTCCAGGGCAATCCTGAAGGGTTGGTGACCTTAGTTAAAAGTGAGGCTTGATGGTTAGAACAAGGGAGCTGAGAGCCATGACTGAGCTCTCCAGACTCTGGGAAGGGAGTGGTTGCAGCAGCAGGACTTGGGGAACGGCTGAGTCGGGACTCCACTCCTGGGTTCCATGTCTCATGTCTCTTTATGCATGACGTATGGTTAAGAGAGGTCTCCTGCCTAACTATACCTGAATTTAAAACTGGACCTAAGCAACAGTGAGTGGCTGCTCATGGAATTATTCTGTGCAAGTCTTGGAAAAGAGCAGCAGCTGGCTTTCTGAGCTGTATTTCCCAGTCAGGGAAGCCTTGTCTTGCTGCCAGATGAGCCCATTTCCTTCAGGTTATCAAGAGGTGAAAAGAAGCATGACATTTGCTCACCTGTCATCCCATGGGCTGAAAATAAAACTGGGACTGCACTTGGCAGGCCCAGAGACATAATCTGTACAGAGGCAAGATAAAGAGTGTGGGTATGTGCCAAAGAGACTGCTGCCTGCTGTTGGAAGGGTTCAGACCTGTGTGTGCATGCGGGTGTGTGTGTCATTCCCCCAGCTGAAGGAAATAAGACCTTCCTCACTTCATTTCACAGCACTCAGTCATTCCCCAAACACAATAAGCTTTTAGCTGAGAGGATATGTGTAAGGCAAGAAGGAACCAAGAAGGGAGCGTGTGCATGATAACTGTGCCATCCCTAGCAGGACAGTTGCATTATGCATGCAAGGGTAGAGTAAGGATTGAGCAAAGGGGAGGTGTAGGAGCAGGTACCCATGCTGCAGTAGTGGCTGCACCACTGCTCCTAATCTCCTCCCTCTTTTTCTTCACCCACCAGTGGGGGCAGACCATGCCGGGAGTTTGTTAAAGTTCACAAAACAGCTAAATCCCCCTTTCCTCTTTGTGCTCAGAAACATATCCCCTTCCCTCTCTTGCCCTCCACTACTTAACCTGCTGCTACTGCTTTCCCCATTGTCTCTGGGGTGGGAGAAGACTTGAGGCTATGAAGCAGCTGGGCTCAGCTGGGACAGCAACAGTAGTAGTAGTGGAGATGGGTGGGGGGAAGGATCCCCACCTGGCCTGATCCTCACTCTGCTCATCGCTGCTTTTGCTGTCACTGTTCCCAGTTGAGCCCACCTCCATGAAGCCTGACTGGAGTAGGCAGGAACAGCTTTGATGCTTTGCTGGCTCTGGGGCCATGGGGAAAGCAGTAGTAACAGGTTGGAGGGGAGAGGACATGCCTCCAAGCAGGAAGGGGAAGGAGGGGTGTGGTTGCAGGAGCCTTGGTGGTCAGTGTAGCCTCAGAGATGGTGGAACCACAGTAGGAGGAATAGCTTTGGCAGTGTGTAGACCCTGGAAAGACTGGCTGAAGTATGGTTGGCATTAGCATTTGGCTGGAAGAAGGCTGGAGGAATGGAAATACACTAGGTATCTCCAACCCCCTGGTAGAGTGTCCTCCTATAGGACTTTCAGAAGAATCACCAAAGCTGAGCTCCACCAAGCCCAGGGTCCTCCTGCCTCTGGTGTTAGCCACAATTCACAGCTTCAGAGTGGGGGCAAGGAGCCCCATTAGCGGGGGCAATAATTGGTGGCATTAATAGGTACCTTTCCCACAGGAAGAAAATTCCCTGCTGAACTCCTAAATAATTAGTGCCTGGTTTACACCATGAAGCATGATGGCTTATGAATATATAGTATCTTTTAGACTACATACACAATTTGTACCAGTTATTATTGAGTATACCATATTCAACCAAGCCCAATCCTGAACTTAAGATGCCCTCCCCCAATAATTAGATTCTATTAATGGAAAATGTATACATTTGTTATAATTTTCCATGTATAGATTCTAATTATTGCAGGATCATCTTAAATTCCCCCCTGCAGGCGGTGGTGGTGAAGGGGGCACAGGTGCTGAGGCGGCAGTAATGAGCCAGGCAGTGGGGGGGATAGATAATGGGGAAGGCAGTGGGGGGGGGGTACATGGTAGGGCAGGCAGTGTGGGGAGCGGGGCAGTAATGGGGCAGGTTGGTGGGCAGTGGAGGAGACATGCAAGTTTCCTCTGCAACATTTCCCACCACCACTTAACCCCCCTGTGCCTGCTTCCTGCAGCCTCAGGCCCCTGCTCCCCCTTCTCTCCCCTCTGCACTGCTTCTGCCCCCTGCAACCTGGGGTCTCCCGGCCCTCCTTTGTCCTTTCTCTGGACTCCTTGCCTGCTCCTCCATCTCCCTATTACTTTTGCCCTGGTGCTCACAGACTCCACCCCTATTGCAGCCTGAAGCACAGAGCAGGGCTCCAGCCAAGCTTTATAGCAGTGGCACAGAGCCAACACTGCTGCTACAGGGCTGGGCTGGGGCCATGCACCATGCTGCTGCAGCATGGATGGAGCAGCTGAGGTGGATAGAAGGAGGCAGGCAGTGGACCCATGGCTGGGGCTGGAGCTGCAGCAGTTGCCTGTCCCTTGCTGCCTCATACTCAACTGTAAAATGAAGGGCTTCCCCCACCTCGCCCTTGTTAAATGGGGACGGGAAACGTCCTCACCTTTTAATGAAGTAAATACGGTATTTTGTATCCTTTCTATCCTATCTGTATCATTTGACAAAGCAGGTTGTTGAACACAAGAGCTCGTGCCTCTGAGCCAGTTAGTCTCTAAGGTTCCACTCTGCCCTGGCATCTATCATAATAGCAGCAGTTGTTCTTACGTTTCACGTTTGCAGTATCTCCTGACATGGCCTCAATGTTCCTGCGGGGCCCTGGGGTTCCCTAGGTAAGCAGTGCCTTTTACGAAGGATTTGCCATTTCAGTTGCCCCTTTCCCACCAGATGCCAAGGCCTTTCACAACTCAGTCCAGTGGCAGGTTAGCATCACTCTCCAGGTCTTCCAGATAGAAAAAATGAGTCATAGGAGTGAGTTAGCATCAGATCCAAAGCAAGACCTTTGCTCCTGACCCCCGTGCTTTTAACCGCAGTTCCCCAGAGAGTCAGGAATGGAAGCCAGGTGTCCTGACTCCCAACCTACCCCTGCTTGGACCCACTAGTGTCTGCTCTCCTCCCACCACCTGAGATTTGAGACTTGATCCAGGGTAAGTTTAAGTGCAAGTTCCTCCCAGATGCACTTCTGTGGACACGATCAAATGTCTTATTACCCTGTGGAAACCTGGTGCCATTACAACGAGGTCATCAAAGGACCCCCCCAGGACTGTCCATGACACTTTCATGGTTAATTGTGAGGTCAGAAGAGGTTCTGCACTTAGCTATTCACTTCTGCTGGGTTCCACAGTGTCCTTAATCCCCCATAATTATGTCACTGCTGTATGTGTTTGCCTGGAAAGGTGCCATGAAATATTGGCTGGATGGCTGAATTCTTCTCTGGGGCCAGGTCCTTGAGAGACAGGACCTGAGATCCAGTCACATCTGAAGAGATGCAAATATCTCTGAGGTTAACCCATCAGGCAAGAGCAGGTAGTTACACTGGCATTTGGAGCTGCTGCACAGGTCATTAATTATACCTAATGAAAAAGGAATTGACTTGCTTCTGGGGCTCAACCACCCACCTCCCCTCACCAGGCATGAGAAGTGTGGATGGGAAGAGTTGGGTAGAGGTTACTAAAGAGCATCAACACAAGTTAGAGGTGGTTCTGCAACAGCACTTCACAAGAGGGCCTAGCTGAGCTCAGGGCCCCATTTGTGCCAGACCCTGCTCAGATACAAGGAGAGAGTGCCCCTGTTTTACAGTTTCCTACACGGAAGGTAGCCTAGACATACAGAAGAGGGAAAAGAAGCCGAGAAGTGAGCATAGCAGCCCACGGTCACATAACAGGTGAGCAGTAGAGCTGGGAATAGAGCTCGGGTGCCTATATTGTGGTCAAGTGCCCACAGCTTCCCAACTCTGATTTTTAACTTCTGATGGATAGGTGGATCCGCTTTGGCAGAGAAGCAGGCCACCCATCAAAGGCATCTATCTATTCCTCCATCCTGAGGCACAAGCACCATCCTAGCAGATGCTAGGTTGCTCTGTCTTATGTCTCCAACACAAGATAATGACTTGTCGATCAGGTGTTCCTTAAACTGCTCTGCTGATGAATACGTGGAGAGTTGGCTTGGCTGTGAGGACACCAGGCAGAGACATTTGGCAAGAAAGGTCCCTTCTGACCCTAGAAATCGATGAAATCTATGAAATCTACCCTATTAGATCATCGAGTCCGACCCCCTGTCCTGGGCAGGAAAGAGTGCTGGGGTCAAGTGACCCTAGCCAGGTGCTTGTCTAAACTCCTTTCGAACACCTCCAAGGTAGGGGAAAGCACCACCTCCCTTGGAAGTCTATTCCATAATTTGGCGACACTCACTGTAAAGAATTTCTTCCTGATGTTCAGAGTTCACAGCTCTGCTACAGGCTCCTTCTGCATAAG
Organism: Crocodylus siamensis; assembly: GCF_052110815.1. NCBI lineage: Eukaryota > Metazoa > Chordata > Crocodylia > Crocodylidae > Crocodylus > Crocodylus siamensis. The sequence goes on from NC_143409.1 coordinate 52,924,284, forward strand.
TCAATCACTAAACCATCTCTGGTTAGACTCAAAGGATGCCTTGGTAAATACCAGCTCTTAGCTTTCCCTTTTTTTGTGGGGGGACTATGGAGGGGGAAAAATTTCTTCAGCTGCAAAGAACTCAGAAAGAACATAACAGGCCAGAATGCTGTTGGCACTGTGGGTTCATGTTTGAAATGCCTGGGTTTATCTTGTGAATCGTGTGTAGGTGTTTGCATGCATAACCTTGCTAATAATGTGTGGCACTCTGCAGCACCCTGGCTAAGAATCGCTTCACTAGTCTTTGCTAATTAGTGCATTTGGTAATCAGCAATCTAGCCTTTGTCTATGTAGACCAGTGGTTCTTGCAAGAGCCCCTGCAGCCAGGTAGAAATGTCCCATGTGTCTTGTGTGCAGCCAGACTGGAAAGAGCTGGGGCACACATGCTGCTCCTCCATTAGGGTTATCTGATGAGCCTAAAGCATCAGGGAGAACCAGCTCATGCTGCAGCCCTTCTCAGTCCAGCCTCTCCATGCTCCTCCCAGGACAGTTCAACCTGCCTTGCGTGCCTCCCTTTCCAGCAGATGCCATTCAGATCTGGCCTGAGAAGTGCTGCAGCACAAGCTGGCTCTCTGGCCTGCCTTCAGCTAATCAGAGAACCCTAATGGAAGCAGGAGAATATTTCATAGACATTAGGGCTAAAAGGGACCACGGGAGATCATCAAGTCCAGCCCCCCACCCAAAGGGCAGGAAGTCAGCAGGGTTCATAGGATCCCAGCAAGATAGACATCCAAATGTCTCTTGAAGGGATTCAAAGTAGGTGCTTGAACCACCTCCGATGGCAGGCTATTCCAGCCCCCGGGGGGTTGGACAGTAAAAAAGTTCTTCCTTATGTAATATATGTGTGCCATAGGCCTTCCCAAATGGCTGCACACCAGATGCACAGGGCACCTTGACCTGCTGGCAGCCCCACACCAGCTGAGATCTGCTGAGGTAACACAACTGTGGTTTTCAATTGGAGTGCTGTCGAGTTCAAAAATGTTGTGCAGGGATACCCTGAATCTAAAGAGGCTGAGACCCACCACTGTGGGTAGTGACATTTTTGAGCTTTGGTTTCTGTCTTGCCTGTTTACAGTGTAAGGCAGCGGACAGCAGTCTATACTCCACCAGCCAGATCCAACCCATGGAGTCATGGGAAGCGGCCCACAGACGTGGGGCTTTGGTGGAGTTAGCTGGCAGTGGCTTCAGCTGCCCGTGCTCTCCCCACGCCACCACAGGGAGAAATACTGGCCGTGAGCTGGCCCATGTGCCCCCTTCCCCACCTCTGACCCCAGGTGAGTCATTCTGTCCATGGCCAGACCACTGATATATAGGTAGGGGCGGTTGCTTATGCGTCTTTGCAGCAGTTGGCATAGTTTGGTAGCAGCTCTATTTTCTGATTTTTTTTTACAGTGCTTGCCGTAGTGGGGTCCTGGTTTAAAAGTAGAGTTGTGACAAAGGACCCTTTACAGCAGCTAACAGTAAAATAACTGCTGGCATTATAGGGAAATCCTAGTTTTCCAAGATAAATTTTGCAAAGCATAGGGATTTTCCAAAAATTCTCTCTCACCGAACAATTTCACCGAAAAGCTGCCAACTGAAGCACCTTGCTGTAGTTTTCCCCACCTTTACCTCCTCTTTTTTTCCTCTGTCCTGACCCTTTTCTTCTGGTAAAAGTAGAGGAGGTGAAAACCCACAATCCATACATTTTTTTTTTCTGGGGGAAGAAAATATAAAAGGGAAAAGATGGGAAAAGCAAAAATCCAATTCTTCTTCATTTTCACTTTTCCATTGAACTTGCAGAACCAAACAAGCATTTCCGTTTTTGAGAACACACCAAACACCAGCTAATGAAATGGCTTCTTTTTTTTGTAGGAAAAACTGGAAATACTTTGCACATTAAGATGTTCATGTGGAGGGGAAAGGTTGGAGAGTTAAACAAAATAGGCACACTTGATTTTGGTTTTTTGGCCACTGAAAAGCAGAATTATTTTGACCAAAATGAAAAAGATCATTTTCAGGGACTGGTTCTTATTATAGTTTTCAGAGGGAAGATTTCAGCCAGCTGTAACTACCATGATCAAACTCAATCAACTCATAATTATAGGCAGGGCAATTCAGGACACCATGTGTCATTTCAAAGGAACCCACCCTTTGTACACAGCCAAGCTCTCTTGCTCTCCCACATTTAATCTTTGAGAGACAAACATTAATTTTCTGTTTTATTAATGGCACTGAGCCCTGCCCAGGGCGACTGCACGGACCAGGTGGGATTCCTTGCTCCCTTCAAGAGCAGATATTTGTGTCAAGAAAATGTACATATAGGGGCTGTGACCAATGCACGAATAAATCCCTGCAGACCTGCTCCTGTTGCTGTTGTTTTTGATGCTTTTTATTCCACGCAAGGAGGAAAACACAAATGTATCCAAAACTGAGTCTCTGGAGAAAATATGACAACAATGGTGTTTTGGAACATTTTCTATCGTGCTGGAGGTATGACAATGAGAACACGCTGGGGAATGGGAATGGCCTTTATAAAGGGGAGCCGCAGCATCGAGGCGATTCTAGCCAACCTCATCCCCTCGCCCCCCGGGGTCACCAAGGCTCCAGCTGTGGCACTGGGAATCCTCCTTGTCTTGATGGTTCTGTGTCTGCATCTGGGAGGTATGGTCTTCTGCTTTCACTCCTTTGAAAGAGGGATCTCAACCACCTCATCAGTATTATTCCTTATCTTGGCAGTGCTTAAAGGTCCTAATGGAGATCAGGGCCCTGTCACGCTGGGCATTGCATAGACAGAAAGAGAGGGACAACCCCTCGTCCAGCTGAGATCAGGGTCCCACAGGTCACAGACAAACATCTATGAAGCCTTCCAGAGCTCTCTAATGTGCATGCCAGGTGGACAGCAATTTCAGTCTCTGAGTCAAAGGGGCATCCCCAACTTTTAATTCAGGGATCCTGTTGTATCCTTGGCTCCTTATGGACATGCAGGGGGAAAGGAGTGGCTACAGGTCCCTTTGCCTATCAGCATCAGACTATCAGGCCAAGCTTCCCATGAAGTCTTCGGGACGCCAACCAAGCAGCTGCTATGTTCTCCCACTAGCGAAACAGCTGGCGATTTGCTTAAAAATGCGAGTGATAGAAAATGTGTCCACTTGGCAGCTTAGTGGAGATGTCCATATTGACAGGTCCCTGGAGCAGAGGGCAAGCAGCTGACCCCTTGTAATAGTGGGTTCTGTAAACACAGTGCGGCAGGCCCCATAGTCAGGGTGCCTGGCTTTATAGGGGTCTTCCTACAATTGGGAGGAGAATAGGTTTGGTGGGGGTCAGGCCTGGGAGTCAGGATGCCTGAATGCTGTTTTCTACTCTGCGAGATGCATGGAGTACAGTCGTTCGAGTTGGGGATTAGGAGTCAGGACTCCTGGGTTCCACTTCTAGCTCTTGCGTGCCGCGGGCACTAACTGGCATGGTAGCGCAAGGGAAGGATTTCTTGGATTCTCTTCCCACATCTTCAAGGGGAATAACACCGCGTGGATGAATACAGTGGAGATTGAGACAGGTTGGATTTGGGGAATACCTGTGGAAGGGGACTGTATGTGCTACCACACCTCCTATTTTAGTTCCAGTGCTAACCAGTTCACTCCCCCTGGGTGCACTGTGGCCGGTGCTCTCCCTGCCCACTGCTGGCTGGGCTGTCATTGTCCATCACTGCAGGCTGGTGGACATGGGGTTGCTCACTGGCTATGCATTCCCAGGTGTGATTCTTCTTTCCCCCAAGGGGTCTGGGCTCTTGCTGTGGGAGCAGGAGGGCCTCAGTGTCATTCTGGGTGCTTCCAAAGTGCAGCCGAGGGGTGCGCTGCAGGGGTGCACACCTGGAGAGTTGGGTGTACTCCTCACTCCTCTCTCTGCATCTCCAGCCAGATGTGGGGGTTGGTGCTGTAAAAATTTTAATTCTCACCTCCGTGTAGCTTCCATGACGAGTGCCATGACCCACCTGGCCAAATCCAAAATAAGGGCAGCTGGAGCTACTGCCATCTATGCAGCTAATATCTGCCCTGAATTTTATGCTATGGCTGGGACTTTCACAACTCCTGTGACTGCCAACCAGACTCCCACTGTACCCCTGAGCACCACACCAGGGAAGATGGTTACTGCCTCTGTTGACACCACTGCAGCAGATCCACCCGTTCCAACCTTTGTGCATACCTCACCAAACAGCACTGGTAAGGTCATGCACACAGAAATTGTTTAACTGGCTTTAGTAAAGATACACTTCATGGTGATCATCTTCTTATTCCCTCAGGCTCCAATGCAGAAGATTTAGGCTACCACTATTTGAGTGAGTGAGTGGGGGCACCTGGGTGTTGGGATTTCTGGGTTTTACCCTTAGTTCTGGGATGCCAGTGGGATCTGGAGGGTCAAAGTCATCAAAGCTGGCACTTGGGACCACTGGGTTTCTTTCATCTCTAGCCCGAGGAACAGAGGGTGGCGGGGGGACTTTGAGTCAGGACTCACCGGTTCTCTCCCCAGCTCCAGGAAGGAAGCGATGTCTCACTGGATTAGTACAGAAGGGCTGGGATGCAGGACTCCTGGGTTTTGTTCTGTCCTGAATTCCCTCTGTGATACCTTCCTCTCTCACCACCTCTGTTGCAGTCTGTAAAGGGGAATTAATGCCTTTTTAAAACAAGAGTAGCTCTTCGAGTACTTAGGGACCAAAAGGAGGGAGTGCCTTCATTCCCATCCCATGACAAACAGCTCTAGCTCCTTTCTCCCGTCTGGGCTGTGGTATAGTGTGTGGATGTGGATAGCTGCTAGCCTATCTCACATGGCCCCTTGTTTTCTCTATCTTTCCCAGGCATGACCCCTTTTCCACCAGACAGGCACAACCTGCCAGCCTGGGCCATCTTTCTTCTCTCACTGGCTGCTCTGCTGGTGGTTCTGCTGCTGGCTGGCCTCCCCCTCATGGTAAGTGACTGGATGCGGATATCAAAGAAGGGTCAGACCCATCTGATCACACAGCTGGGACCAGGGGAAAGTGGTGTGGAGGCAAAGGATGGGGCCATTTATTTCTGTTGGTTCACCTGATCCATACTGGACAGGTGAAAACTAAAAAGATGAAAATGGCATCACCCCAAAATACCCAGCATGCAAAAACCTGCAGAAAGAAAGCTCTCTGCTTGAAACTCATAGGGAGCAGCATGCACCTCCCCTTGAAAGGCAACCAACAAAACACAGATTTCAGCCTAGGTCCCTGAATCACAACCAGCACACACACGTACCAACCACACAGACCCTAAAATGCAATACATATCCTAAAGAAATGCACAAATCTAGAACTCTTTGTTCAGAGATAATACCTTTTATTAGACCAACAAGGAAATCACACAAAAAAACTCTTTTTCTGTAAGCTTTTGGGCTCAAACGCCCTTCATCAGGCTCAGGGAACATTGAAGATGGTAAAAGAGGAAATAAACTTCATTTTTGCACAAAAGAAGCTAGAGATGGAAATCTGTCCGTCTGGGTCTATGAGAGTGTCTTGGCCATTTGTACACGTCACAAAAATGACCTTTAAAGCGGCTTAATGCCCTTTTGCACCACTTTAATGGTGCAGCTTCACCTTAAATTGAAGTGGTGTTTTTAAAAACCCACTGCTTCAATTTAGGGAGAATTAAACCAAAGTCACCCCCTGGTGGCATGTACAAATGGCCTTTGTGAGTTGTGCTGAGTCGCTCTTTATTGTGCAAATCAGGTAGGTTTTCTTCCCTGGAGGTGTCAGATGGCAAGCAGGGAGGTATAGCAATCTTCCTTGTTGTTCACATATCCCCCCACACACAACTTCTAGCCCAGTTCCCTGAAACAGCACCCTCACACACACCACTCCCAGTTCCCTGAAATGCCACACACACACACACACACACACAAGAATCCTTTAAACACAATATATATATGCAAATGCAAAATACAGACACGCGCACGCACACACATCCTTGGAAGGTAACCAGGTAGGAAAGCAAAAAGATTCCCCAAACAAACATGGCAAATACACACAAAGCCCAAATGCAGGTCCCTGACCATCATCATAGATGCACATGCATAAATCCCTGAAATACTGAAATGCAAACATACAGAGACTCCTTCTCTGACACCCAGGGAGGCATAGATGAACATTTCCAGTGCAAACCCTAGGAGCCCTGACTACCAGCTGGCCACTTTAACTCTTTATACTCCATTTTTCTCCTACTGCTGGAACATAACCCAGGGATTCGCCTTTACTTTAACCTGCTAGACTCTATGCCCTTCCTGAAGCGTGGGCTAGAGCCAAGGGGTCCTGACTTCCAGCTGACCCCTGCTTAAATCCACCACTGGAGCAGGGAACGATGCTGGAACTCAGGTCTCTGTTCAGTGCTTTGACCTTCCTGGTGATCAAGAAGAAACCTGATAGTCCTGGAGAAACTTTTCATGTCAGACTCAGCACTGCAGCCTCTGTGTCACCACATTTAAGGGCTGATCCATCCCAACAATGTCCAGGCAAAGTCTGACACTGAGTTGGGCCACAGGGGTCTGAGAGCCATCCCTGACAAAGGTGCCACTGAGGATTCAGCCCCACATCTTACGAAAAAGGATTTGACTGTAAGTGTGGGTGATGGACTCACATATTTGCTTCTATCTTCCAGATCTATGCTTTCCAGAAAAGTCACCCACAGCAGCAGTTCCCACCGCACCAGGACAGCCGAACCTATGGTGCTCCATCCGAGCAGGTGTTTGACTTGGAGTGAACAGTAACCCAGCTGGAGGCATAGAGGTAACGTGACTCCTCCTGCATCCTGAACCGGGACTCCTGGGTTCCCACCCCAGGTCTGCTGGGAACTCCTTACATGAACAAGTCATTGTTATTTATTATTATTGATGTAATACTCACAGGTCCTCAAATACACTGGGGACTTCACAGTGTCAGATGCTGCCTCAACAGAGAGAGAAAGAGAGCCCCTGCTCCAACAGAGATCAGGGCCCCATTGGGCCAGGCTTTGCATGGACACCCATGAAACTAAGCCTGGCCACAAAGATATTAAGACTGAATGGTTTTCATGTAGGAACTGGAGCACAAGGCAAAGCTGTAAATGGCACCTGGGCCCTCCTACTTCCAGTCCAGAGCTCTCTCATCCACTATACTCCTCCAGTTCCCATCTTCACAATATCTAAAGTCTCATTAAAGGAGTGTATAGGAGCCTGATATCCACTGAAATCAATGGGATTTAGGCACTTCATTTTCTTTAAAACCAGTGCCTAAGGGCATCATGGTCACCACTGTGTGTATCCTCACTATCTGTCCCAATGAGGCAAGGCACTGTCAGTGTCTCATAGTTTCTAGGGTCGGAAGGGACCTGAGCAGATCATCATGTCCGACCCCCTGCCATGGGCAGAAAAGAGTACTGGAATCAAACGACCCCAGCAAGGTGTTCATCCAGCCTCCTTCTGAAGAGCCCCAGCATAGGAGCCTGCACCACTTCTCTTAGAAGTTGGTTCCAGACCCTAGCTGCCCTGACCGTGAAGTAGCGCCTCCTGATATCTACCCTGAATCTACTCTCCATTAACTTACGGCAGTTATTCCTTGTTACTCCTGGTAGTGCTCGGGGAACAGGGACTCTCCCATTGCCTGCTGGTCTCCCTTGGCCAGTTTGTAGATGGCCACCAGATCCCCCTCAGCCTTCTCTTGTGGAGGCTGAACAGGTTCAGGTCCTGTCGCCTCTCCTCGTAGGGCCTGTCCTGCTGCCCCCTGACCATGCGAGTGGCCTCCTCTGGAAACCTCTCCATGCTGTCCACGTCCCTCTTGAAGTGCAGCACCCAGAACTGGACGCAGTACTCCAGCTGCAGCCTGACCAGTGCCGCATAGAGGGGGAAGATCACCTCCCTGGACCTGCTCGAGATGCATCTGTGGATGCATGACAAGGTGCAGTTAGCCTTCCTGACTGCCTCCCCACATTGCCGGCCCATGTTCATTTTGGCATCGATGATGACTCCCAGATCCTTTTCTGCCTCTGCACTGACGAGAAGGGAGTTCCCCAGCCTGTAGGTATGGTGCTGGATCTTCCTCCCCAGGTGCAGCACCTTGCACTTGTCTGTATTGAAACCCATCCTGTTCTCATCCGCCCACCTTGTAACCTGTCTAGATCTAGTTGCAGCCTGTCCCTCTCCTCCAGTGTGCCCACTTTTCCCCACATCTTAGTGTCATCTGCAAATTTGAACAAGGTGCTTTTCACTCCCTCATCCAAGTCACTGATGAAGATGTTGAACAGTGTGGGCCCAAGGACTGAGCCCTGGGGGACCCCGCTGCCCACATCCCTCCAGGTTGAATAAGACCCATCCACCACCACTCTCTGGTGCAGCCCTTCAGCCAGTTAGTGACCCATCTGACTGCGTAAGCATCAACACCATAGTTGCCTACTTTTTTAATGAGAATGGGTTGAAAGACAGTGTTGAAGGCCTTCCTAAAGTCCAGAAAGACTGTCCACTTCGACACCTGTGTCCAAGGATTTTGTGACCTGGTCGTAGAAGGCCAGCAGGTTGGTCTGACAGGACCTGCCTCGAATGAACCTGTGTTGGTTGCCCCTAAGCATAACCTCCCCCGGTGGCCCCTCGCAGATGTGCTCCTGGATAATTTTCTCAAAGAGCTTCCCTAGAACCAAGGTAAGACTGACAGGCCTGTAGTTTCCTGGGTCCTCCTTCCTCCCTTTTTTGAAAATGGGAACCACATTGGCCCTTTTCCAGTCCTCCGGTACCTTGCCAGAGCACCATGAGTGCTCATACAGCCATGCCAGGGGTCTTGCAATGACCTCTGCTAATTCCCCCAGCACTTGGGGGTGGAGATCGTCAGCACCTGCTGATTTGAACATGTCTAATCCCACCAGAAGTTCCCTGCCTTGGTCCTCACTGACCCTGGGCCTGGCAGCGCCTCCCCTGGGTCTGTCAGGGCTCCCAGTGGGGGGGATGCCCCAGTCCCTGCTCAAAAAGATGGAGGCAAAGAAATTGTTCAAGAGGTTAGCTTTGTCATCTGGTGTGACCACCAGATTTCCTAGCGTATCCAGCAGAGGCCCTATGTTACCTGGTACCTTCTTTTTGCCCCCTATTTAAAAAAGGACTTCTTGTTATCCTTGATCTGGTCACTGGTCCCAGTTTCATCTCCACCTTGGCCTTCCTGACTGCTACTACAATCCCGCACAACGGAGGTATAATCCTCCTTGGTGATGTCCCCTCCCTTCCATTGGGCCTCTTTTTTAGCTTTGGGATGTTCCCGGATGCTTTTGGTGAGCCACTGAGGCTTTTGAGCACTCTTTCCCCTGTTGATCCATGTTGGGACTGTCACCCTTTGGGCTTGGAGGATTGTTTCCTTAAGGAGAGACCACTCTTCTTGGACTCCCAGCTCCCCTCCCCTCCCCTCCAGGACCTCAGTGCCTCCCCAACTATTCGCCTTACCTCATTGAAGTCCGCCCTCCTGAAGCCCAGGGCTGCTGCCGTGCTGCAGGCCTTTGCCACCTTGTGCTGGATGGTGAATCCCAGCAGGCGATGATCGCTGTCGCCCAGGTGGTCGAGCACCCGCAGCCCCCTCACCAGGTCATCACGCATGGCCAGCACTAGGTCCAACAAGGCGTCTCCCCTGGTGGGGCTGTGCACCTCCTGGGTTAGACAGAGGTCCTGCACTCTGGCTAAGAACCTACGTGAGCAGTCAGACCTGGCTGACTGCTCTTCCCAGCAGATGTCCAGGTAGTCACCCATGATGACCACGTCCCTTGACTTAACTGCCTCCGCGAGCTGACCAGAAAATTCCTGGTCCAGCTCTTCCCCCCGGTCGGGTGGCCTGTTGTAAACCCCTACCTTTAAGTCCCTTTCCACCCTGACCCCCTTGTATACAGACCCAGAGCACTTCAGTCTGTCCCTCCTCTGACCCAGTGCTGTTTGTTGAGGATGTGTATTGCTCTTTGACGTAGCGTGCCACACCCCCGCCTTAGAGGTAACTGATGGACATTGTCACAACGGGGAAGACTGGTGCTGAGATTCCCCATCTTACCCAGGTCACAGAGGGAGCCCAGGGCACAATGTGGTGCTCAGCACAGCTCCTTAGGGTCCCAAGGCAGCAGCCTGGCCACTGGCCACTGCTTTGCTCTTTCACATGCCTGCCAGCATGGCATAAATGTCTCCCTAAGCCATGGGACAATGGGGAGATGCCAGGCTTGGATTTGAAAATTCAGCATCAAACTTAGACCCAAAGCTTTGTTTGCTATGTTGTGACAATGGCCCTCCATAACCCTGAGCCTAGGGAGAAAGAATGGTGCAGCAGGAAGGGTACCAGCTTGGAAGACACATCTTTTCTCTGCCACAGACTCCCTGTGAGATCTTTACCAAATTACCTCATCTTGCCTTGGGTCTTTTAGTTTCCCACCTGTAAATGGGAATAAGAGAGCTGCCCTTCTTGGATGTGATGTGCAGTTAAAGATGACAAGATGCTCAAATATTCTGGTAACAGGAGCCATTTCTGTACCATAGATGCCTCAAAAGACCAAACCTTAATTATGGCGTTGCTTCTAAACAATCCCTGATCTCTGAATGTTGACTGCTCCAGAGGGCAGCACAGACATCGACTGCCTGAGCTGAAGGGGTAGCTCTTAGCTGGTAGCAGTAGTAGGCTGTTGTCCTCCAATAGTTCTCATTACTAATACGTGCTTTGCTACCTTGTGCATTTATTATCCCTATGGAGCTGTTTCAGATTAGCTGACTGTGATATCCCACTGTGAATAAAGTTTGTGTTTACTCCACTGTCTCTCGTGGTTTGTCTTGTGGCTGTTAAGGCTTCATAAGTTCACATAAAAAAAGCAGAGGTCAATAAGGTGACCGGTGCCTGTTTGTTCAAGATATGTTACAGGCTCTCAATAAAAACTCTGGTGTTTCCTAGAAGTCTGATGCCTTGTTTTCTCCATTAGTCATCTCATGTAATCCAGTACAATCTAATTTCTAAATGGTGTCTGGGTTCAAGGGATCTGATAGGAATGAGGAATGAAAACTTATAAACCCTAAGCAGAAGAGGAGTATTTTAACGATTGACATCAGAGAGTCAGTGGGTGCATCTAAATGAGATACTTAATGCCCCCTGGACTGACTCTACCGTGCATTAACGTGGCTGACAAAAATTGTGTTAATGCACCAATGGGCAGTAGATTAGTCCAATGGATATGAAGCACCACACAAAAAGCGTTCATCTGTGCTAATGTGCAGTAGCACTGATTACAGCGCATTACGTTAGTATCTGTTATTACAGGTACTAAATGTGTCATAATTACAGCACATTAATGAACACATAGATGCCTTAGATACTGCACATTTAATTTAGTACTTGCTTAAAAAAGTACTAACTAAATGCACAGTACCTAGAATTACTATGCAGTACTGCTAGCATATGATTATTTAGCGATGCTTACTGTGCATTAGCCTAATAACACAGCGCAGTAGGCTATTAGCACGGTTTGTGCTGTGATGTGCTATTGCGCGGTGTTATTAAGCTAATATGCAGAAAGCGTCTCATGTAGATGTGCCCAGTGCATTCAAGTGAGCATGGGAGTGGGATCCAGGACTTCCGGACTCTAACTCCTGCTCTGTAAGGGGAATGGGGGAACAGGAAAGGAACAAGCACAGAATTCCTGAGCTCTATTCATTTAATTGTTAATATGTTATTTACCATCACGGATAATCACAGGCCTCTGTTCTGTAGCTCTGCCATAAATAAGATGGGATGAAAGCCAGAGTAAGCCCTTTATCTGTGGGTGTGATACCCTGCTTAAGTGTTCTGCTCTAACACTTTCCATCTAATAGCAGTGCACAGATGCTAAGCTGCAAATTCCCTGAGCTGCAGGCAGGGAAGCTGTATCGTCCATACTGTTCTTGGTGGGAGAAGAGAGGCATAGAAAGCCGGGAATTGACTTACTAAAGATTCATACTCTTCATCATCATCAAGCCAGAAACAAAACCCAGGCACCCTGAGTCCAACCCCAACTTCTTCACTCTAGCCTGGGACACGGCTGCACTCCCAGGTCTTGGAGCAGGACCCAGACACGGCAGGGTAACTACCCCCCGGCTGCTGACTCTGTCAACACCTCCCCACCTTCCCTCACAACAGATACTATTCCCCGCTGACCCAGGATGCAAACCCTGTCAGGTCCAGATGTCCTGATGCCCAGACCCCTGGCTCTAATTCACTAGACCCCATGGTGCCGCCAGAACTGAGAAGGGAACACAGTTGTCTTTTCTCTGTGTTCTTGTGTTACCAGTATTACCTGCCAAAGCAGGTGTGTGTTCGTACCTGGACCCAGTGTCATGTCTCATGATGACTTGGATGCCCAGTGAGTCACAGTCACCTCACCCCATGCCCTTGAACTACTACCACTACTCCTGCACAAAGAGATTCACCAGCCAAGCAATGCTTCCTGACATATGCCACCCCCCTGTCTGTATTTACATACCCTTAAGTACCCTTATCAGCCTGAGACAATTGCATTTTACCACCCTGAAAATGCAACAAAGATACATGAGCCTCTTCTGAGAGCTAATATGTGGAAACATAGGCCCAGTCTTGAGGGATGTTCATCTAAACCATAATTTTAACCTTAATCTAGGGGTGACGAACCCATGGCATGTGAGCCACAAGTGGCCTGGGCAGCATCTCTGTGTGTGGCCCATGGCAGATGGGGAAAGGGCAGAGAGGAGAGTGGAAGATAGGGCAGGGAGCTGAAAGCAGAGCAGCAGATCAGGCAGGGGAAGGGGATATGTGTGGCACTTGGGGAGGTCTGGGGTTTAATTTGTGACAGGCAAAAAGGATGGCCCCCACTGCTCTAATCCACAGCATTAATTAACCAATCAGCTGGGCTACCCATGTGATCAAACCTCTGGGAGAAGGCATGGAGATACAGCCATGTCCCTATATAGTGCCTATATTTTCCCAGACAGTCTCAACCTTTACGGAAATATCCTTGGTCTATAAAGATCAGCAAAAACACTTCTTTGCCAAAGCCCAAGTGCCCACGGGGGACACTTCATTGATAAAAATAAATGCTTTTGATTAAAAAATAATGAAAGGCTTGGGTTTTTTCTTTTAAGTCAAGTATTTTATTTTGTTATTTAAATTACTAGAAAATTGCTCATAGAAGACTGGGGGGGAGGGGGAGAGGAAGGAGGAGCCCTGCATCTGGCCCTGCCCTCTCCGGCTTCAGGTCCCAAGGCCACTCCCCCTGCTTTGGATCCAAGCCCACTCCCTCCCTCCCCCCTTTTCGGGTCCAACCCCGCCCCTTCTCCCCCCTGGTTCAGACTCAACCCTCTGCCCCCCCCATTCGGGTCTGACCCCATTTCCCTCCTCCCCACCACTTTGGGGCCACCCCCGCCCCCAATTCCCAGTCAGACCCCCGCCCCCACCCTGGGTCCGGCCCTTTTTCCCCCCTCCCCCCGTTTCAGAGTTGACCCCCCCCGCACTTCAGGTCCAACCTTGCTCCACCCCCGGGTTCGGGTCTGACCTCACCCCTCTCCCTCCAAGTTGGGGTCCACCCCCACTGGTTCAGGTCCAAATTTACCCCCCCCCCCCAGTTCGGGTCTGACCCTGCTCCTCTCCCCCTCGGTTCAGGTCCAGCCGCACTCCCTCACCCTCTCCCCCACTTTGGGTCTGATCCCACTCCCCCCCATCCCCCATTTGGGCCCAACCCTGCTCTACCCCCCTCACCCCCCGCTTTGGGTCTGACCCCGTCCCACCCCCTATTCAGGTTCAACCCCGCTCCCTCCCTCCTGCTTCGGGTCCTCCCCTGCCCCGTGCTTTGGGTCTGACCTCACTCCACCCCCCTCCTTTGGGTCTGACCCCGCTATGACGGAGGGGCTCCCGCCTTTCCTCAGCTGGCCCCACCACTTTTAAAGTGCTCTTCCAAATTTTTTTTTTGCCACTGTGGAGGGGGCAGAGGGAGCTGCCGCGTGGGGGGCAGACGGCGGGGCTCCTGCTTTAAGTCAGCTGGCCTCACCCCCACCCACTTGGCCCCTCGCAGCCAACTCGTGCATGTGCAGTTGGGCAAAAGTATTATGGACAGACGGACACACAGGCAGAATGACTAAGCCTTTTATCAGATTAGAATAAGAAATGTCTCTGTTTAAAAACAATGAAGTTTGCTTTGTTTCAGACGAATAAAACATGTGAGTTTGGGTGTTCTGTGGAAATATAGTTACTAAACTAATGCAAGGGCTGCACACAAATCAAGTATAAAGGATGCACGATCTGCTTGGTAAGCGCTATCTTGTTCCCCAATATTTCTCTAGGAAACTGTCCGCCAAGAATGACCTCGCTCTCCCCCTCCCCCGCACCTTGGCTTCGACCTTGCCTCCTCTCCCTCCCCAGTTTGGGTCCGACCCTGATCCACCCCCTTCCCCCCCGCTTGAGGTCTGACCCTGCTTCCCCCCTCCCCCACAATTTGGGTCCGACCCTGCCCCCCTCCCCCCTGGTTCAAGTCCAACCCCATTCCACCCCCCGCTTCATGCCCAACCCTGCTCCACCCTGTCCCCCCCAGTTTGGGTCCCGTCCCACCCCACCACCCGCCCCACTTTGGGCCCAACCCCGCCTTCCTCCCCCATCCCCGTTCAAGTCCAACCCCGTTCCACCCCGCTGCTGGTGCCGACTAAAGAGAAGAGCAAGCCCCTGAGTGCTGTTCATTGCATTCTTAATGTGGTGCTAAATTTATAACGAGACTCATGACTGCACAGTAAGTTTTGCCAGGAATAAGATGGGAATAATGCCATAGAGAGCCACCTTCGTAGAATCATAGAGAAGTAGGGCTGGAAGAGACCTTCAGAGGTCATCTAGTCCAGCGTTTCTCAACCTGTGGGTCATGGGTTGCAAACATATATGAAAGGTTTGGGAACAAACTTTAAAACTGAATCAACAAACTTTAAAAATGGGTTCTTCTTTAAAGGTGAAAAGGTGGGGAAACCACGGCTTTATCCTTGCAGGCCATCAGAGTGTCAGCCTGCATGGGGCTGCTTGGGGCCCCCCATGCTCCATCTCCCTGTTGCACACCCCCACCCCCTTCCCCACCCATTGCGGGGCCTGGGGCCAGGTGGCAGCAGGTTGGGAGTGGGGGCACTGGGTCAGGATTGGCCATCAATGTTTACAAATGGGTTCTGGTACAAAAAAGGTTAAGAACCACTGATTTAGGCAAACCCCCTGCCTGAGGCAGTGTCATCCCTATCCAAACCATCCTTTACAAATCCATAATCTAAACTCTTCATAAAATGACCATCAACCCTGGCACAACACAAGACATCACACTCTAACCTGCCACAGGTAAAGTAGGAGAACCATGGCAGCCAGTGTCCTGCTTCTATACGAGACTGTTAAATATATGCTAAAGAAATCCCAGGTAGAAGGCCAGACCCCCACTACAGAGGAAAGCAAAAATCCCCAACATCCATACCAATCTGACCATAAGGCAAAATTTCTTTCTGACACCAGACATGGCAATTGATCTGATCCTGAGAGGAGGGACAAGACCTGTTAGCCAAAGCCTCTGGATTTAAGTCCCACCAGGGGCATTGGCCCACTCCAGTCAAAACCCCCAGCTTAGGCTGCAGCCTACAGCCGGTTCCTACAAGGAAGGCTTAAACTACCTTGACTCATGCAGCAGGAAGTGGGGGACAGGGCAACCAGCAAAGCCCAGAAGCATGGGGAAATACCCATAGTAGAACATAGGCAGAACTATGCCTAGATCAGTCCTAACCAGTGGTTGTCTAACCTCTTCTTGAACAGCTTCAGTGATGGAGAGCCCACAACTTTCCTAGGCATCTATTCCACTGCCTTACGCTTCCCAGTGAGGAAGTTTTTTTCTGGATATCCAAGCTAAACTTCCTTTGCTGCAACCTCAAGCCATTGGTCCATCTCCTATTCTTTGCAGGCATAGAAACAGCAGCCTTTTCTCCTATACACCTGTGTTACTGGTATTTACCACCTTAATCAGATGGAAACCCGCATTACATCATGGAAGGTGTGGTCCAGCCAGCCAGCCCCACCACCTGAGTGAATGGGCACATTGAAGTATCTGAGCTACAACTCCCATAGGCAGATGAAACTTGCTGTTTGAACTGAAGGGAAATGATACATTTTGGCCCTGCTTAACACAGGATAATGTTTCTGAGTAATGTTTTGTTTCAGCAGCATCAAAATACTCTACAGAAAAAAGCTACATTCTCTCTCAGTATGAAATTCCCAGCTAGATGCACTTCCAACCTCTGTAAAGGAGGGGTAAAATTAACGTTTCAGCCATCGGCTGTCCTCACAAGCACCACCCGATTGATTCAAAGATAATCATGGAACTAGTAAGCACCTGCCATTCAGCTTCGAAAGAAATGATGATTAAGTCCTTTTATATAGTAAGATTAAAACAAAATAGAAGCCGCTTTCTGAGCAGAGCTGAACCATATCATTTGAGCAGTCCCGTGATTTTCAAGCCCAGAACCAGCAGTTGGCTTTGCAGACTGTATTTTTTGGGGAGCTGGAAAGCTAGAAGCAGTTTGTGTAACCATAAGTGGAAGCAGAAGGACAGACCTTCTTAGACATGGAGCTTAGAGGAGAAGCAGACTGGGGATTATATAATATGCACTTGGCCTGCTGCTTCTTGTTGCTACCATGTTCAGGAAAAGGGATTTTGTGGTCCTTGTTTTTTAAACAAACACGCCTGCACTAAAGCACATACCTGAAATGTGTCATTAGTTTCCCCTCCCACCATGAATACCCAGGTAAGGCAGGTGAAATAACAATGACCTTTTCTGATTATTTCATCCAAATACATCCAAAGAGGAAAGCCCATTTATTTCCTTGCATGACTATTTTTAAACCTCCTGGAACTGTTCACACCCAGCTGATTTTACCCACCCATGACTAAATTTTTTTTTATCAAATCATCCAGGACGAACACCTTTGTCTCACCTGCCCAGGACAATATTTCTCAGCCACACATCTTTTGTATCACAAATAACACGGCATCACTTTGGTGTGCCTCGATGCAATTGAACATGGAGCTGTCATGGGCAGCACCACGAACCCTTTAGGGGACCGTAAACCTGGACATTGCTTTGTGCTTTTGGCAGGGGTGGGGCTCCCAGCTAATTTATAATCAAAGCTAAACATTTTCCAATATAGGTGCCTGGACATAGGCATCAATATTTATTTGTGAGGAACAGCAGTTCCATGTTCGTTCTTATTGCTGCCCGCTGGTGTCAACTCGTGGCTTGCTTGTGATCCCTGCTCACCCCGTGCATCTCCTTGTATCCACCTGTTGGCCTTGGTTTCATTCTCAGACTGAAGACTCGTTGAAGTATGGAACATCTATCGTCTTTGGGGCCTGTGCTCCATGACTAGGGCAGAGAGACAGACAGACCAGACCCTTACAATCTGAATAGACAACGAATAATTTTCACCCCCATTGTCCCAGGGGGAGCTGAGGACTGGAGGAATTCAATGACTTCCCCAAGCTTCTGCTGGGGACAGGAGCTGAACCCAGAGCAGGCCACCCTTCTCATACTACTTTAGCTGTTCCTGGGAACAAGCCCGCTGGGGACAATGAGTATGAAGAGAGTGGAGGGCTTAATCAACCTTGAAGTTTATTCTTATGATCACACCACAGAATACCCACCTATCTGAGTTGGAGCCAGAGGGCAGCAGGATTGCTTGGGCCCAACATCGCACGTGGTAGCTGTTTTAGAAGGTATACGTACAGGAATCTCATCCATCCTGCCACACCCTCCCTGGCTTCAGCCATCATTGCTTTAGGGATGTCGGAGGATGCATCCCTCAATGTTCTTTTTAAGAGCTATCAATGCACCTATCCTCCATAAATTAGTTGAGTCCCTTTTTGAACCCAATTATAATACCTGCTTCTACATCCCCTTATGGCAACAAGTTCCTCAAGTTGAAAGTGTGCTGTGTAAAATAGCACTTTCTCTTGTTTGTTTTTAAATGCAACTCCTGGTAATCCCAGTGGGTGCCCTGCATGGTTAGCTCCAGGAGTGGTGGTGTGGTTCCATGCCCCTTGGGCTACATCAAGTGTGGTAGTATGGCCGACTGGTCTAAGGTGTTGGATTAAGGCTCCAGTCTCTGCAAGGGTGTGGGTCCAAATCCTACCACAGCCAGCAAGTGATCTTGAAGGGCAGTAAAACACTAGAACAGGTTACTCAGAGAGGTGGTGAAATCTCCATCCTTGGCGATTTTCAAGACATGGCTACACAAAGCTTTGGTTGTCATGATCTAGTTGTGGATGGTCTCGCTTTGAGCAGGGGGTTGGAATAGATGACCTCCTGAAGTCCTTTCCAGCCCTATCTTTCTATTCTAATATAATAAAAGGTTTTGTCTGTCTGTCCGTAACACTTTTGCTCAAGTGTGCATGCCCCAGTTGGCTGCACAGGCCAGGTGGCTGGGGGCAGGGCCAGATGAGTTAAAATGGGAGCCCCTCCGCAGATGCTGCTGCCACTACTTCCCACTTCCCTCCTCTGTATTGCCCCCGGCTGCTGAATGCAGCTGGTGGAGGGGGGCAAAGTAGGGGTCACACAGTGTCAGCATTCACTCTCTGGGCTCTGTAGCCTCTCCAAAGCAGCTCTGGCTGGGAGCAGCACTGATGAGATGGTGAGCTCAGACAGCTCACTGTGCAAGTGCAACACAACCAAAGTGGTGTGCAGTTGCACCTCCCCTGAATCCACCCCAGTGCGTCTTAGATCTTGTATTCTGGGATCTGATGAAGAACAGTTTCCTATTCACTTCTTGCATGCCCATTGTGATTGTGCACTCCTCTGTTCCATCCCCCGCAGGTGTCTTCTTTTCAAATGAAAGTCCTAACTTTTTCTTTCTCCCCTGGAGTGAACTGCTCCACACCCCAATCATCTTTGCTGCCCTTCTCTGAATCTGTTCTGATTCCACTGCATCCTTTTTGAGATGAGGAGGCCAGAACTGCCCTCAGCATTCAAGACATGGGTGACCTTGGTCTTGTACAGTGCCATAAAGCATCACTGTTGAAGCTGCCACAGTGGCTTGGCTAGGTCCATGACCAGACCAGCTATTACCAATCCTGAAGAACCCAGCCACCACCACCCTTCCTGCAAAACTCCACTACCAGTGCTGGAACCAGCCAGCACTGATCATCACATAACCACCAGTTGCCCTCGCCACTCCTGAAGATGCCAGGTAGGAAGAAAATTAATAGCAATGGTGATTTCTTCCAATGATCTGAAAACAGTAGGGCTACAGGCAGTGAAGAAAGCAGGAGCCCACACCCTCGGGAAAGTCTCAGAGTATGTAGGAAGATATCAAACTAGGGAGAA
Source organism: Crocodylus siamensis (assembly GCF_052110815.1). NCBI lineage: Eukaryota > Metazoa > Chordata > Crocodylia > Crocodylidae > Crocodylus > Crocodylus siamensis. Next base: position 52,943,676 of record NC_143409.1, read on the forward strand.
AGCATCATACTTCTAATTAATTATTACGACAAGAAACCCAAGCAGAGACCAGATCCCTGTTGTGCCAGGCGCAACATAGTTGTACAGCTCCACACGAAAGGGCTTATAGCTTAAACGGACAAGACAAACAGGAGGGATTTTAAATCTGGTTTTAGAAGCAGTGAATTTGCTGAGAGCTGAACTGCTGCAGTAACCAGCCCATAGTCTCCTGATGCTGGGAGGCAGTGATCTGTCAGAGCCATTCGTGCTGCCTCCTTGTTTTGCCCTGTAAACATAAAGCTACCTTGACCCTTTCAATGAAGTCTTCAGTGGGCATGTCTACATGTGCGACAGGTCGGGGGAGGGGGGGCATCCGTAGGTGCTGTCATCGGCATTGGTGGTGAGGGTGGAGCTGGTCAGCAGCATCAGCAGTAGCCCTGTTCGGGGGGTGGGGAGTGGGGCATGTCTCCCCATGGCTTCCCTACGTGTTGTGTATGCGTGCGCTTATGCCAGCTTAAATTTACTGTGCAGTAAGTTATTATGCAGTAAGTGGGAATAGGCTGCCATTTACACATACAGGTGTTAAAGCGCATTAACACTATGTGTGGACTGACTTGGGACTGATGTTTGCCCCAAAATAGTCAACACACACACTGTTACTGTGCAGTAAGGTGTCTACACGCACGTTACTGAGCAGCAACTAACCAGGTGTAAATTTGATACCTGCATCATTCAGGTATCAAATTTATGCTTAAGTTGACATACGTTGCCATGTTTACTATGCAGTATGGGTGTGCATGTATAGATGCACACCTGTACCCCGCAGTCATTTTGGTTACTGCATAGTAAATGCACACATGTAGATGAGCCCACTATGTCTGATGCACACAAGGGGTTACATGCCCAGCTGGAGTAATTCAGTCTGGCTCCACTGACAGCTGCAGAGCTGTGAAAAGGACCCAAGAGAACTTAAGACTCTGACCCCAGCCTCACAGTCAAACCACTAGATGCTACTGCCCTTCCAGAGCTTGGAAGCCAACCCAGGCATCCTGACCTCTAGTTCTCTGCTCCTAAATCCTCACTTACTGGATCTGCAGCAGAATGAGATCAGACTAGTCCTGCGTAGGTCCTGCTCATTCCATTCACCAACTCCATCATGTCCGTGTCCGCCGATGACATTTGATCAGCAGGACACATTTTCAGAATTAGCCATTCCCCAACAAGCTCAAGGTCTCTAGTGAGTCCAGGATCATTGGTTTCGTTACATCACTTAGGTATTAAAAAAAAAACCAGTTTCAAAAGGTGTTCTTCCAGTCCACACCCTGAAGTCACAAATAATATATCAGAGCCAAGTTGCTTAACCCTAGTTTGTCCGATCTTCCCACATGACATTTCTACTGTGGAATGTGATAGGATGGTATTTAAGCTGTCATAATATTTTCTTTACCTGCAGATGGCAGAGGCTTGCAACTTTTGGTTTTCAGAATGGCGTGGAATAATAATTCTCCCTGGGCTGCCTCCAGAATTATCTTTGTGGTGATGGTTGCAAGCCTCCACTTAGAAGGTAAGGCTGGTTTTGGCTATTGTAATACAGGAGTGTCAAATATACAGCTAGTGGGCCTGATCCAGCTGGTAGACTACAGGGTTTCTCACAGACTGGAAGACCAAGCTCTGCAATAAGGATGCAGATGATCCAAAAGAGCAGCTCTGAGAGATATGAGTTTCCCTTATCTCAGTGGAAACTGTCTTGAAAGACAAAGAACTGTTCAAATGTTAATTAATTACTACAGGGGAGGGAGGGAGGGAGGAAGAGACTTGCAGAGCGGCAGAATCTATTGCACATGATGGCTCATTTTGGCTTCAATTAATAGCCCTGAAGTCACTAATGCTTTGGGTTTCTTGAGTCAAGAGCCCATTTTACATCTGTAAATGGGGAATGATAGTCATACCTTTGTCTGTCCATGTTGTTGTAATTATGTAATTTGACTGCAAGGTTTCTGGGACAGGAGCTGTCTCTCTCTGCCTGCCCAGGAAGCACCAGGCTCTCAGCTGGTCCTGCTCTCAGTTATAAGTTGTAGCTATTCTCTTCATAAATATTCCACCAGTGTCTTAAAGCAAGTAAAAAAGGAAGGTGGGAATGGTGATAACTCATAAAAACTTGTTTTTCTACCCACTGACATACAGGAACTTAAGCGACTTGCTAAAAGCTTACACAGTGCATCTCTGGTAGAGCCAGGGGCATTTCAGCCCAGGCACTTAGCTGCAAAGCCAGCATTTGGCAAAACAGAAACTAAGTCCTGGTCAATCCAGCAACTCTTTTAACATAGTTACATCTCACGAAGGCAGTGAAAAACAGTTTACTTCAGTGGTGCTCAATCTTTTGACCCTGCAAGCCAGGTGAATGGTGTGGGACTTTCTGTGGGCCAGATCAGGTCCTGGGACCCAGCATCATCCCCTCCCATCCCCACTCCCCAATGCTGGGATTGGGTCCCAGGGGCCCAGAGCCGCCCCCCCCGCCATCAGGATTAGACCCTGGGACTCAGCACTGCCCTTGTCTGGCCCTGCATGCTGGGATTGGGTGCAGAGCCCAGGGCTCCCCATGGGTCCGGACTATTGGCAGTAGCAGAATAATGCCTCTGCTGCCTGTGGGGAGCCCTGTAGGCTGGATGACTTGGTGGTGAGGACTGTATTTGGCCTGTCGGATGGGGGTTGAACACCCCTGGTTTGATTAGTTCAGCATCATTCACTGTTTGAGATGCACCTAAACAGTGAGATGAGTACATACCCAGCCTGAGCTGAGCCCTCCGGAGGGAGGTGGTCATGGCCAGGAGACCCACAGTCACCTCACTGTCATCTTCCTGCAGGTCCCTTATCTCTTGCCACACAGCACGTATCTGCAATAACCACAAACACAGCAACACGGTCTACATCTCAGGCTACAGAGACTGTCACTGCTGCCTCTGCTTCCAAGGAGACCACAATTAAAACTACAGCTACCACGCTGGACAGTGTCACTACTGAAGCCAGTACCACTGCTCCCATGGGTGCCACAACAGAAGCCAGTACCACAGCTACCACGAGTACCACCACTGAGGCCAATACAACCAGTTATGTGGGTGCCACAACTGAAGCCAGGTCTACCACTGTCACTGGTATCACAACTGAAGCCAGTACCACCACTTCCACAGGTGCCACCAAGACCAGCACTCTTGAGGGAACCACGAGTGAAGCCAGCACTGCTGCTCTCACTAGTGTCACAACCAAAGCAAGTACAATATCTTCTGTGGGTGCCACGAAAGAATCTGGCACCACTGGTTCAGTGGATGCCACAACCGAAGCCAGGACCAAGACTACAGAGAGTGCTACTACAGACGGTGTGACCACCATATCTACAGGGACCACAAATGAAGCTAGTGCCAGCGCTCATACAGATACCCCAGCTGATGCCAGTACCACCACTTCTATTGGTGCCACAACTGAAGCCAGTACCACATATACCACCACCAGCTCTGTGAGCAATGCAAGTGAAAGCAGCACCACCACGACCGGGGCAGTGTCTAACACTCAGGACACTACTGCAGACTTTACAACTAGTACAACATCATCTGCCACCACAGCTACAACTTCCGACAGCACTGGTAAGATCTTAGGCATGTCATTAAGCTGGAATAAAACAATCCTGCATCACTGGCCTCCCCTTGTTCTGCAGCCAAAAGCTAGAGATCTGGCTGCTTAGCAAAAGGCTGCTGCCAGTTCAATAGTAGCTGCGACAGGGCTGAACTCTACCTTTCGCTGAGAAGCAAAGGGAGGATAGTGAGCCTGAAAATTGTGCTTTGCCCCTCCCCTATGCAGCCCAGAGCCCAGCACAGCCCCTAGCAGCCATTATATTGTCCCCATGCCTCCCTTCCAGCATGGAAATCAGCTTCCTCCCTTAAGTCATACACCCCAATTTTGAATGGCTACTTGTTGGGGAAAGAGTATGCAAGAAAAAGAGGTCTATGGCTAGCCAGCAGAGTATCTTTAAAGAGAAATACTGCGGCACCCTACAAGAATGGCCAACACACCAGATTTCAGATGATACATTAGTGCAGCATTTGCCATGTTACATGGAGGGAGTGAATGAGAGATTTGTTACTTTGTTGGCAATTCTGGGGGGAAAATGCTATTGTTTAATTGAAAACAAACATTCTTGATATTTTTTGCTGAATCAGGACATCCAAAAATCACAGAATCCTGGAAAAGTAGGACTGGGAAGGAACTCAGGTGGTCATCTAGTCTAACTCCATGTTCCAGGCATGAACATCCCTATTTAAACCATCCTATATAAGTGCTTTTCTAGCTTCTTAAAATTGCATGAGCAACCTTCCTGCACAACCACCAGCCACAATAACCCAAAACGTCAAAAAAGCTCCCTAACTTGCCACAGGTAAAGCAGAGGGACAAATACACTGCCAATGCCTTGTCACTGCAAGGACAGGGAGTAATTTGTTTCAATATGCTTGAGAGATCCAAGGAAGAGGACCATATTGCCTGCAGCAGAGGAAGGCAAAACCCCCACAGTCTGTATCAGTTTTACACTGGGGTAAAAATCCCTTCTTGATCTGGTATGTGGTGATCAGTCTAATCCCTGATGCCTGTCGTCACAGAAAGCGAAAAAAAATCTTTCCCAGCTTTATGTGACAGACTATAATGCCCAGAAGCATACAGAAAAAAAATCATTTTTTTAATGTTCCTAAACATTTACCCCCCTCAAAAAAAATTCAAAACAGGAAGTCATTCTTCATAGAAAATTGATATTTTTCATTTAAAAATAATTCAAACAATATTTGGAAGGAGTGGAAAAGTGCTTGTTTATTTTCTTTTGTTCAACATTAATGATTCAGCAGCAATAGCTTGAATTTCCAAAGGATTTGTGTGTCCCTGAAAGTATATTTTTCACCTGAAAATGACTTGTGTAAAAATGTTCCCTAAGATGTATTCCTGAGCACCAATGAGTTTTTAAGAGGTGGTCTCAACTACCCATCTTTATTGTTGGCAGATTTAGGATTTTGCACTTTCTGTAGCGTGGTGCACTGCTAACATTTGTGCTTAAGGAGCAATGTCATCTCCTGACAGCAATGGTACTGTTATCTTCTAATGCTGTAGCCATTAGTAGGGAACATGACGTATAATTCACCCTTGTCTTTCTTCATTGTCCTTTTCTCTTGATTTTTCCTAGCTCTGCCCACCCGCCCACCAGCTAAGCAGCTACCATATTGGGCCATCATCCTCATCAGTTTAGCAGCTGTGGTTTTCTTGCTAGGTGCTGTGTACGGTCTGTCTGCGGTACGTACTTGAGTCTGGGCTCTGGGATGAGGCCATGTTGTCAGAGCCCTGAGGCAGACACTTGGGGTACCACTGCAGTGGTAAATACAGAATGAATGTGCCCAAACATTTGCGAGCTAAAGATTATATTCTAATGTAACTTAAACTGGTGTGAATCCAGAGTAACACCCACTGCTCTTAGTGGAGACTGGATGGAGTCTAACCAAAGCTTAGGTCCTGAGAGACTCCAGTGAAGGCTACTAGAATTAGGACAGATCCTGTTCTGAATTACTTTTGTTTAAATCCAGAGTGACACAAGTGCAGTAAGTGCAGCCAGGGCAGGACTCCGAGCACAGTGTAAATCACTTGTGTCCACAGAGTAGGCTCTGGCCCTGACTCTGTTCAATGTAGTGGGGTCATTCTGTATTTACACCGGCATCACTGAGATCAGAAACCAGCCCTGGCTCCTCTGATGTCTTCACCGTGTTACCAGCAAAGTACCATGTCTCCCTTTCTTTTTTCAGATTGTAGAGCACAGGCTGAGAAGGCTTTGATCAACTTGAGAAGTCCCCATCCAGGCCACAGGATTTCTCCCTTTGACAATCCTGCCTTGAGGAGGGGCAGGACTAGATGACTTCTTGAGGTCCCTTCCAGTTTTATTTTCCTGTGATCCTGTCAACTCCTTATGTTGTGGACAGATGCAGGATGATTGACTTGGGGGTGGAGTCAGGACCAGAGTACCAGCTGTCCATAAATTTGCAAATGGTCTGTAAAAACCCCCCCTAAAACTGCCTGCCCATAAATTCTGTATAAATAATTTTGCCTTGGTAAATAAATAAGAAGTCCTGAGCTTGTGTCAAGATTTGTCACCTATATTCAAGCACTAAAGATGGATAGAGCGGAGCAGTGCCACCTGGTGTCTCAGCTGGAAGTCTGCTTGCACAGTGCACCCTCTGTCAAGGCTTTCTAGCTCATTACATCCTCTGTAGTTTCTTACAGCTGGGCTCCTGGACTGGGAGGTAGGGGGAGGTGGCAGTTGAGGGACCATGGTGGGATGGGGGCAGTGGGACCTGTGGGGGAAAGCTAAGGGACAGGCCAGGGGGGCAGCATGGTGTGGGATGCAGTCTGGGATGTCAGGGTGTGGGAGACCCCTGTGGTGGGGGCAGAAAAATTGACATTTTGCAATCACAGGGCTGCCAACCCAATATTTTTTTTTTTACCGACAGTAAAAAATGTGTCAGTAAAAAGTCTGAAAATTGTCAGTAAAAGAAATGTCTTGGGTTGACAACCCTGGTCAGGACTGATGGACTAAATAAGAACATTAGGTTAATGGGACCAATGGTTAATTAAAGGGCAAAGGAAAAAGGCAATGGAGATGAAAAGACTGTCAGACAGCCCTCAAAAAGAGAAACCTCCTCTGATTTTTCCCTAAAAACACATACTGTACCAGACATAGAGATTTTCAGAGATGACTCTGGAAGGTAGACAAACCTACACTGTTATGTGCCTCAGTCAGTCACATATCAAGAATTAGTGATTAGTGACTGTAATGCAATGTGGATCAAAACCTAACCGCTTAGTCTTCATCTATTAAGAATTACAATTTAGCAGCACTATGGGACAGATTCTGTTCCACCTATTGGGCATCTAAGTGGATTTAGACACCTAAGTGTTATTCTACACCCTCCTGCTTGAGTTTCCAAGAAACAGTTAATGCAGAAATTTTTGGAGCAAGTCATCATTTGACCCTTAAACCTGAGTCACCAAAAATCAGTAGCATTACAGGGGACCCACCCACCAACTCAAACAGAATCACACTTCGGTGCCTAAGTCTACTTATGCATCTACTCAGTAGAGCAGTAATTGGCCCTGTGTGACTCCCCAGAGGCTAAGATTAGAAATGAATTTCTAAAATAAACAGGTAATTTGTGTCTCAATTGTTTAGAGATTAGACATTAATAAGGAGATATTACTGATTAAAATGAATGTGTACTTTGTATCTAACTCCCTTAGTCACCTGTGCAGATGGTTGTGACATGACCTTTGAAAAATCTCAATATTTCTTTGTTTAAACATGGAGATATTTACATACTCATGAATTTCTGGAAACCCAGGTGATTACATTGATTGTTAAAGACGCAGGAAGACAAGGACTGTCTGGTTTTGTATTTCCTTGCACACAACATGCCCCAGAATATAATACACACTTTGTTTTTCAAAGACAGAGCGAAGAATTTTTTCCCACCTCAAGTTATGGCTGCATAGAGCAGGGACAAAGTCTAATCTGTAGCTGATTCACCCTCCCTTTCCTGCTTGACTGAAGCTGCTGTGAAGATTGGTTTCCATGGATGGGTCAGTGATTCTGAAGAGAGCTAAGGAGAATCTAAGACTGTGACGTGGGAGAAGAGATATCAGGAACAGCTAGGTAGGGGATATACCATGATGCTGGTTTTGGCCCCAGGTAGTTTTATGTACCTGGCAGGGGAGATCCCCTTCTTCCTGGCCTTGAACGACTTGGTGTAGTTGATGGTGGGGACCTGTCCACTGCACTGCAGGTGGGCACCCCTGTGAGAGTCTACAGTAGCTCCTCAGTGGGAAGATCTCAGCTACATAACTTATGGTGATGGGGGATTGCTCTCTGGTTCTCCCTTTAGTTTGCTCCTATGGCCTTTTGGCTAGGGGCAAGCAAGACTAAGGGGCATCTGAACTCCAAGACCTCCAGGACTGGGGCTTGCATGCAGGATGCCTGCCATGGATTTGGGAGTATCTGAAGCCCCAGGGAGAAGAGTCTGGGAGGTAGGATACTTGCCAGTGGTAGTGCCACACAGACCTGAATGATGAGCTCTTCTCAGTCAATTGAATTTGCAATTGATTTGGCTTATTTGGCCTGAGACACAAGTTTTTTCAAAACTGCCTTAAAAAAGTTTTGCTTGATTAATGGAACGTGAATCCCATTAAAAGGGAGAGATGATGGTTAAGACCTTTTGAGTGAAGGACAACGAACCATTGCCTTTTTCAGTTGCCTGAATAGTAATGCAACCATCTGCTACGTTGTACAGCAGGAGTCAAAGCAGGCTGCTTCTACCTCAGTCAGAAAATCAGCACCCCTACTTAATACACACACACACCAATTTTGGCAGCTGATTTTGGGAGCAAGTGTGTATTATACAGAAAAAAAATGCAATGTTATTCTTTGTCTTTTCTTTCCATAAAATGGGAATAATCCTGATTCCTCTCACAAAAGAAGTCACATTAAAGGAACAACTGTGTACAAACCTCTTTGAGTTAAAAAGAAAGGCTTTACAAATGGAAATGGACTGTACTGGAGACCTCTCTGCACAAACTACCATCTTGTTAGAACTGCTGTGGTCCAGGCAAAACATTTCCAAGGGAAGAACATGCAGGGTTAAACTGGAAAAAGTGTGTGTGGCAGGGAAGGGGTACCGGACTCACTTAAAGGACATGAATAACTTTGTATTGCCTGGCACAGTGGCACCATAAACTGGGTTGGAGCCTTGAGATGAAATGCATATGAACAAAGATGAAGATGATAAATAATTTTGGAGGAAAGAACACATAGTTAATAATCAAGATAGCAGTTTTCAAATGGGACACTGAGGTAACCACTTTGTATTGTCATGGTATGAAAGGTCTGAGCACACAGCTGTGTAAGAAAGCAAATTTAGGACCAGATTCTTCAGTGGTGTGAATCTAATCTCTAGCCATTAATTTCAAACCCATACGGCCTAATGCTCTAGCTCTAATCCCTCCGACTTCCTAGGGGTATAGTCAAACATAAAGCAAGCAAAGTAATATTGATAAGTAAACCAAAATCATATATTCAGTACCGGTGTTAACAAATACAGGGAGTGCTACTTTATCATGGTTTTGTGCATTTACAGTAAGCAGGTCTTTAGTGGGTTCAGGGCAAAGGGGCAAGGGGAGAAAACCCCATGTCTTTCATAGCCTCACCTATCTTGTTGTCATGGGAGGTAAATTTTACATTGACTTGTGGGAATTTTGGGGCAGGGTACCAGAACTCCTCAGTTTTATCATCTGTTAGTTCACCACATGATACTCCTGAATAACACTGGGCATGACTACACGTGTGCTTTAATGCACGTTAGCCTACTTTAATGCTCATTAAAGCATAACTTAAAAAAAATGCTATTTTGGCTAATATGCCCCAGGTCTTGGAGCCTCTCTCATTAAAGTGCCCCCCTCCACCCCCTGAAGCTTGTGTAAACATGCCTGGAGGTACCAGATTTAATGCACATTAACTAAAGTGTGTTAATGCACATGTAGCCATGCCCACTGCTTGCAAACAGGGAGGAAAGGGTTGAGAATACAAAGATGGAAGGTAAATTGGGTGACAGTGATTACAAAAAGATAGAGTTCAAGACCCTAAGGGAAGGAAGGAAGGAGAGAAGCAGACTAAGGACACTGACTTCAGAAAACCAAACTTTAACAAACTCAGGGACCTGGTCAGCAAGATTCTTTGGGAGGTAAGTTTGAGAGGAAAAGGAGTCCAGAAGAGGTGGCTGTACTTTAAGGATGCTTTCTTAAAGTTGCAGGAACAAGCTATCCCGATGAAGTGGAAGAATAGGAAGGGCAACAGGAGACCATCATAGCTAGACAACGATCTTTCCAAGTAGTTGAAACTCAAAAAGGAATCCTAAATAAATGGAAACTTCCTTATAGTACCAGGGATAAATGTAAAAGTATTGCACGGGCATGCAGGGAGAGAGTTAGGAAGGTCAAAGCACAATGTGAGATGCAGCTGGCAAGGGACATAAAAGGCAATAAAAAGTGATTCTACAGGCATGTCAAAAGCAAGAGGAAGACCAGAGATTTCCCAGGTGCTTTATGGAATACAGAAAGCAACCCAGTCACAGAAGATGCAGAGAAAGCTGCACTTAATGCATATTTTGGTATAATTTTCATAAATAGAGGCAGCTACCCTAGTGCAGAAGTCCAGACACAGGCCTGCTTGGTCAGAAGAAGAAACTCTTCAATTACCACCTATGCAGCTGCAGGACAATGGTGCAACATGCCTTTAGATGGAGTCCCCTCACCTCCTCATGATTTTGCTGGCCCGATATATTTTGCAGAGTGTCTAGGAGTTGAGATGAGCGCTTGGGTGATGGTTGGAGTGGCAGACTCCAAGAGACTTGCTCAGCCATTTAAGCAGCCAGTCACTTCTGTCCAGCAACAACAAACAAAGACACCTCATCCGGGAGATTTTGGCGTCCTACACTGAGCAAGGCATGGGGCTCTGGGGGCAAGTAGTCAGGGGGCAGATAAGGTCACAGCTGTCACTCCCACTGCTCCATGGGGAGCATGGCAGCAGGGCAAGCCAAGCTGGCCAGTGAAGTCAGAGAGGCCTTCCGAGTCTTCAGCTGATGGGGTTGACACTTGTTACATGTCTGTAATTTTTGCTTGCTGGGTTTGTGCCACAAGGCTTACACGTGCTCAATACAGTCAACAAAGCATTTCAACAAATAAAATAGAGGTCTTTACTTGACAAGCACTTAGGCAGCGTAAGTGGATCCATTGGGCAATGCAGTGCAATGTCATAATGACGTGCAAACAAACACTGGTACAGGGGAATGGGGTGGGAAGTAAATGAAGCACTTGAAACACAGGCAATGAGAGGCCCTGATTCAGAGAATGAGGATGTCACTCAGAGCCTCAAAAGATAAAACCTGTTCCCTCCAGGACTGGAGTAGTCAGGCCTCAAGGCAACATGGGAAGGATCAAGGGGGCTTGGCCAGCAGTGCCAGAGGGCACGGGGGTATCCTGGACACATGAGCACTCTGCTATCATTTTGCCAGGGTGACCCAGCTTTAGAGGACAAGATGTTGGGACTCTGGTCAAGAAAACACCTCTTTGTCCCAGTTAAGGGCCTGCTGGGTACAAGTTCATAGAAAATGGGGCTGGGAGGGGCTTTGGGAGGTCCAACACCCACCCCCAAAGCTGGTTTAGGTGCAGCTGACCCTTTCTTGACAGATTTATGTCCAATCTGCTCTAAAAATTTAGTGAAGGAGGTTCCCCGCGTGTGCCACTGCTGCTCATCAGGACTGTCATAAAGGTTCGGGAGGAACAGACTGGGACACACACCTAGCTGGGAACTGAGGACAAGCTGCTTAGCTACAGTACTAGGCACAAAGGCATGAAAGGCCCTTCCCATGCCACAGTCCAGATCTCCGGTTTGGTCGGCAGGTTCAGAGGAAGGCAGAGGGAAAAGGAAGGAAAACAATAAAGCACTCAGGAAGCAGAATATAATTCCTCCCTGCCCCAGGACTACCAGCAAACACCGATGCATGGGATTGCCAGGCACCTGAAAGAAAGTTACCTTCATACTCACCTGGGGACTGGAGTCTTGCTAATTCTTGAAGCTACTTGCATCTGAAATTCACCTCTGTTTCCCAAGTGGATGTGATGACAGTCCACCAAATTACCAACGCTGACCTGCAAGCAAGCTGACTTCCCCTTGGCTACAGCTGCTACTCAGGATTGGAGAAGATGGTGCTGTGTTTGTGCTGGTACATGCCAGTCTGCATTGTCAATCCGCCCCACTTCTAATCCACCTCTGCATTGAACTCTAACCTCACCCCACTAATCTAACACATTTCAGGCCTATGGCAAAAGCCACTGAGGTTCTTATTAACCCTAACCATGCCCTAACCCAGGACAATGGACTTTGCATCAGGCTTCTTCTCAGAGTGATGATGACCATCAGCCAGGGTTACAGAATACACCCTCCAGACCCGGCTCCATACCCCCGATAAACTGACACCAGGGTTGCCTCAGGCCTGGGTCCCCCAAGAAGCAGTGATAGGATTCAGTTTGCAAATAATAGACAACTTCATGAGACCACTGGAGTCAGGGCTGAATTCTGATTTTACTGACCCCAGTGTTAATCCAGCGTGACCTCACTACACTTTACTGGGTGTGTGGGAGTGGAAAGCCCAGACCTGTTTCCAAATTTGGATCTTTCTCTGATGAGAAGGAGCTCAGGATAGGGGAGAAGTTGCTGCAAGGCCATAGGCAGCTGAGCAAAGGGGACCTGATGCCCTGTGGGAGACGCAGGGTTTGGGTTCAGGTGAGGGATGGAACCGAGTGATGGTTTTTGCTGCCTCAAGTTATAAATCACCTACCCCAATCAGCACCTGCTGCCTTCAGGGCTCTGCATGCTGGGTTTATCCTCTCTCCACCCACGCAAACACTCATCCATCCATCCATACACACACAGTACACCCTGCCATCTATGCAATTCATCACACATCCTGCCCCCTCCACCCACCTGCCTTCAGGCTTTTCTACCCATTGCATGCTAAAGATCAATGTCTCTTAAATCTCTCATTTAAATCCAGGTGTTTCCTGCTTCTCCCTTACCTCAGCTGGGCTCCCAGAGCTAGCAACTAAGGGCATGGGCAGGGCCTGGGCATTACCTGCACTCCATATCTGAACAGTGTTGCTTTGGCACAGGCTACAGCCGCGTGCCATCCAAACATTAAAGCCAGGCCTTTGTAATGATCTCCCTGGCAACATCCCTGCAGGCATTTGCATCTTCTCTTTCTCTGCCCCTCCCTTCCTTTACACTTTCTTTGATTATGTTTGGTCCTGTTGCCACAGAGATATACTACACTTTACCTGGCTTGGACTGACACTACCCTCCCTACCCTCTCAGCTATAAATCTGGAGCTCAGCCTGGTAGCTCATCACCTTGCCTGTGGATGTCAGTGAGGATTTTCAAAACTAAGAGGGCTAGGAGCTCAAAATCCACGCACTGGATTTAAAATTTGGGTTTAAAATGTCCTAGAATAAAACAAAAGGAATCAAAACTCGTGGCAGAAGTGATATCTTTCATTAGCCCAACTAGATATTTGAAAAAAAAAATCTTAATTTGCAGGTAGAAATCTATTTGTCCAAAAGCTTGCAAATAAAAAGAGGGTTTTTTTTTTTTTGCAAATATCTAGTTGGTCTAATAACAGATGTCACCTCTGTCACGAGTTTTGTTTCCTTTTGCATCTATACAAATGTAGCTACAACCTGGATACCTAGAATAAAACACTAAGGAAAAGGCAGAGACTAACACAGAAAGAAGGAAAAACTTGTTTCACAGTTTGTAGGGTCGGAAGAGACCCGAGCAAATCATCAAGTCCGACCCCCTGCCATGGCAGGAAAGAGTACTGGGGTCAAACGACCCCGGCGAGATGTTCATCTAACCTCCTCTTAAAACCCCCCAGGGTAGGAGCCTGCACTACTTCTCTTAGAAGCTGGTTCCAGACCCTAGCCGCCCTGACTGTGAAGTCGCGCCTCCTGATATCCAGCCTAAATCTACTCTCTGCCAGCTTGTGACCATTATTTCTAGTCACTCCTGGCAGTGCTTGGGGGAACAGGGACTCCGCCAGTGCCCGCTGGTCCCCCCTGACTGGTTTGTAACAGGCCACTAGATCCCCCCTCGGCCTTCTCTTGTGGAGGCTGAACAGGTTCAGCTACTTATACTGGACCAAACCTATAACTGATCCAATAACGTCATGGCAAAAAATCCCCTTGCCTTTTGCATATTTCCTGGACTGTCACCATAGGCGATGTGTAAGGGGAGTGGGGGGGGTACATGCCCCCGCTCCCCCGAGAGCGCTGGTGCTCCTCCTGAGCGAGCACTCCAGCTGGTAGCGGGGCACGGAGAGCGGTAGTGCCGCCCCTGAAATTGGCTCCACTGGTGGCATGGCAAGCAGTCGCTGGGGAACATGCTCCACTATCCAGTCACTGGCTGGCTACCATCAGGTACTTAATTACCTGTTTTTTGGGTTTGTTTGTTTTTTTTGAAAAACGCTTTATTGATCATCATTAAGGCCTGTCCATTTAAAATTGTATATTTTACAATTCTACCCTACAATTTTATTTGCCTTCCATTTCTGCATCTGTCTTACGTGATTAAATTTAAGGGGAAAAAACCCTGAGGAACTTGATTTTTATTTATTTTGTCAGGCTGGATGATGGAAACAGACTGGCCATTTGAGGGCAGAGCATTAAATGGTATAAACCAGGCATGCCCCAAGGCCAGATCCAGCCCTTGGAAGTATCATCCAGCCTGCAGGCCTCCTTAAGGGTCTGGAAATTCGGTAGAGGAAGAAATTTGATAACATAAATGGCCAGTTCTCTCCTGCCAAATTTCTGGACCCAGATAATATGGCCCTGCCTGCCAAATCATACTAATGTGTGGCAGCGAATCCAGGTGTGCAGGGAAGGGCCAGGGTGTACCTGGATCCAGGTACGTGGGATCAGCCCAAGAGGACCAGGCCAGCATGCAGCCAGATCTAGGCACCCACGGTTGGGCCAGCATGCTAGATTACACTCATGGACCAACACCATGTGCTGATCTCACCTGGGATCCAGCCCACAGACTGACTCCATGCCACTCTGTGTAAATCAGTTAGTAGTGGACATCAGTGGTGTAAGCAGTGTATTTAAATCTGGAACACTGGGGATTTTTACCCGGTGTGTCTGATCCACTGTTGTTATCTACTTTTTAATTACTTTATCTGGCGTAGTGTGCTGACTGGAAAGCTGGCATCTGCTTTGCCAGTCCCAGCTATAATACCTAGTCAAATTCAGATTTTATTCTACTCAGTTCTGGTCTTTGGGCAATTTGGGGCATGCGGCTTGCAAGGTCCTTGGGTGTCTACAGAGGCAGAGTGCTAATGAGATAAGGATAATTTATTAGTGTTTTCTGGTACCAGAATGTTATAACTGAAATATGGTCCTGTATAATTTCTAGTTATTTTTACAGGGATGAGCAAATCACTGGGAAATTTATTCCCGACCATCATAAATTCTAAATCAAACTGATCCTTGATCACATTTTTCCCTAACCAAACTTCCTACTACCCATGTTTTGTACATGCAATAACTTTCCCAGAAAAAAAAAGGTATCTGAACACTGTATAAAGCTACACCATTACATTCATTTAATACCTACTCAGTTGTGACTTTGAAATAGCACTACGTAAGCACTGATGCTTTCACAAGATTTACTGTTCCCTAGCCTAGCTGTTCACTCATTTCTTTGACTGATCAAGCTATGATCTGTCTACAATTGACGTAACAGCTATGATCTACTCTATCTACCTAATTCAACTCTACCTTCACCTTTGCTCCAACCAGCAAGCATGTGTCTATCTATTTGGCCTTTGATTCCTCCAGCCTCCATCATTTACCACCCCTTTATTTCATAGTTTCATAGTTTCTAGGGTCGGAAGGGACCTGAGTAGATCATCAAGTCCGACCCCCTGCCGTGGCAGGAAAGAGTACGGGGGTCAAATGACCCCAGCAAGGTGTTCATCTAACCTCCTCTTAAAAACCCCCAGGGTAGGAGCCAGCACCACTTTTCTTGGAAGTTGGTTCCAGATCCTAGCCGCCCTGACCGTGAAGTAGCGCCTCCTGATATCTAGCGTAAATCAACCCTCTGCCAGCTTGTGACCGTTATTCCTGGTCACTCCTGGCGGTGCTCGGGGGAACAGGGACTCCCCCAGTGACTGCTAATCCCCCCTGACAAGTTTATAACAGGCCACAAGATCCCCCCTCAGCCTTCTCTTGTGGAGGCTGAACAGGTTCAGGTCCCGGAGCCTCTCCTCGTAGCCCCTGCCCTGCTGCCCCCTGATCATGCGAGTGGCCTCCTTTGGACCCTCTCCATGCTGTCCACATCCCTCCTGAAGTGCGGCGCCCAGAACTGGACGCAATACTCCAGCTGCGGCCTGACCAGTGCTGCATAGAGGGGGAGGATCACCTCCTTGGACCTGCTCGAGATGCATCTGTGGATGCATGACAAGGTACGGTTGGCCTTCCTGACTGTGTCCCTGCACTGCCGGCCCATGTTCATCAAGGAGTCAATCCTTTTCTGCCTCTGTACTGACAAGAGGGGAGTTCCCCAACCTGTCGGTATGGTGCCGGTTGTTCCTCCCCAGGTGCAGCACTTTGCACTTGTCAGTGCTGAATCCCATCCTGTTCTCATCTGCCCACCCTTGTAGCCTGTCTAGGTCCGATTGTAGCCTATTCCTCCCTTCTAGACAGTATCTTTCCATGATCACCAAAGTACCTATCCATCCACCTCAGTTGCCCCAGGAATGCAGCAACACACCTCCTCAGTCACTGCTCATTCACTCATTCCACTGAGCTTTTTGTTAGCTTCCTGCTGCTGATCTCAAAGAAGAAACCTCTGTGTCTCTTTGTTGGAGGTAGGAGGGAAAGCCTTGGTTTCCCATCACCGTCATAGCTACTTTCATTCTTCTTTTTTCAGTGAGTCCCCTAGCAAAGCAGCTCAGGAATTATTATTGAGTCTATTCACTGGACTTGCCCTAAGCCTTGTGTACACTTTTAATGCGTAAAGAAACGTCATCATAACTTTAAATGAGAAGGGACACACCCTGAGGCTAAAAAAAGTCTTATTTGAGCACAGTTACTTACTATGTGTCAGCTCTCAGGAGTACCGCCCACAAGGACCTGGTGAGGCACTTCTCACCCTTCAAAGCTTTTAAAAAGCAGAGGCTTGACATAGAGCCATTCCTCACACTTTTGACAGTCACTACAATGGATTGGGCAGGGAAGGCACCTGGAGTCTCCCTGTGGCTCGGGCTGGTGTACATGGCATTTACTCTTCTATGGGCAGGTAAGGGCAGATTTAATTCCTTCATGGGGTCAATGAGCCAGCTGGTGATGAACTGGAAGCAATGACTGCTGAGGGTCTGGCTGAACTGATACCAGTGGAGCTGTGTCCAGTTTGCTCCCACTGTTTGTGTCTGGCCCAGCACTGAGACTAGATTGACATGGGCTCTTTGATCTGAGCATCACAAAATGGGCAGTTTTCATTGGTCACCGTTTACAGAATGGGGAAAGTGAGGCATGGGCTTTTGATGACACTTGTCTAAAGTTGCATCATTAGGCAGCGGGGACAGAGCTGGGATGAGAAGCCAGGGGTCCTGGCTCACTATCCTTGCTCTAACAACTAAGCCTTAGCTGCCAAGTACCAAGATGGTGTCATTGAGACATAGGTAGAGGACTGATCTAAAACTCTAGAGAAGTAGGTCCAGTTCTCAGCTCTGCCAAGACTCCCAAGTCGTTTTACCCCCATGCATCTTTGCTGTACTTGAAGAAGACAACCCATCTTTGATTTGTCTCCTCTACGAACACTTGGGGGCAATACCTGTGTTTGTCCTGGGCCTTGATCTCAGCTGAGGCATTGCTCTGAAGCAAATACTAACCACAGACAGGTCCTTCCCAGGATATGGGAACAGAATTCACCAGCCCTGCCTCCTCCTTTTACTTATGCAAAGGTAGGCTCTGGATGCACAGACCCCAGAGCTGGCCATGCAGCTTGGATCTGGGGTGTTGTTCAATAATCCATTAAGCTGCTGGGTATTAAAATGTCCAAGATCCATGGAAACAGCCAACTACTCCAAGAGCTATTAAAGAAGAGGGACATGAATGGTTTGAGTGTAAACTCTAGGATGGGGGAGTCAGGGCTCGTATTCCCAGCTCTGGGAAAGCAGAGTAGTCTTCTTGTTTAGAACAAGATGAGGCTAGCAGCCAGGACTCCTGGGTACAGTCCCTGGGTCTGAGAAAAGAGTGTGGTTTACTTATTACAGCCTGGAGTCAAGACCCTTAGGCGTGTCCCCACAACCGGGAATGTGAGCTTCCCAGGGACACGCAGCAGCGACACATATTTGTGGCACTGCTACTTGTCCCCGAGCACACCCCTGCATGCGTGCTCCAGCATGCAGCAAATTGTCCTAGGCGGGGTTAGAGGAGGATGAGGCCAGCACCAGTGCTGGCTCCAGCAGCCTTACCTGGGGTCCTGAGGACCTCCTGGGGATGGATCGGTGACGATCAGGCTATGTGGAACCTGGCCAGCAGCCGAAGCATGGCTCTGGCTGGCAAGGCTCCAGTTTCAGGCAGCACATGCTGCTGCCATGTGTGCCCACCACTTTTATTTTTTAAACATTTGTTTTTTAGATACCAGGATCTAATTTTGCTGCCATGCTGCAAATATGCAGCGCTGCAAATGGATTAACGTGCTCCATGGGCATTTTGTGGCACGTCGCAAGGCTCTGAGGTGTTGCATAGTTCCCAGTAATGGGGGTGTGGCCCTTGTGTCCTATTCCCAGGCCTGGGGAGGCAATGGTGCCTACTGGTTAGAGCAGGGCTGTCTGACCCAGGGCTCCTGCATTCTATGTCCAAATTGGGATTGAATGTCCCCCGGTGGACATGGACTGGGGGGATCAGGATAAGCAGCTTCAATGCCTATGAAGTCAGGCAAATGATTTCCCTTTCTTTGTTTCCCCCCTGTTAGAAAAGTGGGGCTGAATTCAACTTTCCTGTGAAAGTTATTTGACAATTGCTTACTGGGAAGGAGAGGATTGAGTTCTTCCTGTGAGGTAACTGGTTCAGGCCACTGACAGAGACAGGACATGGGGCTTGCCCTACAAAAATATGCTTTGTTTATGGGGAGGTGACATTTAGGATCTCTAGGCACAGAGCAGGCTCTGTTGTGCTAGGTACTGTGCCAGGCAACACTTGCTGACTCAAGGACCACTTATTTCAATGGCCTTGGGTTGGGACCTTGCAGTATGGTGCAACTTTTTTATTTTTAGCTAAAAGGGTGTTGGAGAGCAAATAAAGGCCGACAGGGAATGTTCTGATAGCCAGAGACATGGGGGTGTGGAGGCAGGGTGTGGGCATGGCACGGTTAGTGAACAAGCTCTATGGCAGATGGGTCGAGGGAGTCAGAAGCTATTATTATGACATGTTCAGAACTGGAGAGCTTGGGGTATGGCCTCCCGGCCTCCCATCTCTACAGTTTCTGCTTCACACCTGCCGCTGATCCTGAGGGAATGGTAAGGTTCGTGCATGTTACGTGGCCTTTCTCCTGGGGAATCCAACCCTGGCGGAGAGGCTCATAGGTGTGAGCAATGGCATTTTCCCTGGTAAGGGGAGTGCTGGCTTTGAAGTGACACCAGGGTGGAGGGGATCAGGAAGGAGAGAGGGAACGTCTGCTTCTGAGGCCACTCTTCCTGGGGTGACGCAGGCTGCTGTCAGTGCTGGAAGCAATGGAAGGTAGCAAGGAGCAGATGGACCCTTTCTCCTCACACTGGCTTGCGGTGCTTGTGTGGCAGAAGACTGCCCACTGCAGCCTGACCGCTGGCTCCTGGCAGTCTGCTGGGTCTTCTCATAGAATCCCTATAGTCAGATTGGTTCTCCTTTCCAACCAGAACAATGAGTCTCACCTCTTCACCCCCTCCTGGGCTATGAGCTCTGCACCCAAGACTGGCAACTGGACAGAGTAGGTGGCTTGGGAGTGGCCCAAAGTGACTTTAGCAATTGCCGTGAGCTCCACTGTTAGGTTCTCCCTAGAGAGAACCTGAACATGGCCTTGAGGTGTATACTCAAGTCCTCTCCAGGTCTCCAGAGATGCTCCCAAGCCACCTGTTCTGTACCTAATGACTGATGTGTGGTGCATGCAGTGGGAACTACCTTCTACGATCAGGTCGCAAAATCATTGGATGCCGGTGTCGTGGTGGATGTAGTCTTTCTGGACTTCAGGAAGGCCTTTGACACTGTCTCCCACCCCATTCTCATTAGAAAGCTAGGTGACTGTGGCATTGATGCCTGCAGTCAGGTGGATCGCAGATTGGCTGAGGGGCTGCACCCAGAGAGTGGTGGTGGATTGGTCATATTCAACCTGGAGAGATGTGGGCAGTGGGGTCCCCCAGGGCTCGGTCCTTGGGCCTGTTCTGGTTAATTTCTTTATCAGCGACTTGGATGAGGGGCTGAAAAAGCACACTGTTCAAATTCAGGGACGACACCAAGATTTGGGATGAGGTGGGCACACTAGAAGGGAGGGACCTGGACAGTTTACGGGGGTGAGCAAATGAGAATAGGATCAGATTCAATACTGACAAGTGCAGAGTACTGCACTTGGGCAGGAAAAACTAGCAGCAGACCTATAGGCTGGGGAAATCCCTTCTTGGAAGCATAGTAGCAGAAAGAGATCTTGGGAGTTATTATTGATTCCAAAATGAACATGGGCTGCCAATGTGAGGAGGCGGTCAGCAAGGCCAACTGCACCTTGTCATGTATCCACAGATGGATCATGAGCAGGGCCAAGGAGGTGATCCTCCCCCTCTATGCGACACTAGTCAGGTCACAGTTGTAGGATCTCTCATCCTGAGAGGTTCACCCTAGACCATTGTGTGGAAAATCACAAACTCAAGAAGATGGATATTGTCTAGTGGACTAGAGCAGGGGGACTGAGAGGCATGACAGCTAGGGTCTACTCTCAGCTGTAGGTGAGAAGTGCTATATCATGGATTAGAGCATGTGGTCCTTTGTTCCTTTGTTCTGCAGCAAGTCTGGAGAGGGGAATGATAGCTAGGAACTATAGCAGCTGGTATAGTGGCTAAGGCTGTGCGCCATAGGGGCTGAGAAAGGATTAGGAGCTACAGCTGCTATACAGAAGCAAGGTATGATGCAAAAATAGCTCGGCGTAAAAGGGGAAATACAATCAAGTACAAATAAGGTAAATTCAGCCACTGGGGGACAGCCACAAGGAGCCCAGAGCAGCATGGCAGACACCTGAGAGGTGACAGTGCTGGTCACAAAGGTGTGTTTGCAACTGTGTACAAGAGAAATGGAAATAACCTGAATCTCATTCATTGCTGGTGCATGTTGAGCCAGCATGGAGCTGTCTCTCCTGGGACTAGTCCTCTTGCCAGCAGTTGTGACCGTACTTGCAGTACAGGTGTGGCTGCTTGAAATACTGTTCAAAACAGTGGGGCACTTTTAGGTAACTGCAGAAAGCCAGTTGGCCTTAACCCTCAATAAAGTCACCTGACGGCTTTTGGCTGAATAGCAGGTATGGCCTCCTTGAGTCCCAGTGGCTGGAGATCTGCAGTCCGTATGTAGCCCTGCCACAGCTTTTCTGAGGGGGGGCCTTGGACAAGTCATGTGAGGTGGATCACAAAAGGTAGCTGCGGCAGATGTGGGACAGGGAGTAGCATCACTCTGACTTGAAAGGTGCTGGGTGCAGAATTCACAACCCCTTAGTGAGGTGTCTAAATTCCCTAGACTTTAAAAGGGGAGTCTTACATTTGTAGTGAACCCTTGCCCTGCCCTATCTCTTGCAGGCACACATCAGACTCAGAAATGCAACAGTGAAATCACTCAAGGGACAGCCCCAAATAGGACAACAGCAGTGGCAAGGCCACAATATAGATATGCCCTTGGGTGCCTAGGACTGGGATTCACAGCAGCCAGCAGTGAAGGGGTGTTGAAGCCAGATAAGGATACACCTAAGCCAGAGGAAGTCAGCCTGTGAGATATGGTTATGTGCTCACTGCTTTCTACAGGGTAATTTTACTGAGGAGTAAACTCCAAGGTAAATTACACCAGTGTGTTGTGTGTTTGCACCTTGAGCCACCTCCTGTGCATAACTGGCTGGATCATCCCCTTGTTTCTTTCAGGACATGGGGTGGACTAGCTGGAGGCATGGTCTCCAGCATAGCCTGATGGTCCAGGCACTTACCCAGGATATTGGAGAGCACAATTCAATTTCCACCTTGGCTAGAGGGAGCTCAAACCTACCAGTTCCCACTTCCCAGGAGAAGGCCCTGACTGCAAGGCTGAGCTGAGGTGAACACAACTTCCCTGTTGAGATAGGAACGTACGGAGCGAGACTAATGCTGTAGTCTCATTTCAGAGCCTTCCCTTGAGACGGCTGGAGGGAAGGAGGGCTCATTCTGGCTCCTGCCTTCAAATACTGTTCACAGCATTTAAAAAGCAGAGGTTTGTCCCAGAGCCATTGAGAGGTGAGAGTGGATTGGATTCCTTCATGGTATCAGTAGGCCAGATCCTCAGCTGGTGCCATCGGGGAATGAGGACTGATGCCATCCACCAAGGAGATGGCATTACTCGTTCTCAAGGAGCTACAGCCAGACAGTGTCTGCAATGGAGCTGTGTCCAGCTTATCCCAGGTGAGGATCTGGCCCAGTAATGAGATTTTGGGCTCATGTGTGGCCTTTGATACGAGTAGCTGAGCCCTCTAGGCATCACTCTAATGAAAATGCTGACCCCAGGCAGCCCTTTCCTTGCACTTAGGAGCAGAACACACCAGCCCTGCCTCCTAGTTTTAGCCAACATATGAGCAACAGGTTAGGCAGATGCTCCCCACAGTGAGGAGGTTCCTCACTCTACTAGGAGAAGGGATCAATGCAAAGAAAAGAGCCGTGGCTAGATCCTAGAGAACTGGGTGAGGCGCAGTGTTTATGATCTAGCTCACAGTAGATTATTGGGCCTTCTGCCTCTAGGACACACTAGCACTAATTTGATCCTGCACTGGGGGGCACCTGGGGACCTGGCTGTCTTAAAGGGGGAAAAAAGAGTAATTACGGCCCTTTTCTCTTTAAGAAGTGCTAGTTCTAGTCTGGCCTCATGCAGAAAGCAGAGACCTCTGTGCTCTAAATCTGTCACAAGGCAGGTTGTAGAGCGTGTTACCAACAGCATTGTAGGCAGGCAGGGGGGAAAGAATGGAGGAGACTTTTCCCTTCCCTTCAGATTTTCTTGCTTGTAAACTGGATGTCAGTAGGGTGTGGCTTTCTGCAACCTTTCCCATCATCACAGAGCATAATCCAACAATGCTTTCTGATGACTGCCAATACCACCTACTCTATAGCCCATTTAACACTGTGAAGATAGGGCCTCCATCTTCCAAAACCCAAGGGCCAAGGGCAACTGGCTTTCTGCATTTACTTTTTAAAAGCAGCCCCCAAACTCCAAAGCTGGTATCTGCAGAGACTGGTCTCTGGACACTGCTTTCCTGACTCCAAAGCACAAGAGTTCAATGCCTGTGCTCAAGGATGAGAAACTGTAATTCATTTGCAGAGCATTATGTCTGCAGTACAGCTGTGAGGTAGGCATATGTTACACAGATGCCATATATTCTTTTGTAATTGTTAATATTTTCCATTAGAGGTGGCAGGAAGCACCCTTCATTCAACATCTCCTATACCAGCCACAACTGCTATTGTCACCACCAAGACATCTGAATCCACCAAGGCCTCTACTGCCAATCAGACAGCTCTATCCACCTTGATCTTGACAGCCACTGCCAAGACCTTTGCATCTAGTGCAACCTCCGTGGCCACAAATGAGATGCTGACAACTATTACGACCTCCACTGGAACCACCAAGACAGCTGTATCAAGTGTGACCTCTAAAGACAACACCATGATGCTGGCATCTACCAGAACCACCAAGACACCTAAATCCACTGCAACCTCCACTGCTACCACTGAGATACCTACATCCAAGGGGATGTCCACTCTCACCAACGAAACACCAACACCAACCACAAAATTTGTCACCACCAAGATATCTACATCTACTGAGGCCTCCACTGTCACCACTGAGACATCCATACCCACTACAACCTCCACTGTCACTAACCAAACGTCTACACCCACCACCACACTGACTGTCACAACTGAAACTCCTACATTCAAGACAATTTCTACTGTTACAACTGAGATGACTACACACATTAAAACTTCCACTGTAACCACTGACACATCGACATTCACTGCTACCTCTGCTGTCACAGATGACACTCTTAAAAACACTGTGGCCACCACTGCGAACACCGCACTGCCTACATCCATCAAGACTTCCACTGGCATCAGTGAACCATCTACATCTCCCATGATCTCTAGTGCCACTACTGAGAAACCTATGTTCACTGAGTTCTCCACTGATACCACTGAGACACTTATATCCACTGCAACCTCTAGTGTCAGTACCAAGATGCTGACATCCACTGAGGCCTCCAGGGTTACTACTGAGAGGTCTACACCCACCACAACATCCACTGCCACTTCCCAGACTCTTACATCCATTGCAAATTCCACAGCCTCCACTGAGACACCTACATCCCCCCAGGTCTCCACTGTCATTTCTGAGATACCTACATCCACTGCAACCACCGCTATCACCACTGGGACACCTACAACCACTCTGACCACCACTCCCACCTCCAAGACACCTACTTCAACTATGACCTCTGCAGTGACTGCAATCAGTCAGACAACCACCCCCAGTGAAGCCTCCACTATCACCACCAAGATTTTTACACCTACTGCAACCACTACTGTCACACCCGAGATACCTACATCTAGCAAACCCTCCACTACCATCATCATGCTGTCTACATCCACCTCAACCACCACTGTCACTCCTGAGTCTTTCACATCCACTGCAGTCTCTTCTCTCAGCAGCAAGACACCTACACTTACCACAACCTCTGAGTTACCAGCACCCACTATGACCTCTACTTCCACCACCGCACTGCCTACATCCATCAAGACTTCCACTCATGCCACTGAAGCATTTACATCCACCACGGTCTACAATGTCACTACAGTGAAACCTACACCCACAGAGATGTCCACTGTCACCACCAAGACACCTACACCCATCACAAATTCCACTGTCTCCACCAAGACACCTACACTTACTATGACCTTCACTGCCACCACTGTGCCAGCTACATCCATTAACACCTCCACTTTCACTACCAAGACATCCACATCAACCTTTATCTTTGCAAACAACACAGAGACATCTGCAACCACTGCATCCTCCACTGCCACCATCAAGACACCAACATCCAGCCCAACTGCCAGTGTCAGCAATGACATACCTACATCCCCTGTGACTTCCACTATCACCAGTGAGACAACCACCCCCACTGAAACCTTCACTGCCCCCACTGAGACTTCTACACCCACTGTGACTGCCACTGAGACCCTTATAACCACTGAAACCACCACTTCCACCACTGAGACCCATACATCAACTTTGGCCTCCACTGTGACCTCTGGGACACCTATATCTGCCCTGACTTCCACTGTCAAGACTTTGATGTTTACTGAAACATCCAGGGTCACTGCAGAGACATCTACATCCATTCCAACAACCACTCTCATTACCAAAATATCTACATCCACTAAGGCCTCCCCTGTCACTGACAAGACACCTCCAGCCACCACAATGTCCACTACCACTCTCAAGACACCTAGATCCACGGCGACTGCCATAGTCTCTCCTGAGACACTTGTATCCACTGAAGTTTCAACTGGCACTGCTGAGACACCTACACCCACCACAAAGCCCACTGCCACTACCAAGACACCTACATCTACTGAGGCATCTACTGCCACCATTATACCACCATCCACCTCAACCTCCACTCCCATCACCAAGTCTCCCACCCACATCCTCTCCTCTTTCACCACTAATTCACCTACACCCACCATGACCACCAAGTCACCTACAACCACAGTGACCTCCATTGCCACCCCCTCACCTTCTACATCCACAGAGGGACCAACACCCATCCCAATCTCCACTGTCACCAGTGAGACTCCTATATTAACAATGAGCTCCACATTCACCACAATGACACCTATACCTACTGCAACCTCCACTGCCACCACCATGCTGCCTACAATCACCACAACACCCACTCCCACCAGCAAGACCCCAATATCAGCCATGATCTCTATAGTATCCACTGAGACACCTAAATCCATCACAGACTCTACTGTCACCACTGAGGCAAATACATCCCAAATAAATTCTACTGTCGCCACCATGGTGTCTGCATCCATTGGAAACTCCACACTTACCATGGAGACACCTACATCCGCCATGACCTCCACTCTCACCACCAAAAGTTCTGCATCTGCCAAGGCCTCCACTGTCACCGCTGAGACACCAACATCCACCATGACCTCTGTTGTCACCACTGAGAAACCTGCATCCACCTCTATCTCCCCTGTCACCACAGAAATGTCTACACTCACCACAACTACCACTGAGACACTTAAAACTACCACAGAGATACCTACACCCATCCTGATTTCCACTGTAACTTATACAACACAACCTCCCACCATGATCTCCACTGCCATGCCTGTAACACTTACAAGCACTGGTATCACCACCAAGACACCTGCATTGATCACAACTTCCACAGTCTCTACTGAGACACCTGCATCTATTTTGACCTCAACTGTCAGCACAGAAATATCTACATCTGCTGCATCTTCCACTTTAACTGCCGATACACTTGGACCTAGAAAAACATTCGCTACCACCAACATAATGCCCACATCCACTGCGACTGCAGCCATCATCAGTGAGACACCTACACCCACTACAACCCCAACTGCCACCACCACATGGGCTACATCCTCTGAGGCTTCCACTATCACCACTGACATACCCATGTCCACCACAACCTCTATTGTCATCACCAAGACACCCACTACACCCTCCACTGTCACTACCAAAATGTTCCCATCCAGTGCAACCCCCGCTGTCTCAGTTGAGACATCTATATACACTGAGGCTTCCACTGTCACCCTAGAGACACCCACATCCATCTCAAATGCCATTCTCACCATGGAGACATCTGCATCTACTGGAACTGCCACTGACATCACTGATATGTCTAGATCCACCAAGACATCCATTACCACCACTGAGATACCATCTACTGAGGCCTCCACGGTCACCGCCAGGGCACCAACCTCCATAATAACCCCCACTGTCACCACTGAGGCGCCTACATCCACCTCAGTCTCTACTATCACCACGGAAATGTCTACAGGCACTGCAATCTCCACTGCCACCACTGAGACCTCTATTTCCACCATGACCTCCACTGCCAACACCACATTGATTTTGGCCATGAAGACCTCCGCTGCCACAACACCGACATCCACTGCAACCTCTACTGTCACCACTGCAGTGCATGCATCCACCCCAACCTCCACTTTTACTACCAGTTGGACTTCAGCTACCTCTCCAAGATCATCTGGCTCCATCAGCACCAGTGTCACACCATCTTCTGCTCCCACTCTGGGTAAATTCACTTTTCAGTATGTGCCAAAAACCCTGCTGAGATCAGGGCTCTGTTGATCAGCTACACAGCCACACAAGGGAACAGCCCTTGCCCCTAATCACTCACTGGCTAATATAGAAGCACAGAAAATGGAAATGACTTGCCCAAAGTTCCAGAATAGATCACAGGCAGGTCTTCCAAGTCCTAGGCAAAGGCTCTGTAGCTACTGGGCCATACTGCCTCTTACAGAAGGGGTTCCATCAAAATGTCATGGACAGTAGTATATTTAATTCCCACTGAAGACCCACAGGACCCACCAGGTAGGACATGCCACCTTGAGTGCTCCTAGGACAGGATGACCTAGGTGGGTTCTGGCCAGATCGATGCAAAAGGTGATCCCCCTAGAGCTGGCCCTGTCTTGAAGAACCTTAGTAGGTCTCTTATTCCCAGAAATTATGGAGTTATGGGCACAGAGGTGTCTCCATGATCAGGGCTTAGTATAACTAATACTTGGAGCTGGTAATGGTCATTTCACAAGAGAAGGGTGGGGGGAGGTTGAAAAGGCAAGATTTATGGAAAGTTCTCAAGCTGACTGACAGCTGCTAAAGCATAACCTTCCCCAGCTCTTTTCCCTACTGTGGCTCACTGCTCCATGGACCCTGTAATTTGCCTGTCTAATTTAATAGGAATTGGGAATAAAATACAAAACAAATCATAGACCTTTATCCCCTTTTCATGTCCAGATGTATGTATAATTGTTATAGATATATCACTTTACTCATACCTTTGCAGCTAGCCATAAACCAAGAGGGAGGCCAGAATGACTTCCTGCATAAGACGAGCCACAGAATTTCACAGTGACCGATTTATCAAGCCTGGCAGCTTCTTTTTCAACTAAAGGACATGATAAGGGAACACGTGCTATGGCCCGGTCAAAGCGGAGCAGAGCTTTGTGGCTGAGACCTGCTCCTCAGATTCCTTTAAAAGCTATACACTTACGTGCTCGGGCTGTTTTGTAACCTGCTGTACCTCGTCTGGGCTCAGGGAGTGTTAGTAGTGCAAATCTGGGTAGAAGTGGTCAAGGGACTTGATAGCTAGAACATCTGGATTGGTTTGAAACAAGTTATACCTCACCATTCCTGGCTCTTAGCTGAAGTGTCAGTGCCTCCTGCTCTTAGAAATGCATGAGACTGGCTGGATCCCTGCCTGTGACCCAACCAGTGGGTTTTGTTACAGGACCTGTTCCCCAGATCCTTGTAGCTCTTGGGAGAAAGGATCTGATGCCTCATGTAGAAGACTTCATGGACACATCCATACAAGCAGAGGCATGCATTTGCAGCAGCACAAATAGTAGTGGCACAAGTCTGTGTCACTACTTTGTGCTGCAGTGCACACCTCTGCCCGTGCATTTTGCAGCGTGACACGTTATCCCACTGGTCCATGTGCTGCAGGGGTGGCTGGCTGAGGCACAGGGTGGAGACACGTTCCCCTGTCTCCGTGCACTGTGGAGCCCCTTTGTTGAGGCATCTTGTGCCCCAGCCAGCCACCCCCTGGCTGGCTGGGGTACAGCGTGCCTCGAAACAGGGGAGCAGGCTGTCCTGAGGTGGCTGCTCCCCTGTCTCTGTGTGCCTCAGCGCAGGGGCTCTGCTGCAGAGCCCCTGCAGTGAGGCACTCTCTGCCCCAGCCAGCTCTGGAGTGGCTATCTGGGGTGCAGGGTGCCTCAAGAAGGGGGCCCCATGTGCCTCAGTGCTGAGGCACATGGAGGCAGGGAAGCAGCCAACCCAAGTCTGCCTACTCCCCTGTCTGGAGGCACACAGTACACCAGCCAGGCAGGCAGCAGCTGGCTGGGTACAGGGTGCCTCACTGCAGGGACTCCACAGTGCATGGAGATGGGGGATCAGGCAGCCCTTCTCTGCCTGCTCTCCTGTCTCTATGTTTGTCCCAGCACACTCCACTTTTGCATGCTTTGCACCACTTTTTTTCCAAGTTTTTTTTTTTTGTTACCAGGAACTCCCGGTAGCAATTTTTGCTCCAGCACTGCAAATTAGCAGCACTGTGCACAGTTTAACATGTAACACATATGATTTGTGGTACCACAGTGAGGTTTGTAGCACCACACATGCCTGTGTGAGCAGTTTATTGACACTTCCCATCTCTTTCTTTCAGAGCCAGGAGCTGTGACCAGCCATAGCTCTGTGACTGGGGCAGGTTCAAACGTCAGCGGCCCTGTGCTACTCACATCTCAGGGCCTGTCTGGCTCCAGTGTTGCCTCATCCAGTCCCACCGTTGCTCCTGGGCAGAGCACTCTCACCACTTCTGGTAAGAGCAGGCACAAACCGGCTATTCTGACCTTCATGCACAGCCACAAGCCCTAGCCCACAGGAAGGGGATGGTGCAAGGTATAGTCCCCAAGGCTAGGGAAGATGATGCAGCAGAGGTGGCTTTTTTGCCCATCCCACTGTCCAGGGATAGTCTGGGTATAAAAGCAGTGGTAGCCTGGTCCCTCATATATTTTCCTATTGAGCCTTCCTCCACTTCATCCTGTCTCTTGGAATCACTCCACAACCCTTTCTTCATTCATTTATCCCTCTCTCTCTTTTTCCTTTCCTTCCTGACCTGGCCCCTTTCCCTTCTCTTGTGCTA
The DNA here is from genome assembly GCF_052110815.1 of Crocodylus siamensis. Classification (NCBI taxonomy): domain Eukaryota; kingdom Metazoa; phylum Chordata; order Crocodylia; family Crocodylidae; genus Crocodylus; species Crocodylus siamensis. The sequence continues at coordinate 52,973,563 of NC_143409.1, forward strand.
TTACCTCCCCCGCCTTGGCAGCTGAGCCAAAGATAGCACCTCAGCCCCTAGCACAGCCTTCTCCACAGAGTCAGGGCTTTAACTCATGTCCTAGAAGCATGCAGTCTGGGGCACAAAGCGCTCCCAGCTCGATTCCCACTGCCAAGAGTCCCAGTCAGGTTGGGGTGCGATATCAGAATCCTCTTGTTTGTTCACCAATTCATCTGACTGCCCCATGCCATGCATGGAAGATGGAGACTCCAGTGCGGGAAGAGGCAGGCTGTTCCAACCAGGCAGGGCAAGCTGGGGGAGGTGGAGGTCCCTGGGCCTCCTCCAGAAGAGGGAATTGTGCACCCATCTCCTGCCCAGATGGGTAGCATTGGATTATTATGCTTTCCCCCACTGCTCTGACCTCCCTCTCTGTGCTCTCCAGATGCTGTAGACAATGTCCTCCCATACTGGGCCATTATCCTGGTCTCTCTGGCTGCTGTGGCCACAGTCATCTTCTGCTGTGTGGTAAGGAAGCCATCAAGAAGTGGCAACCAGGGGCAGGGTGCTCAAGCAGTGGAGCACTGTGGATGGTGGGGGGACAGGGATGGGACCCCAGGGACATGCAGTACTGAGCTCTCTCACTGGAGCTGAAGGAGTCATGCCCAGCTGGCAGTCTGCAGCTACACCCAGTAGCAGGCTATCCCCTATGCAAAGCAGCCACTAGAGGGCAAAAAAGCACCCACTTCGGAGTTCATTGCCAAGGCAGTACATCTAGATAAGCCATTCTCAACCAGGGTGCCAGTTAAGCGCTGCTAGGTGCGCAAACACGATTCACAAGATGAGCCAAGAGCTTTCAAATGAGTAAATGGTTCAAAACAGTCGGGCCTACTCTGGTCTTTCTGAGTTCCCTGCAACAGAAGAGCTGCTCTATTATTTTTCTGTAGTCAAAAAAGAGGGAAAACTAAGAGCCAGTGTTTTCCAAGGGGTGGCCTGAATTTATGAAGGGGTGCCTCGAGTCTAAAAATGTTGAGAACCACTAGCTTGGACACAGGGCATGAGCGAACCAGGGGGTTGCCCGGGGCTTGGGCAGAAAAGGGGCCTGAAAATGGTCATTTTAAAGTTATTATTATCATTATCTGTGGTGAAGCAGGGGGGGAATACTAAAAGTTTTCCCGGGGTTGCAAGGAGGTGCTGCCTGGATACACACCCCCTGTCACGTCCATGTTCTGCGGGTCAGGACTTCTGGGCTCTAGTCCCTGCTCTGGGGTGGGAGAGCAGCCTCTAATGACACTCCTTCCCCCCCAACTATAATCCCTTCCCCTGCTACCCTCTTCTGTCTCCTGCAGTTTGCATTTTGGCTGAAGTCCATACGGGCTGCTTCCACCTCCTACCAGATCTACTAGATGCACCAGGTTCTCCAAGGGCTGAGCTTCCACAAGTCCAACTGGTGGAAGAAATGACTGGCTAGTGCTCCTGCCGACAGCCATCCAGAACGGGCTCATTGGGTCTCACCCCCCGGCTGCCCTTTGGTTTATCCACAGCCTTCACATTCAGGGCTGACCCAAGGGATACGGTGTTAGTCGTCAGCTGCACGATACATGGAACTCTCCTTTAGGGAGCACCCCTGAGACAGATCAGCTTGCGGCCCAGCTGAGGCTGATTCTTGAGCAGGGGGAGACAAAAAGCAGGCAGAGAACCCAGGTGTCCCGAGTGCAGCTATATGGCTGTGTTGCAGCCCAAGGGAAAGAAGCGGTAGAAGAAAAGTGAAACACAAAGGATGATCTGCTACAGAGGACCCCAGACTCCTGGTTTCTATCCCTGGTCGTGGTTGGGCAGTGGGTTCTTGGACTTTTCTGTTCGTCTGACTCTGAAGGACCTACTTATCTTGAAATATTTGTATTTTGCTCAGCACTTATATTTGACTGCCTTGCAGTACAGCTCTTTGAAGCAGAGCCACTTTCTCCTTGTGCGTCTGTGTAGCACCGGGCACACTGCAGCCCTGATTTCACTGGGGACAGGGACCCTCTCTCCCAGTGTGACCTGAAAGCATCTGGCCAAATGGGACCCTAAGAACTCATATTCTGTCCCTCTCAGAATCCTTGAATCCATATACTTTCATAAATTTCATAGACATTTGGGCTGGAAGGGACCCTGGAGGATCATCGAGTCCAGCCCCCCACCCCAGGGGCAGGAAGTCAGCTGGGGTCATAGGATCCCAGCAAGATAAGCATCCAAATGTGTTTTGAAGGCATTCAAAGCGGGCGCTTAAACTGCCTCAGGTGGCAGTCTATTCCAGAGCTTGGGGGCTCGGACAGTGAAGAAGTCCTTTCTTATGTCCAGCCTGAAACGGTCACAGTAGAGTTTGTGACCGTTCGATCTTGTCATCCCTTGGGGTGCTCTGGTGAACAGTTGTTCCCCCAAATCCTGATGAGCACCCCTGATAAACTTATAGGTGGCCACCAGGTCCCCCCTGAGCCTGTGCTTTTCCAGGCTGAAGAGTCCCATGGCTCTCAGCCTCTCATCATGAGGTCTGTTTTCCTGTCCGCTGATCATGCGCGTGGCTCTCCTCTGCACCCTCTCAAGCTTTTCCACATCTGTTTTGAATTGTGGAGCCCAAAACTGGATGCAGTACTCAGCTGAAGGCCTCACCAAGGCTGAGTACAAGGGGAGAATGACGTCCCGGGATTTGCTTGAGAAGCATCTATGGATGCAAGCCAGCGTTTTGGTCGCTTTACTAGCTGCAGCATTGCATTGCAGGCTCATGTTCATTGTGTGGACCCCCAAGTCCCTTCATCTGTAGAGCTAACCAGTATAGCACTACCGAGCCTATATGCATGGTGCAGGTTTTTCCTCCCAAGGTGGAGAACCTTGCATTTTTCGGTGTTGAACACCATCAGGTTCTCGTCTGCCCGTTTCATGAGTCTGTCCAGATCTGCCTGGAGTTTTCTACCCCTGGTGACTGTAGTTTTCTACCCCTGGTGACTGCATATTGGCCAGGATATGCTAGCTGCACATTTTGTCTCAAAAGATCTTGTCGATCATTTTTAATTTCCTTCTTGCACTAAAGGTTTCCAGGTTTGCACAGAGCAGGATTCGTGAAGTCCTGCTGTATTCAGTACTCATGTATTTATTCAGTGGATTTTCTGTATATTTTAATAATAAATGGAAAATATTTCACCAGAGTCATGTCCTGAATTCTATCCACTTTTCTTAGGACTTCTCAGACCACTGGAAGCACCCAGCCTCATGCTCCATCCTGGGCACTGTCACCCCAGACAGGCACTGTCACCCCTCTGTGTGCCCAGCCCCTTCTGTACTGTGGAAAGAGTCATCACTAATATTAGACTATGCCACTGGAGACCAACCTTATTGGCAGGTATGCCACAAATGAGACCTGAACACTGCTTGAGTACCACCTTGATCCCCTTCCTCTGCCATATCTACTGCTGTTTTCTTCTTCCTGCTCTATAGATTTATAGATGCAGAGATTGTTAGGGGCTGGAAGGGACCTTGCAGATCATCGGGTCCAGCCCCCCCTACTGCTCTATGCAGGAAGATAACTGGGGTCAAGGGACCCCAGTGAGGTGACTGTCCAGTCTCCTCTTGAAAACCTCCAGGGTAGGTGACTGTGGCACCTCTAGAGGGAGTTTATTCTACTGTCTGGACACCCTGACAGTGAAGCAGTTTTTTCTGGTATTAAGCCTGAAGTGGCCTTCCAGGAGTTTATAGCCATTAGTCCTGGTCTTCCCCAGGGCTGCCCTAGTGCACAGTTGTTCACTGAGCTCCTGATGCACTCCTCTGATATAGTGGTAAGCCACTATCAAGTCCCCTCTCATTAGGCTAAAGAGACCCAGGTCCCTCAGACTTTCCTTGTATGGCTTGCCTTGCAAGTCTCTGATCATATGGGTGGTTCTTTTCTGGACCCTCTCAAGTTTTTCCATGTCCTTATTGAAGTGCAGCGCCCAGAACTGGATGCAGTAGTCCAGCTGCAGTCTCACTAGTGCTGAGTACAGTGGGAGTATCACTTCCTTAGTTTTATACAAGATGCATTGGTTGATGGATGCCAGCGGGTTGTTTGCCCTGCTGGCCTCCGCTTTGCACTGACGGCTCATGTTCACGTGATGGTCAATTATTACCCCTAGGTCCCTTTCAGCTGTGGTGCAGGTAAGGCTGTCACCTCCAAGCCTGTATGTGTGTTGAGGGCTATTTGCCCCTAGATGGAGCACCTTACACTTGGAAGTGTTAAACTTCATTTGGCTCCAGTGTGCCCAACTTTTGAGCCTGTCTAGGTCCACCTGTATCAGCAACCAAACTTCTGGCGTGGCCACACTGCCCCATAACTTGGTGTCATCTGTGAACTTGGCCAGCAAGCTTTTCACGCCCCCATCCCAATCATTGATAGAGATGTTGAAAAGCACTGGTCCAAGCACAGACCCCTGAGGGACACCACTGGCCACTTCACGCTAAGATGACACAGATCCATTCATGACAACTCTCTGGGTCCTGTCCCGGAGCCAGTTTCCCACTCACTGAACTGTTGAGCAGCTAAACCCACAATCTTCCAGTTTTCTCACAAGGATATGGTGGGATACCAGATCAAAAGCCTTTCAGAAGTCTACGTATATAATGCCTACCTTGTCTCCCATATCCAGGTGGTGAGAGACCTGGTCATAGAAGGAAATGAGCTTGGTAAGACAAGACCTACCCATGACACAACCATGCGGGCTGTCGTTCAGAATCTTACCTTCTGCGAGCATATTGCACATGGATTCTTTAATGAGCTTTTCCAGGATTTTCCCTGGGATGGAGTTTAGGCTGATTGGCCTATAGTTGCTTGGGTTTCTTCCCCGTCTTAAAGATGGGCACAATGTTGGCCCTCTTCCAATCCTCAGGGATCTCCCCTGTGCACCACAAACTCTGAAAAAGTTTTGCCAGGGGTTCTGCGATGACCCCAGCCAGCTCCTTCAGCACTCTTGGATGGAGTCCATCCGCTCCTGCTAACTTGTAAGTGTCTAGCTTCTCTAGTTGGTATTGCACCCACTCAGCATCCATAGTGGGGAGGCTGTCAGTCTCAGCATGCCCCCTATGAGCCTAATCTCATGACTTTCCCCATGGTCTGGTGAAATACCAAAGCAAAGTGAGCATTCAGGAGTTCAGTTTTTTCCTGAACCTTGGTTACCAGCTGTCCCAAGGTGTTAAGCAAGGGTCCCATGTTTCCATTTGTTTTTCTTCTACTGCCTACACACCTAAAGAAGGACTTCTTATTGTCCTTGACTCCCATGGCTAACCTAAACTCGGCTGCCACCTTGGCTTTCCTGATCATTTCCCTACACGTGCTGGTCACCAAAGTATAGTCCTCCTTGAGGACCGTCCCTAGCTTCTACTGTGTGTATACCTCTTTTTTCTCTTTTAAGAGGACTGCAATATCCCTTGCCAGCCCTCCTTCTACCTTTCCTCTTTGCAGGAACGGTTATCTTTCGTGCTTTGGAGGATCGTGTCCTTGAGCAACGACCACTCTTCATGCACCCCGTTCTCTTTCCCTTCCTGGTCCCATAGTGCTTCCCCTGCTAATGCCCTGAGTTTGTTGAAGTCAGCATTTCTGAAGTTCAGGACTTCAATCCTGCTGGTCAATTTGTCGACCTTGCGGCAGACTGCAGACCTGATAATTCCATGGTTGCTGTCGCCCAGGTTTCCCTCAACATTCAAGCCACATACCAGGTCATCTCCTTTGGCCAAGACCAGGTCCAGGAGAGTGTTACCTCTGGCTGGCCCTTGCACTTCCTGGGTCAGAAAGAGCTCCTTGATTGCAGTCAGGAATCTGCATGAACGATCTGAGCTAGCCAAGTGTTCCTCCCAATCTATGTCCAGGTAATTAAAGACACCCTCCTTTTCCTGAGATGCTGAGAGAACTGTTTGGTTAGCATTAAAAATTGGGCTCGTCCGGGATTTGAACCCGGGACCTCTCACACCCAAAGCGAGAATCATACCCCTAGACCAACGAGCCAGACTATATCATCTGTGATGGGCCACTCTTCTTTTTGCTCCCTACCCTATCTGCCTTTGTGTTGCCTAATGACTCCTTAATCTTCTGGGTATCATGCACAGAGGCTGCTACTTGTGGCATGGACCCCCTGACCTAATCACTGCCATTTTTGACATTAGCATCATCCAGAGGCCCAGCAGCTTGGTTTTTTTGCAAAAGCTCAAACTACAATGAGGGTCTGTTCCTTTGCATGGTCTCCATTGAAGACAGGAGGAAATGATAAACATACCTTAACCTTCCCCCTCCTCTCCACCCCTACTTCCTCCAATTGTGAGGATGAATCAAGAGCTGAGAAGAGGACTCCTGGGTTCTGCTGTCCCAGACTATTTACATCATCAAGACTCAGGCCCTCAAAAATCACAAACTGACATTAAAAAAAAAAATCATTTTTTTAAAAAGGCAGGGCAACAGAGACAGGATACCTGTTTAAAAAAAATGAAAGGTGAATTTCCGTCCAAGCCCCATAACTCCAGACATGAGGGGGAAAAATAGCTCATCACAAGAGTTTACACTGCTGAATCCCTGTTCTCTCCAGCACTTAGGAGTCACCCAAAGATACAGATGGGTCCAGTGCTCCAGTTTAAGGGACGAGGTCGGTATGGGCTATCATGCCAGAGGGGCCTGTGGATTTGATCTGAAGCAATGACCTGTGCCTGTCCATCTAACCTAGAGAGGTTGAAAATACTGGTTGGATTGGGTCCACTGGTGTGATGCAGGCTGGACACACCCACTAGTCCAACGGGTTTGGGGTCTGCCCAGGGTGTGGATGCCCCAGTTGGGTGGGACTGGCAGTGGAAATATGACGAAGTTGTTCAAAGACAGATGACAAACTGGCTTGTCCAGTGTGTACAGTGCTGGGGCCCTGGACTAGACCTTCCCTTATCCTCATGTGATGCCCCTCCTGTCCTCTTCTTAATTACAGATGAACTGAAAAGATGGGGCACCATCCCTGAGTTACCTCCCCAGCCAGCCCTAAAAACGGGTACTCCCTGCTAGGCCAGCCTCCCTCCTTGTACACCATCACACCCAAGGGAACTCAGAAATCTCATGAGCTTGCTATAGGTACCCCTCAATCCCACCCTGCAGCGTCCCCCAATCCCAGACTTGGACTCTCTCCCTACACAGCTCTGCTGGTGCCTCTCTGACCCAACCCATTATCCCAGCCCTGTGTGCTGTTTCTTTCTAATGCCTCTACAAATGATAGGATAAAAGACATTAAATCAGTGCCAGTTAGCAACCGCATTTCAGCACTAGAGGCATGATTCTTGGGCAGTGCCACTGTGTAGGGGCATTTCAGTACTGTAACCAAATAGATCAGTTCCTCTGTAGTTTGTGCCTCACATTCATTAGTTCTGAAAGAAGCCCTCTCTGGGCATAGATGTCAACCATTATAATCCACTCAGCTTCTTCTGCAGATACCACCAATGCAGGGAAGAGAGCAGAAAGGAGCTTTCCCTTCATTCCAGTGTGCTCTGGGATCATGGAGACACAACTCAGAGGATACAGATGGAGGAAAACACCTCCTTGTTGGTTGTGTCTACATATGCATTTAAACCTGCCTAAATGTAATGCACATTATCTTAATGCGCATTAAGCAGGTTTAGGCAGGCATTTGCACATACAGGCGTTAAAGTGCATTAATGCTGTGTGTGGACTGATTTGGGACTAAAGTTAGTCCCGAGTCAGTCCACACACAGTGTTAATGAACTTTAATGTGTCTACATGTGCGTTAATGAACTTTAACTAAAATGCCTAAATTCACCATTTTTAATGTGCATTAAGGGTGTGCACGTGTAGACATATGCCCTTAATTCATATTAAGTTAGGCTAATATGCATTAATGTGTCTCGTGTAGAGTGCCCTTTGTCACCAATTTTGGGGGAGATCTCAAAGTTCCTCCAAGGGACTGTTTTGTAAGTACCAGGACAGTTTCCTGGTGAGTGTGTTACAGGGCCCATCCTTTTATTCCAATTCTCAGGGGATGCAAGTCTGTTACCACCCTAGCTGGAAAACCATGAAACCTAAGGAAAGACTTTAGATCATCTACGGTATCCACTGTTGCATTATTAGAGTATGTCATTACCTAATCCCTTTGGAGGCAAGGCAATTATATAATTCCAGATCACCTATTGGGAAAAAGAGTCACAAAGAGATGAAGTGACTCATGCACAGTCACTCAAGGAAGAATAAGCACTTGATCCCAGGTTTCCCAAGTCTGATTTTCTTGGCTGAACCACTTCACCCGAAGTTAAGCCCACAGCATTCCTTAACTGAATAAGACAATTGAGGTCAGTAACATTTTGAGCATCTAGTCTTTGATAAAGTCTACACCTGCAACATTCTGCAGTATCCCACCACAATGCCAAGATGGCAGATGTAGCTGTGGGTTATCTGATGGGACAGGGTATAGATGGTAAGGTGTCTCATCAAATCTTATTGAAAAGAACCTCTTAGTGGATGCTTATTGGACTTCTGTGCAGGGAATCCAGCTCTGAGTGCCAACTGCCTTTAACCTGGGGGGAGGGAGAGGGACATGAACACTGTCATTGAAAAACTGATCTCCAGAAAAACTAATAAACTTGAAAATATTGGGAAAACTGAAACATCCTGGCTGGAAATTCAGTTTTGTTCTGAAATGCTAGCCTGAGGACTTTGGATTTTAGGTGCCCCATAGCCCCCTTCACTTGTAAGGAGCAGGCTCCCCTTACCAACTCTATCTCCTACAATGACTTGCAGCTCTGGTGGGAGATGTTGGCATCTCAAGGAAGATGCTGCCCAATCCAGAAGCCTTGTCTACAGAAGACAACTGGAGCAAGAAAGACCTGAACCACAACTCCTGTGGTGGCCAAAAAATACAGATTTTTTCCTGGAAAAGTCCCCTTCTTTTCCAACCATCTGTAATCTCACCAGTCTTTGTTCCCTGGATCTGAGATACCTTCCCAATGAGATGTTCCTTTTCCTTCAGCCAGTGGCTCTGTTGTGTCAATCAACTTCACCATGGCACTCCCAAAGATATCCGATGGTACCACAACAGGGCCCATCAGCAGTACCAAAGGGCCGGGTGAGGTCAGCAAGGCAGCTCTCACCATGACCATCTGACATCACTGTGCCACCACCAGAAGCCACAAGCCATATGGCGAACCCTTGCTGGAAAGGAGCCAATGCTACAACCCTGCCAACAACAGGAAATGGCACCACCACCATGTCAGGTACTCCAGTTAAAAAGAAACTAGTAGTTTTACTAATATACTATGGGCCTATGGCTGTATTATTCAGTTTAAGATTGAAGCAAAAATGAACAGAACTCATTGGAATTGACTGTAAAAAAAAAAATTTGCAGGCCTCTGAAATAGGCACTTCCTTACCAGGAGCAGCTAACAGACAGCAGAATTGCAGAACAAAGGATAGCTTGACTGGTGGAGCATCAAGACCATTAAAAAAGAAGAGAGGGTCATTAACACTTGTGGAATGAAGTGTTTCCAAGGAATTGGGTAGGTGATAATGAGTCTTGTCAGCATTATCTGACTAGAAATGCTGCTACCAGTGCCAGGCAGTTAGTTTGAAACTTTGGGCAATGCAGTAATCAAAGCAGGAGTGCAAGTGCACCAGTGCACCCTCCCTCCCTCCATATATGCCCATGGGTACTGATGAACAGGGATCCTATTTTCCTGTGATTAAAAATATTCCAGAATTCTCTGATTAAAAAAACCCCACAACAACTAAAATCCACATTTTTCCATGATTAAAACAACATTCCATATCAAGCCAAATTATTATAGTGGTGTATTATTTTAATCATGGAAAATGTGGATTTGAGGGCGGGGGGGCTGTTAATCAAAGGATTTTGGATTTTTTTTTATCGAGAAAACCAGGATCCCTGCTGATGAAATGCTGCCTCTCTTTTATGACCAGTGATGGATGAGGTGGGTGAACACACGATTTCCCCAAGAGGTTGCTGTGTGAGGACCATTCTAGCCTCCTGGTGCAGGTGCTTAGCCTCACAAATTAGAGCACAATGGTCTTCTTTAAAAGTTTCACATATTATTGGCTTCTTGGTTTTGCATATCATTGGCTTTACATGACTTTTTTAAAGGAAAGAGCCAAAGGAAATTCTCAGACAAAAACATATAAGAGTTGGTAAGAAGAAAATGGTAAGATCTGTGGTAGTATATTTTGAACAGCTTTCTTTGAAAAAAAAATCTAAGGGTGTTTGTAGGCATAAACTATTGTCAGGATATGAATGTAAGTAGTAAACAATGCTTGATTCAACTAGACGGGCATTACGGATCCTTGACATTTTTAAACAAATATACTTTTTTTAAACAAATGAAGGACATTTCTAGAATGATATTTTATGTATTATAATTTTCAATAAATAGCATCTAATGTATGAGGCAGTAATAAGACCAATGACATTATTTTTTTCATTAATTACTTTTATAAAGATTTGAAAAGGCATCTGTTCTTAAAAAATAGGAAATTTCTAACCATCCCCCCCCCCTTTTATTGAGATAAAATTTCATTGATAGGAGGAAGCAGCAGCTTTCAATCCTTCTGGATCATGATGCATACATGAGAGGTCATCAGGACCTTCAACATGTACACCCAAGCAGGAGTGTGGAGAAGTGGAGGCTGCCCAGACCTACTCCAACCATTAGACCAAATCCAAAGGCTAGGGTAGGGCAAGTGCAGATGTTGTCGTTATATGTGCATGCAGAAAGTAAAACATGAGTTTCCCTCTGGGTGGACAAGGATTCTACCACTGAACCACAACTTCATGGTTACTCATAGGAGATAAATAGTAACTGAATATCATCTCACCAGTAATGAAGTTATTTCTAAAAAGATGTCCAAATACGGGTTAAAAAAATGAGGCCATTTCCAGAGGAAATGCATTCTTTTAATAAAAAGTCAGGTTTTAAATATTTCAGTTAAAATGGAAGCACATGATTAAGAGCTAGGCATAACTTGAAATGTTGGCACCCAGGAAGGGGTGATGCAGGGAGGCACGGGGCAGAGAGAAAGCAAATGCTTACCTCTTGCACGGGGTGGCTGCAGTTGTAGGGGTAGTGCTGGCTGCTGCTACTTCTGTTCAATCACCCTGAACATGGGAAGGTGCAGCGGTAGCAGCCTGGCCTCCCTGGGGCTGCTATTCTGACACATACTCTGAACTGGCACCCAGGACTGGTGCCCCACTTGCCCCCCTGCTTGTACCCTACTGCCTGATGCTACTTATTTTATTGAAAAAGTTTCACGGTGCCATTTTAGAACAACCTTCCTTACTATAATAGGGTTATAGATATTGGTTGATTAAACTAGAGCACTGAAGGTTATTCATTTTTGAGAGTCTCATCAATCTTGAAATCACACTGGCAAATCGCCATAGTCACAGTTTCCTGTGACTTCCTCAGCTCTGACTCCCCTTGAGGCATTGCCTGGCTTCTGGGTACCTCCCACAGCACGCTGGATCTGTAAAGTCTGAAGTGACTTGGTGCTGGCAAAATTGCAAAGCTGGCGGGGCAAGTTGCCAACTCCCTCATCACATCTACATTGTGGCCTACAATGCTCAACTGACTTAGGGAAAGACTGGGAGTCAGGACTCTTGGGTTTTGTGCCCAGCACTAGGAAAGCAATTGTGTCAGTACTTTAAAGCAGAGGGGTAAGAGTCCAGCCCCCTGAATGCTCTTTCTGATTTTGGAAGCAGTATGAGACCTAACAGGCTGGAGCGGGGGCAGGAGGAGGCTGGGAATTGATACAGAAGAATGAAACCAAGCTTGATCTAATTTAGAGCCTTTGTTTCTACCTTGCTGTGTTCATAATAGCAATTCTTTCTCCCTCTTGCAGAGATATGTCGGCTAAGCCAAGCACCATACTCCACCTCCAACCTAAGTCTCCTCCCCGTTTCCATCCTAACCGCTGTGTCAATGCAGTGACAAGCAGGATCAGCCTGACACAAGGCACACCAGGAATTCCTCGTGTTCCCAGGAATAGCTTGTGACTCTGGAGGGCTTCTGCCTAAGGGGACTCCCCACCCTTCCAGGTCCAGGACTGGCTGGAGAGGGCAGGTCCCTTTTAAGGAACAATGTGGCATGCTCCCCCCTCCCCTAAGGATTCTGGGAGGCATGGGAGCAAATAGTCTGCAGGAGGAACAGGCAGCTTCCACTTCAGATCTTTTCCAGGGGGGAAGGGAAGAGTGGGGAGTTAGTCACTGAAAGCCAATTGAAATAAAGAGAGGAAAAATCCATTATTGGACATGGAACCCAGGAATCCTGGTTTTTGTTTCTAGACCTGGTGCTAACCCTGGAGCTGGGGGCTGAACCCAGGAGTCCTGACTCCCAGGTGCTTCACTCACTGTAGCCTCTTTGAGTGCAACCCTATGAGTCGGAGAACATACATTCCCTGGGGACAAATCGCTGCGGCACGTAAGTTTGCCCCTGTTAGTTGTGCCGGGGGAATGCCCCTGTATGCACGCTGTGGCATGCAGCAAGTTGCCCCGGGTGGGTGAGGCTGGGGCCAGCACCTGAGTTGGCTGCAGCAGCCTTACCTGGGTACTGGGCACCTCCTAGGGCTCCAGCAGCAGTGATTTGGGTGCACAAAGCCTGGCTGGCAGCTGGAGCATGGCTCTGGCCAGCCAGGTTCCCGTTTAAGGCAGTGCACACTGCAGCCACATGTGCTGCCCCACTTTTTTCTGGAGTTGGGTTTTTTTTTTGACACTGGGATGTCCCAGTGTCAAAACACCCACCATGCTGCTAATTAGCAGCACAGTGAACATCTGCCTGTGTGGTGCAGGCTGTTTGTGGCACTGCAGATGGGTCTGCAGCATCACAAACTGCATGTGTGGAGTGAGAAGTATAGATATCCGTGCGAGGAGGTTATACTCAAAAAGAGACCAGTCCCTACAACACAGAGCATGCAATCTGTGGGGGCATCAGGCATCCAGCATGGGGCATGTGCAGTGCAAAATCTCCCTCAGCCCTGGCCTGGGTTCAAGGGCCCTGATTTTAGCAGAGAGGTGCTGACTCAGCTGGATTTTTGCAGCCCACACAGAGGCCAGCTGTTCGCATTAGTTCCTGCCCATCTCATTACTCTCGTGCCTCCAGGGTAGGACTCATATTTAGTCGGATTTGCCTGGCTGTGAACACCACTAATACCTTGCGTGTCATCAGTAAGATGCTTGGTTTGATGTCACTGTGGTGCCAGCAACCTCACTTAGAAGCAGTATGAATAACACTTAAAGACCGACTGATTACAGGTTGCAGTGTCACTACCTTTGGCATAGAGCCAAGCAGCACTACAAATAGCTGCACAAAGATCCAGCCCCAAACTTCAGCCACCTCTTGGGTGGAGCACGGGAGAAGTATAACAACCTCAAAATGACACTACAAAGGAATTTCTCACTCAGTCCTTGCATGCAGCCATCTCTGGGCTGGAGCACAGAATTAGCTTCACAGAAACCGTGAACAGGGATTGTTCACCCCCTCTGACTAAATGCAGCCACTTTTGGGATGGAGCTTGCCATTGATATAAGACAGGGGTGGGCAGTTCTTTGGGCAGGAGGGTCACTTAAGGAGTTTTGGTGAGAACCAGGGGGGAATTGGGGGCTGACTCGGCCTTTGCACCCCACATCTGCTTATACCGCCCAGTGCAGTGGGGAGGAGGTGTGGGGAGGGAGGACTGGGAGATGCCAATTGATCCTATCTGGCCCTGGGTTTATCTACCCTGCACACATGGCTGGGGGTGCAAGATGGAGCTGGCAGGCAGGTAGGCATGGTCCTCATGGAGACTCCCCAGGACCCTGTGGGCAGGACATGCTTGGCTGGGCAAATGGTATGGGGCGATGTGTGGGTGGGGCAGGAGCAAGGGCCGGGGCTGGGGCCATGACAGTATGCCAGGATCAGGGCCGTGGCAGTGTGGGGCTAGGGCCTGGGGCAGAGCTACCATCCACTCCCTGCACTTCCCTGCAGTGGGTGCCAGTTCTGTAGGCAGCTCCATGCCCTGGGGTGGTGAGACTAGCCACATGTGTCATGGCCCAGGCTGCCTCCCGCACCTGGGCTGCGTGGGGCTGAGGAACCCATTACGGACCAGGTAGAATCACTTAGTGGGCCAGATCCAGCCCATGGGCCATAACAGCTATAGAGCAACATGGCTCAGGAGTCATTCTCTGGCCACTGATATGCAAATACTTCTTGGGTGAGCACCACGATGGTATAATAACCCTGCTGCAATTCTGTGGAGGCTTGCCCAGCAATGAAACAGGCAATTCTGAGTTAGAGAACAGTGGACACATCTGCACGTGCATTAATGTGGTGTGGTTACCGTGCATTAAGTTTAGTACTTATAGTAACAGGTACTAACTAAATGCGCAGTAACTGGTGCTACTGCTCAGTAGTGATGGCACATGCCTGTTAAGTGACTCTAATGCACAATAAACTAATTCTGCTGATCATTAGTGCAACAGCATGGCTTTTGCTGTGATGCACTAATGCGCAGTAGAAGTTTATTGTGCATTTAGCATCTCATGTAGACATAATACCTGCAGAGCTACACTGCCCATGTATTGCTCCACCAGAACTGAAATGCAGCTTGCTCTGGGGCAGATCATAGGAGCAATTTAACTGTCACTGAATGAGGTAATGACAGCTACAAGCTTTGAATGCTGAAAACATGGTTAATGCCCTCCCAGCCATCCTATTATGTGGGCATATAAAAGAACATATTAAAGTGTAAGAGGTGGAAGAACTCCTTAATCCAACTCCTTGTTCACACCCCAGCTTGGGTGAAAAATGCTGCGGGATGTTTAATGTTTGGCAATGCTCACACAGCTCTGGAGCAAAAGGCTGCTTAATACCAAGTGCTGATACTGGGCAGAGAGACCGGTGGACTGAGCCCCTATCCCATCCCCTGCAGCCCAATACCCCTTAGCGTTTCTGTGGAGTACTGAGTCAGTGTTCGCTTCAAGGAGACAGCCTTTCCCCACAGCACAGCACAGCATGGCACAGCACAGCACCCCTATTGCTACAGAAGGGCACAGAGGTGGTCACCACTGATAACCCTACTAATGGGATCCCCTACATCCCTGCAGCACAGCAGCTTCTCGTGCCACATTGGGCTGCAGTTTCAACACTGCCCCTTCTAAGTCCCTTCTTTTTGCAACAGGATGATGACATTTCCTTCACTGTCTCCCAGTTAAACCTCAATCCTCCTGACTAACATCGGCCTTTGCACTACACAAGCTGGGACAAGCAACTGCTTGTCCTCTGTGGGCGGTACAACCAACTAGTCATATGTTATAGCTCCAGAAAGGTGTTGGATGTGCCCAAGGCAGTCTCTAGTCCTTGTACTTGGATGATGAGACATATCAGTTTTAAATTTCCCTCAGCAGACTCTGCTATCCACAACCTCAAATTGGCCTCATTAAATTCTTTACCTCAATCATTAGCTGAGCATCACTAATAAAAACTAAGCAGGGAGGGTTTTTAAGGGAGTCAGCAGCATGAAGAGAACCAAGGTCTCCTGATTCCCAGTCCACCCACCAATTAAGCTCTATTTCCCCCCGTCTCCTCCCAAAACCCAGGAGTTGTGACCTTCACTTCTCTGGCTCGCTAGACCTCATTCCCTTCCCAGACCTTGGCATCAACCCCAGGACAAGAGGTAGATGTTATAGCACTTTTTACTCCTAAGATCCCTTTTCTATCAGGTCTTGGGTTAACAGTTTAGATTTGCTGTTTTCTTTACTACACATTAGCTGACCCTTGTGGTTTCTGATTCTCAGCTGTGATAACTGGCTGTGCATTGCCTTATGATTGTCCATGGTAAACAGGCAGCCCACTGCTCAGGGCTGAATGGACCAGCTTCAAGCTACCAAGAGACAGAGAGATCCCTGAAGCTGAAGCGGGGTGGTGGTGTATGTGTGTGTTCCCTGAGGTCTGCCCTTCTAGGCTCTGCTTTCCCCTTCCCTGGATTCACATCAGAGGAGACGCAGTCATTATCAGTCAAATAATTTAATAAGAGCTTTATTTCAAACAACAGTATATGAGAAAAGCAAAACCCAACTCTGAACCACCATCTGACCTGGCAGTCCAGCTGCTGGGGGAACAGATGGGTAGACTCACTGCCTCCCAGGGTGACAGAAGGCAGTACAGCGCAGTGCATCCACTGGGCTGGAGCTGGGCAGGAAAATGCAGGACACAATGGGGAGATTCATAAGGGGACTGCAGCATTGGTGAGAGGGGAGGGAGGGTGGGTGGACAGATGAATGGATGTCTCTGCATGGGGATGGATGAGACTGAAGACAAATCTACTGGCCTCTAGAGAAATGGTCTGACAGGCACGCCTTCAATGTGGCACACCTCTGGAACCACACAGCCTAGCACTTTCAGGGGAAGATGCCAATCTGCTGGCCCAGCACTTTGTTCTGATCCAACAAGGCTCAGGACTGACAACCACTCAAGATCCAGGTCCATTTGTGAACTGCCAGGTGCCCTTGCGAGGGAGCAGAGCTCCAGGAGCAGGAAGAACAGGCACGTGGAAGGTCCGTGCTGGGAGTGCAGGGCGCTGGTGGAGCTGGGAAGGGCTGTATAGGCCCGGGGAGATGGGGGCAGGCCTGGGAGAGGGGAGGGAAGAGAGGGGAGAAAAGAGAGCTAGTTAGTATCAGCAGGGTCCTTGGGAGGTTTCCCAGAATCATCCCACTCGGGCAGTGGCGGCCAAGGGGCAACCGGGATCCCGGGTCCCGGTGGATATGGATCATCAGGCAGCGGTGGCTTGGGCGGTGTGGGGGTTGGCAAAGGCCCCAGTGGGTGCGGTGATGATGGACCAGCTGGATCATTCCCAGGAGGTGTTGGGTGTCTGGGTTCTGGTGGCACCGCAGGCCCGGCTGGCCAGGGCTTCCCTGGGACGAGAGGCCCCACTGGCTGGGGGTAGTCAGGTTTCGGTGGTACTTCTGGCCATGGGTTGGGTGGCACTGGCGTCAGCGGGCTGTTGGGCTTTGGCACTGGAGGGACACCAGGGGTGGGCTCCTCTGGAGGTTCACAAGTTGAGCAGGGTCTGGACATGCTGAGACCTCACAGTAGGGGCAGGGCCTGGGGAAGACAGAAGGAAAGAGGACTAGCCACTCACACGGTAGAGTCCAAAGCAGCCAGGATCTCACCCCTCTCCCCTGTCAGGGAGTGCCCTGGTAGACCAGGAACCCCTGATAACACATCCCCAGTCCACAGAGCCCCCAGAGGCTGGCAGCCCCCACCCTTACTGCATCCAGACCTATCTATCCTTCTGCCTATCTCCGGAGAGGAAGACAGGAGCTTGGTTGGACAGACAGATCTGGGAATAAGTGGTGCATCTATCTATGCACCACTGGTCCATAACCTCTCCTTGGGCTATTGACTCCTTAGCCTAAGCTTTGCTGTGTCTGTCCATCAATGCTCCTTTCTTTTCAGGTTTTCACCAAGCCCTGCACTTTCTGATCAGGTTCCTGCCTCCCTAAGGCCCACCTGCCCATGCCTCCCAGCCCCACACTTCCCCTCTGCCCTGCCTGAGCCAGCTCTTCTGTGCCACCTCCTCCCTGGATGTCACACTATTCAGCACCTATGCGTGACATTCTTGAACCCCAAGATCACATAGCTCAGCTGCACCTGCACCTCTGTACATAGCAACCCTTACTACGCAACTGTCCTGAAGCGACACGCTGCCACTGGAAACAGAACCCAAGAGTCCTGCCTCCAGCCTCCCCGGCTGCAGCCCCGAAACACCATTCCCCTCCCGCAGCGTGGAGTGAAACCAGGGGACCAGCTCCCTCTCTTCACCAAATCTAACCCATTGCACCTCACTTCCCACCCCAGAAATCCCAACTCTCTGCCTCCCCTTTCCTAACCCACTAGACCTCACTTCCCTCCCAGACACTGAGTCCCCATAACACCCCACTCACTGACCCAATCACGTACCTGGAGAGTGGGAAGTAATGAAATCCACTCCTACAGGACAAGAGCAGCTGCAGCTCTCAGGACAACTGAAAACCCTCTGAGAACCTCCTACCTTTATACCTACCCAGGGAACCAGAAAAGCAGGTGCTTCCCAGAAGTTCCCCACCTCCTGCAGAAGTGCTGCCCAGATATTGTGGCCCTGTGCAGTTATCAAGGTCAGGAAGTAGCAGTAGAGGCTGATTCAGAGGCAGATGGCAAACCCCCAGGAACAGGAAATGGGGAAACCTCCTACAGGCATCTGAGCACAAAGAGCGTCCCTAAACCTGAAGGGTGAGGAGTGGGTTACGGCACAGGGGCTGAGAGTCAGGATGGCTGGGATCTATGCCCAGATCTGGGAAGTGAAGGAGGGAGGCCTCGTGGGTTGCAGAAGCAGGCTGGGAATCAGGAATCCTGGAGTCTATTCGAATGCTGCACAAAACACCAGCTTGTTGCAAAACCGTGACCAATTTGGGTTTGGCTGAACTAATGAGGATTTCCTGAGCTGAGGACACACACAAATCTATCCACTGCCTCTGATTCACCTATTTGTAAAAAACCTCATGCCTGGAAATTTTACAAAAATTTCTGATTTCAGCACTAGGCTATTTGATACTGCATGAATCCCAGACTGCATTGCCACAGCTGTGAACCCAGGAGTCCTGGCACCAGACCCCATTCCTCTGCTGCTCTCACACCAGAGATCCCAGTCTCCGCACAGAGCTGGGTCTAGAAACCAGGGATTTTAGCTCCTGCTTTACCCCAGCTGATCCCACCACTTCCCAGAGGAGAGAAAAGAACGAGGAGGCCTGAGGCCCTGCCCTCCTGCTCTAATCAAGCCACCCTATTCCTTCCCTTGAATCTTCTCTTTTTGTGATGGAAAAGATTCTGTGGTGTCCTCTTGGGGCCCCTTGATTTCCATGGGGAATGATCAGGAACGAGCGGTTGTACAAAACAAATGCTAACTTAGAGCAGAGGACCATGGGATCTCAAGGATCCATTCCTGGCTGAGGAGACTGAGTTTCTAGCTTGGAAGAGAGGTATTATCTCAAATCCAACCCTTTCATCTTAGAGGGCATGTCTACACGTGCAATAATGTGCTTTAGTTAATGCACATTAAATCTAGTACCTCCATTCTGAGGTACTAAGAAAATGCACATTAGCTTGTCTTAATGTGCATTAATAACTAAAGAGCACGGGCACCTATACATGAACTCCAAGGCTGCTCTGATGCACTGGAATTCCAGTATGTTGGAGCAGGCTCGATTAATCGAGTCTCTAGGAGTGTGACAATTGCCATGCTCCAGCAGCCTCCTGTGTCTTGTGTATCAGCTTCTCTGCACTTCAAAATGGTAGCAGGAGTGCTTGAACTAAAATTTGTTGAATGGGCTTTAGTTCAAGCGCCCCTGCTGTCACTTTTAAGCACGGAGATGCTGATCCAGGAGACATGGAGACGCTTTAACTGGAGCAGCTTACAAACCTGCTCTAATTAAAGCTCCACCCCCAACCTCTGGAGCACATGTAAACATGCCCCACAGTTTTTAAATGATGCTTAATGCACATTAGCCTATTTAATGCATATTAACTCAATAGCATGAGGTTTTTTAGTGATGCTTTAATATGCATTAAAATAGGCTAATGTGTATTAAAGAGCACATGTAGACACACCCAGAGAGACCAGACCACAGCCTGCCTGTGAACACAGAGACTTTACAGACAGAGTAAGTGTGGGATTTAGGTAATCCCAGTCACGGGCAACTGGTGCCAGGGGTGGGGGGGCAGCAACGGCTGATTGCAGAGCCAGTGGCAAAACTGGAAGTGCACTTCTTGTTTCATGGCTGGCACTTCCAGAGGATGCACGGCTGATCTCAGGGGGTGCACGTGCACCTGGGTGCACCCCCTACACGTCATCACTGATCACAGTCCCAGTCACCTTTATGATGAACCTAATCCAGCATTAGCTTCTTCAGCTGGATGGCCAGTCAGCCTTTAGGACATTCAAAAACCCGGGGACTTCTGCAGCTGCTTGTTCCCGCAGAAGTTCAAATAAATCCAAGACCCCCACTCCTAGCCGGTGTTCTCCATTTATAAATCTTTTACACATATGCAAGCCCAGCTTGCATCATTGCCATCTGCCACCACAGAAACTGCTCCTTTTCAAAACACAATAGCAGAAAAATCTAAGAAATGATACCTTTTTAAGCTCCGTCACATAATGTTGCTTAAAAGCAGCACTGGCTAGGGCTTGGGCTTACACAGGAGGAGGGACAAGGAGCCAGGAAGCCTGAGATCTGTACTTAGCTCTGGGACTGGAATGGGATCCAGAGGTTTAGAGCGCAGGGGCTGGGATTCTGGGCTTCCATCCCCATCTCTAAGACAGGCAAGGGCTGCTTGTTGACTGATAGGCACTTGCACTTGTTCTTGACTTATTTCTTGGTGCCAAAGTGTCTTCCCAGCTCCACCAGTGCATTCCTGATTCTTCAATGCACGAAGCGTTGTGGGGCTTTTGCGCCATTTCCTAATTCTCTGGTCCTGATTCGTTCGCTGAGTCATGGTAGAATTAGCCGACACTCATGACTTCTGCTCCTCTGACTCCAGCGCCAGCTCAGCCAGAGCTTCCCTTGGTCCCATGTTTGCAAAGAGTTGTTGATTGCACAATCCCAGTTTGCAATGGGATATACAGTGCCTTAGCACCTGTGAGGTAAGTGTCAGATCGTCCAGGAACTGGATTCATAGCAAGGCTCTTCCACCTGAAATGTATTTAACCTGAGTGACCCCAGTGTGGAATCCAGCAATATTCCAATATCGCTTGTAATCATGAGACACCAGCAGTCTTTCCTTTCCCTGCCCTCCAGTCTCATTAGGCCCATTACAAAGCAGTGTCCAAGATGCTGTGTTTCTCTGCCCAAGGCACTTTCTAGCCCAGTTCTGAGAGTCTGTAAGAGGAAGAATGTTTTGCTCCTTTGGTCCAACACAACCTCTTGGCCAGCCCCCTGCAATGGGCCAAGTGAGGCTGAAGAGGCGGGGGAGGCAGGGAGAGGAAGGACTGTTGTCGTCACCTAGCTGCAAGTGATATTGGAATATGGATGGATTCCAGGCTGGGGTCACTCAGGTTAAATACACCTCAGGTGGAAGAGCCTTGCTATGAATCCAGTTCCTGAAAGATCTGGCACTTGCATGACAGGCACTGTATAGCCCTTTGCAAAGAGGGATTGTGCAATCAACAGCTGTTTGCAAAAGCTGGACTAAGGGGAGCTCCGGCTGAGTCATGAGTGTTGGCCAATTCTACCTTGACTCAGCAAGTAAATCAGGACCCTGGAATTACAAAATGGCACAAAAAATGCATGGCATTTGGTCACTGGAAAAATACACAAGCTTTAGTTTTAAGCACAAGACTGTACGTCAAGAACACACCCAAAGGCTGCATCCCCACAAGCAGGGGCATGTGGTTGCCATGGGGGAAAAAGGCAGTGGCACAATTTGTGCCACTGCTTTTTGCCCAGGCACAAGTAGGGGTTAGTGTAGGGAAAAATGCTCTGGGTGGGGGAGAGGAGGCTGGGGCCAGCACTTGGGCTGGCCCTGGGGGCCTTACCTGGGGTCATGGGGCCTCCTGGGGCTCCGGTGGCAGCGACTCAGGCTCACGGAGTCTGGCCAGCAGCCAGGGTGTGGCTCCGGCCAGCCAGGCTCCGGTTTCAGGCTTTGCACTCTGCTGCCACATGCACCACCCTGCTTTCTTCTGGTGCAAGTTTTTTTGATGCCAGGATCGCTCAGTGTCAAACCCCCGCCACCACACTGCACATTAGCAGTGAATGCCTGCGTGTGCGGTGTGCATAGTCTATGGCACCACAGACGGGTCTGCAGCACTTCACACTGCACGTGTGCACTCACCTGGATGTCCCCAAGGTGTCCATGCACCTAGCATTGAAAGAAAAAAAACACTCTCTTCCCCCTGAGCTCAGGATGGAAGTCCAAAATCCCAGCCCCTGCATTGTAAAGTGCTAGATCCCACTCCCTCCGCAAGCTGAGCAACGGATCCAGGGTTCCTAACTCCCAGACCTCCCCCCAGCCGCCCCCCTCCCGCTCTACCGCTGAGCCTTAACCAATGCTTCTCTTAAGCAGTATTTTGGGACTGAGCTTGCAAATGCATCATTTATTCGACTTCCTGATATTGCATTTTGTAAGAGGAGCAGCTGCTGTGGTGGCTTACATGGCAATAGTGGGAACTGGGTTTGCATTCATGTGAAAGGTTTATAAATGGAGAATGCAGGCTGCAGGGGTTGGATTCGTTCAAATTTCTGAGTAGGAAAAGCAGCAGCAAGAGAAGAACTTCTCAGTCTGGATATCCCGAGGATGGATGGTCATCTAGGTGAAGGAGTTGCTGCTGGAGCAGGGTTACCATATAGATTCTGTTTAATCTAAATCTCATTGTTGCTCTCTCAATAAAGTCTCTGTATTAATAGACTGGCTGTGGTCTTGTCTCCCTATGAGCTGAAGAGGTTGAACTTAAACTGCTAAGCTGGAGTAAGAACAGCTGGAGTAAGCAGGGGAACATGAGCTGCAGGGCAAGCCTGCCAGGACACCTGCGAGAGGTGCAGACAGCCATTTAAACTGTGCTATCGGCACAAGCCATTTTCTGAATCCAGATGATTTTCATAATGAAAGCAACTGCTTCAGCTGAAGGAAGCAGATTCCTTGGTTTTGGGACGGAGCATCTAGCTGTTGGTGCCTCGTTAGGGATTGTGACCTTGCTAATCAGAACAAGGCCGATGCGACTGATCGACCAAGCCACTTACCCCTGTGTCTGTGCCGGGCAGCTGGGCGTGTGTAATGGCTGCAACAGGAAATGGAGCTGGGAAAAAGAAGTGGCAGCCCCAGGCCTGGTGGGGGATTAGTTCACTGTTGTGCAGAACAGGCAACTTGCTGCCTGCCAAATGAGCTTTCTGTCCATCCCCCACGCTCCGATAGCCAGTGCCAAAGGCTTGTCAGCTCCTAACACTGCACGCCCCAGGGCGCCCAAAATCACTCAGCCGTGTGGCAGACCGCCATGTGGGAGGTCTAGTTGGACATGGACAGTCCTTTCTGCCTGGAAAACTGATGCATGTATGAAATCCCCTGGGGACAGCGGTCCCACCTCCTGCACAACAGGCGCAGCAGGGTCTAGGCCAGGGGTTCTTAACCTGGGGTCCATGGACCCCCAAGGGGTCTGTGGATAGATGTCAGGGGGTCCGTGAACTTGGATGGGGAAAAAATTACATCTTTATTTTCACTAACCTCTAACTGCAATTTAGCATTTCCTTCAATTATGAATGTAGGCAAAGTGAATGTATTTTGATAACTGTATTTCAATATAATTGGTTTCCTTTGCAATCCTATGTATTTTATTTTATGCATTTAAAAACATTATTCTCAGAAGCGGTCCATAGGCTTCACCAGATTGCCAAAGGGGTCCATGGCACAAAAAAGGTTAAGAACCCCTGGTCTATGCAATCTCTGCAGTAAAAAAGCCCCCTCCACAGGCCAGGCTTTGCTCAGCAGAGGTGCCTTGGAAACGATCTCTAGTGCCCTCTTGCCTAGGAGAGGTCAGCTGGAGCCCACGGGTACGCAGGTCAGGGTCATTGGAGAGGGGTGAGGTGACTGGTGCCCCCCTGGAGGTCCCTCAGCCCCCAATTCTGATACCCATCAGGAGCTCTGTGCACACCTGGCCCCAGCCACCCCCTCTGTGTTCAGCTGCCCACAGATCCTGGTTTGCTGTGCAGCCACCAAATCCCCTGCCAGCCTTTGCAGGGCCGCCGGGCAACTTCCTGGTGCCAGCAAGAGGTGCTGCACCCTGAGGAACGTGCAACCCCTTAGTTCTGTGCTCCCTCGGGGCCAGACTGGGGGGCGGAAGGGGTCTCCTTTCTTTGCCCGGGCTCCCTGGCTCTGTTGGAGGTTTCCCCAGTGCTCTGGAGTGAGTTCATGGGGTGAACTTTCCCTGTCTCTTCGCTCACTCACTGCCCTGGGGCTGTTAGGATGTGCTGGTCCTGCTTCCAGCTAGGTCTGAGGCCAGGCCGGCTTTGGTCCTTTTGTAGTGGAGACAAAACCATTCCCAGCAGGACAGTGGGGAGGTCATGCACAGGCAGGACAGGTCAGCACACAGCAGCGGTGTGACCCCGCTGGCACGTTTCTAAGACACCTCCCAGCACGCTCCGCTCGTGAGCTTCCAGTCTCTGACATGTTGGAGTGGTTGGTAGGGACAACCCCAAAGCTGACTCACCATCATGCTTCTGGGTGGGTTTGGAGTATGCTTAGGACCTGCCCAGCTGTGGGACACCGGTACCAAGGTGGAGGCACAGCCATTGTATCACAGCCCTGAGACTTGGCCAACCACCCTCCTCAGGTCCCTTGGCTTTCTGCCACCTGTTCAACACTGACCCTCCGCTTCTTCTAGGATCCCCCAGCTCAACACACCTGAGACTATCTTTTGTCAAGCCACAGGTCCAGCTGCACCTAGTGGCCCATTGGGCTAGTGTGGTTCTGGCACCCCAGTTTCTACAGTCAACATCATGCAAGGGAGTGGTGGTGGCTTACCCCTCTGACATCCAAACCTGAATGATCAGGGGCCATCTAGCAACTAAGTCAACTGGGAAAAGCCAGGGATCAACATGTGATCTGTGACAGAAGGACATACACAGACCAGTCCTCCAGACTGTCGTGTCACAAGGGAGCAAACTTGTGATCACTCAGCCTCTTCTACAGAAGCAGACAGTGCAAATGGAGCAGATGCCCCCTCAGCCCTCGAGAATATGGATGGAAGTGGTCCAGCAGGTCACCTTTATCTCAAGCAAGTTACACACATTGGGGAATAACCATGACTCAAAGTGGCTTATGGTCAAAAGGTGAGGTGTGACAACTATGAGATATGTGAATGTGCTGATGAGAATCTAAAGTTACTTTTTGTTGACTCTCTTAATGGCAATAAATGCATAGATTTACATTATGTTCACAATATATCTGTGCTTGCCAGCTTGGCAGTACTCTTTCCCACACTTGTGGTTGGACACATTTATTTTGGAATGCCCTTGCACAAAACAAAGCAACATGAAATCAAGGGAAAAAAGAGCTGAAGGTACCCCAAGAAGATGGCTAGTCAAACCCTCTTCCCCAAGGCAAGATCAGCTACTTCCAAGCCATTCCTGGTGGATGTTGTCTAACCTACTCATGAAAGTCTCTGTGATGGAGAGTCCACAGTCCCTCTCCAAAGAATTTACTTAGGTGCTTCACTGTCCTTATTAATGTCTAACCTACGCTTCCCTTATTGCATTTTAAGCCTGTTACCTCTTGTCCTATCTCCTGTGGACATGGAGAACATTTGGTAACCTTTCTCTTTGCACAAACCTTTTGCAGACTTGAAGCCAGTGCTCCTGCTCCTCATTGATTTTTCACTGCCTTAGGCTCAACAAACCCAATTCTTTCTGTTTTGGCTGGTGTGTCATGTTTCCTAGACCTTTGATCAATTTTGTTGCTCTCCTCTGGACTCTCTAATTTGACCACATCTTTCTGGAACGTAGGACTAGAAAGGACTTCTGAATTAGTAAGCCCCCCTCTAGCTGTGGCGAAGCTGTGAAGAGTCCTAACCTTTCCCAAATTGATGCTCTGTTAGTGGGGAGCTCCTCTCCGCCTTTAATAATGTTACAGAAGAAAATGGGGTGGGGTGGGGGGGGTGTTCACTTCCAATTTGGGGAATGTATAAAAATACAGGCTCCTAAGCTAGTGTTTGCAGTACTACAGATGATCAATAGATTAGAACAGTGATAGGTAGCCTTTTAAGGCTGTGCACCAGAATGACCCGGTTTGGGTAAGAGGCGGGTAAGCAAGTGGACAGGCAGCTGCTAGGACCCATGGCTTTTCCCCACAGGAGCATGGGGAAAACGACTGCTGCTGAAACCCCCCAGGCACCAAATGCCACTGAAACCCCATGTCCACAGGCTGTTTCAAATGGTTTCACAGGCCAAATCCAGCCCATGGGCCATCATTTACTGACCCCTGGATTATAACTACCCATTTTTTTCTCTTTCTCCAAAGCCCTATTTTCCTTTTTTTCTGCCCCAGTTCCCTGCATATTTCTCCCTAACAGGGGAGACCTCAGACTGATGAATGTTGGCACATTCACAATGGTTCTTCAATAATCATTTAACACAGGTGGGCATGTGGGGGTTTGGTTGGGATGTAGGCAGCCGGGCCTGCAGGTGGGCCCTGAAGGGCAGCCAGGAGGTTAGCAGGGGGTGGGGGGTTGTTATAGGATACTGGGGTGTCAAGTTGGGGTATAGATCAGTGGAGCAGGGACTGTGGGACCAGTTTCCAGGTGAGCTGAGAGGGAGATCTGAGCCATGCAGTCCAGGGTGCAAGATGAGATCAGAAGCCAGGAGAATCAGAGACCCAGGTGCTGAGCTCCAGGGAAGATCCAAGTGCAGAATCAGGGAAAGCTGAATCTGAGTCAGGAGTCAGGAGAACCAGAGAGAAAAGTGAGCATGAGGCTTCCCAGAGCAAGACTGGGGTTTTATCAAGGCGTGCCTACAAGCTGAGGCTACAGGCATGCTTAAAAGAAGTAAGCGGTGCTTTCAGCAGCCAAACCAGTTACAGAGAACTGGGGCAGTTGTATTAGCCTGGGATTAAGGCCAGGAGTTTAGCCTGGCTGGGCCTGACCCGTTAGAGGCCCTGACATGGCACAGTCTATGCTCTGAGACACTAAGTAACTCTCAACATATTTGTCTTTTCTTTTAACAGGTATGCCTCGGTACAAGGTGCCAACATTGACATTTTCTTTGCAACTATCTAGTTGGTCTAATAAAAGATACCACCTCTACCAAGAGCTCTGACTGTTCACTACAATGTGCCAACAGTAACTCAATTTTGGGAGAGGGAATAGGACACTTTAAAACTCCAGCACTGCAGATTCTTTACAGCCCTCTCTAAAAATGTCTTTACTATTAGAAAAGTGAGACAGTGGCATAGACTGACTATTAGAAAAGTGAGACAGTGGCATAGACTGCCTGGGGACACTGTGGACTCTCAGGGTGCAGGCGAAGTAATAATTTTCACTGACAGAAAGCAATCTATAGCCATGACCAAACACAAGTGCATGGCTGCAGACTGCTTCAAAAATGGCAGAGCAGGTGAAAATTTGAACCTTCGTTGCATGAGGGTTCAGAGGAAGATGTTTCAAAATAGAGTGTCTTTTGTAACTTGTGTCTGGGATGCCCCCAACCTGTCACTGTTTTCAGAATAGGAGCAGAGAAAGGGAACGGAGGGAGTTCGGTCCGCAGGTTTTTATGGGGCTGAAAATACCCCAGACTGGACTTTCTCCAGTCCCTTTCCCCACTTCCGTTCCGAAAGCAGGGATGTGCTGGGAGGGAGAAAGGGTCATGGCTAAGGGAAACCAGCTGCAGGCTGGCAGCCAGTGGCTAAACTCCCCTTCCCACTAGAACCAGCAGTGAACTTCAGTTTGGTCGGGGGGGTTGTTCTGACTCAGAACGCTTCCTGCAAAGGGTTCCCAGTTGCAGCAGGGAGCTGCACGTCTGTCTGTGCCCTCAGTCACTGCAGGCATTTAAGAAGAGGTTGGACAGCTGCTGGAAGGGGATGATACAGGCCTAGCAATGTCTATATCCTACTATGGGTATTTCCCATGCTTCTGGGCTTTGCTGGTTGCCCCTTCCTCCTGATTCCTGCTACATGTGTCAGGGTGTCTTTCAGCCTTCCTTAGAGGCACTGGGTGTTGGCTGCAGCCAACACTGAGGATTTTGACCGGGGTGAGCCAATGCTGCTGCTGGGACTTACATCTAGAGGTTCCAGTCTAGAGGGTCTTGCCCTTCTGCTCAGGGTCAGACTGGTCGCTATATATGGGGTCAGGAAGGAGTTTGACCCCAGGGTTACATTGGTCTGGACTGTGGGGGTTCTCTGTAGCGGGGCTGTGGCCTTCTTCCTGGGATCTCTTGAAAATACATTAACAACCTCTTACGGAAGCAGGACACGTGCTGCTGTGGTTCCACTGCTTTAATTAGGGCAGGTTAAAGTATTATGTCCTGGGCTGTGTCAGAGTTGACAGTACTTTTACTAAGAGGTTAGGCTATGGATTGGTATAGGATGGTTTGAATAGGGATAATCCTGCTTCAGGCAGCAGTTTGGATAAGATGACCTGCGGAGGTGCCTTCCAGTCTTACTTCTCTATGATTCAATGAAGGCTCTAAAGAGATTGTGCCCAATGATTTTCCTTCCATGTATTGCAAGGTCATCTGAATAGCAGACAAAACCCTTTCCCCTCTCCGTGATTTTTTTTTAAACATGTGCGCTAGTCCCAAAGGGGCAATCTTTTTCCAACCTAGCAAGCCCTTCATATGCGTTACCTGCATGAAATTGCTTTGGACTCCAATGCCACCTGCCGGTCAGTTTGGGATAAGTCTAGCTCTACAAACTGCATTCCCATTGCCAGACAAGGTTCTTTGGGTAAACCTGATATCTTTTATCAGACCAGCTAAAATAGGTGGGAAAAAATTCTTCCCATTGTCAGGATTGCAGAGATCTTGTGGTTTAGGAACTGGCCAAAAGTTTTCTATGGGTGACTCTACAGTGACCACAGATTCTCCTTAGGATATGCCCAGCCCCCAACAATCTCTAGGCATCCCCTGAACTAGCCGGTGATTTTAGCTTCATGAGTAAACCAATTCTGATCTAGTCCTGTGCTCTGCAGTTCCAGAAAAGCACTCCCAGGCTTCCTCATCACTGGGCTGCCCCTGTGCCCCCACTCCAACCTGACACTCCCCAAGGAGGAATCCCTGGTGAGCCAAGCCTTTCACCAACAGGGATCAAGGCCTCCTGTATATCATAGCATCCTCTACTTTCACTCTCACCAAGGTCAGGCCTTTTCTTTAACCCACCAATAAGGTCAATCTGCCCCATGACCATTTAGCTGAAGTGATGGACAAAGGTGCTGCAGGTGCCACCGCTGTGAATGGTGCCTGCAGTCTCCAGTACCTCAAGAGCTGGCAGCAGAGAGCTACTTGCTCAGCAATCCCTTGGCAACCCAGCTACAGATAGCTTCTTGCTTAGCCAAGTTATTGGGGGGCCACTAAAGGATCCTGGAAGAATTGGCATTTGTTAGCCTAGGTAAGAGAAATAATTAGTATAATTAGGACTGGGAGAGTGGAACGCTGGACCTGAATGATGTTTTAGAGGAGATTTCAGCAACTTCCCTCCTCCCCTCACTGTCCTGTTTCCATTCATGACAAGAGATGTCGAGTTTCCCAATTCTCCTTTGTCTTGCTGTGACTGATTGTGTGAGACCCAGTGGTATTCCCAGTGGCCAACCAAGGGTGGCTTCTCCCCTGGGCTGTATGAACACTCTTTCCCAGCCACTGGCTGGTTTGGAGGAGATCAGGGCTAGGGGTGGGACCTTGCCCTGCCCTCTAGGATGGGATTGAGTAGAAGGTGGAACATAGTGGTGGATGTCCTAGCTTGTGGCTAGGGGTGGAGGAGCAAGCAGAAAGCCTGCCTGAGGATGCTGGGATGGGGGGTGCAGGTGAGAAGTCCTGGGTGGTATTGGGTCATGCCCAGGGCTCTCTGCTCCCTCCCTACTCCCTACAAGGGAATTAGGAACAGGAAGCAGGAGGCACTAGCCAGGGGATTTCCCCTTCCTGTTCAAGTACTTAAATCCTCAAGCAAGGCTATCATCTCTTTGTTGAGCTGGACCAATTGTACTCTTGAAATCCTTCACTGATGCAACCCCTCAAATTGTTTCAGGAGCCCTTCTCCATCTCCTCTCCAGTTTTCCAACATCCCTTCAGGAAGGTGGTGATGAGAACTGGTCTGCCAGGACCAGTCATATCAGTGCCCCTTGGAGCAGGGAAAAATACCTCCTTACTTGATCTGGCTACTTACCTGTTTACGCAGGCGGGGTCATTTAGCTCTTACTCTACATTGACCACATCCATGTGGTGTGCAGGAAAGATGCCCGTTCAGCATGTCCTACTCACTTGCTTTCACTCTGCATAAACACAGGCCCCTTAGGGAAGCACTGAGTACTCTTGCCTGGGGATGGAGGCCTGAGAGCACCTTTGGGGGCATGTTTGTGACAGCCGTACAGCAATGGCATTGCCTCACCGTCAGGAATCAGTACAAGGAGCTCATGAAGGAGTGGGAAGGGCAAGCCGCGCAGCAGTGTTCCCAGGCCTAGCACAGGCGGCAGAAATGTGCAGCATGTTCACTTTTCTGCTTGCGTGGCAGAAACACACCCTGTAGGGTGTAGTTACAACACATCCCAGTTGTTCCAGGACCTTCCCCAAGCATGGGATCTTCACGTTCCTGTGCTGCCTCCTCCACTCCCCAAGCCAGTGCTGCCAAGCCCAGGCCTTCATAAATTCAGCCCGAGTAATTGCTAGGCTTTAAAATAATTTATTGACTTTCTGGTTTCAGGTTCTCTGGATCTTTTCACTCTTCTCTGCACTGGTGAGCGACAGCAACGTACTTTCCCTTTCCCAGTGAAAGCCGAGATGCTGGTCCCAGGTGGGAGAGTTTTAGAAATAAGAACTGTAATCATCATAAATTGCCAAACGGTGCAAGGCTCAGGCTACTACTAGGGGAGCCGGTGCTGCCACAGAGGACCCCGGAGTCCTCAGAAATATGAAGTCACAACCACATTTTATTAGGGAAAAACAGATCTGCCACTGTTTCAGCAGCAAAACTGAATGAACAAAACAAACGAACGACTCCCCCCCCCCACACCAAGACCTAGCAGTGTAGGACTAGCACGATCATTTCTACCTAGCCGGTGACACAGGTCTCCCCACAGGACTGACCCTTAATCATTACCCCGGTGTATTCTGGGAACTCATCGAAGACAGGAGATTTCTTGCTTCAAGTCACCCAGCACAGCTCAGGAAGCTCAGCCCCTCTGGTCCCGCTTTAAGCTGCAGCTCCCGTGTGCTCCACTCCAGTCCTTCGTGTCTGCTCTGGTGGCTCAGCCTCATTAGCCCAGCCTACCACATGGGCCTGCTACTGGCTCACCCAGACCACCACACGGTCTAATAACTGATCTGGTTTCACTCCTATTAAATTTGCTCTGCCTCCATGAGGCCCATCGCCCTGTCCTAGATGTTGACTCTGCTTTATGCATTTCTCATAAGTCAGCTCCTCCATTTGCACCTCATCTCAGCCTTCAAAGGGCCCAGTGTGACCGCCTGGTCTGGGGCCATCAACTGCGTCCCACCCAAGACATCATCCTGTTGTCCTCCACTTCCCCTTCAAGCATTTTAGCTCTGGACGAGGCAACAGACTGCCTTATTATACTTTATATGGTAACAACTAGGAGATCCAATTTAGATCAGGCCCCGCTGTACTGGCTGATGCACACAGTGAAGGACCATCTTGGCCTCAAAGTCCTAAAACAAGTTACAAGAGGTGGGTAGGTGGTATACACCTTTATGTGAGGGCTCCACATTATCATTCATTGTCAGCGGCTGTGAAGTGTACAGAGGCAAAGGTTGTCCCTGTCAGATACAGTGAGAGCTGTTGAGTGCCTCTGGGTGTCTTTACCCCTTGGTGAGGATCCTGCCTAGATGTATCCCTGCTGCCCCAACCAAATGGACTGAGAATAGCTGACTCGGTATCCCCAGGTCCCCTCCCAGGCACGAGGAGGGATGAGGGGAAACGGAGGAAGGTGAGAGGCAGCTGTACACTTAAAGATACTTGTGACATCGGCTCAGATCTGCTTCTCTCTGCCAGGCAGGGCTTGATCCTTGGGTTTGGTAGGTCTCAGCACAGTACATCATGGAGCATGATCCCAAACACTACAACTGGCTGTAGTTCACTGCTGCTCCAAAGAGAGGAGCAAGGAGTGAACAGGCCCCAGAGAGGGGTTCCTGCAGGTGCAGGTACTACATGAGTGTGGGAGTGTGTGCACGTGTGTTTGTGTTTTAGGACATTTCCCACTATTAAGCGATACCGAGCACTGTACATAGGCCTCCCCTCCCTTCCTTCTCTCTCCTACTGTGCTCACATCACAACAGACACTGCAGTTATCAGTTAAAATCTTTAATTGCAATACTTTTCAAGCAACAACATAAGTAGTACCTCCCCTCCCTTCCCTCTCTCTCCTACTGTGCTCACATCACAACAGACACTGCAGTTATCAGTTAAAATCTTTAATTGCAATTCTTTTCAAGCAACAACATAAGTAGTACCTCCCCTCCCTTCCCTCTCTCTCCTACTGTGCTCACATCACAACAGACACTGCAGTTATCAGTTAAAATCTTTAATTGCAATTCTTTTCAAGCAACAACATAAGTAGTACCGAAACCCATCCCGCCCCTACTTATGACGCAGTAGCCCACTGCTAGGAGTCATGGATATTTTTATAGGGAGGAAACGTTCCTGAGTCCAGAAGTCACAACCATCCACGGTGCCTGCAGGGATGGAGATGGTGGAAGAATAGCATAAAAGCAAAGGAACATATGGGGCATGTGTAAACAGCCACCTATCCTGCCAGAGGGAGAGGGGGGAAAGCACTGGTGGGCGAGAAGGATGGATGGACAAATGTATTCAATCAACAGGTAGGACTGACAGACAGGTCTACCAATGTCTGGAGACAGAGGCACAGGTAAACTGACATTCAGTGTGTGGGAACAGACCCTAGTCCAGTGCAATCCCAAACCCTGAGGAGCTCAGTTCTGATCTGATGGGCACCAGGGCTGACACCTCCAGGCACAGTCCCCTTCTCAGCCTCCAGGCTCCATCCCAGTGGTGCAGGTCATTGGGCACTGGGCATGTCCATGTTGAGGCTGAGGGGTGCTGGTGGTGCTGGGAGTGAGGAGTTCTGGAAAGGCTGGATGGGCCAGAGGGGGTGGGTGCAGTCCTGGGAAGGGTGCAAGGTGTCCAGGGGTCTATTCATCCTGAGGACAATGTCTGTGAGGTTCTTCAGGGATGTTACCCTCTGGCAGAGGAGGCCAAGGGGCAACTGGGATCCCAGGCACAGGTGGGCCTGGGTTGCCGGGCTCATTGGTCTCCCCCAATGAGGCATGGTCAGGGTTGGGTGGCACCAGCCCATCAGGCTTGTCAGAAACATTGGGTTCAAAGTGTGGTTCGCACATACTGAGGCTCT
This sequence comes from Crocodylus siamensis, assembly GCF_052110815.1. Taxonomy (NCBI): domain Eukaryota; kingdom Metazoa; phylum Chordata; order Crocodylia; family Crocodylidae; genus Crocodylus; species Crocodylus siamensis. The sequence goes on from NC_143409.1 coordinate 53,006,654, forward strand.
CAGGGAGGACAGTGCCTGGAGAAGGCAGATAAAGAAAGTGTTAGCCAGCAGATAAAGCTCAGAGTATCTGGGATATCACCTACTCTTCTGCCCAGGGACATCCCAGTGTTACCAGAGACCCCTATATCAAGTCCTCAGCCCAAGGTCCCTCCTGAGCCCCACTGTCCAGCTCCCCTGCCCACTCTGTCCCACATCCGCCTGGCCAGCAGCCGCTCTGCCCTCACTTCATCCATCTGTCTGTTCACCCTTCTCCAGATGTCCAGCCACCCCCTACCCCCACCTGCTCCCTCAGATGTAAGAGGGGTGCACTGAGGGTGGACAGGGAGAGACAGGGGGAGAGATGTAGGCACCCAGGCATTCTGCACCCCCTTTTCCATTTGCTGCTCTCTCTAGACTCCTCTTTCCCTGTGATTTTTTTTTTTATATATATAATGCCATGTCTTGGGCCAAATTAGTTCAAAATTCTATCGACTGAGCAGAGCTCAACCATTCAGGTCTATGTGGCGCTACCACCAGCAAGTGTCCTACCTCCCAGATTCTTGAGCCGGGGGCTTCAGATACTCCTGAATCTATGACAGGCATCCTACAGGCATCCCAAAGGTCCTGTGGTGCAGATGCCTTCAAGTCTTGCTTGCTTACTCTTAGCCAAAAGGCCAAATGGGCAAGACAGAGGGAGAGGCTGAGAGCAATCCCATGTTACCATAAATTTGGAAGCTGAGATCCTCCCATTGGGAGGCTATAGTAAACTCTCCTAGCGGGGCCTGTGCACAGTGCGGTGGGCAGGTGTCCACACCAGCCAATGCCTCGCTGCACTGATTCATTCCCTCTGCACAGCTATGCCGATCTTTCTCTAGGCTCTTCTCTACCCATCTGTTCTTAGACACAGCTCTCTGCTCCTGCTCATCCTCATAAACACACCTCTTTCTCCAATGTGTAATCAGCTCTACCTGCCCTCTTTGTCTGCCTTCCCTCTCTGCTCCTGACTGTCTATTCACAGACTGTGCCATCAGCAGCTCTGGGGGCTCTCCCTTCTCTGCCTGTTCTGCTTTCTCTGCATGAATTAACCCTTCAGGCAGAGCTGAAGCTGTGTCACACTGCTCAGCGCTTGCTGTAATTAGCTCGTAATTCAGAACCACGACTTGGCTGTGTCGCCCTGCTGCATCAGCACCAGGGACACTGGGATCACACCAAGATAATCAGAGACCCTGTCTGTGATCATGTTCACAGAGTGCAGGGTGGGCTCTGGGATGAAAAGGGTGGGACATCCTCTGGTGACAGCTAAACTACTGGTGTATCAGGATTATTGCCTTTTGTGCAGACTAGCAATGTCTCAGCATTCCCTTGCACTTGCTCCTCTCTCTATCCAGCTGCTAGATCATCATGTCTTACACAGGGGAGTCCTTGGAGCAAGGACCTCTTCTTATTCTGTGTTTGTAAAGGGAGTGGTGCAAGGGGGGCAGGGATTCTGGGCACCATAATGACGAAGGTGAGGAGAGTGACAAAACTGGGGCTTCCTAAAGGGAAAGATCAATGGAAATAGAAGCAGAGCCCTGCATCCCATTCCCCATTCCCAGTTGAACCCACCCATTCCCAGAGCTGGGGATAGATCCCAGGCATTCTCCCAACCTGCCCCATCTCTAATAACTAGATCCCATGCTCGTCCCAAAGCACAGGATAAAACCCAGAAGTACTAGCTCCCACTTCCTCCTGCTCTGACCTGATGCCCCTCCTCTCTCACAACCCTGTCTCCCCATAACACCCCACTCCTGAGGTACCTGCCAGATGAGAAGATCCCCACGCCAACTGGGCAAAAACAGCTGCAGGTCTCAGGGACCAGGGAGGCTGTAGCAACTCTTAGGGAACCTCCCACATTTATACCTGCCCAGGGAGCAGGGGAACTGGAAATTCAGGTGCTTCTCAAAGAGTCCCAAAGAGTCCCTGTCCCCACCTCCTGTAGAAGTATTGCCTAGACACCACAGCCCCATGCTGGGCTCCTGTGGCCAGATGTCAGCCAGATGTCAGCACAAGCCCACCATCCCCCCACCCCTTACATCAGATCACGAAGCTGGAGCAGAGGCTGATTCAGAGGCAGGCAGCAGGGCCTTGTTAGGGGGAAGACGAGACACCTTCCTCATGCTTTTGGGCAAGGAGAAAGCATGCAGAAATCCCAATGGGACAGGAGTGGGGGCTAGTGGCTAGAGCACAGAGGTGGGATGCCTGGCCTCTATGCCCAGCTCTATGAAGCACAGTGAGATCTGATCAAAAAGCAAGGGTGCACCAGAAGCCTGCATGCCTGGGTGCTATTCAGATATTGCACAGTTTCCTTGGCTAGACAGCTGTGCTAGGTTGAAGTCAAGCAGAAGGCAGGTCAGGGCGGCTGCCTAGAGACTAACTGCCTGAGTGAGATATATGCTTCCATTTCTAAGGTGCCACCCTGCCCTGCCCTCTGCCTTTCCTGGATTAGGAAGCCACAGGGCCTGCTCCTCTTAGTCTGGTTCCCCCTGCTTCAGTTCCCAAAGACTAACCTCAAGTCTGGAGACTGTACATAACTTAACAATCCCAGCAACAGCACATGAGGTGCTCTAAGAGACCCAGAAGGCACTGGAGTAACTATCAACCCAGGAGTCCTGACTCCAAGTCAGCCTTCCCCATGTGAGTCAGGAATCCCTATGCCACTTTCAGAGGGAGAAAGTCCCAGGAGTCCTGACCAGTGACCTCCTGGCTCGCCATTCTCACCCACCAGGCCCCAGTCTGCTCCCCATGCTGGGACTGGGAGCCATATATGTTCATGACCAACTCCCCCTACTTCAAACCACTAGTCCCCACTCTCCCCCAAGCCCTGGGTATAGAACTCAAGTGTCCTGACCCTCAGCTCCAGTGCTTTAGCCCACTAAGCTTCATTCCCCTCCCAAGGCCTAGTGCCTCAGCCATTTCTTTCAGCAACAGATAGGCTTTGTAGTGTCACCTAGGGTCTCTTGGGGGTCCATGGAGAAGTCCAAGTGAGCATGACCAGGAATATGGGATGGGGAAATACATTCTGTTGTGGAAGCAGAGGGAGTGCAGGTCCCTTGTGCGTTGTCCCCTGAGCAGGAATGTCAGTGTTTTACTACTCCCAGGCTAAACTTTTAGCTGTGCTAAAACCAAACTGCCCTAAGCTTCTGCAAAAATGCAAACCTGGCCCTACAGTTTTTCATCTTGCTCACTCACAGCCTGGCTCCTGTCTAGCTGGGGCCAGTGGTAGTCCTGGGCTTCTTGTCTCCTTGATCAACAACACATGTCAGCACCGAGCTCCCTGCTTCTTCTGGGCTTCAAGTCACCAGGTTGTCACTGGGATGCAGGAATGGTCCATGGGCTGATGAGAAACTGAAAATGGTTCTCTTGGCCAGACCGGTCCTGGCAATGCTGCACTGATCTCCTGCTGTGATACCCCCGAAGACCTATTGCATGATAAATAGGAATCCATGGAGATGTGCAAAGGTGCCACTCTGAATGTGGTAGGGCTGGAGCCTGGACCCAGGTTGGGCGTGCTGGAGGAGAAGGGGCTGTTGGGTCACTTTGGGGGTAAACTCAACAGTAGGTTTCCAGCCAGCAGGTGTGAAACATAAGGAAGCTGGATGAAGAGGCTGAGGGAAGTGGATGTTTCAGATGCAGTGGTGGGTAGTCACTATCTTGGACACCTGCCGGGGAAATAGAGGGCAGAATTCATAAAGGATGCTTGCCCCCTTCTACCTGTGATGGCAGCACGCAGAGCCAGCAGTAAGAAAAATGCCTATTGCTTAAATCTCAGCTTGCACTGACTACACTAATTTGTGAGAACTGCTAACATAAATTGTCATGAAATATTAAATATTAAATGTCATTGTTAATTAGAAATGATGCAATCACTGTTGAATTAAATACACAATAAAACACTGAGCCACTCCAGTGAGATGCTGCCATGACTGCAGGACTCTATAGAACAAGCTGAGTCAGGTGCTATCTGACCTGAAGCTTGTGTTTCAGTAGTAGGTGGCCCCGTGATGCCTCTCTGGCTCAGTGGTAATGCATAGGGGGTGCATGGGGGATGCACGTGCACCCCCTGAGAGTGCTGGTGCAGGCTGCCACTGTGGTTTGGGGCTAGGGTTACACCGGGCTGTTCCCGGCATGACTCAGAGTGGGGCAGGGCAGGGTGGGTGCAATGACCCTGGGCATGGAGAAGGGGCAACTGCATGGGTGCAGCAGGCCCCAGCCCCAATCCCGACCCTGAGCCCAGCTTGGCTCCACTCCCTCCCGGTCCCTGCCTGGTCCCAGCCCCATTCTCTCCCCACTTTCCCCCCTTACAGCCCTTTCCTCTTCTCCCGCCCCTTCCCCTGCAGACTTTCCCATGGGGGGGTGGGGTGCACGCATGTGCGTGCACTCAGCTCCCTGCCCCCAATTTTTTCTCCCTCTGCCTATGTTTGCCTTGTGAATCATGCCTGCCCACCCAGCCATACTAACACAGTGTGGCACCATGCAGCACCCTTGAAAGGGTCTCAAAGCAACCCAAAGTGCCTTACTCCCTGGTTGAGAATCACTGAGCTACAGTGACTATTTACAGCAAGGGGAGTTCACAGTGAGCCCTCCATAGTGTATCCCCAAAGAGCTCCAGGCTAGAACTCAGGCTCTAGCCTCTCTGGTCATGCATGGCTGGACACTTAATGCATCCTATCTGTCTCCTGTTTCTGGAGTGAGATCAGATATCCTTCAGAGTCCTCCACTGGCAGAACACCAATCAGCTTGCTGTAGCTACCAAGCACCCCAGTTTAGCCATGCTTTGAAGAAAAGCTGTCCCTGCATCTTAGCTGTGAGCTGTAGCCTGGGGAAGGCTGCATTTTCATGGGGAACAGACTGTGGAGCAAGGGAGGGATGAGGTCCCTCAAAATTTAAGGTCTCTCCAGGGAGTAGAAATAGAAATGCCTGTAGCACAGCTTGTGAGAATCCAGCAGGCTGCCCATCCTCTGCCACTCCGGGAGACCCTCTATTCTCTGATTGCTTCCATACCAAACCCTGGGAACTGCAATGGATGCAAAAAGGAGGGATCTTAAATATATAAGGGGGATTCTGGGAGCATAGGGTTACAGGCCAATGGGCTAAAGAGATTGTGAAAAACAAGGGTGAGCAAACATTATGCTAAGAATATACACAACAGACAATAATAATGACCTGGGCCTGGGACAGTAACGAAGACACTGACCTGGGAAGGGATAGGACTGGTTCCATTCCCTGCTCCAAAGAACATCTGTTCGGGCAGACACTTCTCCTTTCCTGGGTAAGTACCCTCACCACTGCACGAGGGAAGGCATTTTTTTCTCTGTCCCCTGCCTGTCTCTGCCTCACTGTGGGTATTGTGTGTTTTATGTTCAAGTCCCCACAGGCAGAGGAGGGAAGACAACCTCAATCTCCCACATTATGACTAAGTGCTACTTGGCAGTGGGTTTTTTTTGTGGGGCCGTGCCCTGAGAATGCCTACTGCATTGGAAATATCTAGCTCAATCTGGCTGATATGTGAAATAGGCCCCAAAATGCGTAGCGCTGCCAAGATTTTGATACCTGTGGGATACTACTGGTAGACATGTAGGTGCCCAGGGACTTTGGGCATTTCCAGAATAGCGCAGAAGCTAAGGGAAAGTTGGGAGGATCTGAATGTTTACTTCGCCAGAGAAATGCCATGATGGCACAAGTGCACATGACTAAGTTGAGAAAGTATTGGTTTGCTGAGCAGGGTTGATGTTTTGCAACCCTGAGTCACTGGGCAGGGTTAGCATTTGTGGGTGCAGAGTGAAGTTAACCAAATTTGTGATTAACTTCTGTAGCCAGAAGTATAAAAAGTTGCATAGCTGCAAGCAATCAGCTGGGCAACTCTGACTGTCGTAAATCCATGAGGAAGTGGCAAAGCCTGGCCAGCTAACCTGACTTCTCTGGACTCCAAAGGTATATGAGCATTAAAATTACTAGCAAATTGCCCATTGAGAATGACGGGGGAAGGGGGACTGTTGGGAATGAAGCCCCACTTCTGGCCCTCCATCCCCCTCCCACTTTGGGTCCTCCCCCCACTTCCCCCACAGGTTTGGGTCCAAACCCAACCCACCTCCCTCCCCTGCTGCTTTGGGTCTGCCCCGCCCACCCCCACAGTTTGGGTTCAACTCCTCTTCCCCCCTTCCCCCACTTCAGGACTGCCCCCAACCTCCCTCCCTCCTGGTTTGGGTCTGACCCTGCCCCACCTCCCTGCCCCTGGTTTGGGCTTGACGCCACTCCACCCCCCTTCCCTCTGCTTTAGGTCCGACCCCACTTCCCCCCCAGTGTGGGTCTGCTCTTGCTCCACCCCACCCTTCAGGTCTGACCCAGCTTCCCCCCTCCCTGCTTCCGGTTTGAACCCCCCTGTTCAGGTCTGACCCTGCTCCCCCCCATCTCCCCCATACAGGTCCGCCCCTCCCCATCCCCCTCCCCCCAGTTCAGGTCCATCCCCACCCCTCGCCCCTTCCCCCCAATTCAGTGGGCACTCACCCCCCACCAGGGGTCAGTGACCACCCACAGACACGACCGGCAGTGTTGGCTGCGGTCAGTGGCAGTCGCTGACCTCTTGCAGACACCACTGGCGGTATTGGTGGTGAGAGGGGGGCAGTGCCTTTTCGTAGGGGGTGTACCGCCACACTCAGGGGGTGCACATGCACCTGTGTGCACCCCCTACACATCACCAATGTCACAGGGGATCTAAACTGCATCATCAAGGTGGGAGACAGACTAAGCAGAGGTAAAATGAAGGGACTAGACTGCTGAAGCGTCTTATCTGCTAACACCGCCTGATGGATGCAGGCAGAAAAGCTAAAGGACCAGCAGAAAACTTCACCAGTGCAAACCCCATGGGCCAGTCTAAATCACACGTAGACGTTGTCCTCTTCCCAAAAGAGTGGACGGTACCTGAAGCCAGATCCGCACTGGTCTGTTTCTCGGACCACTGCCTCCTGAAAGTGAAAGCAGACATGTGGGGGCGGTCCAAGAGAGGCGGAGGCCGACGGAAACTGAATGTGAGCCTTCTGGACAATGAGAAGACGCAGCAGGAGTTCAGAAAGCACTCCACAGGACGGAAAACCCTCAGACCTGAATGGTGGGACCACAGTGTGGTGCGAAAGAGAGAATGAGAGACTTCTTCTGGAAGGCTGTGAGGAGGCGAGCCTGCATCCAGAGAAGGCAACACAAACATCGAAACTGCAAGTCGCAGAGCCGGTGCAAGCAGGCATCTTGGGGCTGGAACGTGAGGGAAGCCAAGGGAGATGTGAAGACCCAGATCAGGGCCTGGTACAGGGCAGGTATCCTACCTCCCAGATTCTTCAGCCTGGGGCTTTAGATGCTTCCAAATCCATAGCAGGCATCCTACATGCAAGACGCAAGCCCAGAGGCCTTGGGGCTCAGATGCCACCTACTGCCACTTGCCCCTACTCAAAAGGACATAGAAGCAAGCTGGAGGGAAAGCCCCAAAGCAATCTCTTTGGGACACTATATTACAGTCTTGCAGCTGTGCCTGCCACAGTGCAATAGATAGGTCTCCATCCTCAACCCTACCATGTCAAGGTGGGGAAGAATGGCATCTCCCTTACTAGGTATGTAAAGCCACCTGGTCAAAACCATCATCAGGGTGTCTCTGTATTTCTGATGAAATTTGCCTGCCACACTTTCTAGTTCTTACAACTGGGAGGTGTTCAGTCCCTTTTATTGCAGCCCCAAGTCTTTCATCTGGAAACTGATAGACCAGGGGTGGGCAAAATGTGGCCCGCGGGCCAGATGCAGCCCACCAGGCCATTCTATCTGGCCCGCAGGGCCCCTAAAAAATTTAGAAAATTAATATTTATCTGCCCCTGGCTGCCTGTCATGCAGCCCTCGAAGGCTTGCCAAAACTCTGTAAGCGGCCCTCCACCCAAAATAATTGCCTGCTCCTGTGATAGACCCTTAATTGTTTTATAGGAGTCCGGGACTCCAACCCCCAGCCTTCCTCCACCTCAATGTTAATAATATGTCAAGTCTGATGGCAATGAAAGTACATAGTCTTTCACAATGCAATAATAATAATAATAAATATAAATGAACCCATTTGGGGTGTAGTTCTTATTGCTAGCTCAATGAGCAGCTTTTACCCAAAGTCTTGCTGATGTTATGAGGGATTTAAAGTGCCCAGCGCATTCAATATTGCTTCTGCCTGGCTACTGCACTTTCCCAAATACTCTTCAGTTCAGGGCCTTGAGGTTTCTAGCACAATTTGAGTTGTTGCACCATTCACTATGTCCACAACCTCGAGGAGTCTTCTCTGTCTCAGCTGCTTAATACTGCTCATGGCCCTTGTAGCCTCTAAAGTGCACTTACTGCTGACCGTACTATGCCCTCCTACCGACGTGCTATGTGCTCAGTTATAATAGCACTGCCCACCTATACTGAAAGTGCCTATCTACAATACCTTATTCAAGTGTCTCTAATGTGCTTTGAGGAGATAAAGTGCCAACGTGAAACAAGTAAAGAGCTTAAGGCAAAGGAAAAGGCATGGGCTAGTAGCTCATCAAACTAAACTCAAAGTCAATACCGCCTAAGCTTCTTATCTTTATTAAGCCCTTAATCACCTGACAGCCTGTAAAACCAAAGTCAGTTCAATTTGGAGTTTCTCACTCCCCAGGCTCCCTCCTCCTGCAGGTCGCGTCCAGCTCCTCTCTTTCTAACACCCAGTACTGTCCATCCGTAGTATCCACAGTTGCTGGAGTCTCAGTGTCTCTGTGCTCCCCACTCACCTTCTCTCTCCCTCCTCTGGGCTGCCGTTCTCCCCACCTTTTATCCTTCACACCTGCCCATGCACAGGCTAACCTATATATACACACATACTCTTCCAACCTGTCTTGTGACTACTGTGGTTCACTCAACAGTGCAAAACATTCTTATTCCTGTTACAAAACTGCACTGTGCACCCACCCACCTGTGTTCCCACAGGTTTGTGCATCCCTTTGCCCATCAACCTGTGCAGTAAACATCTAAGTGTCTACATGTGCATATGTAATAAATGAACTCTGCAGCAGGGTAGTACCTGTAAATATAAGTACCACCCTGCTGTGGAGTTTTTTTGTGCGCACTCACGTAGACACTGATGGGGTTGGCTGGGTCATAAGTGTGCTTCAGCGTGGGGGCTGCCTCCTGGCTAGCCTCACACCAAAGCACCCTCATGCCCCAGCCAGCCGCTCCGCAGCACATTGAGCCTGGTTGGAGCAGCCCCGGACTGACAGGCTGACCCCTGCTCTGACCCGACTCAGTGTGCTGTGGTCTGGGTGCAAGCATAACTGGCATGCCCAGAGCTTATTACTGTGCATTAATAGCATGGGTAGACATGCCCATCTTGTACTAGAGCCCATAAACCATGACTTGTCAGAAAGGGCTGGGTAACAGGGGGCCTGTCCCATTAAGAGGAGGCAGTCAGCCTTGCTGAGGAGCTGCAGCTGTGTAAAGGCTGATGGCTTCCCAGTGGCTCACTGGGAATCAAAAACCCCAGCAGGCAGAACCAGAGAAAAATGTGGAGGAGATGCATCAGAGATGGGAAAATGTGTGGTGGGAATGCTGAAGCTAAAGCAGACCCCTCCCGGTGTCCAGGACAAAAAGGTTTTTGTTTACTTGCTTTATTGGTTAAAAGACTGTATATTATGGGGCATCCTAAGACACACTCCAAGGAGCAAAGGTCAGCGGGTTCAAAAGACTGGATATTACTGAGGCTTGCTGAGAGATGGTCAGGGAAGGGGCAAAAGCCTTGCTGGAGAGGCCCTCAGGTGGCAACCTGCTACAGGCTGTCAGTAGGGATCAAGTAGGAGCAGTGGTCAGAGAGGTAGGATGCTCCAGCAGAGATGATCAGGTGCAGACTGCAAGCCTACAGGAGAGTCTGCACAGGTCCCTTAAGTCACATTGGATGCTGTGTTGTCCTCAAATCTTCCTTCCGGCACAATTATCTGGCCAGCTGCAGATGAAGTGTCTCTCTGAGGAACACCTGGCGCTGCTGACATTGTTCTTATTGATGTAGGCGCAGTGTCCTTCCCCCATGATCTTAAACCTGCAGTGAGCAGCAGCAGAACTTGTATCAGATTCATTCCTAGCCACATCCAGAGTGACAGCACAGGGCAGTGGAGTTAGGACTCAGCATCTGGGTTTGAGCCCAAATTCCCTGCTGGGGGACTGTTCACACCTCTGCCTTGGGGTGAGATGAAGGGGTGTCCCCAGCTACTCCTAGGGTGGCCAGCATAGAAGACATTCTGGATTTCTGCTACTTTGCCCTCTGTCCTTTATTGATACAAAACCCAATGCCGTTATGTCCTCTATTTTTCTCTTCAAGCTTCATATCAATAGAGGACAGGGGACAACCAAACTGTCTTCTATGATGGCCAGCCCTATGGGAGCTGCATGAAAACAGGGGCTCCAGCCAGGGCCTGCATGATCAGCTAGTATGCTCAGAGCTCACAACATATGTGAGGCTCTGGCAGGAGCTGCACTGATATGGCGGGGAGCTCAGAGAGCTTGCTGCCCATGTGTCACACAGCTGAAGGAGGGTGATTGCACCCCCTCACCAGGATCCTGGATCTGCCCAGGAGCAGGGACTCTCCCCTGTACTTGGGTAAGTTGCTCCTGTGCATGCCATGAGAGGGTGGTGATGTGTATAGAGCCTTCCCCAAAATGAAATTTCCATCATTTTGACCTCTCTTCCCTCCAAAATTGATAGGATTTTTTTTCCATATCTCAAATTTCTATAGAATTGAAATGCCAAGAAAGGCATAAGGGGAGGATAAAAAGCCCACCAAAATGATAAAAAACAACTGCAGAGCTGCTGGCATGTGTCACAGGAGTTATAGCTCCTAGTTCCTGGCTGCATCTCCTGTGATGCACTACAGCCACTCGGTCACTTGATGGGGAAAACAAATTTATGAGAGAGCTCTGCATCCAGGGTGGCCAGGTGATGACCAGGTCCCATAAAGAGGAGCAGGGCCGGAAGGACTGCACACTGCAGTTCCTGGGTCAAGCCAAGATTGACTTGAGTTGACATGAAACAAAAAGCTCAGTTAAATTTCCCTGATGGAAACGTTTGGTCAAATGGCATTTCCTCCTCTCAGGTAGTTTTACTTTTGGCAAAACCAGTTTCCAGAGGGGAAGAATTTAGCCACAGGTCACCCACCAGCTCTACTTCAGCCATTACTGTTAACCCAGAAGGGGCTAGGGGCTGCACCGTGGTTTAGTTCCAGCAGTAAAGGACCTTGCTTTCACAGAGACCTTTGCTCATGTTGAAAAAGCAAAGGAGAAGAGCAGACGTACAGGTCATTGAATATGTTTCCACTGGTCCATCTCCAGGCCTGGTTTGTTTCCCTGTGGAGGCCAATCCAGTAGTGAAGGGGGCCCACGTAACGCTGCATGAATGTCTGGAAGAAAACATCACATGCATTACATGCTTCGTTTCAGGGCAATGTCGTGCCCTGTACCCTCCACTGAGACCAGGCCTTTTGTGCTGGGGGTTGTACAAACACCGAGGAAGGGACAGATTCTGCCCAAAGAGCTCACTGTCTGAGCAGATGGGGCAAAAACATTTTTATTAAATACTCTCTCGCTCTCTGTAGTGGGAAAATAATTTTTCATTTTCTGAAAATTTGTGGGAAAAAGCTTTAAAAAAATGTCAAACCTGCTCTCCCCTTTTTAAGCATTTCCCAAATTTCATAGAATCCTAGAAAAGGAGGGTTGGAAGGGACCTCAGGAGGTCGCATCTCGCCCAACCCCCTGCTCAAAGCAGGACTATCCCTAGCTAAATCTTTCCGAGGTTTTGTTGAGCCAGGCCTTTAAAACCTCCAAGGATGGAGAGTCTACCACCTCTCTAGGTAATCTGTTCCAGAGAGGTGGTTTTAAGGCTATTGATTTTAATTTAGTTTTAATTGAATTTAATTTATTTTTAGGGGTTTTAATTTTTCCAAGTGCAGCATGCCAAAAGCCAGAAGTCAGCTCTGCTGCCCACTCTCCTGCCCTGCCAATATTGAATGAGCGTTTGTTGTTGAAACGAGAGGAGAATGTTTGAGTGGAACCGACTTTTTTTCTCAATAAAAATGTCAGAAGAAATTTCTTGTCCTCACTAGAAGTTTCCATTTTCCTACAAGTTCCAGAGGGAATTTGCTTCCCTAAAACCAGGATCAACTTTTGACTTTCTGGGAGTTTTTGGTTCTGGTATAGCAGACTCTAGGGCTAGGATGTCCCTGGCTCTGGTACAATAACACTGCAGGTCTTTTTTCTTTACCAGTTCAGCTGGGGAATCAATCACACCCAGGGAGGCTCCAAGTGAAGAGCAGTGGCTTTGACTCAAGTTCCAGGACTCTTTAGTTTCTGAGAAGAAGAAACATTTCCCTCGATATCCAACCCATCCGTCTGGGCAGGCAGCAGTGCAAGAAGGCGGACAAGATGGGCAAGGGGGATATTTTTTCTCTGAAAGCAGAGAAGAAACACAATGGTAAGGCATGAACCAACCTCTTCATAGTGCCTGTATCTGAGCTGCAATCTCCACTAGGGAAGGGACTAGGACCCACCACTTCCTTACACATCCAGGGTCCTGCAGGAGACAGGAGCAGAGGATGCTGGGGTCAAGTTGGTGCCATGACCAAAGCACCCTTTTTACCTTTAAATGACTTTCTCAGCCCTGTGAAGTTATGGCCAGTTATGATGATGTTGTGACAGGTGGGGCAGCCCAAATTGCAAGGCCAAAATAAAATTTAAAAATGTTAACTTCACAGCCAGAGGTAAAAATCACGAGGGGTTGGGCACGTTGGCATGAACGCTCCACAAACCCGCAAAATGTCCTCTCTCCAACAGGGTTTATTTCAGGTGTTTCCATGATGGCTGCCACAGGGAACTGAACCAGGACCCTCCAGAGATAAGAACACAACCTGTTAAAGGGCAGAGTACAGCATGAACAACTGGTGCCTCCCAAGACTGGGGAGGCACCATCTGTAGGTGGCAGCACTGGCGGTGAGCAGGGAGCTCTCACAGACACCGGCAGCAGTGTCGGTGGGTGGTGAGCAGGAACCACCAGTGGACACCAGAAGCGGTATCAGCAGCGAGCAGGCATCACATACCTGCGTGAGGAGCTTGGGCTCCCTATTGTTCTGAGCAATGCTAGCATTCCCAGCGACCAGTGATGCATTTCAGATTGGTTGGCTGGCAGCCAACAGGTGCTGGCCTCCATTGGACCAGGTAAATGAGGTCATAAAATCTATATAAGTTAAAGAGTGCCCAGGAGGAGGGGCAGTAGCCATGATGAAAACTGAGAGAGAGAAGAGCTGGACCATCTGAAACTTGCTGTCTCTCTTGAAACTCATGATCTGCCTGCCTCCAGAGGGAATTTCCACCTGCCTCTGGATGATACTTGTGAGTAAGCCACCTGAGATCTAACTAGATATCTAGCTTGCAGTAACTCAAATACATGATCAAAGACTACCCAGCCATGCCAGTTTGCTCTATGGGATTTCTCTGATATTGCTCTACCCTGTACCCTATTCCAAAACTACTCCTTGTAACCAATAAAGATCTCCTTTGTACCTAGTGCAAAGGAGAGGGGCTAGATTATGCCCTGGGGTCTCCTTGGTTCAGCTGACTAAGGGAGACAATTATTTGTGCTTCAGACTAAGGAAAGCACCCTAAGTTCTTGAAGTGTGTCAAGTACCCTCAAGGGCTACTAGGCCTGTGTTTCCCAGGTGGCACAGAGCCAGGATCAATCCAGACCCTGGGTCGTGGTGGCATTACCCCCGGGCTAGTAGGTGTGCTCCAGAAAGGGGGTTGGCCAGACGTGAGGCGCCCCCAGGGAGGCACTTGGAGCCTGGAAGGTGAACAGGCACAGTGAGGTGGGTGGCTCAGCACAGGAGCACCCCCAACTGGCCAGCCACAGTGGGTGGATCCAGGCACCCTCTCCAAGAGCTATTTGTTATGGGGCGATCAAGAGTGTGAGTGTATCTAGTGCATTCTGTGCGACATTCCTTGCTTCCCAGGCCTAGAGGAAAGTGTGTGTAAGATAAAGCTGCTGGGATGCTGTACTCAGTTCTATCAGGGAACCACACAGGGCCTGGCCTAGCCACAAGTTACACCAAGAACCAAGGTAAATCAAGAATCTGTCTCTGCCCGAGTATCAGAATGGAGCAACTAAGAATGAATCTCCAGGCCTGTTGTAGCTCAGGCCCTCCCCCAGCTAAGAGCTTAATTTAAAGTTACAAAGCAGCTCTCTTTTTTTAACTTGACTCTTAAAAGGGCATTTCTTACTTAGCTGCCAACTGCAAGGAAAAAGACATTTCAATTTACTGGTAATATGGTATAGGTTACTGTATTTTTCTGCATATGACACATCCCCATGTAAAATGTGCATCTTGCTTTTTGGAAGACAGACTGTAGAAAAAACAAGTTTTCCAGAGCTATGTGACACTGACTAAGTCCTCCTGGGAAAACAGAGTGTGTCTACATGTGTACATTTACTGTGCAGTAACCAAAATTACTGCACAGTACAGGCATGTATATACATGTGCCTGCCTGTACTATGCAGTAAATATGGTAACTTATGCTGACTTGGTAATAAATTTGATGCCTGCATCATGCAGGCATCAAATTTACACCTGATTAGTCACTGTGCAGTAATGCACATGCAGGCAACTTACTGCACAGTAACACTGGGTGTGTGGACTGACTTGGGACTAACTTTACACCCAAGTCAGTCCATACACAGTGCTAATGCACTTTAACGTGTAGATGGCAGCCTATTCCTGCTTACTGCACACTAATTTACTGCGCAGTGAATTTAAGCCAGCGTAAATGTACATGTAGACATGCCCAGTAGGGGAGTGCGAAATAGGCCCCATTCGATTTGGATTCAGATTCTGTCCCTGATTTGATTTGGCTGAATCCGAATCTGAAGATTAGATCTTGATTCAGAGAATCAGTGATTTGGACACATATACTACTTTAAATGTTTTTTTCCACATACCTTGAGGTACCAGGCATGGCTCATGATTGTTGTGATGCTGGGGAAGATGGAGAATCCCACAGGAGCACTGGGGGGCGCCCCACATGATCAGCAGCGAACCCAGAGGTGGACTGCAAGTACTTCCGGTCCACTTCCAGATCCACCAGGGAGTGTGTGGGGGGCCCCCCTTGTCCTTCCTGGCTCAGCAATTGGCCACGGTGCCCCCCCCAGACCCAGGAGGCACCAGTCGTTGAGCCAGGGAGGCACAGGGGGGCCCCCTGCACACTCTCTGGTGGATCCAGACGTGGACCAGAAGTGCTTCTGGTCCACTTCGGGGTCTGCTGCCAAACACACCAGTTGAGCACCCCCATGCTTCCATGAGACACTCCATAAGCCCCAGCATCACAGCATTTATAAGCCGCCTGGTACCTCGAGGTATGTAGAAAAAACATTTAAAGCTATCTCTATGTCCGAATCACCGAAGCTTTCCAAATCTCTCCAAATTGATTCAGAGAGATTAAAGGGTCCTCTGATTCGATTCAGAGTTAGAGATTTCACCACTGAATCAGGCCAAAAATCTGCTGAATCAAATCAGGGCCCAAAGCTTTGCACAGCCCTAATGCCCAAAGCATCTAGGGAAGTGTGGCATCCCAAGAGATAGGATGAATGAGGCAGCAGGCTGGAGGAACTTTCTGGTGTCTGCTGCCTCACCCACACTGTCTCCAGGGACACCACACTTTCGGGACACTCTAAGTTTTCAGGAGGACTTAGTTTATGACAAGATTAGTCCCCAGACCTTAGCCCAGGCAAGTTGTGAGACTGTTTGTTCTTTACTAGAAGAAATTCTTTATATAAGCTCCTATAAATAACGTGTTGCTTCTATATCATAAGCCTTATTGAGATACTGCCAGTACCTCATTTGCTGCTTCAGGCACAAGTTGCAATGCTCAGCCAAAGCTACAACTGTGAGACAGTTAACATAGGAGTCTGCCATCTTGGTATGCACAGTGTTTCCAGATAGGTCTTTACTCACTAGCCAATGCAATGATGATGATGATCAGAACTGTGATGAGGACAATAGCTGCAATGGGGACACTTTTCTCTTTTAGGCACTTTAGGCTGAAATCTAGAAGAGAGACATGAAAGAAAATCATGTGCATAAGAGATGTATCAGCCACCCCCAGATCATGAGGGTTGCACGTGCCTCCTGTCACAGAAGCATATTTAGCTTCCTTCCAGCGGCAGCTCCTTCCTGCCTGTCTGCCTGCCCACCTCCGCCTCCTTCCATGGAACAGTGGGGCTTCCCTCCACCTGAGGCAGTGGCAGTGCAAGCAGCGGTGGCTCCCTCCCCCTGCCTGCCTCTGCCTCTTCCCACAGAGCAGAAGGGCTTCCCTCCCCCTAAGGAGGTGGCGGTGGTGTCCCTCTCTTCCCCACCTTCCCACCTCCACCTCCTCTTGCAAAGCAGCAGAGCTTCCCTCTGCCTGAAGTGGCAGTGGTGGCTCCTCCCTCCCCTCACCTGCTTGCCTCCACCTCTACCTTTGCCTCTTCTGCAGAGCAGTGGGGCTTTCCTCCACCTAAGGTGGTGGTAGGTCCCTTCACCCTGGTGGCAGCAGTGGTGGCAGTGGTGGCTCCTTCCTCCCACCCACCTGCCTCTGCATCTTCCTGCAGAGCAGTGGGGCTTCCCTCCACCTCAGGAGGTGACGGTAGTGGGCATTGATTTAGGTACTACCAGAATTCTGTGTGTGTGCATGTGTGTTTGTCTGTGGGGGGAGGGTGGGCTGATCTTTAATGAAGGCACACAAATGTCACTGAAGACTAGACCAGCTGCAATTTATGGACATAAATGTTGCTATTTTGTTGGAAGGCTCACTGTCAAATCGTCTTCAGTGACTGAGCCAAGGATTCCTGAAATGCCACCGCTTTGTACCTAAGTTTCTCCTCTGAAGGGCGACAATACAGATACTTTTTGAGATTAGCTGATAAAGAGCACAATGAAAGAGCTGGGTATTGGTTAGTACTATTCTTACTGCCTGAGATGAAGACAAAGCTATTCCTGGTCTCAGTTCATATTCAGGATTTTCAGAAGTGACTACTTATTTTAGACTCACCGAATTTTCAGATGTTCAGTCAGTGATGCCTTAGAAAGTAGCCAGATTTTCCAGGGGCAGGTGCCAAATGCTTGGAAATAATCCAGGGCCTTTTACAGTATTTCATCTTAAAAAGGTCAAAGTTGTCCCATCAACTTTTTTTAACCAAAAGAAAATTGATTGAATTTGTATTTGGTTCAATAAACATTTTCTTGTTCGTTTTCCCAACACGATGGTCGGGCTGGTGTTGGGAACTCAACCCAGCTGGGCTGACTTCCCATCCCCCATGCTAGATTGGGCTGTGGATGGGCTGACTTCCCATCCCCAGCCCGATATAGCACGGGGATGGAACTCAACCCAGCTGGGCTGAGTTTCCATCCCCATCCCAATCATAGGGCTGGGGAGGGGAACTGAGCGATTGGGCTCAGTTCCTTTCTCCAGCCTGATCGCAGCGCTTGGGAGGGAACTGAGCCCAGGCTCAGTTCCCTTCCCCTGCGCTGTGAGCAGCTTCTTGCAGCCTGGTGGCAGGAGATGGGGAGAACCAGGGCTGCTCTTCCGGCTGCTTCTGGGAGCTCAGCCCTGGTTTCCCCGTCTCCCACCACCTGGCTGCTGGCTGCTTCAAAACTTGAATCATTGTGAAACTTTCAAAATGTTTCGACTAGCCTTGTTTTGTTTTGAGGCTGCTTTGAAGTCCTTTGTTTTGATTCATTGTCACTGTTTTGAGCTCAAAATGAGTTAAAACAGCATTGAATCAAAACAGCCAGCAAAATTTTGCACAGTCCTAATAAACAGTGAAATGTGCATCAGCAGTGAGAAAACGGTGGTGATGCGCTTTTGAACTAAAATACATTGAAGGTGTTTTAGTTTCAAAGTGCACCACCACCATTTTCCTAGTGCTATGACACATTTCGCCATTTAGAGTAATGAATGTGACACAGCTCCAGACATGTCAGTTTGTGTGCTCCACAGACTTGATTAACCATGTCTGCTCTATGTTGCCAGATTCCCAGCATGTTGGAGCAGATAAACATTTGTGTATAAATACCCCATGGTTGTTTTGTGATGCTTTAATGCACATTAAAATAATCTAATGCACATTACAGCGCACATGTAAATGTGCCTGGTGTCTCTCTCTCCAAAACTCAGCACAGGGAAGCTCAATTATCATCTTTAAGTGATATGCCTAATAAATAACAAAATAAGTATTTACGGGAAGCTCTCCTCTGATGTTCTGTTGTCACCTGAGAAGGCAGTGTTGACTCTATCTCGCCACCTGTCACAAAAAAAACCCAGACTCTCACTCACAATGGTCAATTAATTCTTCCATGCAGGGCCTGCTGCAACATAAGATAATTAATACATTCCCCCTACTCAGTGTCTCCAGATCCTGGGTCCTTAATGTTTTGTGACAAGGCATCCTGTCCTATATTGAAGAACTAGAGTTACACATTTGGCAACTTGTATATCACATCACCCCCTCCAGTGGCTCAGAACAAAACCAACACCTGTTACTACCAGCTCATGAAGCAATGCAGAATGTATAATCTGGTGCTGAACAGCCAAAATTTGACCTTTACTGATAAGCTCACATGAAGTCACTACAAGAATATTTCACTAATTTTTGCCCAGTTCATATATTTTGAATAAGCTTCTTTCATGAGGCTTGGCTAATGACACTTGCCAAAAATGGGTGCTTTGGTCTTTTTACTAGCTATTGCATGGAAGAGTGCAGTCTATTGCTGCCACCTGCTGAAGAAGTTACTTCTTCAGTTTGCAGAGTAAGAGACTTGTACTGTAGCTCTAGAAGTCCTTGGTTCAAGCCCTGCTGGTGACCCTGTATGAAGTCATTCCAAGAGAAGAATCTGTGCTGTAGAGAGCAATAGGCAATTAATAAATGCATCTGAAAAGAAAAAAAAGAACAGGCAGGAGGGACTCAGAGAAATCAATATTTGCCTAGGCTGACCATAACATATCAGTGGACAGAGGGTTCAGTCTACACCAGATACACACCCCATGTAGGGTGTCAAACAGAATCAAGACTAAAGCTCACACAGGGAGCATCTACACAAGATGCTAAAAGCTCAGTAGACTAAATTGTACTGTGCAGTGCTGCATCATGGCAAAAGCTGTGCTAATATATTAATGTGCAGCAGAATTCATTTACTGTGCATTAGTGTCACCTAAAAGACATGCACCAGCACTACTGTGCAGTAGTGCTGATTACAGTGCATTGAGTACCTCTTACAGGTACGAAATGTAATGCACCATAATTACAGCGCATTAATGTACATATAGACATGCCTACAGAGTTTAGCTAAGCCTTTTGGCCCTTATCCTAACTAGCAAGGCATTGTGGAAGTTTAACTAATAGCTTGACATAACACTACAAAAAGGTTTATTCTAAAATGCACAGGCCAAGAAAGAGTGTGTCATATACCAGCTGGAGGGCTGATCTTGGTCTGCAAAAGCTAGAGACCAGTTCAAAACCATTAAAGTGTCAGACATAATATCCTTGCCAACATTTTTTTTGCATGGATTTCACTCTGAATATTCTTGCTGCCTGTATCAATGCTCAAAGCACTGGTGGTTCTGCCATTTAAATGGCACCACAGAGAGGGAAAAAGTATGTTCCTTTGACCTATTTTGAATTTTCCATATTCTCACTTTGCTGACTGACCTCTTCATCCTATGCTTCGAGAGCTGAAGAAAAGAAGCTGCTCATTCTTCTTCTCTTCTTCAGCAATCCCTTACAGGCGAGTATGACTGTCTTGTATGATTGTCTTATCTGTGGGTCCAGAGATGGCTCACATCCTCTTCTCCAACTGAGGAATTATTTCAGCCTTTTCTATTCTGGCCTCTCCCTGACATGCATAAGCCTGACCTTTTCATTTGCTCCACCCAGGGTTTCCTGTCTCTTGGCCCTTCTCTTCGCTTTTCCCCGAGCCCTCCGTAGTGCCACAACACCATGTCGGAGAGACGGTGCAGAAGGTACTCCCTGTTCACTACCCCAGATCTCCAGCTGGACCTACAGTCCTCCCAGGGTAGGAGACACACAACTAATGGAAAAGAAAACCCTGAAGTAGATGAATGGATTTCCATATCTTCTTTACCTCTCATAAAAAGCAGACCAAAACTGGGGTTGTCTCTCTACAACTTTGTTAGGCCTCTCAAAAATCCCTCTTCATGAAGGGAAAAACTGATTACTTACTAGTATCATGTCCATGTACTCTCTCTTCTGCCATTCTCTGACCAATCAGCAGTAAGACTGGGACATTTCCACCTATCAGAAAACAAGAGAGAAGCAACGTTTTTTTAATTGGTGATATCATTTTATCCGGCCAGATGTTAGATGAGTTTTCAGAAACAAAGTGCTCATGACATCATCACTTGGGGCAAATCCAGGGAGTGGTGCAGTTGCAGGCCCCTCCTCCCTTCCCCCCGATTCCTGCTCCAATTAAACCTTAATACCAACTGCCTGGGAGGGCCAGCAACATTTCTATTCAGGCAATGCTGACAGAGTCAATTGGTTCCTCATTATAATCCACCTGATTCCTGCTAAGTGTTCTTCAGTCCATGGGTGTTAAAGACCCAGTCTCCTTTTCAATGATCTTGATGTTTAACTGATTTGCTATCCTTCTGTGATTTGCTGCCAGTTAGCCATTCCTAGAACCATCTCTGTTTTATTTCACAGCCCTTCAGACTGTTTTTAGTTCTAGCTAAAAACATTAACTCAAATGCCTTGAGTAATATAAAGATATTAACTCCAGCAGACATTAAGTCAGGTGTGGCAATGACTGATACTGAAGGATGGGATACGCTGTCAAGATACTCAAAAAGGCTAGATTTTGCTTTAGGAATCTGATTAAGAAAAGTGCATTTAACCATAATGACTACGGGACTAATAAAACAATGTCTTTTAACTATTTTTGCCTACTTTGTTGCATTTTTAACTTGATATATTGCCTAGTAAATTAATGTACATTCCAGTAAAATTGTATCTGGTTTTGCTTTGATATTAAATTCAATAATACAGCTCTGTCCCCTTGCCTATTAGTAATTCTCCTAATTTCTCTTTAACTGGAAAAAAATATGTGGTGGGTTAGATGTGATGATGCACCACATCATCTGCACCCCGCTTTTCAAACTCTGAAATTGGCCCATGACGATCACTCGGGATGGGTTATTTGAGGCATGCACCTCAAAAACTCCCCAAGAATACTTGGAGCAGAAGCAATACAAGAGAAGTAACTAATGACTGAATACCTTGAATTTTTGTCATATAGGCTGAACACCCTCAGGGTGTAGCACAGAGATGAACACAGAGGATGAATGACTTGCCCAAGGCAACATAGGAAGTAAAGTGCCAGGATGCGTGCAGCATCCAACCCAATGGAACCGCAAACTGGTAACATCCCAGGCAGTGTCCTGAGGCAGCTGGCAAGTGGCTGGGTGGGTGGTCCAATTTGGTGTTGTGAGCAGTTTTTTGGGGGTTGGCTAAAATTCATTTCCTTCTGATTCCGGGTACTTCACACTAGGGATGCCAGCTCTGTTTCAATCTATTCTGGGAGGTTTCTGGAATGCCAGCGTGTGCACCAAACACAACACAGACATGTCTGCATGCTCATACTTACCAGTTCCGGTTACGGTGAGTAGACATTATGTCCAAAAGGCAAATGCACACTACTATTCCATTTTAAAAACCCACTGGACTACTGTATAAATTGGATGCAAAATTTAATACTTATTTTAATGAATGCCTTATCATTTGTCTCCTGGGTGACTCTCAGCAGTCTGCTGGAGATGTATATACAGCTCCTGGACGGGGGTGCATGCTGGTGCATGTGAGTCCCTTGAGCGTGGCGGTGCACCCCCTGCAAAAAGGTGCCACCAACACTGTTGGTGGCATCTGCAGGCGGTTGCCACTTGCCACACCACAGGTGGCATCTGTGGATGGTCCACAATGACTGTTGGCCACTGCTAGCACCTGCAGGTGGTCGCTGACCCGTGGTTGACGATCACCACCCCTTCCTGTGCCTCCTGTGGGAGGTCCCATCTTACTGCTACCAGGCTTCCACCACTCCCGCTGCCAGGACACATACCGGCCATGCTTCTGGAGAACTTCAGGGCAATCCTGGAGGGTTGGCAACCCCTATTCCACCCCCCCACCCCGCAAACCTTTACTAAGGGAATGGGATATTCAAAAAAGCAGGGAGAATGTGAAAGAGAAAAAAATATATGTGATTTGTGGTTGCTGGTGGTCTGTGTGTGGTAGGGGAGTGGCAGAGGCCTGCAGGAAAACTTGAGAGGGATTTGCTAGACAGAACAAAGCAGACACACATGAAAAGTACCTGGCAAAGTTCATAAACAATGCAGAATCTGTGTGGCATATACTTAAGATCCGGAGGGGCTTACACTTATTTCCAGCAGAAAGAGAGTGGGAGGCAAAAACCACACACACAGGAGGGCATCTTGCATTTCTCGTTCTTCCACCTCCCCCACAGACCTGTCCCAACATCTGGACCCATCACCTCCCCAGTTATCAACTCTAACAACAATGAATACTTTAGTGTGATGACTTGTGACTGCAGTTTACAAAGATCCCTGCATCTCTGCTGGCAGAAGCCCTTACTCACCTACTGCCTCCCTGGATCAAATATGCATGGACTATAGAAACACAACAGTGGGCTCTGGAGTATGCCTCTACATCTATTTAGGGGATGCCAATGGGCTGCAATGGGGACAGCTGAGTTTTGCTCCTGACTGTGCTGCTCTGGGTACTTACAGGTCAGTCCAGTTCTCTACTGACGTCTTCTGGCCCTTTTACCCCTCATCCGGGCAACAGCGATTTCAGGCTCCCCAGAAAGATGCTGTGGCTTCTGCGATGGCACCACATAGCAAATGCTAACTCCTTCCCGCAAAGCTGGATACAGCTGCCACCTACAACACAAGAAATGTGAAATATGAAGGAACATCCCACACCCAGCTGCGCCCAAGGACACACAACAATGCAAGGCCTCATATGAAATAGATTAATAGCATCACAGAATCAGTGAGAAGTAGGGAAAGGGGTCAGCTAGCCCAGCCCCTTGCCTGAGGCAGGATCATCCCTACCCGAACCATCCTACACAATCCATCATCGAAACTCTATATAAAACTACTATCAACCCTAACACACCACAGGCATACCACCCTAACCTGGCACAGGTAAAGCAGGGGAACCATGGCAGCCAACATCTTGCTTCTGTGAAATGTCAACACCATGCTGAAGAGATATGGGGTCAAGGGGCACACCCCTTCCTACAGAGAAAGGTAAAAAACCTCGCAGTTCATACCAGTGTGATCATGGACTAA
The DNA here is from genome assembly GCF_052110815.1 of Crocodylus siamensis. NCBI lineage: Eukaryota > Metazoa > Chordata > Crocodylia > Crocodylidae > Crocodylus > Crocodylus siamensis. The sequence goes on from NC_143409.1 coordinate 53,030,096, forward strand.
AATTCCCTCCTGGCCTCAAATATCATGATCAGTCTGACCTTGAGCAGACGGGAAAGACCCACTATCCAGGAACTTCTGGTTTTGGCCCCAGCAGGAGCATTGGCACACCCATCAAAGTCCCCAGCCTTTGCTGTAGCTTTGGTAGGCGTGCAAACAAATTCACAAAATGAACCCAATGGTTTCAGATAAGAATCTGTGTGCATCTAGATGAGTGTGGACACGAGGTATGTAGTGCTGCAAATGAGTCTGCAGCGCCACATGCTGCACATGCAGGTGTTCCCCATGCTGCTACTTTGTAAAGGAGCAGGGCAGTGCATGTGGCAGCAGTACACTCCACCCAGAATTGAAGCTTGACCAGCCAGAGGCTCACTCCAGCTGTCAACCAGGCTCCCTGCTGCAGAAGCAGTATTGCCAACCCCACTGTGTCAAAAAACATGAGACAAACTCTTAAAAATCAAGAGATTTGGAATTTACATCATGAGATGCTATTTTTGAAGTGTGTGTGTGTGTGGTGGGGTGTTATTTGTGAAAGTGTAGGGGTCTGTGGGGGGGTGTGTAGGGTTTGGAGACTGGGGAGGGGGGGTCCCTGCATGCCCTGGCAGGATTCAGGGTAGTGTGGGTCAGGAGCGAGGGGCAGCTGCAGGGCTGGGGGGGGCTGTGGCTTGGGAATGTGGGACACACACACACATAGTCACCCATGGCTCTGTTGCGTGTCTTGCCCCAGCCCTGGGGCCCCATTCACCCCGGCCCATTCCCCACTCCCTCCCTCACTGTGGGGGCCTTGATCTGACCCCTCACTGCCCCGGGGGCCTTGATCTACTCCCCCCTCCCCACCCTGCCCCCTACCTTCCACCGACTTACCAGCTTGGCACTCTCTACCTGAGCCAGAAGAAAAAAATCTTAAGATTTGATCTCTCTATCGCGAAATCATGAGTCAATTTGATTTGGCTATCCAGAGTCTCATGATTTTTTTCATAAGAGTTGTCATTACTGCAGAAGTGCCATGGTTGCAATTCCTGGAGGCCCCTGGGATCCCAGGTAATACTGCTGGGGCTAGTACAGTTGCCTTTAGTTTAAAAATGTTGAGAGCCACTACTGTAAGTCAGTTTTCCAACCAGCTCCACTATTACTTAATCCTCACACAACTCTGTGCGCAGCATTGACATCCAGTGACTGTTCAGGGTAATGCAGGCCATATGTAATACCAGTTCTTTCTCATAAGGGAAAAGATAGGGCAAGGCAGTACATTACAGCATGTTTTAGAGAAACATAAGCTTTCCTATGTGACAGCCTACTTCATCAGATGATACCCTTCCCTGCCTTCTGCTTGACTTCAAACTAACACAGCTGACCACCTGTCTTCCTAGAGGGGAGAATATATATCCAAAGAGCGACTGTCTTGTGGACTCACCCCTGCTATTTCCAGTCAAACTTCTACTACTTGCCCATCACTCTCATTTACCCAGGATCCTTCTTGATCATTCTGGGGGACATCTACATGTACAATTAGCATGTAGCAATAAACTCCAGCACAGTTTGCATTGGAGTTTATTGCTCTCAGTGCAGCATAAGCATGTGTGCCCAGAACCACCGCACATTGAACTGGGGAAGAGCAGCAGGTATTTGACAATCCTGGGTCCTCAATTAGCCATCCAGCTATTGATTAGACACAAAGGCGGTTTGAAGCTATGTATTGATAAAAGCTCACAGGAACAGGGGATTAAATAGGAGATTGTGGTGGGTAAGGATCACAAATTTGGGGACCCACATTCAGTGCGGGTCAGTGACAAGACCGGCAAGAGGAGTGGCTGGGACACCAGGTGAGTAGCGGCGCCAAGTGGTAGATGCTACAGAAAGAGATTTGTGAGTCCCCAGCACTGAAATGGAGCTTCTGCAAGCAGGGGGGTGCTGCTGATGGTGTGCAGAGAGCCTGTCTCCCCGTGGCAGCAGCCCCAGCCCCAGCCCATGCTGCTACAGCAGCAGCCAGAGCAATAGTAGCTGCTGCTTGAGTGCAGATAGCAGGGACAGGTGAGACCCTGTCCCCCTCCCCACCTCCCATGCTGCTCTCCAGCAGTCAGAATAACCCCCTTCCCCTAAATCTGACCCAGGTGCTGAATGAACTCCCTATGCTTCTGTCTTCTTAGGATTTTTTTAAAGCCTACAGTTGTGATTGCTATGGCAGCTGAACTCTGGTACCAGCCTGTGGAGTGCATGTGCTCCTCATTACTTTTTGCAGATGGTGCTGGTGTGCAAAGTTGGGGGCATTGCCAGGCTCCTGCTTCTGACTTCCTGTGTCCTGGCACAGTAAAATCATTGGGCTTATGCCCTGCTTGTCTACCTACTTGCATTCTCCTCCCCGCCACACTTAAAGGGGAATAGCTGCCATAGCTGCTTCCCAGTCTGGCTCTGCATGTGCTTATTGCAAAGAGAAAATTATTCTGGCACACATCCAGGAGGGGCCAGCAGGGGACTGCATGCTTAGGGGCAACCAACATGGGTTCATTAGCAGCAGGTCCTGTCAGACCAACCTGGTGGCCTTCTATGATCAGATCACCAAATCATTAGATGCAGGGGTAGCAGTGGATCCAGTCTTTCTGGACTCTTGGAAGGCCTTCGACACTGTCTCTCACCCTGTTCTCATTAAGAAACTGGGGGGCTGTGGTGTCGACACCCACACAGTCAAATGGGTCGCCAACTGGCTGGAGGGTTGCACCCAGAGGGTGGTAGTGGATGGATCATTTTCGACCTGGAGGGATGTTGGCAGTGGGGTCCCACAGGGCTCGGTCCTCAGGCCCGCGCTGTTCAACATCTTCATCAGTGACTTGGAGGAGGGGATAAAAAACACCCTGTTCAAATTTGCTGATGACACTAAGATGTGGGGGGATGTGGGCATGCTAGAAGGAAGCAACAGGCTACAATCAGACCTAGACAGGTTACAAAGGTGGGCGGATGAGAATAGGATGGGATTCAACACAGACAAGTGCAAGGTGATGTACCTCGGGAGGAACAACCGGCACCATACCTACAGGTTGGGGAACTCCCCTCTTGTCAGCACGGAGGCGGAAAGGGATCTGGGGGTGATCATTGACTTCAAGATGAACATGGGCCGGCAGTGTGGGGATACAGTCAGGAAGTCCAACCGCACCTTGTCGTGCATGCACAGATGCATCTCGAGCAGGTCCAAGGAGGTGATCCTCCCCCTCTGTGCGGCACTGGTCAGGCCGCAGCTGGAGTACTGCGTCCAGTTCTGGGTGCCACGCTTCAGGAGGGATATGGCCAGCATGGAGAGGGTCCAGAGGAGGCCACTCGCATGGTCAGGGACAGCAGGGCAGGGGCTATGAGGAGAGACTGAGGGACCTGAACCTGTTCAGTCTCCAAAAGAGAAGGCTGAGGGGGGATCTTGTGGCCTGTTACAAACTAGTCAGGGGGGACCAGCAGGCATTGGGGGAGTCACTGTTTCCCCGAGCACCTCCAGGAGTGACCAGGAATAATGGTCACAAGCTGGCAGAGGGTAGGGTTAGGCTAGATATCAGGAAGCGCAACTTCATGGTCAGGGTGGCTAGGATCTGGCACCAACTTCCAAGAGAAGTGGTGCAGGCTCCTACCCTGGGGGTTTTTAAGAGGAGGTTAGACGAACATCTAGCTGGGGTCGTTTGACCCCAGTACTCTTTCCTGCCATGGCAGGGGGTCGGACTAGATGATCTGCTCAGGTCCCTTCCGACCCTACAAACTATGAAACTATATCTATATCTATGGGGGGGGGGTGTATGTGTGTGTGTGTGTATATATATATATATATATATATATCTCCTCTATCATAGATTTCATTGCACCTTTTCTTTTTAAAACCACCTTAAGAAAACTGAGCACCCACTACAATAACCACACCCACTCCCCTGTGCCTGGGCACGCCCACACTCTGCCCTTATCTAACCCAATCACAGTTCCTTAGCCCAGCCCCAATTTGGGGTTTCCCTTCTCAGTTCACTTACAGTCCTTGTTGCTGTTGATGTTGCTGATCCTGTTGTTGCCCTCCTTGCTGTCTTCGGGTCCAGTTGTGTCATTGTTCCCTTTGTTCTCCCGGCCCACTTCCCCTCCCCGGGGGACATTGAACAGCCTGTGCCACGTGTCCCTTTTCTAGGTGGAGCTGGCTGAGGTCTCTCCGGCCTCTCCCACTGCTTTCCGGTAGCAGGACTGGAGTTTGCTCAGAAAGATTTGAACACAGTCCATTTGCTCGAGCTTCATGTGACTGTACATCAGGAGGTTCCTGCATTGTCACAGGGCGCTCCTGACACAGGACACAAATTGTTGAAGCGGGGCGTCTGGGACCCCTGATGTTTAGTCAGGTGCCTGTACAGCGCTGCCTCCCTTGTCATCAGCCTGACTCCTGTCATTTCCTCCAGGAGCCGGCTTACCTTTCCCACGCTCCCTTGGCACAGGGGCAGAGCACAGGAGGGGGGCGATGGAGGCGGTCAGTGGTCTTGTTCTCACCTGGCAGCTTTCCCTGGGGCGGCTGGGTCTGGGTGCAGACTCTCATCTCATTCTGTGCCTCTATGCTTTCACTGGTAGTGAGCCATGAGCCAGTTCAAGTCTCTCATGTTTTTTTCTTAGGTCTTCGTGGAAGATCCGATCCCAGACGGCCTGGCAGGCATCGTCGTGGAGCAGCTCCACGGTCGATAGCCCGTCTCTGTCTCTGACTGCCTTGTGTATCTTGCTGTGCTTGGACCTGGTCTCTGGGCTTTCCTTCTGTAGCCCGTCCTCGCTCCGGACCTCGTTCAGCCCCTGTAGATCCAGGGCTGCTCCGTGGTGCGTGGTCTCCCTCTGACTGGAGCGTACACCCCCACAGTCTCAGGACGTGACCCGGAAAATACTTGACAAGACAGGCTGTTTTGGACCAGAAGCAGGTTAGACTGGGGTGGGGGACAGGAGTTTAGTGATTTTAGTGATGGGGAAACTCAGGCATAAGTCCTAGCAGTGACTTCTCAGGTTCCCCCAGCAGGACAGGGGAGTGCTGAATATTCACAGGACCCCAAAGAAGTGCCTGGGGCACAAAGTGAATCTTTAACAACTGACCGAGAGAGCTCAACATTTTTTTTTTATCATGGCAAGTGTTCCTATTGGCAAGTTAAAGCAGGTGGCTGGGAAACCAGGATGCCAGTGTTTCTTCCCTAGCTCTGGGTGGTAACAGTTATGCATGTAAAGAAGCTGACTTAGTCACCCCGCCCCTTCTGCCTTTCTTGCCAGCAGCTAAATAGGAAACGAAAGCGAAAGCCCCAAACCAGTGTCTGAGGGAAAGAGGGCGAGCAGGTCTGTCTCATCTGACAATGGCATCGGCCAGCTTCACAGAGGACCTGTCGTGTCCCATCTGCCTGGAGCTGTTCAAGGATCCACGGATGCTGCCATGTGGGCACAGCTTCTGCGCACCCTGCCTGGAGGCCTGCATACCCACTGGGCAGCACCAGGGGCTGTGCCCCAAGTGCCGGGGCCCTTTCATGCCCCAGAACCTAGCCGCCAACTGGGCCCTGCGCAGCTTGGCTGACAAAGCCCGACTCCTGAAGCTGGATGAGAGGCTCCCCACGGGTGCCGGGGCCAACTGGTACCTCTGCACAGAGCACGAGGAGCCCCTCAAGCTGTTCTGCAGCCAGGATGAGGCTCCCATCTGCGTGATCTGCCGGGACCTGCCCCAGCATCGTGGTCATGACTTCCTGCCTATCAAGAACGCTATGCAGGAGTACAAGGTGGGTACCCCAACACCTGGATTCCTGTGGGTGACAGCAGCTGGAAGCCTGGGCTCTCTCCCCAGCTCTGGAGAGAGGCTGGGGTCTGCTCCTGCAAACGGCGGGGGGTCAAGAGCCATGATCTCAAGGTTGAAGGCTAGTGTGCACTGCGTGAGAACGGGGGCTGGGGCTGGGACCCAGCACTCCTGCCTTCTGTCCCAGCTGTGGGAGGGATATGTGGGTCCAGGGGGTTAGACTGGGGGAAGGAACCCTGCCTTGTATTTTCAGCTCTGGTCCTTGGTGGGGTGGGGTGGGAGTGGGGGTCATCTGTGCGGCAAGGTCATATAGCTGAGGGGCTCCAGTCCTTGAGCCCTCCGTCACTACTGACTTGTGGGTTTCGTGTCGCACAGGAGAAACTGAAGTCTTGCCTCGGGACCCTGGAGGGCAATCTGACCTCCACCACGGAGAAGCAGAAACACCAGGAGGAAAACAAGGTGAAGCTGGAGGTATGGCTGTGGAGTCGCAGATATGCTTGAGGCTTTTAAAATGCTTTCCCTCCCTGACAGCAGCACGAGCTTTTGGACTTTAGTGCCTGGATAACATACAATGACTTTAAGGAACTACCCAGTGTGTTGGGGGGCAGACAGCCTTTTTAGAAGACACTGCACAAATTAGCCCTGAGTGCCACTCCACTCCCCCTCCTCCGCTGCTTTGCTTTCTGGTTCCTAAACTGTGCTCCTTACAGCTATCTCGCTCTGCTTCCTGGTCTGTTTATCCTGTCTGATTTCCTTCCTGCTTCACCTTCTGCTTCCTGCTCTATCTGATGCCGTTTTGCCAGTCCCTTCTATGGTCTGTTATGTTCCCCAGGGGCTGCCCATGCCACTTGTGGCATTTGTGCCACAAATCAGCCACCACCGGCTTAGAGAGTGGGGCACTGCACTGGGACCAAGGGCACCAGGTTCAGTACCAAGCTCAGCCCTTGGCTGCCTGAGTGAATCTGGCCAAGTCATGGCCAGGCCTTATGCCTCAGTTTTCCCATCGCTAAAACAGGGCCCTCAATGCTCCAATGTTCAGGCTCTAACCAACTCAAAGCAAGGCAAAACAGTTTGGTGGGGGGAAGGGGCAGGCATTACAATATTTAAAATATTGAAAACACCCATTTTTTCAAAAATAATTTTTCATGTTGAGCAATGAAAGGTGTTATTGAAAATGGATGGGTGTGGCGTGGGGAGACTGGTTGTTTAGTAAGTCTTCCCATCCAAAGCATTCTGTTCCTTGCAGCTAGAGCTGTATGAATTACTGGTCTTTTGCTTCACTGGTGATTTTGAACAAAGGCAGGGAAATATATTTTGGGGCAGCCTCAAAGGAAAATGGCTCGCAAAAAAAAAAAGCAGTAAATTCTGAACTAAAATGCCTTTCAGAACTGACAAGAAGTCAACATGGTTTGTTTAAAAAATGTTAGAATTATTATTTTTTTAATTTTACCCTCTGAATGTGTTTATACCTCTGCCCCCTCCCAGACCGAATGAGCTTGGAAACCAAAAGTGAATTTGCAAATGGCTTTGTTTAAACCAAATCTGCATTTTTGGAGGGAAGATTTGGCCCAGTGTTGCTAGAAAGGGCAGTGGTATTATCTCCAGATAACTGATGAGGAATGGATGCGGCAACTTGTCCAGGGTCATATGGAAGTTTGTGGTGGAGTCAAGGACTGAGCTAGCATAGCATGGATCCTAGGGTCCCATCCCACTGACTGGACCATCCAATCTCAGACTTTGCTTCACCTTGTGGAGGGTCTGCGGTAGGGATGCTGATACCTTGGATCAGAACTGCCAGCTGGTGCCTCTGTCCACAACAGGTCTGTGTTCAGGACCTGCTGGATCACATCTCCGTGGGGTTTGAGGGCCTCCACCAAGTCCTGAGGGAGAAGGAGCAAAACATGAAGGAGACTGTGAAGACAATGAAAGAGGCAAATCTGGAAGAGATGGAGGAGAGCCTGAAGGATCTGAGGGAGGTTATGAAGTCCTGCAATGAGATCCTGGCCAGGACACGGGCAGGGCTGGAGGGGACAGATCCAATCCCCTTCCTGAGTGTAAGTCTGTGCTTCGTTGGGGATGGCATGTAGATGGGATTGACATCACCAGGTGATGGCAACGTAGGATGAAAGTGTACTGACTGAGCTGAGGGTGGGCACTGGGAGGCCTGGGATCTCCCACCTTCGGGTGGGGACTAGGGTCAGGTGGATTCGACTGGTTGCAGGGTGGAAGCCAGGACACCTGGATTCTGCGGGAAGGAGGTGGGGTCTGATACTCGGAAGCAAGGTGGGAGGTGCCAGGTGGGAAGAGCTTTGAGAAAAGGGTGCAGAAGGGGGGGGGGGAAGGGGGCGGAGACGGTGTTTTGCTGTTGTGTTCATCTGTCTCAAGGGATAATCGTGACTGTTTTTCTGTCTTCCAGGGCATCAAGGAGCTGATGGAAAGGTAAGCAGCTGTATACACACACATGCATGTGCACACACATATGCACAAAAGCTTCACCGTAGTTCCTGTCCCGTGTACCCTTCACCCTGCCCACATACAGGTCTCCAAGAGACTCCCAGCATATATCCCTATTCCTACCCATTCCCTCAAACACATGTGCTCATCCTTTCGGTTTCACACTTGCCAGGACCCAAAGTTTCAGACCCCACATATGTGCCATCCTACCCCACATCAAAATGTAACCAGACTGATGCTTATACATACCCATGTGTTCTCTGTCTCTCTCTTTCCCTAACCACCCCCACAGAGCTAAACAGTGTCTCGCTGTCTCTCAAGCATGAAGGTTGCCAACTCTCCAGGATTGCCCTGGAGTCTCCAGGAATTAGATATAAATCTTCAGGAGACTGCTGAATAAATGATAGGGCATTCATTAAAATAAATATTAAATGTTGAATCCCATTTATACAGTAGTCCAGTGGGTTTTTAAAATGAAATAATAAGGCGCATTTGCCTTCCTGACTTAAAGTCTACCCACCATAATCTGTAACTGATACAGTCAAGCATGCAGGCATGTTCGCATTTTGTCGCGGGCATGTTGGTGTTCTGGGAACCTCCTGGAATAGATTCAGAGTTGGCAACCCTAGTAAGCATGTGTGCACACGCATACCCCCCCCCCACACTGCCACAACCCATCCCTGCCCCCTGCACTTCCTATTATCCTCACACACCTTCTCACTCCCACATACATTTTCTCCCATGCCATCCTCTTCCTTCAACATCTACACAACTTCGCCTACATAACCCTTCCCATCTACAACATCTACACAACCCCCACTCCCACCCTCCATGATACCCTTCTATGCCCTGAGCTGGGTAACACAAATCTGCCTTTTCCTAGCCCTGGTTCTGGCCACACACACACATTCATGGTCCTAGGCTGATGGTTTAGTGATGGCTGTTGTTCATCAGATGTCTCTGCCCCATAGAATCCCGGACTGTTGTGGGAGCCAGGAGGAAGAGCAGGAGGAAGAGCAGGAGGAACAGGAGTGGAGTAATGACGATGAAGAAGAGGAAGAGGAGGAGTCAGAAGAAGAAGGCAATGAAGACATGGAAGATGTGGAGTCAGAAGAGGAAGATGATGATGTGGAAGATGTTGTCCCTGTGGATTCATACTTCGAAGAGTTCAAAGACAAGCTGGACTTTGATGCCTGGGAAAAAATGCTGGAGAGCATCCTGCCCTCAGGGGAACCGGGGGAAGTAGAGTGAGGCCTCACCCCAGAGCTGGCTAAATCTTCATGCTGGACATGCCAAGGCCAGTTCAGTATAACTGCAGGGGCTTACCCCTGCTGCCCCACCCCAAAGCTAGCTGCATCTCAGTGCCAGGCTAGCTCTCCCTGTGTGCTATTGCTGCGAGGCTCTTCCCTAAGCCTTCCCACCCCTACCTCTGAGTGTCACTTTCCAGATATTTGCCTTTTCCCTGCCCACACTCGCATCTAGGATGAGAACTGAGGTTACTATTGCGAAGATGATGCTTGAGGCAGACCTGCGCTGAGGGATGTCTGGGCAGTTCCAGGCTTTGGGAACTGGGCTTCAGAGGAGATGCCAGAGGTTTCAGCACACCTAGAACACACCCTGCCTGGGTGAGATCTCCAAAGAGTCCTGAATGTAGGATACCCTAGCAGTGGTCATGCCGGGAGGACAGAGGATACTGGTCCTCTGCCCCACAGTACACACATCCCACCAGACCTCACTCCTCCGAGGACCCAGGAGTCCTGGCTCTCAGCTTCTCCTGCTGCTGTACCTCAGTCTTCTACCGCAGATTTGGGTGGAACCCGGGAATCCCAGCTTCCAGACCCCACTTCTCGAACCCACCAGATCCTACTCCCCTCCCAGACAACCCAGGTGTCCTGGGTCCCAGGGTTTTTACCCCTTGGGCCATTTGCCGGATTGAACTGGAGGGGAGGAGCACAGACAGTTGTAGCAGCCCAGTGAAGTGAGAGTTAATGAAAGCAGGAGCAGGGCTGCATGGAAGTGCTGAGTCAAGGGGAGGTGCAGCAGCTTCAGGAGAAGCTGCTAAGTCAGCACGAGCCCTGTGCTGCAGCCACCACCGCAGTGTGCATGGGCAAAGAGAGGAAAAAGCACCACCAGAACATAGGCCACTGCAGGTCCTGGCAACCCAGGAGAAGGACCAGTGTAGCCTTGCAGTCACCGGACAGCTAAACACCACGGCGGGGAAACAACACAGGCCTGAGGAGACTGGAGTCCCAGCCCCATCCCGACTGGACGTGGTGCTCTCAGGAGACAGGGTGTTCCAGCTCTGAGCTGGCAAGACATTGCATCGTGAGAAGACAGGACATCCTTGCCACGGGAGGCAGGCTGTGGGACCCTGAGGAGACAGGACAGGGCAGCCCAGCCTCAGGGAGTCCAGTTGTGGTCGTGGCTGTGGCTGTGGGGACAATGGCCTCCATCCGGGAGGTATCCAGCTTTGCAGAGGACCTTCTGTGTCCCGTCTGTCTCTCCCTCTTCCGGGACCCGCGCCTGCTGGAGTGTGGGCACAGCTTCTGCGCGCCCTGCCTGGAGGCCTGTGTGCCTATGGGGCAGCGCCGCGGGCTGTGTCCGGCTTGCCGGCTGCCCTTTGCACCCCGCCGTGTAACTGTCAACCGGGCCCTGCGTAGCCTGGCTGACAAAGCCCGGCTCCTGAAGCTGGATGAGGGCCCCCCCGCAGGTGCTGGGGCCGGCTGGTACTTCTGTGAGGAGCACGAAGAGCCTCTCAAGCTTTTCTGCAGCCAGGATGAGGCTCCCGTCTGTGTGATCTGCCGGGACCTGCCCCAGCACCGGGGCCATGACTTCCTGCCTGTCAAGAATGCCGTGCAGGAGTACCAGGTGGGCACTCGGATGCCTGCATCCTTGGGGTTGAGAGACAAGGGGCGTGTCTACATGAGACGCTTACTGTGCATTAGCCTAATAACACTGCGCAGTGGCATGGCGGTTAAAAACCATGCTACTAGCTTACTGCACAGTGTTAGTAGGCTAATGTATAGTAGGTGTCACAAAAATACCATGCAGCAGTGCTACTGAGCAGGGGAGGGGAGTGGGGTCCTGCAGGCGAAAGCGGAGGGGATGGGGAGCCAGGATGCCTATGCTCTATTCCCATCGCAGACCAGCGTAGGGTTAGAGAGGAAAGTGTTGAGAACCAGGACTCCTGGGTTCTCTCCCTGGGTCTAGGAGGTGGCTGGGTTTTGGTGGGCTAAAGCAGGGGGTCCACTGGCCCCCAGAATTGCTGGGTTCTCTCCCCTTCTGGTGCCTGGTTCCCCTCTGTCTAAGTCAGCATGTCTCCCAACAGGAGATGCCACCACTGGGTTGCCCCAGATGCTGGGTTCTGCCCCTGCCCAGCCCCCCACCCCCAGCACTGCCATCTCCTGCACCTGGTGCCTATTGTCCTGACAAGGCCCCTGAAACGATGAAGTCTCTGTGTTAAATTAAAAATAGGATTTGGAAAGTTTTGCCTGGCTTGGTCTGTTTAACTCTGCTCCCCCCAAACGTGTGCGTGTGCGCGCGTGCGCGCACACACATGTGCAAATGTTTAACACTGATGCTGTGGTATGGAGACAGAGCTGGTCTGCACTTTGTGTGTCTTATATATCCTTTGTCACCAGCCCCACTGTTGCTATTCTTCCCTCCTCTTCCCTCCTCTCCTTCAGTGTCCCCTCCTCACTTCCTCCCCCAGTTCTAGTGCCTTCATATGTCCCCTTCTCCCTGTGCCCCACCAGTCCCCATGACCCAGTCCCCTGCCTATCCTCCACCCCTTTCCCCTCCCTGTGCTACGGCTTCCCTGCCCGACCAGTCCTCTAAATTTTTCTCTTGGGCCCTCCGGCTTTCAGGACCCCGGTGCTCCCATCCCAGCTGGACAATGCTAAGAGCAGCAGGGGGAGCGGGGGGGGGGGGGGGGGGGGCATCAGGCACTGCTGTTCGGGGAAGGGCTGAGGGACTCCCTCTACTGCCCACATGTCAGATTTATATGCACTGCAGAAGGGTGGGCAGAGAGTTGTGTGCCACCCCTCACCCCCAGCTCTTTTCAGATTGTCCAAAAAACACAGCAGAAATCAATCCTTCAGAAGCAGGTAATGCCCCCCCAACACACTTACACACCCCTTGGCATAATCTCCACATGCATACATGCATGTGCACACACATACACACACACACACAAAACATGGCACAATTTTTAGTAGGGAGCAGTGCATACATACACATGCACAGCACCTCCCTTGTCACAGTCTCCAGCAGAGGGCAGGACATGCAAGTCCACACATGCTCCATACAAGGTGTTGAGTGGGAATTGGGGAATGAGACCCCCAGTCTGGGCAATTAATCAAAGTAGGGCAGGAGCCTCCCAAAACCACCCTGGTGCTGGATTTGGACCAGGACCCTCCTCCCTCCTTGTGGAGAAAGGCTGCCTACCTCCCCATCCACCTCAGCCCTGCTGGTGACCCTAGGGTGTCTCTGCCCCCAGGACCAGCTCAAGGCCTCACTGGAGCCCCTGGAAGAAGGTCTCAAGAGACTCATCAGGAACCAGTGCCGCCAGCAAGAGAACATCCTAGAACTGAAGGTAGGAAGTGGCATGCTGGGAGCCAAGGATACTTGGCTTCTCTCCCCAGCCCTAGGAGGCAAGTGGGGTCTGGGGAGTTGGGGCTGGCAACCAGGACATCTGAGCTCTGGGAAGGGAGTGAAAGCTAGTGGGTTACAGTGTGAGTCAGAAGAAGGCAGGAATGCAGAATCAGGACTCCTGTGTTCCACCCTTGGCCCTAGGGTGGGCATAAGGCCGTGGTTCTGGTGCTCGCTGGCTCAAGGTTGACTTCTGAAAACTCCACAGAGCTGTGCAGAGTCCCTGTCAGACCACGTATCAGGGGAGTTTGAGAAGATGCACCACCTGCTGACAGTGCGTGAGCTGGGGCTGAAGGAGGCCCTGGAGCAGCAGCGGCAGAAGAATCTGGCCCAAATGGAGGACAAGCTCCAGGAGTTCAACTGGAAAGTGACCACTTGGACTGAGACCCTTTCACAGGTGCGAGCAGGGCTGGAGCTCAAGGACCATGTCAGCTTCCTCAAGGTGAGGGGGGCTGAGCTGGAACCCAGGGGCTGGGGCTGGCAGGGACCAGCAAGGTGCTGTGGGGAAAGTAGAGCATGGAGGTACCTCAGCCTCTCTCAAACATATTGGGCATGACTACACATTGCCATACAGAGATGTAACTGCGCCATGTTTTAGTTCTTGGTATGCGGAAGTACTAAAACAAGGTGCAGTAACGGCCCTTACTGGGGCAGATGAGCAGTGCATGCTTAGATTGACGGGCTATGTTGCCGTAGCAGTGCACTATAGCTGTGGAGTGTGCCACTACGGCGACTTAGATGGTGATGACGTGTTGATGCCCATGATCCCTACATTGTCACAGGGCAATGTGTAGATGCACCCAGTGGGGACATGGTGTAAGGGGAACTGTTGACATTGCTGCATCGGTGACCATCCCATCACCTTCCTCTCCCTTCACCACCTTCTTTTCACCCCTTCTAGGATGCTAAGGAACTGATGGAGAGGTGAGCGGTCCAGGGGCTTTCTGTCCTCATTTTCCCCAGAGAGTTTTAGGCCATGCAGGAGAGCTGGAGCCAGGGATCTGCTGAGCTTGGCCCTGGGCTCTGTGAGCCCAACTTAACTAGTAGGCTGTTATCGTCTCCTGGTATACTGAGCTATAGCATTTGAGGTACATGAGTACGTGATCTGAATGGGTAGATCATGGTCTTCCTGTAACTATACCACACACCCTCAGTGAGTGAACTACAGGGAGAGTAACCTGATCACTGGTAGCTGTAGTAGGCTTTTATCCCCTGCTGTGGGAGCGCATGCCAGCAGATGTGCTGGACCTCATCAGCTAGCAGCAAGTGGTGGGATGTTAACCTAGTATGTTGGCCAATACCTTACACTACTGAGCTCTGTCAGTACAAGAGAATAACCCCATCGACCGGCAGTGGTAGCAGACTATTATCCTAACCCCACCATTGGTTGGAAGGGGAATGCAGGCCATTATCTTAAGCCATTCTTTTCATGACACCATTGCCTGGCAGCAGGAAGTAGATCATTATCCTTACCTCCCCACTGGCTGTCAGCAGAAGGCAGGCCATTACCCACCATAGGCCACTCACACCAGCTCCCAAGATAGGTGATGCCCTCGTGGTCTCTGTAGGGTCCGTCAGGGGCAGGGACCCCAGGGGAAAGAGGCAGAGAAGACAGAACAAGTTGAGGTAGAAGAGGAGGTGAGAACCAGCGATGAGGACATGGATGAGTGTGAGCAAGAGCAGGAAGGAGAAGAAGAGGAGGAGGAAGAAGAAGAGGAAGCTGAAGAGGAGGAAGAGGAAGAAGAGGAAGAGGAGGTTGTGGAACAGGAGGCCAAAGAAGAGGAGGACGATGAGGTGGTGCCTGTGGACTTGAACATTGGAGAGTTTAAAGGTCCCTTGCAGTTCTATGCCTGGAAGGAGCTGCTGGCCACCGTCCACCCAGGTGAGAGGACCTGTTCCTGCCTCCATGCTTCAGGAAGTGGGGCTGGGAGGTCCGGCAGAGGGATGCCTTCCTCAGCATGCAGGGCTGGCTGAAAATCCCAGAGCAAATCTAGGTGGTAGGAGGCACTGCGGGGTGGGGAAGCCCAGCAGAGGTCAATTTCCATTGGCGGGCAACACCCAAGGGCAACACCCAAGGGCAGCTCTATGCAGCACTGTGCTGTGTGGAGCATAACGGACAGAAGGTCATCAGGGGCTTACTCCTGGGGTATATGAAACATGACATAGCCACCAATTAAGTCTGTCCCTCCCTTCCCCCCAGCTCCAGCCTGCATCACCCTGGACTGTCGCTCAGCCCATCCCAGCCTGGTCCTGATCGAGGAGGCCACCGGTGTTAAGTTCAGCCCTGGGAGGCGGTTCTGGCGCCGAAAGCCCGAGCGCTTCACTGCCAGCCCCTGTGTGGTGGGCCAGGAGGGCTTCACCAGTGGGCGGCTGTACTGGGAGGTGCGGGTGGGTGATAGCACTGACTGGGTGGTGGGGGTGGCTCGGCGGTCAGTGAAGCGCAAGCGGCGCCTGAGCTTCCGCCCACGGGAGGGTGTGTGGGCCGTGGAGCGGAGGGGTGAGCAGTACTGGGCCCTTACAGAGCCCCAGACTCTGCTGTGTGTGGGTGGGAGGCTGGAAAAGGTGGGGGTCTACCTGGACTTCGAGGGAGGGCAGCTGTCCTTCTACAACAGCACCTGCCTGAGCCACCTGCACACCTTCCAGGAGGCTTTCCGCGAGGAGCTGCTGCCCTTTCTCAGCACCCACTCCAGCAAGCCCCTCTCCATGTGGGACCTGGAGCTCTGAGCCACTGCCCAGTCCTGAGCCAAGGCCAGATTGGGGCTCCCTGAAGAGGAAAAAGCTCCATCCCCATCCCTTAAGCCAGGCAGGGCTCCTACCCTAGGGCCATATTGGAGCCAGTGTCCTGTAGAGGGGAAAGATCTTATTTCCTTTGGAAATGAGTCCCTCTGGCCCCAAGCTGTTGAAGAACCGTTGTCCCCCATCCATGAACATCCACTTTTCCCATTCCCAGCCTCTTCGCTCCAAGGACTGGAACCAAAACAGGGGATGAGGCAGCCTTAAGGTTCAGGGTGAATTAGCTGAACTAGGTACCCCCTGTGTGGCATCCCTTTCTCCCTATACTGGATGCACCAGGAGACTGGGACTGGGATCAACCCCACTCAAACCACAGGCCAGGTGTAGCCAAAACTCACTAGGCCACAGAATTAATTGGTCCCCTCCCTCCCTCACTCCCATTGGGATCGCTCGTTCTGGCCCCAGGGACATTGCATGCTAGATTGTTTCAGCCTCAGTGGTCTGATGTTTGGGTCACTCTCCTGGGTGGTGGAAGCAGTGGGTCTCAGCCCTCTCAGGCTGAGGAAGGGGACTTGAATCCAGGTCTGCCTGCTTCTTGGGTGAGTGCCTGACTCCCCAACTGAAGTAATTGTACCCACTGGGGTGGGTGGCTGTCAAACTCCTGGCAATAAGGAAAAACACATGAAAAGGAAATATCTGTGGATGGGGAGAACATCTTGGCAGGCTCTCTGAGGTAGCTGGTGAGCTATCAGCGTCATTGAGGGGTGACAGGAGGCCATGTGGAGTCTTGGGCTTCACCGCAGCCTAAAAGTGGGTACACAGAGATCTCTACCCCCAAAACATTTGAGGATCCCTGCAGCAGCATTCTACATGGCAGGGATGAAGACACCTTGGCAAACATGTGTGTTTGTCTTTCTGCTGGGGGCTACCACTGTGGGAACCCAATTTAGGCAGAGGGAGTGCTTAATTTGGGGAAGCCCATGAGGATTTGGGTGCTGAGCTGCTCAGACTGGCTTCATTCCGGACAGTTGAGTAGCTAGGATTATCCCATCACTGTGGAAGAAATCAAACTTCGCGTTGTGGTTGAATCAGAACTGACAGAGCCAGCTTTTCTTTATTTAAGGCTATACTGTGATCACAGGGAGAATGCCATACAGCAAGGGGAATCACCCACCTGTCTGTTTCAAAGGATTTCTCAGACTCTCTAAGTTTACAAGCGTATTTATATTAAAGACAGAGAAAGAGATAAAAAATACACCTTGGAGAAACAAAACAATAGTAAATTACACAGAAACTTAGAAAAGTTTACTTAAACAATTAGCTATGCATAGGGCTATCCCAAGGCATGCAGGAATGCACAGGGCAAGATATCAAGATAACCCAAGGAACGCAGGAATGCGGATCCCTTATCTCAGAACATTTGAATTAAGCAGTATCAGCACGTCTGGTCTTTGTCTGTTTTTCTAGTCAAGTAAGCCAATTACTTCTACATCACTCAGCCGGATTTAGGTGCCATCCATCCTCCATGCACACCCTTTGTCCTCAGCCCTCCTCTCCTCACTGTGGGGATAACACTCCTTCCATCCCAAGCCATGCATGAGCTGCTAGGTACTGCTGCTTATATGCCTGAGTCCAGGCCCTGTAACAGGCTGCCTCTTGCAAGGCAGCATCACAGCCTACCCCACCCTCAGTCCTTCTTCCAACCTGAGGGTTCAGCTTGGTGCTATTGTTACTGGTGGCTTTGGAGGGAGCCCTGCCTTGAAGCCAGCCCAAACAGGATCTCACTGCCTCAAGGTTTCTCCACTCTGACAGCTGCTGAATGGGACTCACAGATTTTTTAAGTCACCCCCAGGTTTTGGTGCTGTGACCCAGAGACAAAGGAAATGTCCTCATATTTATCATCATTGTCATTGTTGCTATTGGGCACCATCATCATCATAGGTTCATGGAGGACATACAAAAAAGGGAGCTCTGGCTGCCCAGTTACAGAGTGGTGTGTGGAGTTGTGCTTGCGGTATTTGTTTTTTCTCATGCTTTCTGGTCTTTGCTTCATCGCACATGCAACCAGGAAGAATTGTTTTCTTTCCTGATGTTACAGGTATTGGTGTATTTGTGAAGGGGTGGGTCCTCTTCCTCAAAAGCATTGGGTGTTGACTGCAGGATTTTGACTAGAGTTTGCCAGTGCTCCTCCTGGGACTAAAACCCAGAGGTTCCCGATTAGAGGGTCTTGCCCCTATGCTCAGGGTCAGACCAATCTTCACATTTGTGATCAGGAAGGAATTTTACCCCAGGGTCAGATTGGTATGGACTGTGGGGGTTTTGCCTTCTTCTGTAGCAGGCAGCCTGGCCCTCCTCCTTGGATCACTTGAGTGCATGTTAGCAACCTTATGCAGACAAGGTTCTTTGAGTAAATCCAATATCTTATTAGACCCACTCAAATAGTTGAAAAAATTCTTCTTAGCAAGCTTTTGGACACAAACACTCTTTTTCAGGCTGAGGAAGCATCTGCAGATGATCTGTGCTCTTCCTGGATGCAGGAACACATGGACCTATATTTAGTCCATGATTTTTTGTATCCAGTAGATTTATGAAGTGAAGTTCATAGACTTGTCTATAAAAGGTGTTTTGTAAATTCCCTTTGAGGATTAGAACTGAGAGATTGGGAAAAGAGTGGTTGTCTTGTGAGAACTGGGAACCCAGAAGTAATATTTTTATCTTCGATAGATTTTTGGAGTGCGTTCATTCTGGTACATATCCAGGTTGTAGCCATATTGGTCTAGAGGAAAAATCAACCAAGACTCATAATAGAGATAATATCTTTTATTAGTCCAACAAGATTTTTGCAAAAAAAAAAAATCTTTAATTGCAAGCTTTCGGGCACAAACACCCTTCATCGGGTATTGGAGAAAAGATTGTAAAAGTTCTCCTGGGTAGAAATGAAAGTTCATATTTCATAGGATTTCACAGAGGAGTCAATAGATGTAGAACTCTGGGCAGTAAGTTCATAGCTGGTATGGAGCCTCTCACCTCTTGTCTTGATTGCCTTCATTCTGGTATGCAGTTGTTGCTTGGTTTCTTCAACATATTTTCCATCAGGGCATTTAGTGACAACCCTGTTAGCAACCTTTGCTGTGGTGGTACAGTGACTGCCGTTGTTCCTCTGCTTTACCTATGGCAGGTTAAAGTGCTCTTGGTGTCTGGGCAATATGCCTTGTAGTTGTGTGACAAGGTTAATTATATAGTTTTCAAAACAGGTTAGACACAAACTTGTACAAGATGGTTGGGATGGCAATGATCCTCACTTGAGCAGGAGGGTTGGACCAGATGTGACCTCCCAAAGTCCCTTCTAGCCTGAATTTTTTATGATTCTGTGATCTTTCTGAAGCAATAGTACCTGTCTGAGCCTCCATTTTTTTTCTCTGTAGGGCCCCTCTTTGTGATCAGTCTGTTTCTGTAGAACGATGGATCCTCACAATGACTTTTGCTGATGGCAATAAATTTGGTTTCAAGAGCCATTGATCCCATTGCCTCTGCGGGGCTCCCGTCTCTTAGGGGAGCAGGTGGGGGGAGGCAAATACTGAGGTTAAATCTTTCAGGGTTCCTCACCAGAATGGGTCAGGGTCCCAGCTATGGACATGAGTTTACTTACCAAGAGTAAGTCTGGAAGAGCAACGCTGAGTTTCCAGAAGGCCCCACCTTCTGTGAGGGTAAACAAAAGGGTTAGGCTAGGCTTAAACTAGTTACTTGCTGGCCTGAATCCAGAAGAGGTTTGCCAGAGATCGTAGCCCTATTCACTACATACAGCAGCAGCGTGAGGTTATCTTGAAGAGTTTGGATTTATCCACCATTCACATACCTGGGTGAACATCTGGAGTCACTCCACTAAAGTACTAGGAGCCATTCCCCAGTTACATCCTACGCTGGACTTCTCAACCATGTCAATGCAGTCTAGCTACAGGACTGCCTATAGACTTCCTGAAGCAACTGCCATAGGCTGTGGGAAGGTTTTTCCATATTTACCCCTTAGGTCAGTGTTGATCCTCTTGGCCTCTCTCCTGCGTGACTAACCATGGTTAAGCAGGTTCCTCTGTTCCCAAGAAGTCTTGGCCAAACACCATCCTGAGTTTAAGTGGTTGTGATCTGGGGGGTTGCCCAGCCCCACAGGAGACTTGGCCCCTTTCTCAAGAAGGGATAGGAACACTCACCAAGCCTGGCTCATGATGAAGCCAAGATCAGAGGGAGGGGGAGGATCATCTTACCTTAGTCTCATGCCAGCACCACTTCTGAGGAAACATGTCTCTCAAAATGAGCTTGGGGCAGTGCTTTGAAAAAATTGCAGAGTAGGAGAACTGGGTTAGTCTCTTCTCCTGAGCAGAGTTAAAGATCTTTTTTTCAGACCTTCAAGGTGGCATCTCCATGCTTAATAGGATGACCATATTTCCAGTTTCAAAAAAGAAGACACCTGTGGGGGGGAGAGGGTATATGATATGCCTGTGCCTTGCCCCTGCCCCTCACTTGCAAGCCACAACCCCACTCCCCAGACTATGCTGGTGCCCCTCACTCCCAACCCTCAGCTCCCCTGTCCCTGCTGATAACCCTCATTACCAACCCACAGCCCACTGCCCCCCAGTCCTGCTGGTGCCATGCACTCTTGACCTGCAGCTCCCTGCTCCCCCCAAGCCCTGCCAGTGCCACTCACTCCTGACCCACAGCCCCCAGACTTCCCCAGCCCCGATGCCCATGCAGCTCTCTGCTGTCCCCAAAGAACGCCCCTATATCCTTCCCTTGCTGCTGCATCCCCAGCAGGCATGCATGTGTTACACACACACACACACACTCTTACCTGCCTGTAGCTGCTGGGGCATGCACAGAGCATGTGATGACCCTTCTCCAAACACCTTTCTCTGCAGCCCCCAGCCCCAAGCAGCAGCTTGCTCAGGAAATCCAGGAAGTGCCAGGAAAGCAGAGGCAGAGCAAAATCCTGGACATTTGCTGATGCTCCAGGTGGGAGGAATCTGCAGGCTTGCGGGAGTGGGGGGGACTACAGCCAGCTGCAGGCAGTCAGACCTAATTACATGTCCCCTAGAGGATTGGGACAGCAAAGGTAGATGATTGACTGGCCCTAGGAAGTTCAAGGCTCTTATGGAAGGTAGACAGAGGAGACTGAAGCCAAAAGAAAGGCTGGGAGGCTGAAGGTAGCAGCACCAGCCAAGGCTCTCTCCAGGCCTAAAAGACTACAGGGTTGGCTTAACCCTTTATGCACTATGGTAAGGCATATTATTAAGGAATAATTGGTGTTTAAGAAGACTACAGAGGGGCTGGGGGGCCCAAGAGATAAAGACTGTATAGTTTAAAGACTGGAAGAAACTTGAGAGATGTGGAGTGAACCCTGAACCTGCTACAATTCCCCCCTCTCCCCCTCCCATGAAGAATCAATCCAGCAAAATGGACTAAAATGTGGTTGAGTTGTCAGATCCCCAAAATAATTCAGCAATGGGATGTTATTATTCATCAGGGTTGTGCAGGTGTGTGTGTGGGGGGGGATGTTGTTATTCATCTAGTGTGGAGGGGGCGAGGGAGCGGGGTCTGACAGGGACTCTATGCTCAGCTTTGGGAAGGGAATGGGATCTGGTGTGTGGGAATAGGGAGGGACTGGGAGCCAGAACTCCTGCGTCCTTTGGGGGCAGAGTGTGGTTGAGGGGATAAGAGCAGATGGGGGCGGGGGGGCTGGAAGCCAGGATTCATGAGTTCATTTTCCCTCTTGGAGAGGGGAGCAGGGTTGCTGGGAACAGGGTTGCTGAGAGCCAGAACTCCTGGGTTCTCTCTCTGCTCACCTGAGGCTGTGGGGGCTTCTGGGCTAGAGCAAGATGGGACTTAACGTGGCTCATCTATTTCTCAGCAACCTGGGAGAACCCCACAGGGCTCACAGCTGCCCCCCAGGCAGGTTGGACTGCCTCAAGTTGCAGCAGGCAGGGAACCCAGGGCTCCTACGACCCCACATGAGAGCTGCTCTAAACAGCGGGCTTGCCTCCGGTCTCCGCACGTGTGGGCCTGATGGAGCCATGGGTGTGGCTGCTTGGCAGGAGAGATGCCATCTGGCTCAGGGCCCAGGCTTGGGATGGGTTAGGGGTGGGGCTTCCCAGGAAGTAGGTTCTGGGCCTAAGAGCTGGGTGCTCTGGGACAACGGCCAGAGCCCAACAGGGTATATAAGACTGAATCAGGTCATCTAGGGAACAGACATCTTTGGAGCCTTACAAGGTATGTTGCCACTTGCCAGGGCTGTGGGGCTGCAGGGAGGGAGACTCCTAAGAAAATGACTGGGATCCAGGATGCATGAGTTCTTTAGAAGGGTAGTGTGGTCTGGGGGATTAGAGAAGGGAAGGCTGGGATCCAGGATGTCTGGGGTTTTTTCAGAAGGGTGTGGGATCTTGTGGCATGGGCTCCAGCCAGGACTCTCGTGTTCTCTCCTTGCCCTGAAAGAGGAATGGGTTCTCGTGGGTTTGGAGTGGGTGGAGAAGGGGGCTGGGAGCCAGGACACCAGGCTTGTCTGGGAGAAGTATGGATTCTGGTGCATTCATAGTTGGGTCCATCCAAGCTCTGGGCAGGTGGGGTGGAGTCTGGGGGCTGGTGCATGGGGAATGAGGGAGGCCGCAGTTGGCATTTCAGTCACTTATCTGGCCTCAGTCCTCCCCACCACCCGGGGGATGAGGGCATAGGCATGTTGCCCCCTGAGTTTGCCCCTCAGCCCAGGCACAGCTTTCTCTGACCCATGTCTATAAAGATCTCTAAGGGTTTTGGGGGTGGCGTGGGGGAGGAAGAAGGAGGGCAGGAGAGAATCCATGCCCCTCGGCTTCATCCTTTCCGGTATGGATCAGGGCACAGAGAGCTCAGATGCAGGCACTGTCTGTCTGTTCATATGTTCTTCATTCTTTTTCTCCTTAATGTTACCTGTCTGTCTTTCTCTGTAGCCATCCCACCATCTGTCCTTCTGCCTCTTCCAAAGCAGGTCAGGGTCTTTCTAGCAGGCGGCAGTATCACAAACGATACATCTTCCCCCTGCTGCGGGTGGTGGGGCCGTGAGGTTGGAGTTGCTTTCTCTCGGAGGTGGCAGGCAGCTGTGAGGATGTCTCAGGTCGACACAGAGCTGGAGAAAGGCTTGCTGGCCATCCTATGCACCTTCCACAAGTATACCCAGGGCAAGATGGGTGACCTGCACCAGGCAGCTTTCCACAGCCTGCTCCGCAGTGAGCTGTGCCACCTGCTTACGGTGAGGCCTTGCTCCCCACACCAGCAGCCTGCAGCCCTTCCTCCCTCCCAGTCCCAATCGTATTGATGGCCCGCAATTTTGACCTGCCAATTCCTCCCACTCTCAACCTGCCCTTCCCTTGTCTCCCACCCCACAGCTCTGCCAATTCCTACCACTGCTGAAAGGCATCACACTATTGATCTGTTCCTTGGTTGTTCTAGTCTGTAGCCCACACACACATACTCGCACACACTCTCCCCCAGGCCTCATGCTCATTGGCAGGGGGTAATGCTCCCTGCCCCTTTCATGCCCCAAGCCACAGAATCTGGCAGTGTGTCGGTTCCCCTAGTGTACGGCTGTGTCCTTATTGCTTTATAGGACACAGAGCAGCAGGAGGTAGTGAGGATGGTGTTCACCAGTTATGATGCTGACGGGAACCAGAAGCTCTCATTTGATGAATATGTGAATCTGATTGCATGCATCCTCCGGAAGCTCTGTCAACCATGGAAACTGAGACATGCGCCAAGCTGGGAGCTGCTGCCTTCACCTTCTAAGGCCAAAGGAAATTTGTCTGCCTTTCACTCCTTCCCCAACTCTCTGTAACCTTTCCAATTGCCAGCCCTACCCCTCTCCATGCCCTGTACAGTGATTGGCTATATCTAAGCAGCAGGCAATAAACAGAGAACATGTTTTTATAACCCTGTGTCCTGTATAAGGCAGTCTTTTTTTGCTTTGGAAACCTATTAGTCCATCCATCAGTTACCCATCCCCAAACATACCTCCTGTGCCTTGCTTTACTCACAAATATACAATTCTATCCAGTCATCCCGTCCTAAGGGATACCTTGCATTTCATCCATCCATCCACCTTCCCTCGCTCCCAGTGCTTCCCAGTTCATCTGTCCATCTACCATCCCTTCCATCCATCCACCCAACTGTCCTTTAACCCACATATATCTTTTCCCATCCATTTATGCATGCATCAGTCCACCCACCCACATATATATCATTCCATCCATGTATCTAAACTCATGTGGTCCTGTGGTGTCTTTTTTCTGCACACTGGATCTAGCACATGTAGCATCCACTCCGGTCAGACCAGGATGTGAGCCACCTGCAGGACCCCCTACAGCTGGTTCAGGGGGAGTGTTGCATGTAGTGCAGGTACCAGCATGGGCACTGTGTATGGTGCAGTCTCGGACTGGCCAGAGACAGCGCTGGCTCCAACATGTGGGTTCCTGCCTTGGGACAAGGCAGTGCCCTCTCCAGATGGTTTAGGATTTATGCTGGTATGTGTATGCACATACAGAATGGGGCTGTGTATGATGAGCCTCCCAGGCCCTGCATGAAAGGCCAGTCCAGTGTGTATTGCATGTAAATGGTCCCATCCATTCATACACCTTCCCACCCTCCTTCCCTGTAGATATCTTCCCATCCATTCCTCCATGCATGCCCCGACGTTCATTCTTTCTCATGCTTACACCTTCCAAATTCTTTATGTCTATTTGTCTGTACTCTTTTACCCCTTTAGAAACATTTTACTTCTGTTCTTTCCCCCGCAGGAGCTCTAGCTCCACTTAAAGGGTGTATTTAATGGGAAAAAAGTAATAGTGTTTGACTAAAACCAAAAAAGGGCAGGTACCAATTTGAAAAGCTAATTGGCTTAGAAAGATAGGAGTCAATCTATTTACAAGACACTGAGGGGAACATGGGAATGTGGGAGGGGGACTCTCTCAACAGGGTTACGGGAGGTCTCCAGAAGTAGCAGGGGAAAGTGGGGGGGATTTCCACCCTACAACGCAGGAACTCTGCGCACATGGGTCAGCCCCTCATGGGTCTCGGTGGAAGAGCGGAGTTTGATGAGCCAGTCCCACAGCAGCAGGATCACAAACGTGACCAGCAAGCCAGGCAGGAGGAGGAGGAGGAAGCGGTAATGGAAGAGGTTCCCTGGAGGAAATGAAAGGAAAAGATGCCTGTGGTGAGTGGAGTGACCTGAGGGTAGATTAAAACATGCTTACACATGTGTACATGTATGTTTGCACATATGTGGGTGTATGTGTGCACGTGCAGGAGTGTCGCCTGCTGTTAGGATTTTGCTCCTACAGGCACCATAGCATCAACATCCATATTTGCTGTCCATCCCTGCCCTTCCATAACCTACCCCCTCACTCCACCTCTATGGATGTATTTGATTTCCCAGAGGTGCCATCCAGCAGATCCACAGCATTGAATGCCAGGGGGAGGAGGCATATGAGTGGCCACACAGGGATTTGAGTGCAAAAATCAGCAGATGGCTCCTCACTGCCCATGTGAAGCAGCAGCAGAGCCAGAAGAAGAACTTAGGTGTCCTGAGCCACTGCCCCCAAGCATCACACCATGCATCCTGGAGGGAAAGGCCTTCTGACTTGCCCCACCCTTGAAGCCTGCTAGCACTCCCTTCAGGCGGACTCACCCACAGACGTCAGGATTACATGTGCCAGGCAGGTCTTATTGTGGCCCAGGAGGACCTGGTACTCCCCCTCCATTTCTGCTGTCATGTCCTGGATGATGAGGGCCAGTGGATGGAGAACAATATGTCCCTGAAAGGCTGAATCAAGATAGTAGGCCTGCCCCAGAGCCAGCACCAGGATCCAGGCACATCAGACATGCCCAGGGTCCAGCTTGCACAGTGCTGTGCTTGCCTTAGGCAGGTGGAGGGGGATGGTGTCTTGAATCCCTGGTGCCACGAAGCGGTGGATGATGGGACACATGCCAGGATCTGGGAACAGACAGGGGGTGAGATACACACCAGCTCCTCCCCCTTGGGCTGCAATAAGGGTAGGCATCAGGCTTTGAGCACCCTTACTGGTCCAGCCCAGTACATACCCATCTTCCCAGGTGTATTCTCAGTTCACACCCAGTAGATAACCCATTTTTTTCAGTATCTTACTAAGACAGTCCCTCTTCCTCCAGCACATACTTAATCCATTTTGTGTACAAACCTCATTGTTTCCTGGTATATCCCTAGTATGTACAACTCTTCTTCAATGTCCAGTACACTTCTTATTTTTTCCAGAATATTTCTGGTACAACCCCAATTTACCTAATATGCTTGAAGCTCTCCCATCTATACCTCTCTACCCTCAGATATGTCCAGTTACATTCTCTATTTCTACCCCAGTCTATTCCCGATCCTTTCCTACTCCCCAGGATGCCTTGCCTTACAGCACATCACACTCATAAACTCTCTCCCTCTCCTCACCTGCTATGTTCCCAACCTGGGGCACTGGCTTGGCCTCCATGCCCCATCCTGGGAAAAGAGCCCCCAGAAGGAAGAGCACAGCCCTGTACCCCACCCCTGGGGATACCAAGCATAGGTCAGCACCCCACATCCATCCAGCTCTGCCACGGCAGACTGCTCTGCTATTCCATAGTGATGTCACAGTGCCCCATGCTCCACATGTTCTAAGGAGGTGGACAGATGTGGGAGCAGAACACAACAGCTGGACACAGCAGCTGCCCCCTAGTGGCAGCAACTGCAGTTGCCTGTCTTGATGCTATGTGGTGTGCTAAGGCATCACATCTGGGGACCAGATGTGCCCAGGGACACAATTATGGAATCAGGTGAGCACTGGCTGG